>NC_080070.1:41057037-41754210 GCF_949987535.1 Balaenoptera acutorostrata
TATTTATTTTATATATAAAGGCCTTTATATTGTGACCTAAAAATCATGAAAAGATATAACTCCTTTCAATATGATGAATAATACTCCCTGTTAAATGTGGTTACCTTTTTCAAAAACCATAGAAAATTGAAATACAATTATTTAGTAAAATTGATAACAATTCTTTAAAATAATAATATGCTATGTTATTTAGGGCAAAGTTATGTAAGGTCCAAAATGGAATATGGTACTATACCTCAAAGAGTTAAATCATTTCATAAGCAACAATAATATCTTTGTTAAACTTACAGTGTTGCTATAATAGAATGTCTTTGAATAGCTCTCCTAAAAAATATCAAATAAAGCTATGATTATGAAAATGGGCTATGAATAATGTTATTGAGGAATCTATCAAATTAATAAGTGGTTTGTTATTTTTTAGTTACAATTTTGCTAGACATACTTAGGTTTATCCACATTTGCTATATATCCTTGTAGTTCTGATAATCATCTAATAGAAACTACAAGTATAAATAAATATATTTGACTCAGAGAGATTTTTCTTTTGTTCCATTTCCTTTTCCACATAAATACAAATCATAGTGTATACTCTCTCCCACATGCGTACTAAAGAAACCTTTATTTTCTTTAAGTGTGTGTTAGTGTGTGTGTATGTATCTGTGTGTAAAATCAAACTGTGATATGCCAGGTAGGTGATTTTTTTAAATGGACAAAGTAATAAATTTTATTCTCCTAGTGCCATCAAAACTTGCACAGAAAAAAACTTACCTTGTCCTTAGCCCACTGTTCCCTAAACACTTGGAAAGAAAAAAGATAAAGGAATCATAAAATCAAAAGGTTTCAGACTAAAAAGAAAGTTTCAAAGTAATTAAGACAAGTTAATGATAACATACTAGTATCCAAAAGAAAACTGTTTTGACATCTCTTATTAGACTGTTCGTATGATATTTATCTATTCATTTTTAACAACCTGACATATATACTTGTGGGAAGAATACTCTGTAAGGAACTGCAGGTTCTAGAAAGTTCTAAACTTTGTGGAAGAAAATTTAGAAACTGTGGGTGTATTATAAAGTTAATATACTTCCACATAGTGGAATATTGTGCAGCTATTAAACTTTTACAATACAAATACTGATTATAATGTATTATAAAATGAAAAGAACTTATGAATACGGTACTATTTTATTTTCTATAAGCAGATGCACACATACATGTTTTGTAAAGGTAAAAGGAAAAATTAAACAATCTATTATTATCACTGACTGGTTGGAGTAGTTTCTAATCAAACTTACACCTTTCTATATTTCCAAATTTTCTGCAATCAACATGTGCTAATTCTCAATGAAAAATTTAATGTAGAGTGTTAATATACAATAGAAAAAGCAAGAATTATTCCAGATAACTAACATCCAGGAGGAACATGTATGTACCCCTTAGTTCATATCCCTGTACTTGATAAATTTAAACAAATCCATATCAATGATTATGCTAAAAATAAATGAACAGGAATTCTTGTTCTGCATAAGATGGTTAAGCACACGCCACTCTATCTCTCACACTAACTGCAACTATAAAAATGGACAGAATGTGTGAAGCAACTATTCAAAGACCCTGAAAAGTATATGGTAGCAGGTACAACAGGTAAGAAGATGAGCATTTGAGTAACCACCAGATCTGTACTGAGGTGACCATTTTTTCCCCTTTGGACTCTCACCATTTGGCCCTGAATGTTGCACAGTTGTAAAAGTGAGTGGCAGAGAAGAGTAATGAAAGCCTCAGCTTTCTGGGCGAAGACTGAAAAAGGAAGTCCCAGGGAACCTATAAGTACCAGGGAGATCAGACGGAGGGCAGGGCTTGGAAAAGAAACCCTATAAAGTTGTTTATGAGTTCCTGGGCTCATCACCAAGTTGTGCACACGTAGATCCACTCCTGATCAGTGTATTAAAGCTATTGAGAACGGAACTAACACATAAACTACCAACTAGGTCCCAAACTACTACTGGGTGGTACACACAAGGGACAGATTCAAATAGCACTACAAAGGCTTTGAAAACTAAACTGAAATTGGAACCACAGCCCACAAAAAGTATGTTGGAACTCTCAGCATAAACCTAACCAGGTTGACTGCTTGCTAGAACAAAAATGTCAATGTTTTCCTTGGGATTTAAAGTAAATCAGGAAGGTTATAGCATAACATTCAAAATTTGCAAGATACAGGCCAAAATCGTTTTCCATGTGGAAAACTAGGAAAATTTTAACTTGTAGGAGACGACAATCAACAGATTCCAACAACAAAATGACACAGCTGTTGAAAATATCTGACAAGACTTTAAAGTAGTTATTAGATAAATGCTCTAGCAATCAGGGACACTCCAGAAATGATGAAAAAATATAAATTTTCAGCAAAGAAGTAGAAGACATAAAGAAAAAACAAACAGAAGTTTTGTAACTGAAATATACAATACACAAGACAGAAAATTCACTGGGAACGTCAATAACAGAATGAAGATGACAGAGAAGACAGTGTTGAAAATAGATCAATAGAAATGATCCCATCTAAACAACAATCCGCAACTTAAAATAAATAGATTTATTATCTTAGTTTCAGAGTGTTCAGAATCCAGGAGAGGCCAAGCCACATGATGGTCTCAGGTCACTCTTGAAGCTTCAGTTAAAATGGCTGAGGCTACAGTCATCTGAATGCCTCTCTGAGTCAGCCAGCAAGAGAGAAAGGAAGGGCATGCAAGACAGAAATCATAGTCTTTTTGCAACCTAATCAGGGAAGTAATATTCAACAATATTGCTGAATTCCATCCACCAGAAATGAGTCACAAGATCCAGCCCACACTCAAAGAAAGGAAATTGTATAAGGGTATGAATATCACGAGCTGGAATCTTACAGGTTTACCACAGCTTTGCACAGACTTAGGTTGTATGAAGAATATAATAGAAAACATATTTTCTACTGCCAAGAAGGTATCTCTTTGCATTGTTATCATTGGTATAACAATTGGAATTAGAGAATTTCATCGAATTGGAACCACTTTACGTATTTAATGCCAGTTCATCTATATGATGTTCCCAAATCGGTCACTCCATTTAAAGATAAGGGTATTAAAACAGCAATTAATGGAAAAAGTGTGTTTGAACCTTTACTTCCACCTGTAGTTGTATGTAAGATTTTTAAATGGGGATATTCTATATACATTTTATTTTATTTAAGGAGACAAAAATCATCTCACTACTTTCCTTTAAAAAGAATGATAAATCTGGAAAGGGCATAAGAAAATAACTAGTCCAACCTCTTGATTTTGTAAGTGAGGAAACTCAGGGTTATTCAAACTGTCACGGCTATTTGATAATAATAAGTCTAGGAAGTGACATGCTGAAACTGACTCGCATGGGCTTGCAAGGCTTAACTGTGAGAAGTCTTCCTAACACCACTTTCAGTGACATCAGGCTGGTAGCTTGAAATTGGCCACAATAGGAGTATTTACATCATGGAAGTCTGCAAGCATTACAAACCAGTGTTGTTTTTCTTTTCCAGTGTGCTAATTATTAAACATTCACCAGCACAACACTAGGCTTTCTGATCTCTTGTTCCCTATCTGCTATGCACTGGTTGTATGTCTTTATCATGAAGACCGAAGCTGCTGAACTAATTCTCTTATATAATGTTTTACC
This sequence comes from Balaenoptera acutorostrata, assembly GCF_949987535.1. Lineage (NCBI taxonomy): Eukaryota > Metazoa > Chordata > Mammalia > Artiodactyla > Balaenopteridae > Balaenoptera > Balaenoptera acutorostrata. The sequence goes on from NC_080070.1 coordinate 41,060,725, forward strand.
CTCCTCAATCTGACCTGGACTTTGTACATAATGTTTCTTCAGAAGTTATATTCACTCATATGCACTGTTAATGAAAAGCAGGTTTATATACCCATAGTAATTATGGGTCCTGGTGATCTTTGAAAAAGATGGATGCCTAGTTTCTCTATCTCAAATGGTTTGTCACAAGAAAGCAATTATCTTTATTTAATGTCTAGACACTGTGACTATATTTTTAACACTGCTACACAGTATTAGCCATACTCATGGCTTTTCATGTGATCTATATGACAATTAAATTTTAAAACCTTATCTCTTGGGCTTCCCTGGTGGCGCAGTGGTTGGGAGTCCGCCTGCCAATGCAGGGGACACGGGTTCAATCCCTGGTCTGGGAAGATCCCACATGCCACGGAGCGGCTGGGCCCGTGTGCCACAACTACTGAGCCTGCGCGTCTGGAGCCTGTGCTCCGCAACAAGAGAGGCCGCGACGGTGAGAGGCCCGCGCACCGCGATGAAGAGTGGTCCCCGCTTGCCACAACTGGAGAAAGCCCTCGCACAGAGGCGAGGACCCAACACAGCCATAAATAAATAAATAAATAAAAATTCAAAGGTCTAGTTTAAAAAAAAAAAAAACACCTTATTTCTTCATGTTATGCATATTATAGCAAACTCTCTTAATTTAACAAACTCTGTCTCCTGTGGGGTCAAACAATACAAAACATAAAGGAGCCCCAAAGTTAATTTAAAAGTAATTTTTTAAAGAATTCATATTATTTGCTTTATCCTACCCTAATTTTTATATTCTTTTTTTTTTTTTTTCAAACATCTTTATTGAAGTATAATCGCCTTACAATAGTGTGTTAGCATCTGCTTTATAACAAAGTGAATCAGTTATACATATACAATATGTTCCCATTTCTCTTCCCTCTTGCATCTCCCTCCCTCCCACCCTCCCCATCCCACCCCTCTAGGTGGTCACAAAGCACCGAGCTGATCTCCCTGTGCTATGCGGCTGCTTCCCACTAGCTATCTATTTTACATTTGGTAGTGTATATATGTCCATGACACTCTCTTACCCTGTCACATCTCACCCCACCCCCTCCCCATATCCTCAAGTCCATTCTCTAGTAGGTCTGTGTCTTTATTCCCGTCTTGCCACTAGGTTCTTCATGGCCTTTTTTTTTTTTTTTTTCTTTTTTTTCCCTTAGATTCCATATATATGTGTTAGCATACTGTATTTGTTTTTCTCTTTCTGACTTACTTCACTCTGTATGACAGACTCTAACTCCATCCACCTCATTACAAATACCTCCATTTCATTTCTTTTTATGGCTGAGTAATATTCCATTGTATATATGTGCCACATCTTCTTTATCCATTCATCTGTCGATGGACATTTAGGTTGCTTCCATGTCCTGGCTATTGTAAATAGAGCTGCAATGAACATTTTGGTACATGCCTCTTTTTGACCTATGGTTTTCTCAGGGTATATGCCCAGTAGTGGGATTGCTGGGTCGTATGGTAGTTCTATTTGTAGTTTTTTAAGGAACCTCCATACTGTTCTCCATAGTGGCTGTATCAATTTACATTCCCACCAACAGTGCAAGAGTGTTCCCTTTCCTCCACACCCTCTCCAGCATTTATTGTTTCTAGATTTTTTGATGATGGCCATTCTGACCGGTGTGAGATGATATCTCATTGTAGTTTTGATTTGCATTTCTCTAATGATTAATGATGTTGAGCATTCTTTCATGTGTCTGTAGGCCATCTGTATATCTTCTTTGGAGAAATGTCTATTTAGATCTTCTGCCCATTTTTGGATTGGGTTGTTCGTTTTTTTGTTATTGAGCTGCATGAGCTGCTTGTAAATCTTGGAGATTAATCCTTTGTCAGTTGCTTCATTTGCAAATATTTTCTCCCATTCTGAGGGTTGTCTTTTGGTCTTGTTTATGGTTTCCTTTGCTGTGCAAAAGCTTTTCAGTTTCATTAGGTCCCATTTGTTTATTTGTGTTCTTATTTCCATTTCTCTGGGAGCTGGGTCAAAAAGAATCTTGCTGTGATGTATGTCATAGAGTGTTCTGCCTATGTTTTCCTCTAAGAGTTTGATAGTGTCTGCCCTTACACTTAGGTCTTTAATCCATTTTGAGTTTATTTTTGTGCATGGTGTCAGGGAGTGTTCTAATTTCATACTTTTACATGTTCCTGTCCAATTTTCCCAGCACCACTTATTGAAGAGGCTGTCTTTTCTCCACTGTATATGCTTGCCTCCTTTATCAAAGATAAGTTGACCATATGTGTGTGGGTTTATCTCTGGGCTTTCTATCCTGTTCCATTGATCTATATTTCTGTTTTTGTGCCAATACCAAACTGTCTTGATTACTGAAGCTTTGTAATATAGTCTGAAGTCAGGGAGCCTGATTCCCCCAGCTCCATTTTTCGTTCTCAAGATTGCTTTGGCTATTCGGGGTCTTTTGTGTTTCCATACAAATTGTGAAATTTTTTGTTCTAGTTCTGTGAAAAATGCCAGTGGTAGTTTGATAGGTATTGCATTGAATCTGTAGATTGCTTTGGGTAGTAGAGACATTTTCACAATGTTGATTCTTCCAATCCAGGAACATGGTATATCTCTCCATCTATTTGTATCATCTTTAATTTCTTTCATCAGTGTCTTATAATTTTCTGCATACAGGTCTTTTGTCTCCTTAGGTAGGTTTATTCCTAGATATTTTATTCTTTTTGTTGCAATGGTAAATGGGAGTGTTTTCTTAATTTCACTTTCAGATTTTTCGTCATTAGTGTATAGAAATGCAAGAGATTTCTGTGCATTAATTTTGTATCCTGCTACTTTACCAAATTCATTGATTAGCTCTAGGAGTTTTCTGGTAGCATCTTTAGGATTCTCTATGTATAGTATCATGTCATCTGCAAATAGTGACAGCTTTACTTCTTCTTTTCCGATTTGGATTCCTTTTATTTCTTTGTCTTCTCTGATTGCTGTGGCTAACACTTCCAAAACTATGTTGAATAATAGTGGTGAGAGTGGGCAACCTTGTCTTGTTCCTGATCTTAGTGGAAATGGTTTCAGTTTTTCACCATTGAGGACAATGTTGGCTGTGGGTTTGTCATATATGGCCTTTATTATGTTGAGGAAAGTTCCCTCTATGCCTACTTTCTGCAGGGCTTTTATCATAAATGGGTGTTGAATTTTGTCGAAAGCTTTCTCTGCATCTATTGAGATGATCATATGGTTTTTCTCCTTCAATTTGTTAATATGGTGTATCACATTGATTGATTTGCGTATATTGAAGAATCCTTGCATTCCTGGGATAAACCCCACTTGATCATGGTGTATGATCCTTTTAATGTGCTGTTGGATTCTGTTTGCTAGTATTTTGTTGAGGATTTTTGCATCTATGTTCATCAGTGATATTGGCCTGTAGTTTTCTTTCTTTGTGACATCTTTGTCTGGTTTTGGTATCAGGGTGATGGTGGCCTCGTAGAATGAGTTTGGGAGTGTTCCTCCCTCTGCAATATTTTGGAAGAGTTTGAGAAGGATAGGTGTTAGCTCTTCTCTAAATGTTTGATAGAATTCGCCTGTGAAGCCATCTGGTCCTGGGCTTTTGTTTGTTGGAAGGTTTTTAATCACAGTTTCAATTTCAGTGCTTGTGATTGGTCTGTTCATATTTTCTATTTCTTCCTGGTTCAGTCTCGGCAGTTTGTGCATTTCTAAGAATCTGTCCATTTCTTCCAGGTTGTCCATTTTATTGGCATATAGTTGCTTGTAGTAATCTCTCATGATCTTTTGTATTTCTGCAGTGTCAGTGGTTACTTCCCCTTTTTCATTTCTAATTCTATTGATCTGAGTCTTCTCCCTTTTTCTCTTGATGAGTCTGGCTAATGGTTTATCAATTTTGTTTATCTTCTCAAAGAACCAGCTTTTAGTTTCATTGATTTTTGCTATTGTTTCCTTCATTTCTTTTTCATTTATTTCTGACCTGATCTTTATAATTTCTTTCCTTCTGCTGGCTTTGGGGTTTTTTTGTTCTTCTTTCTCTAGTTGCTTTAGGTGCAAGGTTAGGTTGTTTATTCGAGATGTTTCCTGTTTCTTGAGGTAGGCTTGTATTGCTATAAACTTCCCTCTTAGCACTGCTTTTGCTGTGTCCCATAGGTTTTGGGTCGTCGTGTCTCCATTGTCATTTGTTTCTAGGTATTTTTTGATTTCCCCTTTGATTTCTTCAGTAATCACTTCGTTATTAAGTAATGTATTGTGTAGCCTCCATGTGTTTGTATTTTTTACAGATCTTTTCCTGTAATTGATATCTAGTCTCATAGCGTTGTGGTCGGAAAAGATACTTGATACGATTTCAATTTTCTTAAATTTACCAAGGCTTGATTTGTGACCCAAGATATGATCTATCCTGGAGAATGTTCCATGAGCACTTGAGAAAAATGTGTATTCTGTTGTTTTTGGGTGGAATGTCCTATAAATATCAATTAAGTCCATATTGTTTAATGTATCATTTAAAGCTTGTGTTTCCTTATTTATTTTCATTTTGGATGATCTGTCCATTGGTGAAAGTGGGGTGTTAAAGTCCCCTACTATGATTGTGTTGCTGTCAATTTCCCCTTTCATGGCTGTTAGTATTTGCCTTATGTATTGAGGTGCTCCTATGTTGGGTGCATAAATATTTACAATTGTTATACCTTCCTCTTGGATCGATCCCTTGATCATTATATAGTGTCCTTCTTTGTCTCTTGTAATAGTCTTTATTTTAAAGTCTATTTTGTCTGATATGAGAATTGCTACTCCAGCTTTCTTTTGATTTCCATTTGCATGGAATATCTTTTTCCATCCCCTCACTTTCAGTCTGTATGTGTCCCTAGGTCTGAAGTGGGTCTCTTGTAGACAGCATATGTATGGGTCTTGTTTTTGTATCCATTCAGCCAGCCTGTGTCTTTTGGTGGGAGCATTTAATCCATTTACATTCAAGGTAATTATCGATATGTATGTTCCTATTCCCATTTTCTTAAATGTATTGGGTTTGTTATTGTAGGTGTTTTCCTTCTCTTGTGTTTCTTGCCTAGAGAATTTCCTTTAGCATTTGTTGTAAAGCTGGTTTGGTGGTGCTGAACTCTCTCAGCTTTTGCTTGTCTGTAAAGGTTTTAATTTCTCCATCGAATCTGAATGAGATCCTTGCTGGGTAGAGTAATCTTGGTTCTAGGTTTTTCTCCTTCATGACTTTAAGTATATCCTGCCACTCCCTTCTGGCTTGCAGAGTTTCTGCTGAGAGATCAGATGTTAACCTTATGGGGATTCCCTTGTGTGTTATTTGTTTTTTTTCCCTTGCTGCCTTTAATATGTTTTCCTTATATTTAATTTTTGACAGTTTGATTAATATGTGTCTTGGCGTGTTCCTCCTTGGGTTTATCCTGTATGGGACTCTCTGTGCTTCCAGGACTTGATTAACTATTTCCTTTCCCATATTAGGGAAGTTTTCAACTATAATCTCTTCAAAAATTTTCTCAGTCCCTTTCTTTTTCTCTTCTTCTTCTGGTACCCCTATAATTCGAATGTTGGCACGTTTAATGTTGTCCCAGAGGTCCCTGAGACTGTCCTCAGTTCTTTTCATTCTTTTTTCTTTATCCTGCTCTGTAGTAGTTATTTCCACCATTTTATCTTCCAGGTCACTTATCCTTTCTTCTGCCTCAGTTATTCTACTATTGATCCCATCTAGAGTATTTTTAATTTCATTTATTGTGTTTTTCATCATTGCTTGGTTCCTCTTTAGTTCTTCTACATCCTTGTTAAATGTTTCTTGCATTTTGTCTATTCTATTTCCAAGATTTTGGATCATCCTTACTATCATTATTCTGAATTCTTTTTCAGGTAGACTACCTATTTCCTCTTCATTTGTTAAGTCCAGTGTGTTTTGAGCCTGCTCCTTCATCTGCTGTGTGTTTTTCTGTCGTCTCATTTTGCCTATCTTACTGTGTTTGGGGTCTCCTTTTCACAGGCTGCAGGTTCGTAGTTCCCGTTGTTTTTGGTATCTGTCCCCAGTGGCTAAGGTTGGTTCAGTGGGTTGTGTAGGCTTCCTGGTGGAGGGAACTAGTGCCTGAGTTCTGGTGGATGAGGCTAGATCTTGTCTTTCTGGTGGGCACTTCCACGTCTGGTGGTGTATTTTGGGGTGCCTGTGGCCTTATTTTGATTTTAGGGAGCCTCTCTGCTAATGGATGGGGTTGTGTTCCTGTCTAGCTAGTTGTTTGGCATAGGGTGTCCAGCACTGTAGCTTGCTGGTCGTTGAGTGAAGCTGGGTCTTGATGTTGAGATGGAGATCTCTGGGAGATTTTTGCCGTTTGGTATTACGTGGAGCTGGGAGGTCTCTTGTGGACCAGTGTCCTGAAGTTGGCTCTCCCACCTCAGAGGCACGGCCCTGATGCCTGGCTGGAGCACCAAGAGCCTTTCATCCACACAGCTCAGAATAAAAGGGAGAAAAAAATAGAAAGAAAGAGGATAAAATAAAATAAAATAAAGCTATTATAATAAAAAATAAGAAAAAAATTATTAAGAATAAATGTATTCAGAAAAAAAATTGTTTTTAATTTTTAAAAATAGATTTATTAATTTTTTATAGTAAAAAATAAGAAAAAAATTAAGAAAAAAAAATTTTTTTTAATTTTTTAAAATAAAAAATATGAAAAAACTTATTAAAAAATTTTTTTAATTTCTAAAAATAGAAAATAAGGAAAAAATTATTAAGAAAACATTTATTAGGAAAAAAAAATTTTGTAAGTTAAAACAAAAACAAAAACAAAAACACGGACGGACCTAACCCTAAGACTAATGGTGGAAGCAAAGCTATACAGACAAAATCTCACCCAGAAGCATACACCTATACACTCAAAAAAAAGGAAAAGGGGAAAAATTAGTATCTCCTGCTCCCAGAGTCCACCTCCTGAATTTGGGAGGATTCGTTGTCTATTCAGGTATTCAACAGATGCAGATACATCAAGTTGTTTGTGGAGTTTTAATCCGCTGCTTCTGAGGCTGCTGGGAGAGATTTCCCCTTCTCTTCCCTGTTCGCACAGCTCCCGGGGTTCAGCTTTGGATTTGGACCCTCCTCTGCGTGTAGGTCGCCTAAGGGCGTCTGTTCCCCGCCCAGACAGGACGGGTTTAAAGGAGCAGCTGCTTCGGGGGCTCTGGCTCACCCAGGCCGCGGGGAGGGAGGGGTACAGAGGAGGCGGGGCGAGCCTGCGGCGGCCGAGGCCGGCGTGACGTTGCACCAGCTCGAGACGCGCAGTGCGTTCTCCCGGGGATGTTGTCCCCGGATCCCGGGACCCTGGCAGTGGCGGGCTGCACAGGCTCCCGGGAGGGGAGGTGTGGAGAGTGACCTGTGCTCACACACAGGCTTTTTGGAGGCGGCAGCAGCAGCCCCAGCGTCTCACGCCCGTCTCTGGGGTCCGCGCTGATCGCCGTGGCTTGCGCCCTTCTCTGGAGATCGTTTAGGCGGCGCTCTGAATCCCCTCTCCTTGCGCGCAGCGAAACAAAGAGGCAAGAAAAAGTCTCTTGCCTCTTCGGCAGCTGCAGACCTTTTCCTGGTCTCCCTTCCGGCTAGCTGTGGTGCGCCAACCCCTTCAGGCTGTGTTCACGCCGCCAGCCCCAGTCCTCTCCCTGCGATCCGACCGCAGCCCGAGCCTCAGCTCCCAGCCCTGCCCGCCCCGGCGGGGGAGCAGACAAGCCTCTCGGGCTGGTGAGCGCCGCTCGGCGCCGAGCCTCTGTGCGGGAGTCTCTCCGATTTTCCCTCTGCGCCCCTGTTGCTGTGGGATCCGCACTGATAGCTGCAGCTCGCGCCCTTCTCTGAAGTTCGTTTAGGCGGCGCTCTGAATCCCCTCTCCTTGCCCGCCGCGAAACAAAGAGGCAAGAAAAAGTCTCTTGCCTCTTCGGCAGCTGCAGACTTTTTCCCGGACTCCCTCCGGGCTAGCTGTGGTGCGCTAACCCCTTCAGGCTGTGTTCACGCCGCCAGCCCCAGTCCTCTCCCTGCGATCCGACCGAAGCCCGAGCCTCAGCTCCCAGCCCCGCCCGCCCCGGCGGGGAAGCAGACAAGCCTCTCGGGCTGGTGAGTGCTGCTCGGCGCCAAGCCTCTGTGCGGGAACCTCTCCGCTTTGCCCTCCGCACCTCTGTGGCTGTGCTCTCCTCCGTGGCTCCGAAGCTTCCCCCCCTCCGCCCCCCGCAGTCTCCGCCCGCGAAGGGGCTCCTAGTGCGTGGAAACCTTTCCTCCTTCACAGCTCCCTCCCACTGGTGCAGGTGCCGTCCCTATTCTTTTGTCTCTGTTATTTCTTTTTTCTTTTGCCCTACCCAAGTACGGGGGGAGTTTCTTGCCTTTTTGGAGGTCGGACGTTTTCTGCCAGCGTTCAGTGGGTGTTCTGTAGGAGCAGTTCCACGTGTAGATGTATTTCTACTGTATCTGTGGGAAGGAATGTGATCTCCGCGTCTTACTCTTCCGCCATCTTCCTTCTTTATATTCTTATTTCTTGACCTTTATTATTATTTCTAGTTACTAATATTATAGGGTCATTTCTAATTAGTAACAGCAACAAAGAAAACAAATCTGCCATTCCTGGAACCAGTCAAAATTGTAAGCTACAAAGTTCCAGCTCTTTGAGTTTGTTTAAGTAGGAGTTTCAATAAAATTGTTTATATATGAAGTATATTTATAGTAGAGATTTGGTAGCATAGTTATTCTCTAAAAACTTGCATTACTGTAATTAACTACCACATGCTGGTTATCACCAGGATCTCTTCTTATAGCCATAGTGATTTCCTTATTAAATGAAGAAGCAAACCTGCTCTGTGTGTGTGTGTGTGTGTGTGTGTGTGTGTGTTTTCAAAAGTTATCCAGAAACTCTCACCAACCCCACAGCTACAGATCTGGTTCAGTCAACATCTCTTATTTAGACCATGGTAATTATCCTTGTCTTAGTCCATTCAGGCTGCTATGACAAAATAAAACAAACGGGGTAGCTTATAAACAACAGAAGTTTATTTCTCACAGTTCTGGAGGCTGGAAGTCCGAGACTGAGGGGCTAACATGGCTGCGTTCTGGGGAGGGCGCTCTTCCTGGTTCATAGCTGGTTACTTCTCACTGTGTCCTCACATGGTGGAAAGGCTAGGGATTTCTGGGGTGTTTCAATTATAAGGCACTAATGCTATTCATGAAGACTCCACCCTCATGACTTAAGCACCACCCAAAGGCCCCCTCTCCTAACACTATCATTTTGGTGGTTAGGATTGCAACATTTGAACTTTGGGGACACAAAGAGTCAGACCATAGCAGTCTTCTAACTACTTTCCCTGTTTTTATTCTTGCCTTCCTACAAGCCAATTCTCCACACAACAGCCAGAGTCAACATTTAAAAGGTATATGAGATCTGCTGAATCCCACAGTGACTTCCCATCTCACTCACAGCAAAAGCCCAGAGTCCATATAATGGCTTACAAAGCCTATGTGATTTGACCTGCGTCTTCTCTGACCTCATCTCCTTCTCTCTCCTTCCCTCTATCTGCTCCAGCCACACTACCCACCATGTTTTGTTTTGTATTGTTTTTTCAAATACTGCAGTCATGTTTGCATCTCGGATATTTCCATTAGCTATAATCCCTCTGCCTGGAATGTTTTTCTTTCTAATATTTGCATAGCTCACTCCCTCACTTCTTTAAAGTTTTTGCTTAAACATGTTCTTAGTGAATCATGGCTGATGGCTGATTACCATGTCTAAAAATGTAACCTGCCCTAATCTCTGTCCTTCTGCTCTCACTTTTCCAGAATATTTATAATTTACTAACTTACTATAATTTAGCTATTATGTTAATGTTTATTGTCTGTCACCCAGACCACAGTATAATATATATATGTACTTATATACTGCCTTAAGTTAGTATTTTTGAAGAAAAGAAGAAAGAAAAAAGAAGGAAGATAACCACAAAAGTAAAATAAAAGAAAAAGTAGTGAATATAGACATTGGTAAACATGTGGGTGAATCTATTTAATTATAGACTTTAAAAACAAATTAATAATGAGGATTAATAGGAGAGGATAGAGCTAACAGACCTGGTAACATAACAATAGCATGAAAATAATAGAAAGAGATTAGTGTTTCCATATTTTTAGTCCCTTGCATTAGTATGCAATAGCATAGAGACGTTAACTAGCTTTAGGTATCTCTAAGACTAGAATGTGGTTTAAAATATAAGGCTCTCCATTTTCTAAAATGGATTTTAGGCAAAAATTAACATAAGCAAAAAAAGAAATTGACAAATCTGTAAATACAGTTAGGGATTTTACAGATATATTCCTCAGAAACTGAACATCAAACAGACAAAACAGTAATGAGATTGTTGAAAATATAAAAGGTGAAATTATTAAGCTGTACCTTATAAACATGTAGACCACCTTCATGGAAAAAAAAAGAGAAAATAAATCCTTTTAGTCATGAAGTATGCCTATGTACAAAAGAATATCTTATATAAACTATTTTCTCTCACCACAATGTTATAAAGAGTCAAAATAGGACACAGACACACACACACACACACAAACACATACACACACACAGAAAATACTGAAAATACACTTCTGAATAATCCACTGCCCAAAGGCTAAATTAGAATGAAACTTATGAATTGGATCTACATAAAAATGAAAGCAATAGAGATTAAAACGTGTAAATGTCTGTAAAGCAGTACAAAGAAAAAAAATGTTTAACTTTGATACACATATAATAAAGACTAAAAATTAATGAACTAAGTGGCCAAATCAAGAAGCTAGAGACAGAACAAGAGAGAAAACCCTGAGAATGAAGAGATTATAATAGTAAGAGTAGAAACTATTTTTTTAATGGGAAGACTAGAGAAGATCAAAAATATAAAAAAGCTTTAAAAATAAAAGAGGCAAGACTGATCAACAGTATTAACAATTTTTTTAGGTTTTGGAAAGTTGAAGGAGACATACGTATAAATAGAGCAGAGATTTAAAAGCATCAAAAGAAAATACATGGAAAAATTATGCAAATAAAATTGAAAATTATATTGAAAGAACAATTTTCAAAATTATTAGCAAATTGACTCGAGCAAATAGAAGGCCAGAATCAAACTATAACCATTAAAAAATTGAGGAAGCAGCAAAATTCTATTAATTACAAAAGGATGAGACCCTGGTAGATTTAAACAATTTTACCAACCTTATATGACTCATATGATTTTTATTATATTCACTATGTCGTACATCATCACCACTACCTAATTCTAGAACATTTTCATCACCCCAAAATAAATCGTGTACCTATTTGTACTCAGTCCCAATTTCCCTCTCTCCTCATCCCTTGACAATCACTACTTAACACTTGTTTTTAAATTATAATTATTAACATAAGTGAGAGTGTTCACATAGATAGATTTGAACAAATCCAATTTGGAAGGCAAAAGAAGTGTTTCCTTCACTGCTCTCTACTTCAGGTTAACTTTAAGTAGTAATCAACATGAAAAGTTTTCCATTAAAAAGAATGGTTTATTTATCAAGTGAGTTTCTCTCCTGGTAATAGTATAATTAAAAATTTTAATAGGCACATTTCGAAGTTCAGTTCTTGAAGAGTCAGTTAAATATAAATTCATAATGCCACCTTGTACTGTGCTGCATTTTTGAGATTGTAGAAATGTGAATGCACTAGTATATCATAAGTTATTGAATTCAGTCAACATAATATAGGTGTACTGAGTAATTATGAGAGTATGCAAATCTCTTGAAATTGGCTAATGTATAAGCAGCATTCATACTACTTCAGCATAACCTAGTTTACTGCTTCTGTTAGGCAAGGAAGAAATTTGAACCTTCTTCTGAGGAGTATCCCAGCCTCTATCTGAACTCCAAATTTACTGGGTCTGCAGACAAGCATCACCTCTCCCAAGAAACCTCATCTGATTATCCCACACACTGACCTTTCCTTTTTGTAATTCCTCTTCAGCACTTATTCATTTTAGACACCTAATGGAACACTGTGTTACAGCTGAATTGTGCTAACAAAAGCAATGAGAGTGGTGGGATATTTTTTAACCTAACAGATCTTTTACATCCAAATATTTTAGCACTAGAGTCTCTGCAGAAACAATGCCCTCATTTCAGTGATGCTGCCATGACTCCAGTCCCTCTGTTAACTCCTGTTACACACCATCCAGGGCATTTTCATATGATGCACTGACATTTTCTCTGGTGAAGATTCATGTCCTCCCACAAAATAGCTTTCCTTCCTGATCTTGTTTTTAATCTCATCTATCTACTCTGACAATAGTGCTTTCTTCAGAGTCTAACCTATTATTTACTCCATAATTTGGGGAAAAAAAATTTTCCTCCAAGAAGAAGTTGACTGTATAAATTTTTTAAAAATTGACCTTTAATTCCTCAATGAAAATGCCTCATAATACACTACACAATGAAGGATTCCTAAGGCATGGGTCTCTCCTTCTAGGAGTTCCTATACTAATTGGAAAAGCAAGCTATATAAGACCCATTTGAAATGACATGCTTTATTTTTTAGTAAATATACATACATTTATATGTACCTATTGATACAACTGACAGCTACCTGGCATTGGTACTGGAAAATCAGAAATAAAAGATACAGTCAATGACTTATTATCTGGTATGGAATGTAGAAAGGTGTTTTATTGAAGTAAAATTTCAGAAACTAGAGACACAGGCTAAAAATTGAAGTCAGGAGAAATGAAAGATTAAGGAAAATATTAGGTTGGTTTGTCTCTCGTATTGTTTTAGGAAACTGGGAAGAAACTGTTATACCTAATAGGAGTAAGAGGAAACGAGCACAGTCTCAAAGTTCCCACTTTCTAATGATTAGAAAAAATACAACCTCTATTAAAAAAAAAAACCTACAGCATGATACTACCTATACATATATGCTAAATGACTCTTCAAGTAATTGAATGACTCTTTATATCCTTTCTCAAAATTTTAAATCCCATGAGGTCAAAGAGTATATTTTGTTGACTCACAAGTAGTAGATGCTCAACAAAATTTGATGAATAAATTTTGTGAATGAGTGATTAGATTCATTGATACTAATTCTTAACTCAATACTTGGCCAATGCAAGTAATATTGCAGCCTAAATGTGAAAGACAGAGAGCAGTTAGGCCAATAGAAAAGCAAGACATTGAAGATGGATCTTCTAAAAGTTGACACTAATGTAGAGATTTTAATTAGTGTCTCAGAAAAAATGACAGATGTTCCCCTTGCTCAAGAGTCAGGGATAGGCAAAGCAATCTACAGATTCAATGCAATCCCTATCAAACTACCAATGGCATTTTTCACAGAACTAGAACAAAAAACTTCCCAATTTGTATGGAAACACAAAAGACCCCGAATAGCCAAAGCAATCTTGAGAAAGAAAAACGGAGCTGGAGGAATCAGGCTCCCTGACTTCAGACTACACTACAAAGCTACAGTAATCAAGACACTATGGCACTGGAACAAAAACAGAAATATAGATCAATGGAACAGGATAGAAAGCCCAGAGATAAACCCACACACATATGGTCACCTTATCTTTGATAAAGGAGGCAAGAATATACAATGGAGAAAAGACAGCCTCTTCAATAAGTGGTGCTGGGAAAACTGGACAGCTACATGTAAAAGAATGAAATTAGAACACTCCCTAACACCAGACACAAAAATAAACTCAAAATGGTTAAAGACCTAAATGTAAGGCCAGACACCATCAAACTCTTAGAGGAAAACATAGGCAGAACACTCTATGATATAAATCACAGCAAGATCCTTTTTGACCCAGCTCCTAGAGAAATGGAAATAAAAACAAAAATAAACAAATGGGACCTAATGAAACTTAAAAGCTTTTGCACAGCAAAGGAAACCATAAACAAGACGAAAAGACAACCCTCAGGATGGGAGAAAATATTTGCAAATGAAGCAACTGACAAAGGATTAATCTCCAAAACATACAAGCAACTCATGCAGCTCAATATCAAAAAAACAAACAACCCAATCCAAAAAAGGGCAGAAGACCTAAACAGACATTTCTCCAAAGAAGATATACAGATTGTCAACAAACACATGAAAGAATACTCAACATGATTAATCATTAGAGAAATGCAAATCAAAACTACAATGAGGTATCATCTCACACTGGACAGAATGGCCATCATCAAAAAATCTACACACAATAAATGCTGGAGAGGGTGTGGTGAAAAGGGAACCCTCTTGCACTGTTGGTGAGAATGTCAACTGATACAGCCACTATGGAGAACAGTATGGAGGTTCCTTAAAAAACTAAAAAGAGAACTACCATACGACACAGCAATACCACTACTGGGCATATACCCTGAGAAAACCATAGGTCAAAAAGAGTCATGTACCAAAATGTTCATTGCAGCTCTATTTACAATAGCCAGGACATGGAAGCAACCTAAGTGTCCATCAACAGGTGAATGGATAAAGAAGATGTGGCACATATATACAGTGGTATATTACTCAGCCATAAAAAGGAATGAAACTGAGTTATTTGTAGTGAGGTGGATGGACTTACAGTCTGTCATACAGAGTGAAGTAAGTCAGAAAGAGAAAAACAAATACCGTATGCTAACACATATATATGGAATCTAAAAAAAAAAAAAAAAAAAAAAAAAAGTGGTCATGAAGAACCTAGGGGCAAGATGGGAATAAAGACACAGACCTACTAGAGAATGGACTTGAGGATATGGGGAGGGGGAAGGGTAAGCTGGGACAAAGTGAGAGAGTGGCATGGACATATAAACACTACCAAACATAAAATAGATAGCTAGTGGGAAGCAGCCACATAGCACAGGTAGATCAGCTCAGTGCTTTGTGACCACCTAGAGGGGTGGGATAGGGAGGGTGGGAGGGAGGGAGATGCAAGAGGGAAGAGATATGGGGACATATGTATATGTATAACTGATTCACTTTGTTATAAAGCAGAAACTAACACACCATTGTAAAGCAATTATACTCTAATAAAGATGTTAAAAAAAAGTCAATTAACACTTATTTTGTATGCTGTTTGTGCTATATACATATTCTTACAATAAAGTAAGCTAGAGAAAAGAAAATGTTATTAAGAAAAATCATAAGGAAGAGAAAATACATTTTAGGTACAGTACTGTATTTATTGATACTGAGAGTTTGCATTGCCTGTTTACAGGATGAATTATCTGTCAGTACTTACATCAATATTTTCTTATATGATACAAAACACTGTAGATGTTATACATGTTACTAACACTAGACATCAAAAGTAAAAGATAATGAGGAAAAAAAGACTTAAAAAAAAAAGAGTCAGGGATAGGAACTGAACAACTAGTGGGGACTTTTATTTCTTCAGAGACTCAAGAGATCTGGGCTTGGAAACTACTCTATGTGAATGGCATGGGACAATAGAGAATACTAGTGACAACTAATAGAGAAGCAGTGTTTCTCTGTGTTTGAGTTCATGGGGTATTAATTTAGTGTGCTTAATACAGAGCAAAGTGAAGATGGGCAATTTATGAATCTGGAGATATAGCCTAAAGCAACGCTTAAAATTTCTTTAAAAACAATTTCTTTTTTAAAACTCATGCAAATTTAGCAGTGTAGTTCATTTTATATTTCTGTTTGTTTTAATGACCATGAAGGCAAAGACCATTTATTTCCAGCTAGATCTTGAATGGTTATCAGAAAGCCTAGCATCTTGCTAAGCAACCAGTAAATATCTGTGGAATGAATGCAAAATCATTTTAATTATTTTCCAATCGGCTAAGCAATAGACCTCAAAATATTTTTCATATCTTATTGATTATGAACAATTCAATTGCATTGAATCTGTCAACTTTGGCAAATTAGCTTGAATTGAAACAGAGTTGACATCTTTTATACAATTTCCCATTAGTCTCAGGGTCACATGTTACAAGACTTCATTCTTACCTATTAAGGGAATGCAATTGGTACTTTTTTTCTCTTTTTTATGGACTTTGTTAATTATCATGACAGAAGACTTCCAGAAAGCTACTGAAGAAGTGGGAAAGTGCAAAGTTTTGGGAGTGTTGTCAATGGAAGTCTCATTAACTGCATCTTCTTATTGAAATGTCAAGATAATGATCGTCAGGTGCTGGGTTGAAAATGTCTCCAATCAACCAATCAGATTCTATTAATATCTCAAGGAAAAATTTGCAGAAAGGTCTTTTTCAGTAAAGAAAGATTGCTGTTGGTGTTCTTTGCTGGTTGATGTTCTCATTTTCATTCCGTGCAAATGGACTAAGAATCTAAAATGACTCATTTTCTCAACAATTAACTTCTCATCCAAATCTCAAGCATCAGTTTCATGGAAGCCATTTTGTTGTAGGCAGTTAAATCATTAGATTTTTGCCTTGCAGTTATTGATTGTAAGTATTTAGCCTTGAAAAAAATTGCTATATAAGCAAACATTGTGATACACTCTTTTCAATAAATTTAACAATGAATTAATTCATGTAGACAGATTCTTACCCTTTATTATAGTGCCTTTCCCTCAGTGAAGGAAAATAGATGACATGAACTTAAAAACTGATAAACAGCTCCATTCAGTATATTTATCTGTAGAAGGATTGAGAAAGTTACTTTCTATTTTATAAAAAAGTCATTTTAATGCTATTCACCATTTGTCCCCAAAATAAGCAAACTGCTACAAAAAGATTGCCTTATGATTTCCTTAGTAATTTGTCATGGATAATGAAGTGGCTGCAGGTACACGTGCAGGGTACAATGTTTTGTCTGTCATGATTTGACTCCACCTGTGCACATATCTCTCTAGATATATTTTTTTCCTAGATGGTATAATGCTTTATAAAAATCACACATTTGTTGATAAAATGTGTTCACAAGTTTTTTGGGTTTTTTATCATTAAGCATGGTGAAATTAACATGTCTTCACAGACATATTTAAAAAGCAAGCTATTTAACTGACTTGAGGAAACTAATTTTTTCAACAAACAAGTTGTATGCATTTTCATATACTTCATTCTTTCCATGAGCTTTCTTCCTGGGCTTCATATACTTTGTTCTTCCTTGTATTTCCTTCTGGTACATCAATCTAAAGACTGGTGACTTTAGTACATTTTGTTTTGGGTGCATTATTTACATTGCTCTGGTCCTAACAGCACTAGGTCTTTCCAGAACACAAAACTACCATACTTTTCCAGTCACTGCCTACACATTAAGTCTCTAACGCTCCAGACTTTTGAGACAAAATGGAAGTTCACCAAAATGGAAAAGTGATATTCCTATAATTTGCTTGTGAAGGTACAATGTGACCAAAAAAATTAAGAGGATAAAAATGTGATATTTTCCAAATCACTGAGAAAAACTCACAGCACAGAAAGATGATTTTCCTGCAGCAGTACACATCTTTACTCACCAGTATGTCCACATTCTCCAATTTGAAGAGCATTATAGAAAAGAAATGCTCCAGGACATGGAAGAGGTAGCCCTGAGGCAGTCAAGTTGTATTTAACTAAAAGGCACATCTTCTATCTCTTAACTTGAGGACAGTGAATTTCTGCGTATATTGTGAATTTCTGTGTATGTTGTACATTTCTATCCACAGTTGACTACCTGGATATAGTTATGCCATAAAAACACTTTAAAACTATAGCAAAATAGGATTTGCTTTCTTCAGGGTAGCTTGCCGTAGCATTCCCCACTGCTGTAGATGAGAGTTTACAGGAAAGAGGAACAGAATATATTCGCAAGTCTTAACTTGCGGAAAAAAAAATTGAGACTTTATGTGACAACAGGGAAACACTATTGTTTAATAAAAGTACTCCAGCTCTCTCTGCAACCCTTAATTTTATATATCCATATCTCCATTCACTCCTGGAGGAGTGAAAAAACTCCTCCACCCTGCCATTCACTTTTGCTCCTTAAATGGCATAAATCTATTATCTTGAAACTTGATCGCTAAGGGGTGAAAGAATTATCAATGAAACAACCATTTGAGAAACCAAATACAGGACCTGTGCTCACCTATGTGAAACATGGTATCTGAAGAGATTTAAATCCAATTTGTGTTCTCCAACTTTGTCAATTAATATCTATTAAGAGTAGTCTTACATGAAAATCTGGTTCAGAAAGTCACGGAAAACCAGAGTAAGATTGTGTTACAGGTTAGGAACCATGAAGCATACTCTGAACTAGAGATGTGCATTCATAAAACTTGTTGAGAAGTGCTTTTAGGATCACCATGTGTGGAAGGGGAGGAAAGAAAGCAAGATTGGGCAGATGGGAAAGATGGGATGAAATGCAGTCTCAACAATGGTCAAAGCTAAATGCCACAAACAGCTCTGAAGGTGGAATGGTCCTTCAGATTTGTTCCACATTGTTGTAAGAAAGTCAAGTCTTTATACTCTGAATCAACCAGTCACAGGATGTAGACTACCTCGAGAAAGAGATGTGACTTTGGGAGAAGCAGCTCCTCCAACCAAGGTCTATTTCCAGAGAAGGATGACAACTGAGGATTTCCAGCAATTAGGGTAACGAGCTCTTCAGTACTGAATAGGAATCTGGACAGCATATCACAGCATCCATTCCTGATTATTATTTTTCTCTCCAAGTCATGAAGCATACATTGACCCTTTCAAACAAACACATCACAAAGTAGTTCCTCAATGCAGAAAGAAATGAAGAGCTGCTCAAGTAGGAAGAGTAGATATTTCAAACTCAAGTTTGGAATTTTTTTTAATATTACATATTGGAATATATAGCCTTGCTTGATTTTTATCTCCATTTTGCGTTTAAAAGCTTAATTATTAAAATAATTGATACAAGTTATTAAAACTCTTCCATGTTAGAGGCTTTCATATAATCTTGCAAAAAATCTAAGGGTTAGGTACTACACATTGCACAGATAAAGAGAGTAGGCTGGGGGAAGTTATGTATATTGTTCTTGGTCACACAGTTAGTAGATGGTTGACTTGTGTCTAACTCCCAGTCTGTATCCTTTCTACTACTCTGCACTGTTACTTGGGTAAAATAGAAATATATTTTAAATATAATTTTATAATTTATCAACCCTAGAATTGGAGCCTTTGTCTATCTCATTTATCACAGCGGACACTGCTCTTCATCTTAGTAACTCAGAAACTAATCTAGGTTCTTTGATCAGTTTCCTCAAGTACAAAATGGGTATAAAAAATATTTTCCTTACCTATGCAAATAGCTTGTAATGAACAAATGAGATGATGAGTACTCAAGTGACTTGAAAACTATAAAGTGCTGAAAAATACATATAATAATTATTATGATGATTACTTCTTTTGCATTGATTCATGCTAATTGTATTTGCCAAATAAACTCAATATAGTACAGTTCTGAAAAGGCATATACCCTCACATGCATGCTTATTTTATAATATTTAGCTATGACCTTCACCTTCAGGCTTAAAAGAATCAGATAATATTAATATTCAGTAAAAAGAAAAGGCCATATTTTTATTTTAATAAAACAAAATGATTTTTTAAAATAATAATGTTATTAATTGTAATTATATAAAGGTACAACTTGTTCTGTGAAAATTTTAGCATTGATGTTTAAGAACAGTTTAGTTCTTGGATTCTACCTTTACGCTCTGGACTTCCATATTCATATGACTAATAGCCAAATGGAGAGGAGAGTACTGGAAGCAACACTGGCTGGGCAAGGTTGCTATAACCCTACAAATACAAGGTTGCTTTGCAAAAGCTGATTTGGAGAATGTGACTTAAGCCCAGACTCAATTGAGTCTTCTTGTTCTTATGGGCCAGCAGAGCAGTAGATCCAGAATCTGTTTACCCAATAAACTGCACAGAAATGGGGCTGAATTCAGAAATATAATGGCAACTGGATTCATCAGAAACTAGAAGGATGTGGTCAGGAGACCATGATTCACATGAGCATTGGCCTTTAAGACAGAACCATCTCCACTAGTGAAACACAACCTAATAATAATTAGCACCTCTACTAAAATGAAGAACTATTAAGTGGTGAAGAGAGAGGTCAACAGCAAGAGAGTCGATGTTTTTCTATTCTCTGAGGCCAGATGGAAAGACTCACTAGAAAGATTTCACCACACACACACATATACACACACTTCCTAGCACAGATTCTCTAATGAGTACTTTAGTAAATCGAGACTTAATTTCTTACAATAAAGAAAAAGTGCTTAAAGGTGACATAAAACAAATGGATTGTGTGGCAGAAGAAGAAAATTTCCTCTACCCTTTTAGGTTCTTCTGGTTGATCTAAGAATTAAATTGACATGAGACAGATTAACAGGAGAAAATTATCCAAAAGTTTTGTAACATGTATACATGGGAGAGACTCAGGAAAACTGAATAACTCACCAAAATGGCTGAATCCCTCACGTTAAATAACACCCTCAGCTATAGACAAAAGACGATGTTGAGGGTAGTGGTTTGGGACCTCAAAGGGGAAGAAGGCAATTGACATGGAGATGGAAAAACAAATGTTTGGTTAACAAATATTTGCTGGGCCATGAAGAGACAATAGGACACAGAGGAGAATTTTACAAACAGGCTTACTAGGTTCCTCCCTGTCTGCACACCTAGTCCATACTATAGTTATTTATGGTGATAGCTCACTTCCTGAAACAAGTCCTCTGTCTACATTCTTTAGACAGGGAGAAAGTCAAAGTTTTTTCCTGAACCTTTTGGGCTTTGATTGTTTTCAGCTTAAAATAATCTACGTGCCAAAGAGACATTTTGGGGTGGCAAATTTTGCTCCCCAACAATTGCAAAATTCAGTGTGATAAAGATGCCAAATATTCCCAAATTGATCTATAGATTCAATAGAGTAAAGATTTTTCTCAACTCTGAAAATTGTACCAAAAAAACCCCGTCAGGGCTTCCCTGGTGGCACAGTGGTTGAGAATCTGCCTGCCAATGCAGGGGACACGGGTTTGAGCCCTGGTCCGGGAAGACCCCACATGCCGCGGAGCAACTAGGCCCGTGAGCCACAACTACTGAGCCTGCGCGTCTGGAGCCTGTGCTCCGCAACAAGAGAGGCCGCGATAGTGAGAGGTCCGCACACCGCGATGATGAGTGGCCCCCACTTGCCGCAACTAGAGAAAGCCCTCGCACAGAAACGAAGACCCAACACAGCTAAAAATTAAAAATAAATAAATTTATATTAAAAAAAACGCGTCAAAATAGCAAAAATACACTTTAAAAGATAAAAAAAAATAAGGAATACTTGCTCTATTAGCGACACTATTAAGACAGTGTGGCTACTGGCACAGCAATAGGAAAATAAATCAATGCAACAGAATAGAGAGTCCAGAAATAAATCCATGCATATGTAAATATTTGTTAAATGTAGCATTGCAGATTAGCAAGGAAAGAACAGATTTTTTTTTCAGGAAACGCTACTAGGTTATTTTTGTATACATATGGAAAAAATTAATTTGATTTCTACCTTACTCCATCCACAAAAAATTAATTTTAGATAAATTATAGAACTAAATGCAAATGACAAAACTATAAAGCTTTTAGAAGATAATACAAGTGAATATTTTCATTACTTTGTGGCAGGGAAGGAACTCTTAAGACCAAAGAAAGCTAAATTTACCACTTTAAAAGGAATTTCTGTTCATCAAAATACACCATCTAGAGAAATAAGAGAAATTGCAAAACAGGAGAATATATTTGCATGATATTTAACTGATGTAAAGAAGCAAAATTTGTCACCCCAAAATATCTCTTCGGCATGTAGATTATTTCAAGCTGAAAACAATCGAGGCCCAAAAAACTCTGAAGAAACCCTGACCTTCTCCCTAACTACCTAAAGAATGTAGACAGAGGACCTGTTCCAGGAAGGAAGCTGTCACCATAAGTAACTACAGAATGAACTAGGTGTGCAGACAGGGAGGAACCTAGCAAGTCTATTTGTAAAATTCTCCTCTGTGTCCTATTGTCTCTGCATGGCCCAGCAAATATTTGTTTACTAAACATTTGTTTTTTTGTGGGTTTTTTTTAACATCTTTATTAGAGTATAATTGCTTTCCAATGGTGTGGCAGTTTCTGCTTTATAACAAAGTGAATCAGTTATACATATACATATGTCCCCATATCTCTTCCCTCTTGCATCTCCCTCCCTCCCACCCTCCCTATCCCACCTCTCTAGGTGTTTTTCCATCTCCACGTCAATTGCTTTCTTCCCCTTTGAGGTCCCAAACCACTACCCTCAACATCCTCTTTTGTCTATAGCTGAGGGTGTTATTTAAGGTGAGGGATTCAGCCATTTTGGTGAGTTATTCAGTTTTGGTGAGTCTCTCCCATGTATACATGTTACAAAACTTTTGTTTAATTTTCTCCTGTTAATCTGTCCCATGTCAATTTAATGCTTAGCCCAGCAAGAAGAACCTAAAAGGGTAGAGGAAAAATTCTTCCTCCCCAACACTGACAATGGACTGGTATCCAAGATATATATAATGTCTAGAATCAAAAGAGATACTGTTTAGAGACCCAGTAGAAAATGGGAAAAATATCTTAATAGATACTTCAAAAAGAGGAAATTTATAAAAAGATGTTTTATCTCACAAGTTATTAGAAAAAATGAAAATCAACCAATTTCACACTCATCTGATTGAATAAATTCAGAAGTCTAACAATTCCAACTCATATGAGCTGCAACTATGAGTGCCATTTGGTACAATCCCTGTGGAAAATCATATGACATTATCCAGTAAAACTGAAAATGTGTATAGCCTATGATCCTGTAGTTCTTATCCTAGGTATAATCACAGAGAAACTCATGCACTTGTGCACCAAAAGACACATAAAAGAGTTTTTATTGCTCATTGTTTGTAATAGTTCCATACAGGAAATAACCCAAATATCCATGAAAATTAGAATGGGAAAATAAATAATGACATAAAATGGAATGCTATGCAACATTGAAAATGAATAAACTACTGCTAAACACAGCGAACACAATATGTTGAATGAATGAGACAAGTCACAGAAGTATGTAGACAGTATGACTTCATTTAGATGATGTTTAAAAATAGACAAAACCAGATTATCATGTTTAGGGATGCAAACATAGGTGGTTAACTATAAAAAAGCAAGAAAATGATTATTGAAAATGACAGATGACTTTCCCCCTAGAAGAAAGGAAATGTGTTCAGGAAAGGATACATGTGAGATGGCTGATATGTTCTGTGGCTTATGGTATTTCTGCACTAATTAATTCACCAGATAGTTGCAAATCTTTTAAAATTTCATTTATTCTCCCAAGAAATTAAAGCTGAGAATTTTGACACTAGCTTATATAAGAAAATTGATCTCATTTTTACCATATATAACACTATATATACATATTATTCTAAGTTAACTTCTTTTTTTCTTTCAAGTTTGATCTCTTGAGTTGTGTTTTCTAATAAAAGATTCAAACTGCCAAAACTGAGGAGAGAAAAAAAGAGGTCAATTTCAGCTGGGATAATTGCTTCACAGAAAAGATAGCACTTGAACTATACTTGGAAAGGCACATGGCAATTTGATATTAGGGAAAGAGAGTTATGTAGCAAGCACAAGCAGAGGTATGTTCAATGATTTGACAAATAGACTAGTTTGACTGGATCATGCAGTTCATGTATGGGAATAATTGGAGTTAAGTCCAAAAAAGTCCAAAGGTCAATTCTGGGAAGTTTTGCTCTCAATCTCTCTCAATCAATCTCTCTCTCTCTCTCTCCCCCTCCTCCTCTCCCTCTCCCTCCCTTCTCCCTCCCTCCCTCTCCCCCCACCAATTAAGACAATTCTTACTCATTCTTCAAATCTCTGCTTACTGTCACCTCCTTAGAAAGTCCTTCTTTGCTCTCTGAATTAGGGTAAGCTCACCACTGCAACATATAGACATAATAACTTTAACAGAATAAAATTTCATTTTTTGCTTTTTGTAACACCACAGGGGGATGAAGAGTTTGCTAGACAGCCTTCCTCCACAGTTATTCAGGAAGTCAGAACTATCCAGGCCCTGTGATCTTTATCATGTGCCTTCCATGGTTATTCTTCAGTTCATCTCTACCCCAACAGCCAGAATAAAAAAGATCCTGGAGAGATGCTGCATGGTGGGAGAATTTTATGGGCCTGGAAATAGATCACTTCTACTGACATTCTAATGACCAGAACTTACTCAGTAGATTTCATTTTAATGAAATGAACTCACTCAAACAACATACTCCTTAGGGGTCCTGGTAACAATGCTAGTATATAGGGATCTAATAATTCCCATCTTCCTCACTAACTAGAGTACCAGGTACCCACTGGCAAAAAAGTCCTATACAAGTGCTATGTTGTCCTGGTCCAAACCCAGAGGTGTGAGGAATTCATGTGTGGTTTAAGTTTAAACCCACAAAAGTAATTTTAATAATTTATTTTAGGCCATCTCGCATCTGTTCTGTTATATATTAGAAGACAAAATATCAAATTTGTAAAAAAAAAAATTAAATTTTTGTGTAAAATCAACAGAACACATTCATATGAGTCCCTCCTCTCCCCAAAATAGTTCTATTCTAAACCCAAATATTACCAAACACTTTTGACTCTATAAATAAGAATACATTTATAATATTGTACTATGCACTTCTTTAGTGTCAACTATAAGATTAGGGGAAATAATCAAAGCGAATATAGGAGACAACTGTGGAAGAATGCCTTTTCCACCACATCCTTTCCCTGGGGCATGACATAAAAAGTTTCACTTTGAAGCAACTTAAAGCAGGAAAAAAAAAAAAAAAAGAGAGACAGGGATACTGTTAGCATAGTAATACACTGGAGATTGACTTGGAGGTGATAATGCTTGTCTACATAAGTGTGCTGCATTTTTGTATATATTTGATCTTGATGACTGTCCAGTGATGTGCATTCCCCTCTCTCTACTCACAACAAAGCCAAACGCTCTCTACATCAATTAGAAGAAAGTTATATGTCACAGTAAGACTAAAACTCCAAGTCTAGAGAAGAGGTTAAACCCTTGAGGTGGCTGAGGAGATCAGAAGGAGTCCCAGGGGAGAGGAGGCAACTCCAGCAGCAGCCCCAAATGCTGCATCGACCATGCCTGACGAAAAGTGAATTAGGAGGAACACGGCAGGTGAGTCACCCCAGATCAGTTCTGGTGGCTCATGCATGAATAAAGAACAGTGCAGCACAGTGTTTTCATTCCATGTGTGTGTTTCCATTTAATGGACAGTATCACTCTGCTTTGCAACACTGAGAGATTATACAACATCTTCCTCTGTTCATAAATTGGGCAAATAATTTTTCTATATAAATTCCACAATGCCATTTGTTTAGTCTTAGCTATTGTTAAAATGCAATTGAATTTCTGAATCTGATGTTTTCTTTTCCAGAAAATCAGGCAGTTTACTTCAATTCCTTGTATTTTGAGTTTCAAGTAGACTGATCTGTGGAAATATTTTGGGCCGTGCACTACAGTGACAAAATCGTTAGATGAGGAGTCATAAGATTCAGCTTCATTCTAAGCTCTCACTTAGTTGGTCAAGTGACCTTTAACTTCACTTCCTTCTCCTGAAAACTGAGAAAACAGCAAAATATCACCTGCACTGTCTAGAACTTTATGTTAATGTGAGATCAAATGAGGTAATGTATATCAAATGGATTTTAAAGTATAAAATTATACACTAATGGAAAGGATTAAAGGGTAATGTAGAGACTGTTCTACACGGAATTTTTTGAACATAATTTTTCATTTAATGAATATTTAGAATGTCTCCCACATGCATGGCTTTTGTGAGCCCTGAAAACGGGTGAGAGCGTATGAGGAAAGGGGTTGGATAAATTGTATGTAAAGCATCATGTTCCTTACCTCAAAGAGCTTGTAATAATATGGGAATCAGGACACACACAAAAAAATTAAAAGCAAAATAACAATTTAAAGAAGCATAGGATTAGATGGTAAGAAACACGGAGAGATAATTAGTGCTAAAAATACATCTTTGGAGAGAGGTTGTTAAGTAAGTGCTGGAAACCCCAGGCCCCTCTAGGCCTTTAATCCCTTAATTAGCATTCTCTGGTACATTAATGCATTTTCAACTTTTAAAGTCTATATTTTTTACAGAAGAAATACTTGAATATATTTTCATGATGCAACAATCTACAGAATACAAAGTTAAAATCCCACACTGTCTCTCCCCCTTCTGCCTGATAAACTCCATTCCCAATCTCATTTCTATCCCCATTAAATACCACTGTTAATAGTTTGGTGGTGTGTATCCTAGAACTTTTTGTGCATTGATACACACACGTGTGCACGCACAAATCTGTAACACCAAGGGTATCATAATGTTTATGTTATTCTGAAACTTGCTGTTTTTTACTTAATAGTATGTCTTAGCAACACTTTTACGGCAATACATGTAACTTTATCTTGTTCTTTGAAAGTGATATTTTATATCAATAAACCAGACTACTATTTTTTCTCCTATTAATAGTCATTTAGATGTTTCTAATTTTCCAGTCTTACCAACCATGCAATACCACTATCTGAGGGCTCTCAGGATGACTTATCTGTCAGCATGGGATGTCACATGACGTCACATCAGACCAGGGGACCCACTCTACGTAAAGGTGGTACAGGAGTGGGCCTATGCCCAGGGGGTACACAGGTTGTATTACATACTGTACCACCCAGAAGCAGCTGGCACGAGAGAGCATTGAAACAGTCTCTATACACATGATTGAAGGACTGTCTTGGAGGCAATACTCTGTGAGGATAGAGTATGGTTTTTCTGGATGCAGTATGCACATTGAGTCAAAGACATTTATACACACTATATCTTCAGTAGGAAGAATACATGGGTCTGGGAACCAAATGGTTACCACCAGGGGAATCTGGCTTCCTGTCTGCAATAACTTTGAGTTTTGCAGAGTTAGATGTCCTGGTTCCTAAAGGGGGCATACTTCTGCTAAAGGACATAGTGAGGGTACCATTGAACTATAAAGTAGCGCTGCCCCTGAGTCCTTTGAGCTCCTCCTGATCCAGCAAGCTACTCTCTATTTCTAGCTCTTCTTTTTTTTTTTTTTTAATATTCCACATATAAGTGAGATCATAAGTATTTGTCTTTTTCTCTTTGACTTATTTCACTCAGCATAACGTCCTCAAGTTTCATACGTGCTGTGGTAAGTGGAAAGATTTCCTTCTTTCTCGTGGCTGAATAATATTCCATTTTGTGTGTATGTTTGTTATACATATAACATCTTCTTTATCCATATATCCACTGATGAACACTTACGCCCATGTCTTGGCTATTTTAAATAATGCTTGGATTGGAATAGGAACATTCCAGGGATGAATCCCACTTGATCATAGTGTATGACCCTTTTAACGTGTTGTTGAATTTAGTTTGCTAGTATTTTGTTGAGAACTTTTGTATGCATATTTACTGGGAATATTGGCTTGTAGATTGTTTTCTTTTTTTCTTCTGGTGTCCTTATCTGGCTTTGGTATTAGGGTAATATTGAATGAATTTGGAAAAGTTTGAGAAGAATTGGGGTTAATTCTTTTTACATATTTGGTGGAATTCACCAGTGAAACCATCTGGTCCAGAGCTTTTCTTCCTTGATTACTGATTCAATCTCCTACTAGTTATTGGTCTGTTCAGATTTTCTATTTCTTCATTATTCAGTTTTGGTAGGTTTTACATTTCTAGGCATTTATTCATTTCTTTTAGGTTGTCAACTTTGCTGACAACTAATTGTTCATAGTTGTCTCTTACGTTCTCTTGGATATTTATTTTCTTAATGCTGTTTTTCAATGAGCAGAAGTTTTCAATCTGATGAAGTATAATTTATCATACTTTATGTTTATTTATTTCTGTATCCTAAGAAATCTTTGCTTACCCATAGGGAGAAAATATATTTTCCTATGTTTTATTTTAGAAGATGCACAGTTTGGGATTTTACACTTAGGTCTATAATCTACTGTGAATTATTTTTCTATATTCATATAGATATTCAGTTGTTCTCATATCATTTACTGGAAATACTTTCCTTTCCATCGTTATCAAATTTACTTTGCTACCTTTACCAAAATCAATGTTCATGTTGGTGTGGATCTGTTTCTAAATGTTATGTCCAGCTCTCTTACTCTATTTTCTGTCTTTATGCCAACACCATACTGTCTTTAATATCACAGTTGTCGTAATTTTTAAAATCAGTGTAAATCTACCAGCTTTGCTTTCCTTTTTCAAGATCTTTTTGGCCTTGTAGTCCTTTTATTTTTCAATGTAGATTTTAGAATTATATTGTCAATTTATAAATACTAAGAAAAGTCTGTTGAAAATTGTGTTGCACTGAATCCAGATTATTGAGGGTATTTGGGAGGGAGATATAATATGTATCCTCAACATCTCACAGTCCACGTAAAGTTATTATATTGTATCATTTCATATTGCAACAATATATGTCCATTTAGCAGCCCACCAACCTTTGTGCTATTATAGTCATGTATATATTAAGTCCACATACGTTATAAACTCCATAATACAGAGTTAGAATTTTTGGTTTAAACAGCCATATGTCTTTTGGAAAAATTAGGACAGGAAAAAAATATATATATGAATTTTTATATTGCTTACATATTTCAGCTTTTCCAATTCTTTTTGTTTCTTTCTGTAGAATCCAAGTTTCCATCTGGAGTCATTTTACTTAAACCTGAACAACTTTCTCTAACATTTCCTATAATGCAGTCTGCTGGCAGCAAAATGTCTGGTTTATTTTTCTGCTAATGTTTGTCTTTCTCCTTCAGTTTCAGAGGACATTTTTGCTGGGTATGGAATTCTGACTTTACAGGTTTTTAACTTTCTTTTTATAAAAATTTATTTATCTATTTGTTTATTTATTTATTTATTTATTTCTGGCTGCATTGGGTCTTTGTTGCTGCGTGCGGGCTTTCTCTAGTTGCGGCGAGTGGGGGCTTCGTTGAGGTGGCTTCTCTTGTTGCAGAGCACAAGCCCTAGCACCCGGGCTTCAGTAGTTGTGGTACTCAGGCTCAGTAGTTGTGGTGCACAGGCTTAGTTGCTCCGCGGCATGTGGGACCTTCCCAGACCAAAGATCAAACCCGTGTCCCCTGCAATGGCAGGCAGATTCGAAACCACTGCGCCACGAGGGAAGTCCCTAATTTTCTTCCATCCTTTTGAAATTGTCATTCTGATGTCTTCTGGCTCATTTTTCCTCATTTTTTCTAAAGAGAGACCATTCGTCAGTTCTATTACTGTTCCTCTGCATGTACTATATTGCTTCTTCTGGCTGCTTTTGATAATTTTTTCTTTCTCTTTGGTGTTCTGAAGTTTGCTTATGATGTGCCTGGGTGTAGTTTTCTTTATATTTTTTCTACTTAACATCTACTTAGTTACTTTGCTCTATGGGTGTATCATTTTATTAAATTTGGCAAATTTGTGGACATTTGTTTTTTAAATATTCATTGTCCCTATTTTATACTCCTTTCTATCCTCACTTTGCAGTTGCTCTTGCTTTCTTCCTCTTTGTCCTATGACTCTAGTAACATTGTGATCTTTGCTTCAATTATAGCTGCCTTAGCACCAAGCATCCTGGGGAGGGCTCTCAACTGAAAATTTTACCCAGTTTAGTTCCCTTCTTTCAAGTTTCTTCTTCTTTTGGGTTGCTTTATAAAGGCTTCAAGTTGTTGTGTGGGGTCTCTCCAGAATTTATAATAGTTATCTATAGGGAAAGATTGGTAGAAGCTCTTCTACCATTATCTGAAGGGGATCTCTTCACCTAAACTTGTAAGTATCTCTTCACTTTCTTATGCACTCAACCAAAACAACCAAAACAGCCTGCTTTTAGTTTTTCAAATATGCTGTTTTCTCCTTCTGCCTCAGAGC
The DNA here is from genome assembly GCF_949987535.1 of Balaenoptera acutorostrata. NCBI lineage: Eukaryota > Metazoa > Chordata > Mammalia > Artiodactyla > Balaenopteridae > Balaenoptera > Balaenoptera acutorostrata. Next base: position 41,090,666 of record NC_080070.1, read on the forward strand.
CCTTGCAATTACTCCAACCCCTTGGAATGTTTGCTCTCCATACCAACACACACACACACACACACACACACACACACACACACACACACACACACGCACACTAGAGTTTAAACCCATGTATTCTTTAGACCTCAGGTTAATGATTTTTTATACCGTGATGAAGATTTTCCTTACCTCTTGGACTAAGCAATTTCTTCCCAGTGCTTTTTCCTAATCCCTCATGTATTTTTCCCTCATGACCCTTATCACGGTTTCTGGTTTAGGCTTTTTGCTGTCATTACTTAATATCTATCTTCACTATTGGAACTTAAATTCCAATGATTTGTGCTCACAAATTTGTACATAGATGAATCTTGTTTGTTATACTTGCCAGTATATGAGTAATGCTGAACAAGTATCTGATAAAGTGTGTGTTTTCAAAATATTACTTTAATGAATTAATAATTCATTACCTAATGGCTCCTCACCTATATTGCTTCTTGACTGTTTCTAATTAAATACCTCATGGGTGCCTTAAACATTACATGCCTCACACAGAATACATTTTCTTCCTATCAAACCCCACCTGTCCTCTTTTATTTGCAGTATAAATTAATTATAACCCTACATATCCAGGTGCTCGTAATAAAAAACTCAAACCATTTTTAGGACTTTTCTCCTTTCTCATGAACACTTCCCACAAATGTACTTCCTTGGGATATCTCATTAGTCAAAAATTCTACCACCTTCTTTCCATTATCTAACTGCCTTATCTAAGGGCCTTATTTTGTTGTTTCTACAGGTTTCTATCATGTTTCACCGAGTTTAGTTTTTCCCCTAGCTACTTTGCATTTAATATTCATCCCTATTCTCCCAATAGATGGATAGTCTAGAAACAAAACTTGCCAGGTCTTCAGTTAAAATCTTTCCAAACGTTTCATTTTTAATTGGAGAAAGTTCAAGAACCCCAAGATAGGACTTCCCTGGTGGCACAGTGGTTAAGAATCTGCTGGTTAATGCAGGGGACACAGGTTCAATCCCTGGTCCGGGAAGATCCCACATGCCACGGAGCAACAGAGCCCATGCACCACAACTACTGAGCCTGCATGTCGCAACTACTGAAGCCCAGGCGCTGCAACAAAGAGTAATCCCCACTCACCGCAACTAGAGAAAGACTGCGTGCAGCAACAAAGACCCAACGCAGCCAAAAAATACATAAATTAATTAATTAAATAAAAGAAACTTAACATAGCCTGCCTTTTTTTTTTTCACCTGGCCCCATAATTATATGGTACATTCATTTAGACACTACAACTCAAAGACGACCTCAGCTGCTTTGTCTTATATAAGTGATCAGATCTTTCCCACGCACCCCCAGCCTGATGTACAGCCAGAGCTCTGTGCTCTGTGTTCTAGCTCTAGGTCTCCGTTCATCCACAGGTATTCTCAGACCCTCCATTCTCTGTCACTGGGACACTAGGAACTTTTGGTCTTCTGTGAACTATGTACAGAATATGAGGAGCCTAGACATCTCCCTAAGGGCTTTCTATCTTGCCACCTCCTGCTGCCAAAGCTTCTCTACTGCTCTGACATGATGTTGGAAGTGCCCCCAAGCCGAATACCAGACTTCTCCCAGCACCAGAGGCTGAAGGCTATGTCTTCATAGTAGGACATGAACCTGATGTTTTCAGCAGATTCCATATCAGTCTGCGTGGTTTTAGCCCTCCAACCCTGTAGATCAACTCAGAACTTGGAGTGGATTAGATCTGGTGTCTGATCTCCTTGCCTTCCTGTTCCTCTTAGAAGGGGGTAGGAGCAGGCTTTTTACTTTCTTTCACTTCTTCCCTAGCTGATGTTCATATTGCCCACTTACCGGTCAGACATAGTGAAGGTAGGTAAAATGTCTTCGTTAGAATAGAAGGTCTAAATATATTATCCCTATTACACTAAATTTACAGAGTTTTCAATTTCATTTCTAGCCATGTCCTCTTCTCACCACCTCTAGGCAGTATTAATTGCTATCACATCTCCCACAGCACCTTATGCATATTTTTATTTTATCATTTAGGACATTGTCATTATAACTAGCTGAATGTTTGCCTTCCCTACTAGAGTGTGACATCCTCAAGGACAGGGACTGGATCTAACTCATCTCTTTACTTTCCCAAAACCTACCCCACGGCCTGACACAGAGTAGGTACTCAGTGAGTGTCTGTTCTACCCATGAGCTGACCTGCTTGGAGCTGAGCCTTCATGCAGAGGAAAAATGAATGGAAGATAAAGTTGGAAAGAAAAGTTGTAATCAGCTTATGGAGTGCCCTGATTTTGGACCTTAATCCTCTAACATGTATCAATTTCATTTCAGAAAATGAATGTTTTTGAAAATTTTCAGTGAGTGATGAATATATTCTGAATAATAAAACTATCACTAGAGATCTACTGTACAACAATGTATCTGTAGTTAACAATATTGTATTGTTCACTTACAGATTTAAGAGGGAGGTCCATATGAAGTGTTCTTACCACAATTTAAAAAAGAGAGAAAGAGTTCAGAAAGAGAACACATTTTGTAATGAACCCAGATCTGTTACCAAAATAAATTAATTAATAAAATTAACTTGCAGTACTGAAAAAAAAAATCACCAAAGATATTAAAGCACCTTGATAGTTTAACAGCATGTTTGGATAATTATTTAAAACATCCTCATAAATTTTTCTTGACAAAGACTGTGCCTTTATAATTTATTTTTTCACATGTCAGGGAGCATCAATCTCAGAATATGAGGGAAAAAAGTACAAAATCACCTGGCTTCTGCCCCACCTGGATGTCCATTATCACAAGTAGATGTTTTAGATAATTGCCTTAATTCCTAATTTCTTCATGAGATTTTTAAAACATATTTATTATAAATTATTTTGGTCTTCTCTAGAATATTTTTTTAGATAAGAGAGCATGCAAATTTATCAAGATAACCAGGTAGGACATAGCTCAACAGCACTACTACATATAAATAACATCATAAGTGTACTTATCATGCAGCCATGACATGCCTTTATGTTAGAGGTAACTCCATGAAAATTTATAAGGAATATTCCAAGCTACACTGGTATTACTGACGTTATTGCTTACATGAAAATGACTGCACAGAATACTATTTAAATGTGAACTTTTATTAATTAGAACTTTCTGTAAAAGTACTCATTTGTTTTATAAAACAGATATACCAAAGATATAAAAGTAGAAGGTAAAACAAAAATATTATTTGCCAAGCAGAAGTCATTGTTGTTAACATAATTCTTTATATCTCTTGGGTCCATGCATATATATAGGCTAAATGATACAAAGGTTTAAAATGTAGAAAAAATGGTTTATGTCACATATGCTATTTTAAAGAAAAAATGTTAAATATAAGTTTATTGAATTTAAAGATAAAAAATATAAAAACAGAATTATTTAATTGCTGAACTTCAGATAAATTTTTTTTACCATAGGAGGTAATAAATTCTCAAAACTTCTTCTAAAGAAACATGATTATGAAAACCATTAAGAGTTTGGAGTCAACATAGTTTGTTTTTAATTACAGTGTCTATTGACTCCCTGATTTTAAAAATTAGAAAACTTATACGTTTAAGTCTCCTCCATCTTCCATTTCTCATGGTTTTGAAATCATTGACAGTTATCTTATTGTCAACTTTTAAATTTCATCATCAGTACCAACAATATTGCTTTTCCAATCCTGCGTACTTTATTCTGATTTGTCATTTGTAGAGCTGTATTGTACTGTCAGTTAGTTTAGTTTTTTTTTGTTTTATTTCAAGCAAAGTTTTTCCATGTTCTTTCATTTAAAGAAATATGTTCTTATATTAAGAGATTTGAATTTTGCTTCCTGTTCCACTTGTTTTGTTCTTTCCTTAGGGAAGTACAATTAAGTCTATATTAAATATACTTTGACTTTCTCCCTTATCTTTTTCTCTAAATCTATTTTATATCTTTCTTATTTTTCCATTTGTAGTTTTAACTGCTTTTCTCAAGCCTGCCCACCATGTTCCTAAGAGTCATTTTCATCATGTTTATTCTTTTGTAATGTTTGTTGTTTCTATTTTGACTTTTATTTTATGAAAATTTTTAACCGTTCCTTTCTAATTTCTTTGATTTTCATCTCTTTCTGGCATCCTCTTATCTCCTTTTTAACCTTTGAATCTTTTCTATAAATTCTCAGGTTGACTATAATTTTGTTGATAATACAGGGAGGCACTTAACTGAATTATGTCTTGATTTTTTGAATACTCTCTATTATGATGTACATTCCACAGATTGTTAATGTGCTTTGCTTTCTTTTCCTTTGCTTGTCTGTTTATTTATTGTATTAGTGTGTTAGACAGGTGCTGGTTCCTTGTTTATTATTATTCATTTTAGAATGAACTAAACTAATTTATGAAGCATATGTAAGAGAGGAACAGTGGGGAGAACTAGAACATTTGGCAGCCTTGTTGCAATTTTTGCTACAAGAATTTTCTCCCCAATTCTTTCCTCCTTGAACCAGCTCCCCGCCTCAGTTTTTACATGGCAGGAATCAGTTGGATAAAGCCCTTCGATCCCAGGTCATTCGTGTTGCACTCTGGTGATCGCTGCTTCTCACCCTCCCACCCCAGCCTTCAGACCTCACTTCTCCAAATTTCTTAGATTAGAAAGAAAACCAGACTACAGAAAATTATGATGGCATGTCAGTGTGGTTTCTCTTTACCTCTATATCCTTAACACACTGTGATATACAAATTGGTTACTACAGGAACATTTTTCATTTATCTCACTACTTACTTTAATCCTAATTTAGGTGTTGTTGTTTTTTTAAATTTTATTTATTTATTTATTTTTAACATCTTTACTGGAGCATAATTGCTTTACAATGGTGGGCTATTTTCTGCTGCTTAGGTGTTTTTTAATCATTATTTCATTTATTTATTCAGAATCATTTAATTGTCAGGCAATTATCTAAGTTTGGAGGACACTCAAGTTCCTAACTGCTTCAGACTTAACTTCTGGCAGAAAGCAAGGACCAAAAGCACGGGAACAAATAAATTAAGAAGGTAATTTTAGAAATGATAAATGCCAAGAAGAAAACAAAATAGGATTTGAGGCTAGAGAATGATGAAGGTGGGATGCTGTGCTACTGTATGGCAAGTGGCAGTAACTTAAAGGAGATAATGTCTAAGTGAAAAAATCAAGAGAAGGGTCTGCGGAAAGTGGACTTCCAGACATGATGAACAGGTCGCGCAAAGGCTTGAACGGGGGGAAGTCGGTATTTCAGATACACCTTTTAGTTTGGACCACCAGCTTTTAGGGACAGCTACTTTGGGCTTGAGGTTTGAATATGTTTGCATCAGCTCTCAGATTTGGATTCGTTCATTTTGGCCCCCAATTTTCATAATTTGGATGTCAGGTTAATAGATTTTGATCCAGAGTTGTGTCTGTTTGCTTATTTCATTGAACATATAATCTCCCTTTTCTTCATTTTGCTCTGCTATTGTTTATTTATCAGTTTTATACTGCTTTGATGGATTTTTGAATACAGGAATTGACTAAAACTGCCTTTATTATGGAAACTTTATATTCAGGTTGTAATCAGTTTTAAACTACGGGTATCTAACTAAAGGTATGGCTACACAGAGCCACACTGATGATGACCCACTGAATGTCATTTTGATGAAAATTTATAATGGAAACACTATTTTTCCGAAAAGCACATTGAAGCAATGTGAATCCTTCAAAATTCCTCTGAGATAGTCTGACACATGTCATTATTCTTTTTGGTAGGTGTTGGACCAAATGCATATTTTATATAGAAGATACACTGAAAGTCTCACTTATTTTATGTTTGTTAAACACACATTTTTTATGAAATACAAAAAAAATCTAATATTCTGGTACTACACGTTATAAATAAATTATCCTTCAACTCATTAAGCACATATATAAATCTTTAAGGACTGAAAGTTGGTTTGATAAAAACATAGTTTATGGTGTCAATAAATTCTAGAGATATAGTTTGTCTAGAATTTCAAGAAAAACAAAATTACATTTGCTTTTAGGTAGATTCTATTTTCCCCTGAGGAGAAAATAGAGTAAAATATACCACTTGTTTGAAGCAATCATGGATCTTGAAATATTTTAGTTTCCCAAGTTGCATATCATTTTGTATCTTTTTATCTGAAGGTATAAATTTGGAAATCTTTGCACACACTGAGATATCACTGTGTAATATCAAATCTTATCAAGGCCCCTTTAATTGCAGAACTTTAACTCTCTAAGGCAACAACTTTATCAAGAATATTCTGCCTTTTCCCACTGGGCTGCTGTTTCTTCAGAGCACTGATTCTGGAAGCAAGTTATCCAAACTAGATAAGCTGCCTACATTTGTTTTTCTCCCAAACAAACAAAACCACAAGGACAACAGAAAAATATCAGTAAGTATCCCAAGGTCAATTTCTCTTGTCACTGTACATATAAAAATGTACAATATATCCATTCAAAATAAATAGAATATATAATACATAGGATGGCTTGGTGTTGTTTTAGAAGTTTATATAGGGCTACCATATATGAAGTATCTATTTTCAACTGGCTGTTTTCATTCATCATTAGGTTTTGGGATTAAACTACATCAGTATTCATCTATTTCATTCATTTTAATGGCTGTATATTATTAATTATATAAATATACAATTTTTTTAACCTATTTCTTTGTGAAGGGCTAATTCTACTTTTTAAGTATTACAAACAGAGATTAAACAAATTTATTCCACCTCAAAAGCAATTACAGGAATTTAAGATGCTTTTGCTTCAATCTCTCCTATGTCACTTCTTAAACTATTTCAGTTTGATTTCCTGATTCCTCTATAACATCCCTCAAATTAGCTTTTTAATAATGCTAATATGTATTTAATCCTAACAATACAATACACTTACCAATTTATTTGTCAGCATTGTTTTTTGCATCCCACTCATCTTTCTGAGTTCAGTTTTATTTTACTGTATTATATTTTTAAATATTTTTTTTTCTTGGAAAATAGGTGAGTTGTAAACTCAATATTTTTCTATCTGTAAGAGTCTTTATTCCCTCCCTTACTCTTTATAATTACTTGTCTGAATGCAAAAATGGTGGACAGGTTTTGTTTTGTTTTCAGCTTATTGGAAGTGTCATTCCATTGTCTTCTAATAAAAGTAGACACAGATAAAAGTCTGCGAAGAATCTGATTGCTGTTCCTTTGTAGGTTATATACCCCCTCCCAGTTGAAAACTTTAAAATCTGAATTGGTCTTTTCTCTACTGCAATTTCACTATGATGTTTCTAGGAGCAAATTTGTTTTTACCTATCCTATTGTGGAATTAACATTGTTTTAAATTTTTGATAATTATTTCCCTTTTTTATCTTCATATAAAGTCCCCTTCCCACTGTCTCTATCCTCTCCTCCTGAAATTTGTATTATAATTATGTTGGATCTTCTCTTTTCATTGTCCACAACTCAAACTTCAGTTTCATGTTTCCTATCTTTAACTCTTTGTACTACATTCTGAGTGATTTGCTTGGATCTGAGTTTTAATTCATTAACTCTTTCTTCAGCTGAATCTAGTTTTATATAACCTCTCCCATCGAGGTTTTATGTCAAGGCTTACATTTTTAATTTCTTTAACTTCCATGCGGTTCTTTTGCATCCCCTTTTTTCTCAAAATAATTTAGTCTATCCTTCTCTTTTCTATTTTGTCTTTTTAATTTACATTAAAGTCTCTTGAGTGTGCTCTGCAATCTCCAGTCCATGAGGTATAAGTTCACCCATGTGTTGTTATCTGTTGACTCTTCTCATGGTGGTTTGTTTTCTCATGAGGTTTGTTATTTTACTGTAAACTTGTCTTCATCAAGGGTTACTCCTGTGGGAGTCCTACATGCCCTGGAGTGTGGGAGTATCCCTGCAGCATAGTTTGAGGATTGCCTCTGCTTTAGGACCCCAGTATAAAGGGTTCCAGTGGGTATCCTCATTCCCAGGAATTACCACAAATCCAGACAACTCTGCTCAGGGCTCCTGGAGCTTCTTATCTCTTAGAAGTAGCTCTTCTTTTCACCCCTCACTTCTGCAGTTGACAAGCTTCCTTGCTGATTTCCTGGCCTGAATGGAGGTCAAGCTTTTCTTGTCTTAATTTCATATATAACCTGATCACTTATGACTTTTAAAAAGGAAGTTCTGTCCCAGGTTTCCCATGTGCACAGTGCCTAAAGCTGAGATTTTCCTTCCTGTATCAACAAAATAGCCCCTAAACACACACACACACACACACACACACACACACACACACACACACACACACGAAAGGAATTCACTGACTAAATCCATGAAAAGAACCACTTTTGAACTCTTCTGATTTTGAGTTCTCTCTTCAGTTCTGACACTGAGGATTCTCTTCTTCTCATTCTTCTCCTTCTCCTTCTCTTCCTCCTCCTCCTTCTTCTTCTATTTCAAGCCCAGTTTTGTATTTAACTTTTTTGTATATGTTTATATTTCATCCAAAATGTATTTGATGGGGGAAGGTTTCCCATACCAGTTTAGTTTAATATATTAACAGGAGGGACCCTTTCAGTTTCATTTTTGAATCCATGAATATATAAACCTAGTGATATGACTGCCTTGGTTAGAAAAAATATTTCTAATTTAAGAGTACAGTCTAATCTTTTAGCAATTTTAAGTATTCAGGGCTCCTATTACTAAGGACCAATCTTTCTGACTCTGGGAAGAACTGTAACTCTTTAAAGAAATCCGAGAGAGTTTTATTTTATAATATCATCTTCAATATCAAAGGTTTTCTTAAATGAATAAATTGATATATGAATAAACATTTCATTTGCTTCCCAAACATCAAGGCCAGAGATTGATTTCTTAGAAATTCAGTTCCTCATTTAACAAAGGATAAGGTTTGGACTCTGTTTTATTTGCCAGTTTCCTGTTTTTCTTCTACCCTCTAAAATGCCTTGTTATTTTTTTCTTGGCATTAACATTTTTTCAATTCTTATAAATTTGTTATAGAACCCAGCCTGCATACCCTAATATCTGATGTTTAAAGTATTTGTCATGAGTTCTCAGCCTTATACTTTTGTCTCCATCTAAAATTATAACCTTTGTTTCCCTATTCCACAGTATTTAGAGAGAGAAGAAAGAAAGAGAAAATGAGGACACAGAATCTTCTAATTTTGACTGAATTGTTCCATCAGTGCAGGCAAAAACTGCAAAAAACATAAGACATTTCAGAACTTTTTGTTTTAGTTTTAAACCAGTAGTACATGAAGAACAAGTTGCTCAGAACCATATATTTTATTGCTAGGAATATTTTTTATTCCATCTTTCATATAATCAGTTTCATTTATTTATTCAACCAATAAAAAAGAATGATAATTCCCAGCATTTCCCCTTTTTTTTTTTTTTTTAAAGATTTATTTATTGATTGATTACTATGTTGGGTCTTCGTTTCTGTGCTAGGGCTTCCTGTAGTTGCAAGCGGGGGCCACTCTTCATCGCGGTGCGCGGGCCTCTCACTGTTGTGGCCTCTCTTGTTGCGGAGCACAGGCTCCAGACGCGCAGGCTCAGTAGTTGTGGCTCACGGGCCTAGTTGCTCCGCGGCATGTGGGATCTTCCCAGGCCAGGGAGCGAACCCGTGTCCCCTGCATTAGCAGGCAGACTCTCAACCACTGCGCCACCAAGGAAGCCCTCCCCTTTTATAAACCTATTCAAATTGGAATCTACTTCTTTTTACCAAAAATTTTTACGATTTACAGCTAAGGCTTGCAAACTTTTTTCAGGCATTTTATTTTATTTTTTTTATTTTTTGAATTTTATTTATTGGTTTTTACACAGCAGGTTCTTATTAGTTATCTATTTTATACATATTAGTGTATATATGTCAATCCCAATCTCCCAATTCATCCCACCACCACCACCACCCCACCACCCCACTTTCCCCCCTTGGTGTCCATATGTTAGTTCTCTACATCTGTGTCTCTATTTCTGCCTTGCAAACTGGTGCACCTGTACCATTTTCTAGATTCTACATATATGTGATAATATATAATATTTGTTTTTCTCTTTCTGACTTACTTCACTCTGTGTGACAGTCTCTAGGTCCATCCACATCTCTACAAATAACCCAATTTCGTTCCTTTTTATGGCTGAGTAATATTCCACTGTGTATATGTACCACATCTTCTTTATCCATTCGTCTGTTGATGGGCATTTAGGTTGCTTCCAGGACGTGGCTATTGTAAATAGTGCTGCAATGAATATTGGGGTGCATGTGTCTTATTGAATTATGGTTTTCTCTGGGTATATGCCCAGTAGTGGGATTGCTGGATCATATGGTAATTCTATTTTTAGTTTTTTGAGGAACCTCCATACTGTTCTCCATAGTGGCTGTATCAATTGACATTCCCACCAATAGTGCAAGAGGGTTCCCTTTTCTCCACACCGTCTCCAGCATTTGCTGTTTGTAGATTTTCTGATGATGCCCATTCTAACTGGTGTGAGGTGATACCTCATTGTAGTTGTGATTTGCATTTCTCTAATAATTAGTGATGTTGAGCAGCTTTTCATGTGCCTCTTGGCCATCTGTATGTCTTCTTTGGAGATATGTCTATTTAGGTCTTCTGCCCATTTTTGGATTGGGTTGTTTGTTTTTTTAAATATTGAGCTGCATGAGCCATTTATATATTTTGGAGATTAATCCTTTGTCAGTTGATTCGTTTGCAAATATTGTCTCCCATTCTGAGGGTTGTCTTTTCATCTTGTTTATAGTTTCCTTTGCTGTGCAAAAGCTTTGAAGTTTCATTAGGTCCCATTTGTTTATTTTTGTTTTTATTTCCATTCCATTTGTTTTATTTCCATTACTGTAGGGTCGAAAAAGATCTTGCTGTGATGTGTGTCAAAGAGTGTTCTTCCTATGTTTTCCTCTAAGAGTTTTATAGTGTTCAGACATTTTATAATGGCATATCTCAGAGCCAGATGCTCTGGAGCCCAAAAGACAACAGAATGTGTAAGAATGTTCACTGATTATTAGTTGATGAGAAGTGTTAGAATTTAAACAATTGCCAATTAGCAAATCCTGATAAAGTTTTCAGAGGACTCATGAAAGTTAACCATGCTTGAATTCTTGCCACAGGGTCACCTCCCTTCAGTCAACATATGTTCTTAAAAATCACATGTCAGTTGATTATTTATAAGTTACAGCATAAGTTTTCATGGACCTGAATTATCATTGCAGATACGCTTTACCATCATTCCTCATTGGTTTGCTATTGGCAATGGTGCAACTGAAGTTTGGACTTTTCTGCTTCTTGCTTCTTTGTTGAATAACAAACTATTCAATGCCCCAAGGGAGATTATAATGTAAGTGTACACTTTAAATTGTTTTGTAAAGTGAATTATTGATTAGGAAAGACAGGCACACTTGCAACATGGAAACAACTATCACTAAAATGTTATAAGAAATTCCTCTGGAAAATGGGAGGTGAAGATGGTAGAAAGAATCTACTAAGGGCAAGTTCTTTCATAATTATCTCACTGAACCTCACAGTGCTTCTCAAGGTAAGGATTCTTGTTCCCATTTTAAAAATTAGGATTAGAAGCCTCAGAAAAGTTAAGTGGCAGAGGTAGCATTTGAATCCTTCTCTCTGAATCCCAAGTCCAACTACTTCCTACTCTACAATAGGTCTTAGTTTGACCCATATCTGGAAGCTCATTTTTAGAATTTCAGGAAGAGTTCTTTGAAAATATACAGGTGTGTTACCTCATGGAATAATACAGATATGTATGGATTAAGGCAGGCACCAAAGCCCCCAAATAGATAACAAATTGTTCTGTGCACTTTCTATTTATTATCATCATTTTTATTCAGAATTCTACTATATTTTACTTTAAACTGAGTCATTGCAGTCATTTAAAATAGTGAAGGAAGAAATGCCTCTTTGCTAGTGCTCAATCATGAAAACTCCACTGCACTACTCATTCTCTGCTCAGTGTAACTACCTCATGAGCCCTGCAACTCCCAGTGTAGCTGCTTTTTATTGCTAATTAACCACAGTAAACAAAATACCAAGTGGTATGGTCTCCAGTTGCTCTGCATCTTGTCCTTGCCCCAACTCTAAGCCCTAAAATTAGAAGGAATCCCTGGACTGTGCAAAGGTCTCCTGCACAGACATCCTACTGTTTTTTATTTCCTCAATATAGAAGGTCATATCTGGTCCTTTTGGTCAATTGAACTAAATAGCAACAATTCCTTTAATTTTTTTCTGGTATCTAATGGTACCCTTGGCAAGTTTTTGGATCAAATTCTGGCATTCCCTGACTTTATATTCCAAACAGTGTTCTAGTGTTGATGTGTGAGGGTAAGGATTCGGGGGTAGGGGTGGGGCAAAAAGTTAAATCTCCAAATAACCTTCAAGTATCAATTAAGATTTTTGTGAGTACATGCACAATGTTGGGTTTGTTTTGTTTTGCAAGGTGTAAAATAAAAAAGAAATAAGATGGAATGGAATCTTAGAGATAATTTAGGCAATACTTAAATTTTGGACTAAGGTAGAAATGAAGAAATTAGAGGAAATAATTTGATTAGGAAGGCATAACATAGGACTAAACTTGGGTACTGAATGTGTGGGCTGAGGATGAAGGAAGAGCAAGGATTATCTGGAATTTCATCCCTGGGAGCTAAACAAGGAAGAATAACACTGACAGAGAAAGGAAACTAGAGGGAAAATTCCACTGGGGTACTAGGGAAGAATGAGCAGGTAATTGTGTTGGATTTCAACATCTCTTAGGGAGGTCAGACTTGAGTTCAGGAGGTGACTACAGCTGAGAGTGAAGTGATGGCCACTGCATCTGTGAGTTGAGGAGAACTCTGACCTGAGCATGCAGGGTGAGAAACAGAGGACTAAGAGATAAGTCTTGGGGTTTCAGAAGGAAGTAGGAAAAGGAAAAAAGGAATAGCCAGAGGAGTAGAAGAAGCAGTGAGGTGAAGCCTCATAAAAAGCAGAAGTGGGGAGAATTTCCCAAAGGAATGCATCATGTAAGGAACTGAATATTGCAGAAGCTTTAAAAATGTTTTCTAGGAGATTGCTTTTGAATTTAAAGTTTAAAGATTTTGTTCAGAGTTACAAGTGTTATGATTATCCAAATAATCACACCAATAAGTGGATGATAGGAAGATTTCTCAAAATTCATTAATTCAACATTTTTGAAAATGGGAGACTGGGCAGACTATACACATTTTATTAAGACAGCCTTGGAGAAATACAAGAACTTTAGCTAATGAAAAATATGCAAATTCACCTCATTACATTTTAGTGTTAAGAGAATACCTTGAGTAATGTTCCATAAATGTACTCTGCAAATTTGGAAAAGGTTTACAATTTGTTCCTGATAGTGATATAGAAAAATTAATTCTTAATCATAATACCTAAGGCTCTAAGGACAAGAATTGGCTTCTCCATATAGTTTTTTATTGAGGCATAAATAATCTTAATTTTGTGCACTTCTAACCTGTGAAATGGAATTCATTTATGTAAATAATCTATGTAATTTTTAAACAATATTTCCAGTAATACTGGCAGAATACATGGATATTAATGCAGGTAAAATGATCTGTTATCCTATCTTGACCCAATATTATACTGTGCTTCTCAACATAAACTACTCAGTGCACATAAAATAAAATTAAATTTACCAATAACATCTAATTGAAGACAAGCCTCAGGGACTCCATCACAGAAACTCTTCCCTAAGCCCCAAATTCACTCAAACAAGCAAATCAGCTTTTCTTCTCTTCTTTTTCTTTTTCCCTTTCCCCCCTTAGCCTCCATCCCAAAGAGTGGAGAAAGATGTCCACACAGCAACAGAAATTAAATTTTTATATTGCTATGAAAATTATGCAGCACTGGGCTTGTGATCACAGGAGGTCATTTACATTCAAAAATTTGAATATAGTTGAGTTTTTATAAAAAGTCTCTAATAAAATACAAGAGAACTAGGGAAGATTTAGGAGAGTCAGTCAACTTGATTCACCACAGACTGTTTACCTAGTCCGGGAGCAGGCGAGATTACCTGCCCACAATATTTATAAAGTAACTTTAAAGAAGTGTAATCAATCTGATAATACAAAACTCTTATGATTACATCATTTTTGGCTACTGTTGATTCCATCAAAATATTTAAGTCAATAGAGCTATTTTCATATTTGAAAAGATATCTGTCTGGTAAAATCTATTTTAATGAGATTTATAACAACCGCAAACTAAGTTTATAACATCCCATTGTAAATAAGTAGTTGCTATATATTTTTTTTTTTGACTGGATGCACTTAGAAGTTCTTTGCTGAATTTTACATTTCAACAGGGAATTCTAATTTTTCATTTGTATGTTACACACAAAAGGTAGCTGTAACATCTGACTTGTCATAAAAAACAAAGCTAAACCATTTTTAAAGTGAAAAATCAAGATGTCCCCAAAAGGCAACTAGAAATAATTAATGCAGTTTCTAAAACATGAATTTTCTATTTTATTTCATTTGCATCAAATCTGTGGAAGAGAATATTTGAGAAAAGAATTTGTTATTTAAATATTTTTCCTCAAATCTATAAGGTACACCTTGCATTTACTCTAAAATTTTTAGGAAGTTGGAGTCAGTAACATAAAGATTATGTATTATTTAATTACACACAAAAAACAATTCATAAGATATTCTCCCTCTTAGAAAATACTTCAGGTATTTTACAAGGAACAATATAGCTGGAGTACCAAAAATATATACAACTGCAGACGCAATTAAAATCAGTAATAAAAATCAAACAAAATCAGTGTACCATGGCCAAGGCCTTTTGAAATAAAAGATCTTTAAACCTATAGAACATAAAAGGAAGCTAACTCAGTGGTTGTCCTCAGTTGAAAAGAGAGGACATTCCATAGCCCTAGGCTAGCAGACAGAAATTCTTGAGCATGTGCTGGTAAGTTTCAGAGTGAAAAGTATCTTGCCCTGAAAGTTCACAAGTTCTTGAACATTTCTCTTTTTAAGACGCTCTGCTTAGAGCATAGTGTCACCAAAGGGATCTTAACAATGAGGGTCAATTATAAACATACAAGTATACTGTTTTTCTACTACCATGTTGACCTTTTAACTTTCTGGAGAGAAAAGAGATTAAAAAAAAATTATTCACTGTTTGCACTTCTAACATCAGTCAAGGTCCTTGAGAATGTAAAAAACTGGGCACTTGTGGATAAAATGAACCAATAGAAGATAGTTTTGAGCAAACCAAAACTACCTCTTTCTAGGAAAAACAAAAGCAAATGAAAAACTTTTCAATATGTATGACTTTCTGACAGGGTAGGAAATGCATTCATTTGTCAAGAATGAACCGAAAGAAGATCTAAGTATATTTGTTGCCAAAATTTTAAAATACTGCTTTAAAACAGAGTAGACAGAGTCTACTTAATCTTTGTAAAAACCAAACTGCCAGCTTCTTTATATGAATGGCCGAATGTCACTCTAGTACTCTGTTCTCAGTGTGAATTCACTGGATCAAGTATAAAATTCTTACCCCCCTACAATTATGAACTCCAAGCCATAATGATTTTAAATGGCTTGGCATATGGTTGAGATATGAAAAATGGAAGACAGGCACTTCTGCCACCAACAGCATACATTCAAGTGAATTTCAAACAGATATATTTTGATGAGTATATTTTTAGTTTTTCTAGCACCAGTGTGTTTGAAGAAAAAACTTCACACCTCTTTTCCACCTAATCAGAGGAGGCTTTGTGAAATTCACAAGGATGAGAGAAAGAAAAAGAACACTCACAGATCGGAGAAAAGTGTTTTTTTTTCTTTTCCTTTTGCATTAGCAGAGAAGTTGAAAAAGATAAAATGTGAGACGCTATAAAGGATAGAGGAGGCAAACAAGTTTACCTGAAAAAAATATTTACGGTCAGAGAACAACTCCTCTGCTTGCTAACTACTCTTGATCTAGCTCTATGTCCACACCAGACTTTTTGACAACAGCCTAATACTGACAGCTACTGGGCCCAAACAAGATGCAGAGCTTATGCTGTGCCAGCACCACAGGACCAAAGAAAAACATTATTCAATATGTTTGATTTGAAATATATGTTTTATCTGAACTATTCTCTATCTCTATTTTAATTCTAAAGGTAGAGTAAATATTTGATATCATCTTTAAAATCCAATATTGTCAACTTGGCATGTACTGAGTGGCTGTCATGTTGGCCTGACAGATTTTCCTCACATCCTAGTCGCTTTCATATTTCAATAAGGAAAAAGAAACTACAACAAAGTGCTTACATAATATTTTTTATTGTCATCCCAGCCTTAACTCTCTTTACCTTCAAATTTTGTCACAAATAATAAATTGGTTTTATAGTCCAATAAGCCCTTCAGTTCATTCTGGAACCTTTTGGTACATCAATATGTTGAGAGAGCTAGCTTATGATCTTTAATCCTTTATACGTTTAAAATGTCATAAAGGGTTTCTATAATTACTTAAGCTCTGAAAGCCCAAAACATCACAAACCCACATTCAAGCATGTGTACATATATCTCATTGTGTATCAGCGTCACAATGAAATGAAAAGAGCATTGAGCTAAGGGTGGGGGCACGTGGCTTCTGCCATTGACTCCTGACTGCTGAGAAGATCCATACAGCACTGAACAAGACCATGGGTGCTATTTTTGTAGCCTACAGAGGTGAGAGGCCCCTCCTAGAATTTGCTGTGCACACCTGCAAAACTACATTCAGTAGTCCTGCCTAATTAGCCTGTAACTTTAAGACATTGCTAACTTTGCTGTGATTCAATTTCTTCAGTAAAGGGGCTAGAGCAGCGGTCCCCAACATTTTTGGCTCCAGGGACTGGTTTCGTGGAAGACAATTTTTCTACGGACTGGTGGCGGGTTCAGGCGGTAATGCGAGCGCTGGGGAGCGGCAGATGAAGCTTCACTCTGCTCGCTGCTCACCTCCTGCTGTGCAGCCTGGTTTCTAACAGGCCACAGACTGGTACTGGTCCGCGGCCCGGGGGGTGGGGACCCCTGGGCTAGTGAATATTGAAAGCTCCTGCTAGCCTCCAAATCCTATGATTTTTATGATACTAGATGGTCCCCTCTAAAGGCTTAGAAGCCATTAGAAATGCTTCATGTTTCCTTCCAGTTCTATGATGAGTTGGAAGTAATCAGTACTAAGCTTAGATGTAGCTTTAAGAATTGTCATTTCTAAGGCAGGACTTGGCCAACTGAGTAACCGAAGCTGACAAAGAGTCAGAGTCAAGAAACAGTTTTTAGCTAGGGAAGTTCTCAAACAGTGAAACAAAATGGCAAGAAAACACTGTTGTAAAAGAACACTATTGTAAAAGAACATAGAACATTTTAAGGGGAAAATACATTAATTGATTTTTTTGGTACTTACCAGTTCAGGCATATACACTTTTTGATTAGGGGAATTTTATTCTTATGGAGTGTTTCTTGCCATTATCAGAATCAGCTTCAGAGTTAGCTAACATTAACAAACTCAAAGTGGTTCCACAGAAAACATCTCATGATAAAGTACCAAGTCCAAAAAAAGGAAATGCTTTAAATTATTTGGATTGCTTTGGGTATATAACTGTATTTCTTAAAGACATTGAGAATTTTCCATGTTGTGACACACGACTGTGAGATCTCAAGAAAGGCTTTTGGAAATTGCTTGATTCTAACTTAAGCTACTTTCTGAAAAACAGAAAAGGTGAATTATCATTTAGCCTTTTCTTTAAGAGAGAATGTAAATCTGATTCTTAAAGTTCTACAGATGTGTTCCCTCTCACCAGTATGTAAAATACTAGATGGTACAATTTAAGGGAAATCTAAAGCAAAAGTTAACACTGGGGAATTCAATCATTAATTGGCAGAGCCCACTGAACACTAGATGACAATCGAGACAATGAAGGAATGCTTTCAACATTTTGAGCCAAAATTACTGAAACCTAGATTTTCACACATAGCTCAAACAAATTTGAAGGCAAATTAAGACTTTGTAGATAAGCAAGAGACAAAACGTTATTGCCCAGGCTCATTTCCAAAAAAGAAGGAGAAGGAGAATGCCAACAAACTGAAAAGGGGATCTAAGAAAAAGGAAGTACTGGGAATCAAAATAACTACCCAGAATACATTAAAAAGAAGTCTCAGTGTGACAGTGGAGCAAGTGTTTTAGAGGCAATTTTTCTTTGTTAGAACAGAAAGCTGAGAGATCAAAGATTGTCTTCAAGAAGAAAGTGGATATGATTGGAATTACATAAACTGTATGTAGGATCTTAATGGTAAGATGAAGGGATGTACTGTATGTGACAAAGGAAAAAGAAAGACAACTAGAAATTCAAAGGAAAACAAGAAGTTGTGCATTCAACTCATGGTTCAACAATGAACGAATGTAAAATATGGCATAATTTTGGCAATTGGTAGGATGTAAGGAAAAAGAGTGAATTTTATCATGACACTTGGAATAATCTCTTTCAGCAGCACTGGTTTAGTGCATAGGAAAATATTTTGTTGGCAATGTACAAGTAATGCCATAACAACAGAAATGGAGTTTAGAGCCGAGTTTGACAGATGAGTAGAAATTCCAAATTCCTCACTTTGCGATGTTGAGATTCAAGAGACACTCCAATATGTATTGATGTAAAGAATCAAGGGTTAGTCTTTCTTTTTAATTGAGGTATAGTTGCTGTACAATATTATATGTTACAGGTGTACAATATAGTGATTCACAATTTTTAGAGGGTTAGTTTTTCTAATTATGCAGCTGAAATAAAAATTGGTAATTAACAAACATTGGGAGAAGAGTAAAAGAGGGGAGAGTATATCCCCTCTGTCACAGTGAGAAGATATTAGACTTTATCCAAATTATTGAGTGAATAAATAGCTGTATGAGAACAGCATTTAGTATTTAGAGGCTAACTGCCATAAGTGGAAATCAAAAGGGTTAAATAAATTACTTATGTGATATACAACTGAGGGTTGGGAAAAAAAGAGAAGGGAGAATTTCACTTTAATTTCATGTTATTTATTGTTTAAATTTATTTCAAATACATGTAATATTTTATGATATAATTTTTTGATTGAAAAATGTCTCTGTATTATATGATCTCAACTCCTGATATAAATCTTTCTTTAGTTCAAGCAGTGTCCTTAGTCTCACAGATAGATAGTTATAACCTAGAATCATTTCTGTGGACTTACTTTTCCTGCTGTTTGTAAGACTGTAGTTGATTTTATTAGCCAGTATGATATTCACTCTACTGAGCCCTTTGAGATATATTCCTATTTGAGTGCCCTGTCATAAAAATATCTTTGTAGATAAATTGTGTCTTTTCTTTGTCAGAAAATAAAAACTGTGAGGCCTTTAGGTCTCAGGAAACTTAAAAGTTAAAGCCATTGCTCATCAATTACCTAAGTGAACTAGGTAGTTATCAGTTCACCTAGGTGTCTTAACTTTTAGGTCATCTTTATTATGCTTTTATTCCTTTTACTCCTATTGACAAATTAGGCATTTTGAAAGCTTCCTTAAACACTTGAATTTGTAGGAATTTTACTGATACTAAATACATGAAAAGTTATTAGCCTACTATCATAACAGAGGTTTATTCCAATCATAGTTGTGCCCACATTTTTCCCTAATACATTTTAAATTCTTTAATCATACCAATTAGATATAATGTATTATATCCCCACATCTCTATCAGAGTGCTGTGTATGTAGCAGGTGCCCAAAAAACATTTCTATGTTAGACTGACTTAATCATGGTTATCACAGTTTTTCAATTTATGGTCAGCAATAAAAATGTTTCCCAAGTTACATGTAAACAAAAGGAAAGTGTTTTACCTCTTAGCTACTTTTACATGTGCTAATAAAATTCTCCTAAAAGAAACAAAGCAAATATAAGACTAACTTGTGGTTCATAAACATATAATATTGCAGTTACCTTTCACTATATCACTTTAAATGCAATTTTAATTTCTAGAAGTGAGTATATAATATGGACAATAAAAAATCCTTCTCATATCTATCATGAATGATATACAATAGTGAGATGTCTTTTTTTCTACAAACTCCTGCATTTAACAAGTATCTGAAGCTAAATAGAGATGGGAGGGAAAAAACACAAAACTCTAACATCCTTTTGAGAAAAATCAATTTCTACATCTTTAATTTAGAGCCCAATATGCTAAAACACTCAGTAGCCTCACAAATGGAAGTTTGCATTCAAGGGTCATTGAGCAGAAATGTTTTCCTGTTGCACCACAGTCATAAAAGTACTTTGAAAAATGACATTGTACCATTAATTCACAGTGAAGCATCAGTGTTTCACTATCACGCAGATGCTTCATTTTTCTCAGAGGTAGGCACACCAATGTCCCTTAACACACTGAAAAGGTGACACTACCAACAGAGCAGGGTTTTTTTGTTTACAGAAGTAAAAGGGAACTCTGGTCCATGGTATGATATGGAGGCCACAGACTGGCATACCTGTCCTCAAATTTTTCTCCCATCAGCTTGAAACAGAAACAGGAATTTCCCACTATAAAGTTAGTTCTGGAAAACAAATTTATGGTTTCCAAAGGGGAAAGTGGGAGGGGGGGATAAATTAGGAGTTTGGGATTAGCAGATAAAAACTACTATATATAAAATAGATAAATAAAAAGGTCCTACTGTATAGCATAGGGTACTATATTCAATATCTTGTAATAAACTATAATGGAAAAGAATCTGAAAAAGGTATATATCCTTATAACTGAGTCACTTCGCTGTACACAAGAAACTAACACAACATTGTAAATCAACTATACTTCAATGAAAAGGAAATAAAACGTATTATTAAAAAAATAATGTTAGTTCTTTAGGTGATGGCATCATCCGCGAAAGGCTGAGATTAACATAATAGTAGCTTGCCTGAGATACCATATTCAAATATTGGCAGCCATTGACATAAATACATGTATTTGAAAAGATATCTAGCAACCAGTGGACATTAAAAATAGGAAAGAGGATAGGGGTATTTTCCTGGAGTGAAGGAGTCAGGATAAGTCTGAGAGCAGAGAGGGAAGACCCAGGGATGGGGCAGAATGGAGGACTAGGAGCCACTTTGAAGACACAATAGTGAGACACAGTAGTGTCTCCCAGTGGAGACACTGAAGAGAGAGATCAGAGGCATGAGGGAGCGCGACACCTAAACATGCCAGATTTTCCTGTGGCCTCTCATTCATATTGAAACAGAAAATGGTACAGGAAAGGTAAAATTGATCACAGAACACAGCAGAATTTGATTAGAATTTTAGGTTATTATAAGGCAGGAAGACAAATCAAAATCGTGGGTAAACAACAACCATTTACTTTTTTTTTTTTAATAAATACTTTTAATATCTTTCTCTTTTTTCTGTGTCACATTTACTTTTCCTTGAGGAAATGTTTCTTGAACAGAGTAAGACAACCTCCTAAGAGAAAACGGTAATACAGAATGATCAATTCTGGGTGAACTCCTTAAGAAAATTAAACCTGAAACCAGTTCTAGAAAAAGAACACTTAATTATTAGTAAAACACCAGCAATGATTCTCAACTCTCACTGCATATCAGAGTCATCTGGGAAGTTTTAAATACTACTTATGAATCCCAAGATTCAGTCCCTACCAGAGATTCTGATTTAACTAGTTAAAGCTCCCTTAGCGATTTTAATGTGCAGCTAGAGTTGCAAACACCAGTTGAAACCATGATGCAAGCTTTAGGGTCTTAAGAAGGTTCAGAAGCTGTTGCTTCAGGTCTTTGCTTGCATATAATTCTTGTTTCTTCTCATTTCTTTTCACCACTAAACTGTTGAAGTCACCATTCACAATACAGATCTGACCATTCACAGTGGTGCTCTAGAATAGCCCTCCTGTTGCATGGCAGACCCAGATTAACCCAATTTGTCAAGGACAAATAATTGAACCCTAAATGGTACACTTGTGGTTGGGATTCTCATGATTTCATTAAGTGTGTTGACCACAAAGCATAGTCTGGTATGAAAAAGTCTTAGCTTTTCAAACCAGTGAATGTTTGGTTGTAGGTGGGGGATGGAACAGATGATAGGGTAGTGTAAGAGAGTTTTGTTACAAAAGGGCATGAGAAAACATTAGTAGGTAGTGGATATGTTCACTACCTTGATGGTGGTGATGGTTTCATGGGTATATAGATATGTCAGAACTTATCAAATTGTACACTTTAAATATATGCCTTTTATTGAATGTCAATTATAACTCAGTAAAGTTTAATATATAAAAACTTATACTTTTTATATATCTTTAAAGTCTGTTATGACTTACATAAAAGGTTTCCAAAAAACATTAAATTATTTTATATCTTCAAATTAGTTACTCTAAGTGCCTTTAAATATCCAGAAATTTGAAATCAAAAGTGATAAGAAAGATCCCAAGCCCAAAACATCTCTCCTATTAACCTATGATGATACCTGAAACTCCTTTCAGTAGTTGAAGCCAAAGTCATAAATGTTAGACAGGAATTGTGATGTCCTTATATTAGTTGTTGTATAAGCACCACAAATTCATACCCGTCACCCACGGAGAGAAAGACTCACACAAAAAAAGCAAATCTGGGATAGAAGGAAAGTGAGAAAATCAGGAGCATGGAGGCCACCATGTTTATACCAGGAAGCTCTGGGCATCTGAGTGGTTGGCATGATGAAGGTGCTGTGATGGCAGAGGTATGCAAACAAAAGTTGTAGTCATCAGAGAACTATAAATGCCATAAATAGCATCATCTGCAAACTAACCCCTGCTGGTTTTGCTGGCAATGCTAAAACATTTGTTCTTTAGGAGTACTTATATGAATAATCCTTAAATAATCAATACTCTTGTGATTGTTCAGGAAGGCTCTTTACTTATTGATGTTCTTCAAATGCATTATTCTCCTTAAAATATAGAAAGCAGAAAATAAGATTGTTGTTTTGGTAAGGACTGACTAGGTTCTATTAAATTTCATATGCACATAGTCAAGGAGGCAGATGCTAGGATATGTAGTCTCAAACTCCCCACATAAATATCAGAGTAAGAACCCCACATAACAAAGAATTTCTAACTTAGTAAAACCCCACTGGTGAATCTATGGTGAAATAGTATGAACAGAAGGCAAGTTTAAAATGAAGAAAACACTATGAAGCTGGTAGTTTTCAGTTAATACCATAAAATAAAGAGTTTCTGTTATTACGGCTCTTTAATTTTTTTTAAATCCATAAGTGTTTTTTAAAACATCTTCGAAGACTACCAAATTCCAGATCATATTATGAAAATAGTAATGTTTTATTAGAAATGACAGGGACTAAATTTATATCATTTTTCATTCATAAGCAAAAATCACCTTTCGTGTTAGCCTAGTAAATCATTTATATTACAAACTAGCTTATGGTCCATCCAGAGATATTTAGTAGGATATCAAAGAATATTTATTTATAATCATGCACTAGAGTAAAAGGAAACACTTGAACTTGGAAGAAAAACTGCTGTCACTCTAGTAGTTTCCTAATGGCTTTCTCAGAGTAAAGGCTTTAATGGAGATTTTTATTATTGTTCTTAATTAGACTAAGCACCTCCAGGGAGCTGATCTCTTGTGACTCAGATTCATTTACCAAGAACCATGAGAGAATTCAGGAAAAACAAACAAACAAAAAACAAACAGCAGTGGGAATATATACTCTGCAAAGAAACTCTTGTTTTCAAAATGCTAAGCTTATCCAGTTGAGAGAATTTGTTTACAATATTTGTTTTGTGTCTTTTTAATTAGGCATTTCCAAGGCCAGCCAGGGGGACAAACCACTTGTTTACCTTTCTAGGGAGCACCTCCTTTTACCCAATATTCTCTCACCTTTCTCCCTTACCTCATTAGAATATACCTGTCCTGTATTTCACGCCTCTGGATCTGTGTTCTATTAGATAATTTGACCATCTGTTTTTTTTCTATTTTGACCAAAGACCTGGCTGACAATGCATAAGGCCTATTGGAGAATATTTTTTGCATTTCAACAAGGATCATACATTCCTCAGCCAAAAGCAGTAAAGAAGGATGGAAATTTCACACATAATGAAAGGTCCTAGAAGTCTCTCAAGATTTCTTTGAACAAGATGGTTTTCCATTGTCCTCAAACAGGACCACAGTGGTACCCCAAGGCATCCTTAGACTCAAAGGAGTTACAGATCATATGTGATCAATAAGCATTCATTTAACTAAATGAAACATTGTTTAACTAAATGAAAGAGAGAGGAAAAAAAGAGCCAGAGAACTGATCCCATTGAAAATATATATGAGACTGGAGAACAAAGTCTAAGAGTCATGATCAGAGAAGTAGAAAGGGAGCCAAGATAGAACTGACTTGTAGAATCCAGTGGGGAGAGAATTTCAGAGAGAATTAGGATTATTAGTAGTGTCGAATCCTACAGTTTTAGAGAAAAAGGAAACAAGGACTAAGAAATGATATTGATTGGTTATTAGGAGCTCATTATAATCTCCAAAAGAGCATTTGTTTACATATTTGTTTGTTTCCTTATTTTTTTACATACTTAGGTAATGTGATGGGAGCACAAAACAAGACTGTAAAAACTTGAGGAATTAGAGAAAAGTAGGAAAATGGTAACAGTGAAGTCAGACTACTTATAAGGTGTTTGGCTTAAAGAAAGAAAAATGGATGAGTGTGCCAAGTGTTGACAGCATCAAGAGAAAGGATATTTCTGCAGATGGGAGAGAATTGAGAATGTTTATATACTAAAACAGAAGCCAGTTGAGTGGGAGAGATGGAAGCAGTGAAAATAAGGAAGTTGAAGCCAATCTAAAGAAGGTTAGAAATAGAAGGTAAGGGCTTCCCTGGTGGCGCAGTGGTTGAGAATCTGCCTGCCAATGCAGGGGACACGAGTTCGAGCCCTGGTCTGGGAAGATCCCACATGCCACGGAGCAACTGGGCCCGTGAGCCACAATTACTGAGCCTGCGCGTCTGGAGCCTGTGCTCCGCAACAAGAGAGGCCGCGATGGTGAGAGGCCCGCGCACCGCGATGAAGAGTGGTCCCCACTTGCCTCAACTAGAGAAAGCCCTCGCACAGAAACGAAGACTCAACACAGTCATAAATTTAAAAAAAAGATAAATAAATAAAAGAACGTGAATTTCTTTAAAAAAAAAAAAGAAATAGAAGGTAAGATTTAGAAATAAGGGCATGAACTATATAATTTAAATAAATAAATATGGGAAAAATTCATGAATTTAAACTTAAGAATGTGAGAGAAGGAAGAAGCAAACCTCAAATCCATAAAGCAAAAGTTGAGATCATTCTCATTGTTTGGAATGATAATAGGAGATTGAGCAAAATTTTAAATCTTTAGGACATATCAATAAATACAAAGGAAGCATATTTCCTTTGAAGAAGAGCTATAAAGTGTAACATAAATGCAAACAAAAATCTTAAAACCTAAAGAAATGAAATGTAAAAGTAAAGAAATGAAGTGTGAAGGTGAAAATGCAATGAATCTATGTACCAGATTTGTGCATGTTGAAATTTTATTTATTCTCCTTAATACTTTTAACTTTAAAACTTAAATTCAGTGGCCTGAGACCATGGGTTTCAGAGATAAGATCAACAGAGATAAATGTAGTCTAAGTCCTTCCTTTGGTGAATGGGCAGGGGGCATGGAACCACTATTTTTCTCCATGGACTTTATATATTGAAATAACACCGGTAAGTCTAGCCATTTCAGCTGGAACTGTGTGTGTGTGTGTGTGTGTGTGTGTGTGTGTGTGTGTGTGTGTGTGGTCTTATGATGCCATACTTTTAGCAGAAGACTGAGAGGGAAATACAAATTTTAAGCCAAATGTATTAATCAAACATTGAGAAGTTGGCCGGCAAGAAGAAAAGAGGGTTTATAGTACGGTTTGGGATTGGAACATTTAGGAAAAGCTCTGTACTGATAATAATTGCTAAACGGGGGAAGGAAAAGAAGAAAGATGTAAATTCTTGGCTCTGAGCTCACTCAGGACAAGGAGAAAGAGAAAAATGCTAAAGAATAAGGAATTCCTTCAAAGGAATATGGAAATTAAATCATCCCTGCTGCTCAAACACAATAAAAGCCATCTGCCACCAAAACATCAGTGAGGACACAATGCATTGTGAAGTCTTTAGACAGTAGAAAGACAGAAGCATTCTATCTCGGCACATGGACTATTTAGTACAGGCATGGCATGCCTGTTGCCTGACCCTACTTACCAAAAATGTCATTAAGTCAGGAGGAGTTTAGAAACCTATGAAGATCTGTAAACTAGGAATTGAATGAGCATGGCACAGAAATGTTTGTTTCTAAGGCATGCCCAGGAAAAATGAATTTATCTATTATACCCACTCAGGATTGTGGACTGGTGAAATATATTGATTTCACTTAGAATGTTGTGATATGTTCTTGTGGGCTTCACCAGAGACAATCTGATCTCCTTTCTACACTCTCCCTGATTTGGATCCCAGCCAAGAAGTGTCATCTTTTGGGTGATGACTCCCATTTCTCTTCCTTACTTCTGGTCTTTTCAATAGAGCTTCAGCTGCATTACAAGACACATTTTCTTGCTTATCATCTCATATGTAACATAATTAGGTTCATGCACACCTTTTGCCTTTTTCCCCCTGTCCAAATTTCCCAGGCTTCAGAAGCCTTTGGGTACAAACTTGCATATTTGTTAACATTCAAATTTCACTTCGTATCTGCAAAGATAGGACTTCGTTTTGATTGAGAGTTTCTCCAATTCCCCTAAACACTTCTAGGACTCTCCAGAAAGTGTCCCATGTCTCTGAGGCTCTCACAGTGCCACAGGGATGTACACAGCTGGAAAGAATGATTCTTTTCCCTGCTCTACACCATACCCTTCCTCCAGGAGAAATAGATAACATTTCATGGGGCCCTTCAGTGAAAAAGAAATCCTCCCAAATCAGTCTCTAGCCTCTCTACTTTGATGGCTCAGACTTAATCCTTGAACTGGACCAAGGAACATTTGCCACACCATCCTCTAGTTGCCCCAGTATCACGTGCCTCCCCTAGTCACCCACGCAGAAAACTTTCTCCTCCAAGCAAGTAAAACCCTCAGATACTTGCCTGAAGGAGCTACTAGAGCTAAGTCTCTACGTGACTCTTGTCCAGTTGAGGCACAACTGGACTTGCCCTCTTAGAAGGCAGTGACACCCAGGCTGTCATTCCTTCAAGCTATAAAACTGGATGCCACTTTTGATAGAGTCTCTTCTATTCCACGTAGCCAAACCATCCAAATCTCATTCATTCTTCAGTTTCTCTATGTCTGAGATTAATTTGATGGTGTGCAGAGCCAGCTCATACTGATTGACAAAAGCCAACTGTTGCTGTCAGGAGTTTGGTGAGCCAGTTGACCTCGAATTGGCAGCTTGAATTCAGTCATTGTGAAAGTATTTACGCCACAGAAAGTGGCAAGTTACCAAATCAGGGCTTTTCCCCCTAGAGAGTCAACTGTTAAATATTTACCAGCACACCACTGGATAAATCCACTATTTTCATGCAGAATGGTACAATTCATTAACACTCAGATTTTCAGAGTAATCTCTCAGCTCTTCTTCTTGCCTTTTTTCCATCTCACATCCACTCATCCAAATCAAATCAGTGAATATTTTAAGATTTACATTAGTTCCTATTGCCAAGGGACTCAAGTACAAAAGTGAAGTCTCCCAATATGTTGCTGTCAATCTTAAAAAATGGGTTACAAGAGATAATCCATGTAATGCACTTAGCTCAATGCTTTGGGCCACAGAAACCATTCAGTAAATATTGGTTGTTTGTCAGTATTATTTTTATTAGCATTAATTTGCTATGCATTAAGTTCATCTTCACTTGCATTAAAAAAAACCCCTCCATATTATTCTTTGATACAGCGAAGTCTTTATCTCTACAAGTTTATTCTCCAGCTGAAATGTCCTCCTATTCTCCTTTCCCTTAACAAATATTTTCAGATGCAGAGCAAACCATACCTTTCTCCAAAAGCATATTCTGAATAACCCCAGACCACAACTATCTCTGCAGTTTCTGAATCCCTTTAGTACTTTTTTTTTTTTTTTTTAACCAAACCATTAGCACTTGTAAATACAGTACCACTAATATTGCTCTGGGTCTTTCTTTTTTGTATGTATATTGTTTTGCACAATAAAGTATGAGTTTCTTAAGAATAAGAAGCTTAATATCAACTTTTGATATTACACACATACTTTCATGCCTGTGGCCTGCATCTAATCTCACCCACTCTCAATAGAATATTGTTCATGAGCGTGGATGTTGTGTACAGTGAGCCCTCTCAACGAAGACAATATTAATCAAACATAGTCCATGACTGGTGACCCCGCTATGATCCATTCTACTTTTCACCTGGGGGAAAATAGCACTGTAAGGCAGAAACTGTTACCTCCTTCCAAGCTGTGACCCTTTCGGTACATCCTTATTTTCTTTTATCTCTAAGAACAAATTAAAAATAATTAAAATATGAAGCAGTTTTCATTTATTTTTATTACTTCATAATTCTAGCCGTTTACAACTCATTTAAATGTTGCCCATAAATTTCAAAATTATGTGGCAATAAAAATAATTAAAAAACAGAAGTAAAAACATGCCAATGGCAAATCCTTTCCAAACTTAACATGAACACTGTCAGCAGAAAGGAGGCCCAAACTCAGAAGGGATGAGATGCATCTTACATTGGAATTTCAATGTCATGAATATGCAGACAGAGTCCATCCCCAATAAAGACAGTGAAGGAATTTGCTTTCCATGGCTAAAAACCTCCATGTGACCAAACAGGCCCTGATCCATCTTAGGAGGAAAGCGAAGCACACTGATTACCTACATGTCTATTCTGACTACATTTGTTCCCCTGGGGTCTTTTCAGGATTGAATATTGAATCCATCAATATGTTCTCTATTCAAACCCAGATGAGAAGAGGTTTATGGAAATTTCAAGGTCCAAGATGAAGGTGATGGCACAACCCATAAAAGATTCTAAAAATAAAAGATTCAGTTTAGCCCTTTGTTAGCTTAGAGGAGAGAAAAAATTATTTTTTTCCAGAAGATATGTCATATCCACTGTATTTGTATGTAAGATTGAGCAGGGATGTGAGCATATTTTTATGTGTGTGCATGCATTTATTTCATTGATGGACAATTTGATGCACCATTAATGTAGTCTTTGAGCTATAAGCAACTAGACATAAAGATTGAATAAGTTAGCATGAGCTGTGTGAAAAACACAATGACTTCATCAGCTTCAAATCATTCTCTTTGGACCAGAATTACTCTTAGGGGTTAAAGTATTATTTTCAAAAAGCATTTGCTAATATTCATAGCTAAACCAAAATGAGGGTGAGCATTGAGAAAGCCACACTCTCCTAATACATTAATCAAACAATAATTGCAACAATGGTTTTTACCACATCAAGGAAATCATAATGTATTTTTGCAGTCTTGACATTCTCATGATTCTAATAATGCCTACAATCTTAGCTAATAACTAGGCATGTATTTGTAGAAATAATATACACATATATATGTATATGTGTATATATATATATATATAATTTTTTTTTTTTTTTGGCCGCACTGCATGGCATGCAGGATCTTAGTTCCCCAACCGTGCCCCCTGCACTGGAAGCATGGCACCTTAACCACTGGACCGCCAGGGAAGTCCTAGAAACAATATTTTTATAGGAAATTTTCCATAATCATTATTAACGAAGAAAAGCCTTTTTCTGAGTAACGAAGTAGTTATTAATCACCAGCATGTGCCATTGACTTCAATGATGTTGATACCCCTAACACCATCTGAAGCAAGGCCCATGCAGAGGTGAAATCAGCAGTTAATTGCAGCAGCTAAACTTAACAAAAATGGCTAGTTTCAAAAAGGTTAGTGGAAAGTGAAAGATGTCAGTTGACTTGCATTTATGCCTGGTGATGTAGCAGGAGAACATTAATAAGCACAATTTTTTAGTTAATTAAATTGAATTCTATTACCTGAATTCCTAAGATGAAGATTCTTCCTTCTAAGAAAGAAGTCAAAAGTATTCTTTCAGGCAATCTACATTGCAAAGTCCGCAGTTCCCTGCTTTCAGTCACAAAATTTGTGGACAGGGCAATTGAATTTTCATGGATTGGATTAGTGCTGATTCTAAAGAAGGGAGAGTTTACTACCAACATTGCAATCTATGATAATGAAATGAAATATTTAAATTAAATTTCAGGTTCAGCACAGCTTCACTGCAAGATGGCCCTGGCAGCTGTCTCTGAATTTCTCAATACAGTACATCAACCCCTACATAAATTGCACATTTATGCAAACGAAGCTGTAAAAACACAAGAAGATGGAGTACAAATTTCTTCTTTGCCAATCTGAAGCATTGAGTCAAACCACCATAAGAAGAGAAGTATAGTATTTACTTCAAGACATCAACTTTTGGAAAAGATTGCCTATATTATTTTTTAAAAAAAAAAGGAAAGAAGAAATGAAGAAAAAGAAAAAAAGAAACAATCACAGTGTAGCCTTTTCTTAAAAGTAGCTCAGTTTGCCATGTACCTCATTCAAATGTAGAAAGAAACCGAAGGCAGAGCCTGTTATCAGAGAAAAAGCTAAAATTGCATTTTAACATCCTTATATCTTTTTCTTCTCTTCTGCTCTTTTTATTCATGGACTCTTTACAACTTCACTCGAAATATGTTACCCAATCACCAACTCTACAAACAGAACTTTTCAAAGCCTTACAACTGCACTGAGGAAGCAATTCTAAAAATTCAATACAATGATGAGGAGATATATCCTGTACGTAAAACTCTATTAGCTTCTGATGGTGCTGGAGGGTGAGGTAGAATTAGGGTTTTACTTCATCTACTGATAGCCAGAGTTTGCAGGAAAAAACTTTTACTGCCAAAAAGAATGGAAGACAAAACAATTTAAATTTGGGTACAGATAAAAGTTATACAAGAGCCAATTTTCAAAAGCCAGTGAAAGGTGAGGATCTTTTGAATTTGTCTACACCACCACACAAAGTTTGGGTCCACGATACTGCTACTATCATTCCCATTGCCCCTACTTTACAGTATCTGTAACACTGTTTCCAACTAAACCCAGACAATCAGGACTTCATTCAATGAGGATTTATTAACTGCCTATCCTGTGCTGGTATCATGTTCCATGATCTAGAGGGGAGATAGGGTTGAACACAAATATATATAAACCCAAAAAGTATGAGATATTTGTCTTATGCACAGGGCACCTTGAAAATCCCCTCTGTTATCCATCTTAGACATTAGTAAAGTAGGGTGACTGATGCTAACACTATCTATAAGATAATTTTATATCTTTACCAAAAAGCCAGTAATTTCTTGGCTTGGGGAAAAAAATCAGTAATTTTTTCAATATCATTTGCCCATTTGTATAGTTTTTGTAACTTGTTCAACTATAGAAGTGAGTGTGTTTGCTTTTTTATTTTTTAATGCCATAATTTCCAATAACTTCTACCACTGGTATGGCTCAATTTTAATAATTTTAGCTAATATTAATACAAATAATATTGAGTGCTGACATTCAACCATTGTTATTTTTTTCCAACTATTATTTTTTTTAAATCACCTCTATAGATTCCATTTGAATTCCACTAGTTCCATTCAACTAATCTGAATACTATCACCTAAGAATTATTTTATTTACATCCAAGTCTATGACTTTGCATCTATATATGCACCTACATAATTTTCAAATAATATATATTTTTCTAAAGTAATTTACAAATAAAGATAATTCATGCAAATAAGACATTTACTTATTTTTCCTATATCATAAATATTTTTCTATGACAATACATACTGGTATAAACCATCCTAATGACTGCAAAATACTTTATTGTAACAACTGCCATAATGAATTAGATAATGCATTTGACTAATTTAACTAATTTGTGGCTAAATACACAAGTTCATTCTAGAACAAATATTCAGTTCTTTTTTATTTTTTGTTCTTTTTTTTGAATTTTATTTATTTTTTTTATACAACTGGTTCTTATTAGTTATCTATTTTATACGTATTAGTGTATATATGTCAATCCCAATCTCCCGATTCATCCCACCACCACCACCACCCTCTCCCGCTTTCCCCCCTTGGTGTCCATACATTAGTGCTCTACATCTGTGTCTCTATTTCTGCCTTGTAAACCGGTTCATCTGCACCATTTTTCTAGGTTCTATATATATGCGAAAATATACGATATTTGTTTTTCTCTTTCTGACTTACTTCACTCTGTATGACAGTCTCTAGGTCCATCCACATCTCTACAAATAACCCAATTTCATTCCTTTTTATGGCTGAGTAATATTCTGCTGTGTATATGTACCATATCTTCTTTATCCATTCGTCTGTCAATGGGCATTTAGGTTGCTTCCAGGACGTGATTATTGTAAATAGCGCTGCAATGAACATTGGGGTGCATGTGTCTTATTGAATTATGGTTTTCTCTGGGTATATGCCCAGTAGTGGGATTGCTGGGTCGTATGGTAATTCTATTTTTAGTTTTTTAAGGAACCTCCATACTGTTCTCCTTAGTAGCTGTATCAAATAACATTCCCACCAACAATGCAATACGGTTCGCTTTTCTCCACACCCTCTCCAGCATTTGTAGTTTGTAGATTTTTTGATGATGCCCATTCTAACTGGTGTGAGGTGATACCTCATTGTAGTTTTGATTTGCATTTCTCTAATAATTAGTGATGTTGAGCAGCTTTTCATGTGCTTCTTGGCCATCTGTATGTCTTCTTTGGAGAAATGTCTATTTAGGTCTTCTGCCCATTTTTTGATTGGGTTGTTTGTTTTCTTTAATATTGAGCTGCATGAGCTGTTTATATATTTGGGAGATTAATCCTTTGTCCATTGATTCGTTTGCAAATATTTTCTCCCATTCTGAGGGTTGTCTTTTCGTCTTGCTTATAGTTTCCTTTGCTGTGCAAAAGCTTTTAAGTTTCATTAGGTCCCACTTATTTATTTTTGTTTTTAGTTCCATTACTCTAGGAGGTGGGGCAAAAAAGATCTTGCTGTGATTTATGTCAAAGAGTGTTCTTCCTATGTTTTCTTCTAAGAGTTTTATAGTGTCTGGTCTTATATTTAAGTCTTTAATCCATTTTGAGTTTATTTTTGTGTATGGTGTTAGGGAGTGTTCTAATTTCACTCTTTTACATGTAGCTGTCCAGTTTTCTCAGCACCACTTATTGAAGAGACTGTCTTTTCTCCATTGTATATCCTTGCCTCCTTTGTCATACATTACTTGACCATAGGTGCATCGGTTTATCTCTGGGCTTTCTATCCTGTTCCATTGATCTATATTTGTTTTTGTGCCAGTACCATATTGTCTTGATTACTGCAGCTTTTAGTATAGTCTGAAGTCAAGGAGTCTGATTCCTCCAGCTCCATTTTGTTCCCTCAAGATTGCATTGGCTCTTCAGGGTCTTTTGTGTCCCCATATAAATTTTAAGATTTTTTTCTTCTACTTCTGTAAAAAATGGCATTGGTAATTTGATAGGGATTGCATTGAATCTGTAGATTGCTTTGGGTAGTATAGTCATTTTCACAATGTTGATTCTTCCAATCCAAGAACATGGTATATCTCTCCATCTGTTGGTATCATCTTTAATTTCTTTCATCAGTGTCTTATAGTTTTCTACAAACAGGTCTTTTGCCTCCTTAGGTAGGTTTATTCCTAGGTATTTTATTCTTTTTGTTGCAATGGTAAATGGGAGTGTTTCCTTAATTTCTCTTGCAGATCTTTCATCATTAGTGTATAGGAATGCAAGAGATTTCTGTGCATTAATTTTGTATCCTGCAACTTTACCAAATTCATTGATTAGCTCTAGTAGTTTTCTGGTGGCATCTTTAGGATTATCTATGTATAGTATCATGTCATCTATAGGCAGTGACAGTTTTACTTCTCTTTTCCAATTTGTATTCCTTTTTCTTCTCTGATTGCAGAGGCTAGGACTTCCGAAACTATGTAGAATGATAGTGGCGAAAGTGGATATCCTTGTCTCGTTCCTGATCTTAGAGGAAATGCTTTCAGTTTTTCACCATTGAGAATGATGTTTGCTGTGGGTTTGTCGTATATGACCTTTATTATGTTGAGGTAGGTTCCCTCTATGCCCACTTTCTGGAGAGTTTTTATCATAAATGGGTGTTGAATTTTGTCAAAAGCTTTTTCTGCATCTATTGAGATGATCATATGGTTTTTATTCTTCAATTTGTTAATATGGTGTATCACATTGATTGATTTGTGTATATTGAAGAATCCTTGCATCCCTGGGATAAATCTCACTTTATCATGGTGTATGATCCTTTTAATGTGCTGTTGGATTCTGTTTGCTAGTATTTTGTTGAGGATTTTTGCATCTATATTCATCAGTGATATTGGTCTGTAGTTTTCTTTTTTCGTAGTATCTTTGTCTGGTTTTGGTATCAGGGTGATGGTGGCCTCGTAGAATAAGTTTGCGAGTGTTCCTTCCTTTGCAACTTTTTGGAAGAGCTTGAGAAAGATGAGTCTTAGCTCTTCTCTAAATGTTTGATAGAATTCACATGTGAAGCCATCTGGTCCTGGACTTTTGTTTGTTGGAAGATTTTTAATCACAGTTTCAATTTCATTACTTGTGATTGGTCTGCTCATATTTTCTATTTCTTCCTGGTGCAGTCTTGGAAGGTTATATCTTTCTAAGAATTTGCCCATTTCTTCCAGGTTGTCCATTTTATTGGCATACAGTTGCTTGCAGTAGTCTCTTAGGATGCTTTGTATTTCTGTGGTGTCCATTGTAACTTCTCCTTTTTCATTTCTAATTTTATTGATCTGAGTCCTCTCCCTCTTTTTCTTGATGAGTCTGGCTAAAGGTTTATCAATTTTGTTTATCTTCTCAAAGAACCAGCTTTTAATTTTATTGATCTTTGCTATTGTTTTCTTTGTTTCTATTTCATTTATTTCTGCTCTGATCTTTATGATTTCTTTCCCTCTATTAACTTTGGGTTTTGTTTGTTGTTCTTTCTCTAGTTCCTTTAGGTGTAAGGTTAGATTGTTAATTCGAGATTTTTCTTTTTTCTTGAGTTAGGATTGTATTGCTATAAACTTCCCTCTTAGAACTGCTTTTGCTGCATCCCATAGATTTTGGATTGTTGTGTTTTCATTGTCATTTTTCTCTAGGTATTTTTTCATTTCCTCTTTGATTTCTTCAGTGGTCTCTTCATTATTTAGCAACGTATTGTTTAGCTTCCAAGTGTTTGTGTTTTTTACGTTTTTTTCCCCCTGTAATTTATTTCTAATCTCATAGCGTTGTGCTCAGAAAAGGTTCTTGATATGGTTTCAATTTTCTTAAATTTACCAAGGCTTGCTTTGTGACCCAAGATGTGATCTATCCTGGAGAATGTTCCATGTGCAATTGAGAAGAAAGTGTAATCTGCTGTTTTCGGATGGAATGTCTTATAAATATCAATTAAATCTGTCTGGTCTATTGTGTCATTTAAAGCTTCTGTTTCCTTATTAATTTTCTGTTTGGATGATCTGTCCATTGGTGTAAGTGAGGTGTTAAAGTCCCCCACTATGATTGTGCTGTCGATTTCCTCTTTTATAGCTGTTAGCAGTTGCCTTATGTATTGAGGTGCTCCTATATTGGGTGCATATATATTTATAAATGTTATATCTTCTTCTTGGGTTGATCCCTTGATCATTATGTAGTGTACTTCCTTGTCTCTTGTAACATTCTTTATTTTAAAGTCTATTTTATCTGATATGAGTATTACTACCCAGCTTTCTTTTGATTTCCATTTGCATGGAATATCTTTTTCCATCCCCTCACTCTCAGTCTGTATGTGTCCCTAGGTCTGAAGTGGGTCTCTTGTAGACAGCGTATGGATGAGTGTTGTTTTTGTATCCATTCAGTAAGCCTGTGTCTTTTGGTTGGAGTATTTAATCCATTCACATTTAAGGTGATTATCAATATGTATCTTTCTATTACCATTTTCTTAATTGTTTTGGGTTTGTTTTTGTAGGTCCTTTTCTCCTCTTGTGTTTCCCACTTAAAGAAATTCCTTCTGGGAAGTACTTATTTGTGTGCATGTGTGCACTTATTTATCTAAGTGCTAAACTTGTTGTAGAGCTGGTCTGGTGGTGCTGAATTCTCTTAGCTTTTGCTTGTCTGTAAAGCTTTTGATTTCTCCGTTGAATCCAAATAAGATCCTTGCCAGGTAGAGTAATCTTGGTTGTAGGTTCTTCCCTTTCATCACTTGAAATATATTGTGCCGCTCCATTCTGGCTTGCAGAGTTTCTGCTGAGAAACTGGCTGCTAACCTTATGAGACTTCCCTTGTATGTTTGTCATTTTTCCCTTGTTGCTTTTAATAATTTTTCTTTGTCTTTAATTTTTGTCAGTTTGATTACTATATGTCTCTGCATGTTTCTCTTTGGGTTTATCCTGCTTGGGACTCTCTGTGATTCCTGGACTTGGGTGGTCTTTCCTTTCCCATGTTAGGGAAGTTTTCAACTGTAATCTCTTCAAATATTTTCTCAGGTCCTTTCTCTCTCTCTTCTCCTTCTGGGACCCCTAAAATGTGAATGTTGGTGTGTTTAATGTTGTCCCAGAGGTCTCTTAGGCAGTCCTCATTTCTTTTCATTCTTCTTTCTTTATTCTGTTGTACAGCAGTGAATTCCACCATTCTGTCTTCCAGGTTACTTACCCATTCTTCTGCCTCAGTTATTCTACTATTGATTACTTCTAGTGTATTTTTCATTTCAGTTATTGTATTGTTCATCTCTGTTGGTTTGTTCTTTAATTCCTCTAGGTGTTTGTTCTTTAATTCTTCTACGTCTTTGTTAAACATTTCTTGTATCTTCTCAATCTTTGCTTCCATTCTTTTTCCAAGGTCTTGGATCATCTTCACTATCATTATTCTGAATTCTTTTTCTGGAAGGTTGCCTACCTCCACTTCATTTAATTGTTTTTCTGGGGTTTTATCTTGTTCCGTCATCTGGTACATA
Source organism: Balaenoptera acutorostrata (assembly GCF_949987535.1). Taxonomy (NCBI): domain Eukaryota; kingdom Metazoa; phylum Chordata; class Mammalia; order Artiodactyla; family Balaenopteridae; genus Balaenoptera; species Balaenoptera acutorostrata. The sequence goes on from NC_080070.1 coordinate 41,127,833, forward strand.
GCCGTCTGCCTTTTCATATTGTCTATCTTTCTGAGAATGTGATTTTCGTTCCACAGGCTGCAGGATTTTAGTTCTTCTTGCTTCTGCCGTCTGCCCTCTGGCAGATGAGGCTATCTAAGAGGCTTGTGCAAGCTTCCTGATGGGAGGGACTGGTGGAGGGTAGAGCTGGGCGTTGCTCTGGTGGGCAGAGATCTGTAAAACTTTAATCCATTTGTCTGCTGATGGGTGTGGCTGAGTTCCCTCCCTGTTGGTTGTTTGGCCTGAGGCAATCTACAGGCCCTTTGGTGGGGCCAATGGTGGACTCCAGGAGGACACACACAAATAAGTACTTCCCAGAACTTCTGCTGCCAGTGTCCTTGTCCCTGCAGTGACTCACAGCCACCCCCTGCCTCTGCAGGAGACCCTCCAACACTAGGTCTGGTTCAGTCTCCTATGGGGTCACTGCTCCTTCCCCTTGGGTCCTGATGTGCACACTACTTTGTGTGTGTCTTCCAAGAGTGGAGTCTCTGTTTCCCCCAGTCTTGTCAAAGTCCTGCAATCAAATCCCACTAGCCTTCAAAGTCTGATTCTCTGGGAATTCCTCCTCCCATTGCTGGACCCCCAGGTTGGGAAGCCTGACGTGGGGCTCAGAATCTTCATTCCAGTAGGTGGACTTCTGTGGTATAAGTGTTCTCCAGTTTGTGAGTCACCCACCCAGCAGTTATGGGATTTGATTTTATTGTGATTGCGCCCCTCGTACCGTCTCATTGTGGCTTCTCCTTTTTCTTTGAATGTGGGGTATTTTTTGGTGAGTTCCAGTGTCTTCCTGTCAATGATTGTTCAGCAGTTAGTTGTGATTCCGGTGCTCTCACAAGAGGGAGTGAGCTCACATACTTCTACTCCACCATCTTGAACCAATCCCCCAAATATTCAGTTCTTACTATGGATCATGCACTGTTCTAGGAATTCGAAACAGAGCAAAGAACAAACACAAAATTTTTGCCCTCTTGGAGCTAACATCCTAGTTTTGTTTCTACTCCAAAAAAATTTCATACTTAATTTCAAAAAGCCTTTGAGCTGCAGAGAAATTCAACAATAAATTCTGTGTATAAAGTAAGCACAAAGATTGCATTGTGGTTTGGGATTACCAAGAGGTTCCTTGAGGGGCAGGGTGTTTCTGCCTCCATATAATCTAATCCTTCAGTATCTATTCCCAAACCACCTCCAAATAAAGAGAATCAAAGAAGGAGGTGGAGGAGGATGCTCTGTAATTGCAGCTTCAAGATGTCTCTCCTCCAACCCCTCCCTCCATTCCAGTAAGACTGTTTTCTTTGGTTCTTCCCATGTAGAAAATCTGGAACACTGACTGAACAATGATGACCTGAAGAACTTGTCCCTGTTTCAAGATTTGTTCCTTCCCTCTAATTGGTTGCAGGACACCTTTATTTTAAATGAGCTCTCACATACTGGGTTGTCAGCACAACCCACTCACAATTGAGTATCCTATATTTTTTATAGTATCCCTCCAGCTCTCTGTACTTGTATGTGTTTGTGTGTGTATAAATATCTATATCTATCTATAAAGATAGATAGATAGATATAGATATTTTAACCCAAAGAGGTTAAAATTCATCATTAAAAAGATGAACACGTCTGAAAACTCCAATTCGAAAAGATACATGCATCCCAATGTTCACAGCAGCACTATTTACAATAGCCAAGACATGGAAGCAACTAAATGTCCATTGACAGATGAATTGATAAAGAAGATGTATATACATATACAATGGAATATTACTCAGCCGTAAAAAGGAATGAAATAATGCCATTTGCAACAACATGGATGGACCTGGAGATTATCATACTAAATGAGGTAATTCTGACAGAGAAAGACAAATATCGTATGATATCACTTACATGTGGAATGTATGTATCTAAAAAAATGATACAAATGAACTTATTTACAAAACAGAAATAGACTCACAGACATAGAAAACAAACTTATGGGTACCAAAGGGGAAAGTGGGGGAGGGATAAATTAGGAGTTTGGGAATAACAGATACATACAACTACATATAAAATAGACAAACAACGAAGACCTGCTATATATCACAGGGAACTATATTCAATATCTTATAATAACTATAATGGAAAAGAATCTGAAAAAGTATATATATATATATACACACACACATACACACTTTGCTGTACACCTGAAACTAACACATTATAAATCAACTGTACTTCAATAAAAATAAACATTTTTTTTAATAGATGAACATGTCTGACAAGCCTGGATAGCTTTTCTACTGAATAGACCACATTTTTGTAATACACGGGCCCTATCCTTGACTCTGAAACTCCTTTTAATGTGTCTAGCCTTGTTATGCCACTCTTCTGGGTATGAGAACAGCAAGGGTAATGGTACCAGAAACTCAACTGAATGTTGGTGGTGTGACCACAGTAAACATAACATGGTGAGGAAAGACTTTCTTCTCTCCAGCTCAGCAACTCCCTCCACACATGCAAACACTGACCTCAAGAAAAGATGGTACTACCAGTGAACACTAAGTAGACAGGGACGTCAGCAGACATTAGGAAACCACCTGACGTAAAGGTGGCACTATGTGGCACTGGTTTGAGTCCTCTGGTTCTCCTTCTGCAAGGTCCTAGGAACCATATGTGGTACTTTAGATGATGCCTCAGGAACAGAGAAACTGCTCCCTTGGCTGTGAATGCTGCAGCTTTCAGGAGTGGTACAACAGGATGTGGAGAGAGTCCCCAGCTTGACAGGGAGGTGATCCAATCCAAAGCATTGGCTTAAGATTATACCTGGGCATGCTTCAGATTCAAGGAGCCACACCTGGGCTCTGGACACCAATGAAAGCGAGGTCAGATTGGGGCTGAACTATGGGTGAGCCCCCTCAGGATTTGGAATACTCTATGAGGGCTGTCCCTGGGGCAGAGAGAGGACATACGTTGAGTGGTAAGGTGGGAGGACAGTCACATTAATTTTTATTTTAAAAAGAATTATTGTGACCTTTGTTTGTTCTCCAAGCTGATGAAGTAGTGCATTTATGCTACATGAAATAGCTCTTATTGAAAAATATGTATTTTTTTCATGTGCTCTCAGTAAAGCATTCAACAATGCTGCAGAGAATCACACACACAAGCATACATATACAGATTATATATATATAATATACAGACTACATATATATACATACTATATATATAATTATATATATAAATTATATATTTTTATATATATATAAAATTATATTTATAAATAATGTTTTCAGGAACTTACGTTAGGAACATAGAATATATACAAGTATTTACATGCAGAATTTGACTACACTGAAATTTGACTACTACTACTCTGAAATTTACTTTAAGCTATTTAAAGGAGTAAATTTATACCACACAATTAATAGAATTTCTTTCTAATTTAAGCCAAAGAGGCCATAGAGCAATTATACTAATTCCATTTCTGTAAAAACTCTTCTAAATTATAAATCCAAAAGCCACTCCCAAAGGAGTCTTATTTTAGATTTAAACTGCTCAAGACAGGTCATTACAAACAAAAAATAAAAAAACAGCAATGTGCAGAAAATATTTTTTTCGTTCAAAAATATTTTTAAAATATTTAAATCATCCAGATTTTAATTCATAATTTTAAATATATACATTTAAAATTAGCAAAGCATACTCTAATAATTTGAAAGATTTCTAAGAAAATATATAATTTTTCTCTTAAATTTCCCAAATGTTGGGGAGTTTTCTGTTCTTTCATTATTATTCAACTCAAAGGAATAAATCCTGTTTGAAATATGACTCTGATCAAGAAAGACAAGGAAAGACTGAGGAAATTTTTACACATCGGGAGAGACTAAGTAGATTTGAAGACGGAATGCTATGTGGGATTCTCGATTGGATTCTGTGACCAAGAAAAAGGACATGAATGGGAAAATTGTTGGGATTCAAATACCATCTATAGTTTAGTTAATAGCATTTTGCCAATATTAATTTCCTGGCTTTGATCATTGTACTATGTTTATGTAATATGTTAACATTAGGGGAAGCTGGGTGAAGGGTATATAGGAATTCTCTATATTATTTTTGCAAATTTTCTGTAAGTCTAAAATGATTCCAAATTAACAGTGTAAACCAAATCCTTGGGCAGAAATGTCCTTTGTTTCCTTATGCAATTGGGTGGATTTTAGCTGTAAGTGAAATATACCTCTGCAGCATGCCTGAGGGAAGATCTTGTGATAATGAGAAAACTAATTCCTCACCACCTTCGGAACACTGATTTGATGGCATCTTTTGCATAAATAAAAATATATTTTTTATCTTAATAAACAAAACATTTAAAAATTCAGCAACTAATGACTTCTAAAAACTGTGCTAATAATAATGATGATTGAAACTACTACATCGCAGGCTGTATCCTCTGCATTGTTATGTTAAGCTATAATTACCATGTTTTTCTCCAGTCATTTTTCATTTTAAAATTTTAAGTAAAAAGTGCTTTCACAGATTGCATTCCACAGTGTTCTTTGGGACCTAGTCATAACACCATAAAGTACAGCAGAATCAGGAAATGTAGGCTAAAGGGGCCCTACCTAAGAGGGTTTGCTAAGAAATGACTAATGGATTTCAGTATGAAACAGTTTCATTTTAAGTTTATCCCAAGAGCATTAGCCCCGAGGGCTACGTTATTGGGAAGTTTAAATTCAGTCTGCTTTCATTGTGAATTGAATGCAAAGGCCATAATTAAGGCCTGTTTTCAGATTCCTAAATTTTAGCTTCTCTATATTATCTTTGGTCGGCCAACACACCCTTAAAAGGATGAAATATACTATCTAAGAATTAGGATTGCCTTTATGGTAGAAAGTAAGCAACTTTGTTATTTTAAGGTCACAATATATCTATCACTCCTTACCCAAGTCAACTCTCCTTCTGGCCTTCCTCGTGACATCGTTCTACGTTTCTGACTCTCACTTGGCTTAAATTTTCTCATAGCAGCAGGCTCAAAGGAAAAGCAAACATAGTACTTAGAAGTGCACCTATGTGTATAGTCATCCACCAGTAGACAAACTAATAAGACTTAGTTCAGCAGATTGGCTAGTTTTTAACTCAAGAGAGAAAGAGGACTACTGCAGGAGAAGGAAAACTTGAAAGTCTAAAAGTATAAGCTTCTGTTCACAGATGAGGGTAGGAGTAGGAGACTCAGAACCTGGGGAAGAGGGAGAGAAGGCAGCAGAGGCACTAATGCAAACTTACCTGCTTACAACTGGCTGGAAGAAAGCCTTCTAAGACTCCATCTCAAAGGTGATGATGGCGCTTCTCTGAAGCAGTCAGGATGCCACCAAGTTGTGCTGTGTAGAGAGGAAAAAACAAATTCACAGCTGTGAATTGTCTTGTTCCAGATCTCAGCCAATGCAAATCACAAGATGCTACCTAAAATATTAACACAATTTACTTGGACCTCTGAGCTCAAATAAAAATAAATGCCAAGGAACACTGTCATCAAGTCAATAAATGCTGACTAATGGCTATTGTTGAAGGGAAAAAATAGCTTTGAAGTTGTTTTGAAACCACAAATATCCCATCAAAGGTTACAATACAGTGTATGTATTGCCAAGGTAATCTTCTCCCCACTAGAATAACAGAATCAGACAAAAATAAAATGTTAGAAAAAAACACGAAGAAATTAGACAGTTGATCTATTACAAACTTTATTTTAGAGCTTTGGGTAGTAGAGGTAAACTAATGCCTCTAGCCTTTTGAAAGCATCTTTTCCCTACACTTTGCCAGTCCCTCCAGGAAACTTCTTGTCAGTCTTTGTGCCACTGTTTGCATCTCCAGCTGGCTTTCCAATTTCTTGAAACTACTTGGAAGAAACCATTACACCTTCTCAGAATGAAAATTTTAATTGGTATAAACAAAATGGTCATATGATTTCAACACCTTCCCTTTCCACAGTGCTTTTACCAAAACTATTTAACTGATTATCCTTCTAAGGATTTGGCCCAAACATAATCAGAGCTTCTTTGTTGGAACAATTTGCAACCTTTAAAAAAATAAGTTGGCAAGAGTGGCTTGCTTTTATGTTATCTTATTTGTATTGGGTTTTTTTTTCATGGATAATACTTTTGGAGTCAAACTCAGTCCTATGCACCTGTGACACTGAACCCAGGGTTCCCACCACTCCAGGCACGAATGGCTGCCTAGGTATGTGACCTGTGTAGTCACACACGGCCCCACGTTCATAAGTGCCCTGGGCTTGGTTTAATGGTCTGCTGTCACCATCTGAAAATTCTTAATAATTTTTTGAGCAGGGACCCTGCATTTTCATTCTGCACTGGGTCCTGCAAATTATGTACTTGGCTCGAGGTAACACCTTAATTAAACAAATCCCTGCCAGAAGACCCTGCTCTATAGCCTGCCTAAGTCCCCAGAATTCCTACCAGGTTAGGCCTCATCCTGAAGATACTAAGAGAGTCATTTTTTCAGAATATTAGTACAGATTTGCTTCTTAGCTGGAGCCAACTGTAAAAGGACCAGGTAAGCAATGGGAGGAGGAGGAAGGGTATATAAGAAGGAAGGTGTAAGAAAAGTCTTGGAAAATGTTTTTAAGATAGACACAGCATTTGGGGGGTTTCTAAATGACAGAAGTGAATTCTAAATATCACTCTCTATGAACATATACGATAATCAGAGTCAGTTAGTACTGAAAAAGCAAATAAACAATTTTAACTTGATGATCATAACTTAAAAATTAGAAGGGACTTTAGAAATCATTTAGTTAAACCTTTTCATATTTCTGTTTCATCAGGAACGTGAAGACGATAAAGCCCACCGGCTCACATATAGTTAGGATTTCAGCAATGATGAAAATCTAGGTGTTCTTGTTCCCAACCCAGGGTGCTATCAAGCACATCACTCAGCCTCTGAAAAAGTAAATGCCCTTCATAAAGCTGGTCCAATACAGAAACAGTTGTGATGTTGCTAAGAATGGGCCCAAGGTATCACCCACGCCTTTACAAAGTCTCCTCCCGTATAAAGTACTCAAGAGCTTGTGTGAATTCTGTGAACACCAAAGCCAGATTCTGCCTGGCTGGCCTTGAGAGTGGTGTCATTGTGGATTTACACTATTACAATGGGGTTGAGGTACGATAGTGTGGACAGTTTTAAAGTATATTTTTCAAAGTATTTTTCATACAAAGTGTATACTGTGGCTCTCACTATATATAGTCTTGTATTTTTGACTTGTTTAAATATTGCCAGTTCTGAATAGTGGTTCTGTCTTTATTTGTAAGCAAATGTGGCATGTGATGCCCCAAAAAACACATTTTTCCTTTCCAGACACTTTTCGTATTTATTATTGATTTTATGGGGGCGGGGGGCGGGTGGGCATCGGCTGTATGTGAAATTTAAGAACAAAGAAAGAGTTCAGTTCTGGTTTTGTGGTGAAGTTAGAGCTCCCTCCAGTGATCTGTCCGGCTGACTGAACTTCAAAACACCCTTCCTTTCCAACTGTTCCTCAGTGCATACAAATAAATCTAAGCTTTAGCGTTTTTAATGCAGACTTTTTCCCTTTTAAAAATTAAACTCAGCTGGTAAATACATTAATATTGATTTCTCCTAAAATCTTGTTAAATATCTGTATTCATTTTTCCTCTAGTAGAACATTTAGAGGGTAGAATCAATAAAGTAAGACATGGTCAAGGAATTTTGGCAGAGAGTCTGTTCATGTATTGTTATTATTTATAAACTTTTATGACTCTGCAGGTGAGAGTGAACTTTTGCAGTCATTAGCAAACAAAGGAATTGGATAGGATAAGTGCCCTACCATTCACACTGGGGTTATTTATATTTCAGAGGCTTTTTAAATGAACCGAAATAACATTTTAGATTTATCACAGCCACCTTTAGCATTCCTCTAATAAACTGTCTTCTATTTACTGGCTTCTACAAGCCAAGCATAACGTTGTCCATATCAGTGATGCCATATAACTCGATCAACTACAGGTAGTATCCAAAGGGATACAAGAATAATTCATGAAACTAACTAAGGGCCAAGTGGCTATTAAATCAACTTTGTCTGGGAAAATTTGTTATGATTTTCATTTATTTTCATTTTGGATGATCTGTCCATTGGTGAAAGTAGGGAGTTAAAGTCCCCCACTATTATTGTGTTACTGTCAATTTCCCCTTTTATGGGTGTTAGCATTTGCCTTATGTATTGAGGTGCTCCTGTTGGGTGCATAAATATTTACAATTGTTATATATCTTCTTCTTAGATGGGTCCCTTCATCATTATGTAGTGTCCTTCTTTGTCTCTTGTAATAATCTTTATTTTAAAGTCTATATTATCTGACATGAGAATTGCTACTCCAGCTTTCTTTTGATTTCCATTTGCATGGAATATCTTTTTCCATCCCCTCACTTTCAGTCTGTATGTGTCCCTAGGTCTGAAGTGGGTCTCTTGTAGACAGCATATATATGGGTCTTGTTTTTGTATCCATTCAGCCAGTCTATGTCTTTTGGTTGGAGCATTTAATCCATTTACATTTAAGGTAATTATCGATATGTATGTTCCTATTACCATTTTCTTAATTGTTTTGGGTTTGTTATTGTAGGTCTTTTCCTTCTCTTGTGTTTCCTGCCTAGAAAAGGTCCTTTAGCATCTGTTGTAAAGCTGGTTTTGTGATGCTGAATTCTCTTAGCTTTTCCTTGTCTGTAAAGGTTTTAATTTCTCTATCAAATCTGATTGAGATCCTTGCTGGGTAGAGTAATCTTGGTTGTAGGTTTTTCCCTTTCATCACTTTAAATACGTCCTGCCACTCCCTTCTGGCTTGTAGAGTTTCTGCTGAAAGATCAGCTGTTAACCTTATAGGGATTCCCTTGCTGCTTTTAATATTTTTTCTTTGTTTTTAATTTTTTATAGTTTGATTAATATGTGTCTTGGTACGTTTCTCCCTGGATTTATCCTGTATGGGACTCTCTGCGCTTCCTGGACTTGATTAACTATTTCTTTTCCCATATTAGGGAAGTTTTCAACTATAATCTCTTCAAATATTTTCTCAGTCCCTTTCTTTTTCTCTTCTTTTTTTGGGACCCCTATAATTCGAATGTTGGTGCGTTTAATGTTGTCCCAGAGGTTTCTCAGACTGTTCTCAATTCTTTTCATTCTTTTTTCTTTATTCTGCTCTGTGGTAGTTATTTCCACTATTTTATCTTCCAAGTCACTTCTCCGTTCTTCTGCCTCAGTTACTCTGCTATTGATTTCTTCTAGAGAATTTTTTATTACATTTATTGTGTTGTTCATCATTGTTTGTTTGCTCTTTAGTTCTTCTAGGTCCTTGTTAAACGTCTCTTGTATTTTCTCCTTTGTATTTCCAAGATTTTGGATCATCTTTACTATCATTACTCTGAATTCTTTTTCAGGTAGACTGCTTATTTCCTCTTCATTTGTTTGGTTTGTTCGGTTTTTACCTTGCTCCTTCATCTGCTGTGTGTTTCTCTGTCTTCTCATTTTACTTAACTTAGTGTGTTTGGGGTCTCCTTTTCACAGGCTGCAGGTTTGTAGTTCCTCTTGTTTTTGGTGTCTGCCCCCAGTGGCTAAGGTTGGTTCCGTGGGTTGTGTAGGCTTCCTTGTGGAGGGGACTAGTGCCTGTGTTCTGGTGGATGAGGCTGGATCTTGTCTTTCTGGTGGGCAGGACCATGTCAGGTGGTGTGTTTTGGGGTGTCTGTGACCTTATTATGATTTTAGGCAGCCTCTCTGCTAATGGGTGGGGTTATGTTCCTGTCTTGCTAGTTATTTGGCATAGGGTATCCAGCACTGTAGCTTGCTGGTCGTTGAGTGGAGCTGGGTCTTAGTGTTGAGATGGAGATCTCTGGGAGAGCTTTCGCTGTTTGATATTACATGGAGCCGGGAGGTCTCTGGTGGATCAATGTCCTGAACTTGGCTCTCCCACCTCAGAGGCAGAGGGCTGACACCCGGCCAGAGCATCAAGACACTCTCAGCCACACGGCTCAGAAGAAAAGGGAGGAAAGAAAGAAAGAAAGAAAGAAAGAAAGAAAGAAAGAAAGAAAGAAAGAAAGAAAGAAAGAAAGGAAGAAAGAAAGAAAGAAAGAAAGAAAGAAAGAAAGAAAGAAAGAAAAGAAAGAAACAAAGAAAGAAAGAAAGAAAGAAAGGAAGGAAGGAAGGAAGGAAGGAAGGAAGGAAGAAAGAAAGAAAGAAAGAAAGAAAACAATAAGTTAAAGTTACTAAAATAAAAAATAATTATTAAAAATAAAAAAGTATTAAAAAGTAATTTAAAAAAAAGAAAGAAGAGAGCAACCAAACCAAAAAACAAATCCACCAATGATAACAAGCACTAAAAACTGTACTTAAATTAAAAAAAAAAATTGACAGGCAGAACCCTAGGACAAATGGTAAAAGCAAAGCTATACAGACAAAATCACACACAGAAGCATACATATACACACTCAGAAAAAGAGACAAAGAAAAAAAAAAAAATATATATATATATATATATATATAGTTGCTCCCAAAGTCCACCGCCTCAATTTTGGGATGATTCGTTGTCTACTCAGGTATTCCACAGATGCAGGTACATCAAGTTGATTGTGGAGATTTAATCTGCTGCTCCTGAAGCTGCTGGGAGAGATTTCCCTTTCTCTTCTTTGTTTGCACAGCTCCTGGGGTTCAGCTTTGGATTTGGACCCACCTCTGCGTGTAGGTCGCCTGAGGGCGTCTGTTCTTTGCTCAGACAGGACGGGGTTAAAGGAGCAGCTGCTTCGGGGGCTCTGGCTCACTCAGGCCGGGGGGAGGGAGGGGTACGGAGGCGGGGCGAGCCTGCGCGGCAGAGGCCGGCGTGACGTTGCACCAGCCTGAGGCGCGCCGTGCGTTCTCCTGGGGAAGTTGTCCCTGGATCACGGGAGCCTGGCAGTGGCGGGCTGCACTGGCTCCTGGGAGGGGTGGTGTGGATAGTGACCTGTGCTTGCACACAGGCTTCCTGGTGGCGGCAGCAGAAGCCTTAGCGTCTCATGCCCGTCTCTGGGGTCCGCGCTGATAGCTGCGGCTCGTGCCCGTCTCTGGAGCTCGTTTAGGCGGCGCTCTGAATCCCCTCTCCTTGCGCACCAGGAAACAAAGAGGCAAGAAAAAGTCTCTTGCCTGTTAGGCAGCTCCAGACTTTTTCCCGGACTCCCTCCCGGCTAGCTGTGGTGCACTAGCCCCCTTCAGGCTGTGTTCACGCAGCCAACCCCAGTCCTCTCCCTGCAATCCAACCTCTGAAGCCCGAGCCTCAGCTCCCAGGCCCCGCCTGCCCCAGCCGGTGAGCAGACAAGCGTCTCGGGCTGGTAAGTGCTGGTCGGCCCCAATCCTCTGTGCGGGAATCTCTCCGCTTTGCCCTCCACACCCCTGTGGCTGCGCTCTCCTCCGTGGCTCCGAAGCTTCCCCCCTCCGCCACCCGCAGTCTCCACCCATGAAGGGGCTTCCTAGTGCGTAGAAACCTTTCCTCCTTCACAGCTCCCTCCCACTGGTGAGGTCCCGTCCCTGTTCTTTGGTTTCTGTTTTTTCTTTTTTCTTTTGCCCTACCCAGGTACGTGGGGAGTTTCTTGCCTTTTGGGAAGTCTGAGGTCTTCTACCAGCGTTCAGTAGGTGTTCTGTAGGAGTTGTTCCACGTGTAGATGTATTTCAGATGTATTTGTGGGGAGGAATGCGATCTCCACATCTTACTCTTCCGCCATCTTGAAGGTCTCCCCCACATACATGCTTTTATAGAAGAAAAATTCAAGAAGCTTGAGAAGCTTGGCCCAAATCACACCAAAGTTTACTCTTCCTTCCTCCTTTCTTTGTGCCAAGGTCTTAAGCACCCATTAGGTTCAGTGTACCCCTGGGCATTTTCTGGACCCTAATTCACCCTGGTCCATTGTCTAAAGTTTGAGTTAATGTCCAAGAATATGTAAGCAGCAATGGAAACAGAGATGATAGAAAGACTTTTCTGTATGAAGGGAGCTTAGAAAATTTAAAAACGGGAAATTACATGAGCATACAATATGTCAAAACTATGGAATCTGGATTTTAGAAAAATTTTTTGAAAAGTGCCTTGCTTTTGCTCCTTTAAATAAACAAGAGAACTTTATTTGATGTCATTTCTCTTGATAATGATGTTAATAATGTTGCATATTTATCTAGCACATTATACCTTACAATATTTCTTCACTTAGTGTACTATTCCAGGTAACTAGAACATGCTCTCTTTGAAGATCGAGTACTAGTACTACATATAGTAGAATATGAGGAAGTAATAGAGAACTCAGAGTGGCCCTTTACATTTTATGCCTCCCTTAATTCTGGGTTATTGTATGGCTGAGCTCTAGGTTCAGTAAAATGTTTACGCACTTTAAAGGAGATGTCAAATTTAGCACTTGAGATAAGAAGGTAATAAAAATGTAGATAGTTAAAGCAAATTGCCTAGCTAAGAAAAACTTGCTGTACCCTCTACAGCAAGCACAGGTCACTATTAGCCACTCCCAGAAAGTCCAGTAGGAGGAATAAATCTAACTATAGGCCCAGGTATTTAGCCTGAACAGCAAGGTTGCCTTGGTAGGAGTCCACCCACCTAGGTGAAAATGTTATGTGAGAAGGTTTCAGGAACATTCAACCATCTTGTTAACCTGGATTGCTTGCAATGTTTAAACAGTTTCGCTAGATGTAGGCTATTTCAGTAAGAAAGTAAGTGAAGATTACACTGAGAAAAAAGTGCACTCTGTATTGAAACAAAGCAATCCAGTTACAGATCTCAAACAGCTTCCATGAGCAGAATAGCTTCTATGATAGATGTGAATCAAGCCTCTTACTCTTATGCCATGGATCTCAGATTTTAGTAAGCATGAAAATCACTTGGAGACCTTGTTAAAGAGCAGATTCCAAGATTTCCCCCCCAATCCTCTTTCTGTAGCTGCCAGGTACACTAAAGGTATCTTTCTTTTAGTCAGGATCTTGGGGTGATTCTGATGTCGAGTGCCTGGGTACCACACTTAGAGAAATAACTGTGTAAACTAAGTCAGTAAAATATATATTGAGTCCAGGAGCGGGGATGATGATCATTGTATTACTTTCAATTATCAATACTTCCTTTGCCATAGAAAGAGAACTGAAGCAAAAGCTATAATAAATGGGCTCTATTCTTGCCTCTGAACAAGAGTCTCTTCAGCTTTCTGAGGGAGCATCAATGACCTCATCTTTTAAGATCTGCTTTGTAGAATCACAAGGTTATAGCAAAGATTTATTTTTAAAAAATCTGTATGTAAAAATATTTCTCCAAACGTGAAACACCAAGGCAAAGTGTATATTTTATAAAGAACAAAATGTTCAGGGAATGGGGCAGCACAGCCCACAATGTACAGATACATACTTCAATTAGAATTGCAATGTCTTCTCTCCTTTATGCGATTGTTGAAAATGACTGAGGTAAACTCCTTTAAAATAGTAGTCCTATGGTATGATTTGGAGAAGATGTACAAATGCTAATATTCATAGCAATTACAAAATAAAATATCGCTGCAAAACTGAAAACCTTAGTGTATCAATCTGAGAAAGCAATGCTGCTATATTTACCCCAATTTTTCTAAGTGGTTTAAGTTGACTTTTGAAAATTGAGTCTGTGTTCTTTACCAAGATAAACCAAAATAATAAGGGCAGGCATCCTGGCCTGAGTAAAGATGAGAGCTTTGGACTGAGACTAAGAAATGCAATGTTGGCTAAATCAAAGCTTTGAGTCCTCTTAATACCTCAATCCTATCATCCATAAAATGGGGATTAATAATGTTTTCCTCCCCTCAAGGGTTGCTTAAAAGGGATAACTAACAAAGCAAATGGTTGTAAATTATTTTGTAGGCCTGCTGTGTTGCTGCCAAATAGGAAAATTTCGATTTAAAAGCTGGGATTCTCCTTCTGGGACCCCTATAAAAGTGGGCATAGAGGGAACCTACCTCAACATAATAAAGGCCATATATGACAAACCCACAGCAAACATCATTCTCAATGGTGAAAAACTGAAAGCATTTCCTCTAAGATCAGGAACGAGACAAGGATGTCCACTCTCACCACTATTATTCAACATAGTTCTGGAAGTCCTAGCCACGGCAATCAGAGAAGAAAAAGAAATAAAAGGAATACAAATTGGAAAAGAAGAAGTAAAACTGTCACTGTTTGCGGATGACATGATACTATACATAGAGAATCCTAAAACTGCCACCAGAAAACTGCTAGAGCTAATTAATGAATATGGTAAAGTTGCAGGTTACAAAATTAATGCACAGAAATCTCTTGCATTCCTATACACTAATGATGAAAAATCTGAAAGAGAAATTATGGAAACACTCCCATTTACCATTGCAACAAAAAGAATAAAATACCTAGGAATAAACCTACCTAGGGAGACAAAAGACCTGTATGCAGAAAACTATAAGACACTGATGAAAGAAATTAAAGATGATACCAACAGATGGAGAGATATACCATGTTCTTGGATTGGAAGAATCAACATTGTGAAAATGAGTATACTACCCAAAGCAATCTACAGATTCAATGCAATCCCTATCAAATTACCAATGGCATTTTTTACGGAGCTAGAACAAATCATCTTAAAATTTGTATGGAGACACAAAAGACCCCGAATAGCCAAAGCAGTCTTGAGGCAAAAAAATGGAGCTGGAGGAATCAGACTCCCTGACTTCAGACTATACTACAAAGCTACAGTAATCAAGACAATATGGTACTGGCACAAAAACAGAAACATAGATCAATGGAACAAGATAGAAAGCCCAGAGATTAACCCACGCACCTATGGTCAACTAATCTATGACAAAGGAGGCAAAGATATACAATGGAGAAAAGACAGTCTCTTCAATAAGTGGTGCTGGGAAAACTGGACAGCCACATGTAAAAGAATGAAATTAGAATACTCCCTAACACCATACACAAAAATAAACTCAAAATGGATTAGAGACCTAAATATAAGACTGGACACTATAAAACTCTTAGAGGAAAACATAGGAAGAACACTCTTTGACATAAATCACAGCAAGATCTTTTTCGATCCACCTCCTAGAGTAATGGAAATAAAAACAAAAATAAACAAGTGGGACCTAATGAAACTTCAAAGCTTTTGCACAGCAAAGGAAACCATAAACAAGACGAAAAGACAACCCTCAGAATGGGAGAAAATATTTGCAAATGAATCAACGGACAAAGGATTAATCTCCAAAATATATAAACAGCTCATTCAGCTCAATATCAAAGAAACAAACACCCCAATCCAAAAATGGGCAGAAGACCTAAATAGACATTTCTCCAAAGAAGACATACAGACGGCCACGAAGCACATGAAAAGATGCTCAACATCACTAATTATTAGAGAAATGCAAATCAAAACTACAATGAGGTATCACCTCACTCCTGTTAGAATGGGCATCATCAGAAAATCTACAAACAACAAATGCTGGAGAGGGTGTGGAGAAAAGGGAACCCTCTTGCACTGTTGGTGGGAATGTAAATTGATACAGCCACTATGGAGAACAATATGGAGGTTCCTTAAAAAACTAAAAATAGAATTACCATATGACCCAGCAATCCCACTACTGGGCATATACCCAGAGAAAACCGTAATTCAAAAAGACACGTGCACCCGAATGTTCATTGCAGCACTATTTACAATAGCCAGGTCATGGAAGCAACCTAAATGTCCATCAACAGACGAATGGATAAAGAAGTTGTGGTACATATATACGATGGAATATTATTCAGCCATAAAAAGGAACGAAATTGAGTCATTTGTTGAGACGTGGATGGATCTAGAGACTGTCATACAGAGTGAAGTAAGTCAGAAAGAGAAAAACAAATATCGTATGTTAATGCATGTATGTGGAACGTAGAAAAATGGTACAGATGAGCCAGTTTGCAGGGCAGAAGTTGAGACACAGATGTAGAGAATGGACATATGGACACCAAGGGGGGAAAACTGCGATGAGGTGGGGATGGTGATGTGCTGAATTGGGCGATTGGGATTGACATGTATACACTGATGTGTATAAAACTGATGCCTAATAAGAACCTGCAGTATAAAAAAACAAACAAAACAAAACAAAAAAAAATAAAAAAATAAAAAAAATAAAAGCTGGGATTTTCAGAAGCTCTGAAATATTACAAAGCCAGTCACATTTCATGGCTAATTTAAAACATCAGGGGCTCACACAAGTTGCTTATAATTATATTTTCCAATTCCCATGTTATTTGATGATTTATACAGCTTCAGCTTTTACAGTTGAACCCAGCCATACGTCTCTGGCCATGATTCTCTTTTATCAATACGACCAGCTCACGTAACTGTCTATATCTTCAGGGGATTAAGCACCACTTTTTATCTGGACCTAAGAAGAGTAAATTCAGAGATGATAAAAAATTTCTGGTTGCAAGTCCAATGTGTTATTTACTTAGATCAGAAAAAGAGCTGTTATATACAGGTTTAGGAAGACTTTCTAAAGCACTGATAAAATCCCTGCATGTCAAATGGAATGGTACTGAAATTATTTTAATACCTTAAAGCTCTTACTAGTTGAACTAAACTTTCAGCAAAAGAGGTCAATTCTACTTCGGGATTTTGGGCCCTCAAGAGATGAAAGCCAAGCCAAGCAAAATTAAACAATGAAAAAAGCCAAAAAAGAAAGAAAAAAAAAAACCTGATTGCACCAAATCTCTGAGCCACAATATTAAGGTAAACAATATGTGTATGTTTAAAAGGAACTGGAAGAATCAGAAACTCTGGATGGAGGTGATATAAATGATATTTAGTGTTTGACAAAAGTAATTTATCCTAAGAACTGGCTAGGATATTAGATAAAAATACGAAGTCCTAGACTTCACTCTAGCTTTCTTAAACTAGAATGTTGGGAAGAAGGCACTAGAAATCAGAACTTTTAGCAAGTGGTGAGATTCTTGCAACATAAGGTGTTGGTGGTAGATCAGCAGCAGCAGCATCACCTAGAAACCTGTTAGAAATGCAGAATATCAAGCTGCACTCCAGACCTGTTGAATCCAAATCTGTAAGTTAACAGGATCCCCAGGTATTTGTACACACACTTAAGTGTGAGAATCACCACCTCAGTGATGCATATAGTCTAACAAGGTTGGGAAACAAATACTATAGCAGAAGGAGTCAGATGATTTGATTTGGGGTCAAGCCCTGGCTCTGCCACTGAACAACCCTGAGCTCCTTCTGTGAGATGCCTGGGAGTAGCGTAAGAAATTAAGTGTGAGTTCTGTAGCACTGAACAAATCATCATTTTAACTGTGATAAGCCATCAAAGCCTAAGAGTTCCCAGAGGTTCCTATTTGAAGAAAAGGAGAAGAAATACTAGCTAGGCAAAGATTGTTATTAAACAATTGTTGAGAACCTACCCCAGGGTAGGCAGGTATCAGGCAATTAAAAAACTGCCAGGCTTCACAGAAAAAGATACACACACATACGTCAACCTGGTGAAATCTGAATGAGGTCAGTGGATTGGACCAAGGTCAATTTCCTGGTTGTGATACTGCACTACAGTTATGCAAGGTGTTGCAACTGGGAGAAACTTGGTAAAGGATATACAGGATCACTCTGTATTATTTCTTACAACTACATGTGAACCTACAATTATATTAAAAAGTTAGGGAAAAACAAAACAAAACAAAACTTCAAGCCCAACAAAGATCCACATTTTGTGTCTGAGAAATCTAAGGTCAGGAAGATTAAGTAACTTTCCCAAATGTCCTTACTAACAAAATAGGTAAATTTAGAAAACAGTAGCCTATGGTGGATGGTGCATCAAAGAAGAAATTCACAGGCTGGACTGTATCTCTGTGTCTTCTATGTTATACTGTAGAGTATAAATGTCATTGCTTTTAGCCTACTCATTAATGCAGGCACAATTAAATCCAGGTACTATATTAATTCAGCATAAATCAAAGCAGGCAGAAAAGAAAGGGAAAAAATAAATCTTTCCATCATAAGACCTATTAGATCTAATATCAGGGAACAGGAAACCAGGTGTTTTAAAAGAAAAAAAATAAGTCACTGTTAAGTTTCAATCTTTTTCTTTCTTTTACACATTGAAGAGGAAATACTTTGTTCCTTAAGAGGGGCAAGCACTATAAACCTACTCCAAATTATAAATCAAAGTCAACAGAAAATCTTTCATCTTGGAAGCACAATTTTGTAAATGTTATTTTAAGAAGTATTTCCAGTGAAATCTGTTTATCTTAGAGAAGGAGAGAGAGAGGCAGGAAGGACAAAAGAACGAACAAAAAAAGATAAGTAAAGAATATAGTAAGAGGTAAAAAATACACTGGCTTCTATTTTTTTAAATGAGCACAGAACAAAAACAGGAAATTCATAAAGCAAACAGTCAATAGATTTTTTTTAAATGTTCTCCCCTCAAAATGAAGACATACGTTCTTTAACCTATCAAATTGGAAAAATATATATTTAAAAGTAGCAAGTTCTTCTAAAGACATGGCAGTACCGACTTATCATATACTTATTAGTAGAAATGGAATTGGTATAACCTGTCTGGAATACACTTAGGTAATATGCCTCCAAAAGTGCAAAGACTTCTATTCATGGACATTTATCATGCCATCATCTTTAATAGTGAAAAATTAGAAATAATATTAATATCCAACAATTATACATTAAATTATAAAACTTCAGCATAATAGAATGAAAAGTCATTTAAATAATGTATTTTAATAATGTTCATTGACTGGGAACGTGATCATCATATTACAAATAGTTTTTTAAAAATGTTAACAATGATTGTTTTCAATGTAAATTGTTATTTTCTTTATACAATTGATTCTCTAAACTCCCTTCAATAAATATGCATTACTTTTAAAATTAAGAATGGATGGCTCTAAGTTCTTCACTGGAAGAGAAAGAAGGATCTTTCTGGGAAGGTATCCATGTCTGTGGTTTTCATCTTCCCCATTAAGTTAGGTGACTGTGGTAGAAGGTAAATAAAGAAGGTAAAGAAAGGGGCAAGGATGCAAGGAAGGGCTGGCGGTACATCTCCAGCCAGGATTTCCCAAGATGATGCGGTAAGTCTGGTAAAGAGACCAGGACTGCCAGTTGCCTGAGCTCTGCCTGCCTAGCCCCTTCGTGGTCATCTTTGGTTAAGATTAGAAACATGAGGTTTTTTAGACTCATCCATTTCAGTGCTTTTCTGTTTTGTTTTGTTTTTTCCCTTAAGTTTCCTATTAAAAGTTTGTTTGAAAAGTTTCACCTTGTTTTGCCTTTTACAGAATATAATATACAGTATTATACATGCAGTAGGCCAGTGAGATGGTGCTTTCAATCGACATCCCTGCTTGGACCCAGGAGGGGGCTGTAGAGGAGGAAATACTGGAAGAGGTTAGCTAGCTGCAACTGCAGATTTTTGAGCATGGTTTCTCTTTTTGAGCTTGGTTTCTATTTTTTTTTTTTTTTTTAGCTACTTTATTTTTTATTTATTTTATTTATTTTTGGCTGTGTTGGGTCTTCGTTTCTGTGCGAGGGCTTTCTCTAGTTGTGGCAAGCGGGGTCCACTCTTCATCGCGGTGCGTGGGCCTTTCACTATTGCGGCCCCTCCCGTTGCGGGGCACAGGCTCCAGACGCGCAGGCTCAGTAGTTGTGGCTCACGGGCCCAGTTGCTCCGCGGCATGTGGGATCTTCCCAGACCAGGGCTCGAACCCGTGTGCCCTGCATTAGCAGGCAGATTCTCAACCACTGCGCCACCAGGGAAGCCCTGGTTTCTATTTTATATACAGAATGAGCTATGCTCTGTGGCAGTAATTTGCACTTCCATAATACTGCAACAAGCCATGTTTTTAAATATGAAGTCAAAGGAATTCCTGAACATAAATGAAGTCTGAGCACCAAAAGTCTCTTTACCTACTACATTTTTACAAGGCAAGTGTTTGGAGTCTGTGTATGTGCATGAATGCATGTGTGTAAGGGTATCTGTGTGTGGTCAGCAGTGAGATTTCTTCCCTCTGAATGAGCATAAAATAGGACTCTGATCTCTAATAAAACATTGCCCCTCTTTTTGAACATAAAAATCCTTTATTAGCAAATAGACTGTCAGCTCAGGGAGAAGAAAAGCAGAAATACAGGCAGTTGTTTAAAAATTAGCCAAACCAAGGATAACAATCAGGGAGGGCTCTTGCCTTCCTGCCCCATACCAAAAGGCAATGTCTGACATTGTTCTTATTCTGAGTCCTGCAGGGAAAGGGCGCACACATGAATTTCCACAGATGATACATGAGCACAATAGATAATCAATAGCTACTGAATAAAACCCAAAAGTAGTGAAAAATTTGGAGGGAGTAAAACAGGGAGGGGAGGCATCTCATAGCCATAATCACTTTTGTTTCTACACAAATATCCATTATACAGGTGTTCTATTTTTACTTTTGATGAAAAACCAGGAAGTAAATAGCAAAGTCATGCAATAATAGCCAAATCTCATCTGAGAACATAAAATATTTTTCAAAGGCTCAGCCCATTTGGGTGTAACTCAAATTGTTTTTTCTATCTTTACTCCTTAAGATATCCACCATCATATAAAACTTACACAGATTTCATATACACGTGGCCTCCCTTTGCTATGAAGGCCAATGGCTGTGTATTTCTAGACTTATATAGTCTTAGAGTTTATGTGACAGAACACACTTAGATGTGTCTATTACTTAAGTAAAAAACCTCTATATTTTCCTGTTAACATGAGTTGGCTGTTGCTTCTTAGGAAGGGATTTTTCTTCAGCATTAAAATATAGCTTACATCCTCTTTGATTTAGCGGAGCAATCACCCATGGAGTCCTAAGTCCACGTTCAAAGTCAGTAAGGTTGGACTTCCCTGGTGGCACAGTGGTTAAGAATCTGCCTGCCAATGCAGGGGAAATAGGTTCGAGCCCTGGTCGGGGAAGATCCCACATGCCACGGAGCAACTAAGTCCAAGTGCCGCAACTACTGAGCCTGCGCTCTAGAGCCTGAGAGCCACAACTGCTGAAGCCCGCGTGCGCCTAGAGCTTGTGCTTCGCAACAAGAGAAGCCACCGCAATGAGAAGCCCGCGCACGGAAAGGAAGAGTAGCCCCTGCTCGCCACAACTAGAGAAAGTCTGCACACAGCAACGAAGACCCAACGCAGCCAAAAATACAAGAAATAAATAAATTTATTTATTTTAAAAAAAGTCAATAAGGTTGATCTAAGATGACCATGTAGTATATTGGACAAACTGGGACACTTTTGATAGTGAATGGGACCACTAAACAGACAGGCAAGCCTGGATGCAGGCATCTTTAGCCATGACCCAAACTAAATAGCTGCTTCTTGGTGCATTTATCATATTGTAATCATTGTAGATATCACATAAAATATAATGTATTTTTCTCAGAATATAAGAAAAAAAGGTCCAAAGATACAACAAAGGCAGAATGACAGTACTGTAAATTATTATAAGGTGATAGCAGAAAAATTCTTCATTCGCTACCCACTCTCTCTGGCTCTGCTCATTCTAGCTCAGAGACCCCTTCTGCCTGTGTTTTCTGCCCCTGTCATGTTTCTGCCAGCCTGCAGGCTACACACAAAACAGCATTAAACAAGTTACCATAACAGCAAAGTCCTCACTAGGTGATTATTTCAAATAGAAATTGGATGCAAGATCTGTTACACAGCCACGGTAGAGAACATGATTCACCTAGAAAAAATGAAAATTTGTCCTTACAACTGTTTGCAGTTTCAGCGATGGCGAAACCAAATCTCAGAATACTTTGTCATTCTTTACTTCTTTTCCCTTGATGTCTGCTCACTCTACCTATACATACGTTTGAATGTCTTAGAGCACTGGCATTCCTGCTCTTCTTATTTTTCCCCTTTGCTATTCCTAGAAGATTTTACCTCTAAAACTTGCTGATTCATATTTACATTCTTAAAAGTCACAACGTGAAAAGAAGCTCGTTTGTTTTATGCCTTTTTCATTTTGATATCTAATTTTTCCATGGACATTCCAAATACATCCAGAGGCATCAATCTGGGTGATTTTCAGAAAGATAAATTAATATAGAGAAAAGAAGCTACCATCTATTCTGAACTTGCCACACTTCTGGTAATGGAGGGGGAAAATAAATAAGCTTCTACTTGCAGAGCAAAAGAAAGGAATAAAATGAGAAAGGCAATCAGAATCACATTCTACACATGGCCCTCTCTCCATTTGTCACCAAGTAGCTCTTAAAAAGATGTTGCTCCAAGGCAAAACACTGATTTTTTTAGGTAAGATTTCATCTAGGTATGACATAAACAAGTATACTGCTCAGTGAATTTTAACAAAGTTAACACCACTGTGCAACCAATTCACAGATCAAGAAATAGGACAATAATAGCACCCCAAGCTATCTCCTGACCCCACCTAATTAGTATACTTTCTTCCCCAAAGATAAAAATTACCCTAACTTCCATCACCATTGGATAGTTCTTTCTGCTACCAAATTGTTTTAGTTAATATTAGGTTGGTAAGATTTATCCTTATTGTTGCATAGTCATTCATTTTCATCGATCCATGGTATTTCCTTGTATGATTTATATCACAATTTATTTATCCATTCTACAGTTGACCAACATTTAGTTTGTTTTTAACTTAGGGCTATTACAAATAATCCTGCTCCAAATCTTCTTGAATAAGTCTTTTGGTTTCTATATATACATATTTCTGTTGGACATAAGAATAGAATTGCTGGTCAAATGGTGTATAAAATCTGCCAAGCAATTTTTCAAATATGTTGTATTACTTTATACCCCAACTAGCAATGTGGAAGAGTACCCATTTCTGTACATTTTCATCAAAAGTGGTACTGTCCATCTTTTAAATTTCAACCATTCTGATGGGTGTGTAGTACTATCGTATTTTAGTTTTAATTTGAATTTTCTTGTTTACTAATGAGACCAAGAATCTTTTCACATGTTTATGACAACTTGAGTATCCTCTTTGTGAAATGTTTGTTGAACATTTTGCCAATTTTTCCACGTGGTTGTTTTCTTATTGATTTGTAGGAATTCTTTGTATATTCTATATATAGAGAGAAAATATATTCTCCAACTCTGTGCCTTGCCTTTTTATTCTTAAATGTCTTTTGATTTTCTTTATTAAAATTAAAGTAGTCCAAATTATCAATCTTTCCTTTTGGTTTGTGCCTTTCAGATGCTATTCGTATTAGAAAATATTCTTTTAGGCTCTCCTCTAGAAGTCTTATTGTTTTTATTGTACAGTTAACTGAAATTTGACTGTATCTATATGTGAGGTAGAGAATATTTATTTTTTCATATAGATATCCAATTTATTGAATTTATCAATTTCTAGAATAATTTATACTTTCCTCCCTGCATTCTGTGTCATCTTTATACAAAATAAATGACTGCATGTATGTAGCTCTCTAAGATATGAATATAAGGCTTTCTTATTTTGATAGTCTTGCATCTGAAAGTTTGTATATGTCTTTTGTTTTTATAGGTTAATAAAACATATCTTTTCATTCCCTTATAGTTTATTTTCTTACTCATAATTTTGCTCTTTTTTAAAATTTTGTTGCTTGTTCCCAAATTTTTGAGAATTTTCTAGTTATGTTGTAATTGAATCCTAGATTTAATTCTAATATGATCAAAGGAAATAATCTCTATGATTTAGTAGTTTGAAATGTATGGAAACTTTCTTAATAACTCACCATAAGTCTGATACTAATTTAGTTATAAAGCACTTTCATGGCTTGTGTTTACATGTTATAATTTTTCCTAACATTTGATTTTCAACATTTCTGTTGAAATGTCAATATTTCTGTTTCAACATTTCCTTTGATTTAAGGTGTATTTCTTTCAAATAGCTTAGATATGTGTGTTGTTTTTCAACTCTTAATGGGAAATTTTATTTTGCTTACATTTAATGTAATAATTTCTATACTTAGATTTGAATCTATCGTCTTGCTCTTCATTTCTAATTTTTCCCACATATTCTATCTTTCTGTCTTTCTTCTTGCAAAAATGCATAACAGATTATACTTCTTTTACTTGTAGGGATAACATTAGACAGTGCAATAAACATCCTTAATTTATTAAAATTTAATATAAATTAGAATTTTATCTCTTCTCAGACAATGGTAGGTCCTTAGAACACTTTCACTTTATTTTCCTCTCTCCTACTTTCTGTGTAATTATTGTCATCAATTTTAATTCTACATATGGTTAAGTACATTATTTGTATTATTATTTTCACTGTCAATTTTCACTTAGGTTTACTCACATATCCACCTTCTCCACTTTTCTTCTTATTTTTCCCTATTTTTTGGTCTTGTATCATTTTTCTTCTGCTTAAAGGGATTTCTTTCATGTATATTTTAATTCAGGTCCACTGGCAACAAATTCTCTCAGTTTTTGCTGGTATAGAAATGCCTTTATCTTTTAAAGGATATTTTTACTTAG
Organism: Balaenoptera acutorostrata; assembly: GCF_949987535.1. Lineage (NCBI taxonomy): Eukaryota > Metazoa > Chordata > Mammalia > Artiodactyla > Balaenopteridae > Balaenoptera > Balaenoptera acutorostrata. The sequence continues at coordinate 41,152,373 of NC_080070.1, forward strand.
TTCAGAAATCAAAATAAGCAGCTATTTTCCTCCATACCTTAAAGATGTTATTTAATTTTCTTTTTACTTCCATTGCTTCTATTAAAAACTCAGTTCTGCTTATCTTTTTAGTGTTTATCTTCTTGGCTTCTAAGCCTCTTGCTCTGTGCAGTTTAAGACTCAGCAAATGACCCAAGGGAAAAACTGTTGCAGATTGTGGGCTCTCTTCTTTACATCTCCCTCCTATCCATAACCTTGGGCTCTCAAGTCTTAGATGCTTTGGCACTCTCGATCTCCACTTTCTGTATCCTTAGTCCCATGAGATTGTTTTAAACTCTGCTTGCTTCTCAGCCGCCTCATCTCACCTACCCTTGGCTTCTTAGCCTCTTACTGTGTGGCTCTGAAGAGTCAGCAAATGCCCTCTAGCAGAAAGCAATGCATAGAATGCTGGCCCAAGTCAATGAGCTTCTCTCCGCTCCAGGATCTCGGACTGTCAAGGCCCAGTGGCTTGAGAGACACTCTGATATCTTTAAAAATATATTTTTTAAATTCAGCTGTTCTACTTATTCTCATCAGAAGCATTGGTTTATAACAAGCCATTCCATCAGATCTGGAAGCAAAAGTCAAAATGTTGTTTCTTAAAACTTGGTCAAAGCCATTTTCCCATTTCATAATGACCTTCTCAAGAGTATGGTAGATTTTAATATGGACAATTATTAGCTTCCACTCCCAGCGGCAGCATAATACAACCTTGTATTCATTGGCATCAGCCTGGTCATGTGACTTCTTTTCAACAGTGAAATGCAGTCAATTTTAACTAGAACTTTTAAAAGGAAGACTGTAGATTACCATGTCTAGTTTCCCTCTGCCTGAGACAAACAGTATTCTAGATAGAGGCTGTTACATTAACATGGATGGCAGAGTGAAGGAGAAAAGGAAGCAGAGCCAGAGCTGACTTGACATGGACACAGAGCATTTATTATCATAAGGGCCTAAAATTTGGGGTTGATTTTACTGCAGTATAACCCAGTCTATCCTGACTGATACATAGGTGCACAAAGGAAATTGATGCATATAATTAAAGTGTCTCCGTCTTCATGTATCACTATAGTAATAACAGTTCCTCTTTGGTCCAAAGATTGCCTTAATAGAAGAGAGCTGATCACTAAGAGTCAACTTCTCATATACCCAGAAGAGTCTTTTGTTAAGATTTTCAAAGGAAAAGAAGATAGAATAGGTCCCAAGGTGTTTGTGACTTTGACCTTTTCCTAAAAACTCTCGTTATTAGAATTCAATCCATTATGTAAATTCAATCATTGAAGAACTAGGTTCTTTTACCAGAAAAAGTCATTCAAAGGATTTCTCAGCTTTTTTCCTTTCCAATGGTAATAAAAACTTTCTCCTTGACCTATTTATTTCATATAGTTGCCAGAAGACTTATATGAGACGAGTACTTTGAAGTAGAAGAAAGCTTCATACAAATGCAAGGTACTACAGAAATATGTATCTTTTATTTATGATGAAATTAACCCCCATAGGATACTTCATTTTCTAAAATATATTCATTCATGGAACATTGGAGCATTTAATAAAATAAATTCAAACTATTAGTATTCAAATTTGTTAAATAAACAGCTTCATCCTGCCCTTACCCAAGACAGCAGCATCTCCTCCTTTACAATTAACAGAAGTCACAAAGTTAAAAATCCAACAAATTATTTGATGTCTTATCTGGCAGTATCTTGGTTGAAGTCCTCTGCTGTCTCACAATGAATCCTGGTCTTACCCTAAAATGAAGCTCTGATATGACAGGTAGATTTTATAACCTAAGAAAGTGACTTCTATTAAAATAAACCTGTGACAGAAATCATATCACAAAAAATAGGAAGGAAGAAAATTCTAACTTGTATGACATGGTACAATATGAGTGATACTACAGTTATATTAAGAATACTTTAGTGGCTTTGAAAATACTTTTTTGTTTTTTAACTTTGAAGTGACCCGTTAAATTGATCTGTGAAGGTCATGAATGCCCCTGGAAAGTGGTGCTTAAATTCTTTTCAGTAGCAGAAAGTCCTGGTTGAATTACTGCAGACCCCATGGAGACTTCTGAAGCTATTGATAAATCATGTTTAAGAGCTTTTCAGCCCAAAGCTCAGCTGTAAACTCAGGCAAAGCCATGAATAAATTTGCAGGTGGCAATGCCCCATAACTATTCCCTTCTAATCCAAAGTGATCCCTTCTGAGCTACTTCAGCATCAAGCACCCCATTCAACAAATTAGGCTGAGTCATGCATATCTTCACTTATACTCAGATCCTTGGTGCAGTCAGATCTGGACCAGGTGACCAGCGGGCAGAGTTAACAACTGGCTCTTCAGTTAAAAAGAAAAAAATGTAAATCTGGAGATCTAAAACAAACACATAGGGCTTCAGTGGGAGCCCAATCTTGTAAGTGCTGGACAAGGGCAAAAATAATAGTTTCTCATTTTGTTTGGATACCTTGCTACTGAAAAATATATAGTAGTGCCACCAGTTTGGTGAAGGTACAAGACTAAAGAAGATATTTTAAGTCATCTCTAGCTTTTTTCTTATAATGAGCCCTTTAACTTTCCGCAATATATATATTCTTTTCTCCAATGCTGAGGAAATAGATAAGGAAGAACCTTGGGTCAATAAAGAGTATAGCTTTAGTACATTTAGCTATCCAGTCAGATTCCAGTCCCAATTCTAATTTAGAGCATAAGGCAATAAGATAAATGGGGGTTGACTCCCTGCAGCAAACTTAGCTGAGCTAATTTTTGAGTACTCTGGATGAGTAGTTTAGAATGTAAGCTTATGGAAGGCAATGATATGATATTATAAAAATTTTAATTCATCCAAATAATGGAATATTAAGAAGGCTTAATTAATAATGACTTTAAATAATTTTTATTTGTATGGGGAAATGTTCATGATATATAGCTAAGAGAAAAGCAGGATATCAAACTGCATTTACGTCATGAACATAAATGTAAAATATGAACATATGTAGTGTATGTGCATGGAAAGATACTAGACAGAAATAAATAACTAAAATGTTAACAAAGGCTCACTACCTGGATGGAACATGAATAACCAAAATTTTTCTTTATATTTTACTCTATTTTTCATTGTTTTGACAACAAATATGTACTCATTTATGATAGGGAAAATTAAAAAGGAAATATATACATGATGGCTTCAACTGCCTTTAGAAAAATGTTGGCTCTCTTCTTCACTAGCCTTACGGAAACTTCTTCCCATATTGCCCTCTATACTTTTGTGTAATAATCTCCTCTTACAACAATTTGTCAAGGGAGGGTGATGAGGATGGTGAGCTCTAGGTGCAAGCAATAAGTGGGTACTTTTTCCTGCAGAAAATTAAATTGCGTGATAAAATTTACTCATTCAGCTTAACATTATCACCATTATTATTTTAAAAGTCAACAGACAGCTAGTGGGAACCTGCTGTATAGCACAGGGAGCTCAGCTCGGTGCTCTGTGGTGACCTAGATGGGTGGGATTGGGGGAGGGGTGGCAGGGAGGTCCAAGAGGGAGGGGATACAGGTATACATATAGCTGATGCACTTCATTGTACAGCAGAGACTAACACAACATTGTAAAGCAACTACACCCTAATTAAAAAAACAAACCTAGAATTTTTGAACTTTAGTAGATTTTTAAAGCTTTTCTAGCACAAAGTCTTATTCAATAAGGCAGTTTAAAAAAACAGCCCAAAATTTTAAACATATTTTTGTTTTCATTTTTCTGTTTACCAGGATCATATTGATATAAATTGTGGAAGTGAGCATCTGAAAATGTACTTAATTATCCTATGTATTATAAACTTTATTCTACGTGTATTAGAGGAGACAGTGTCATAAAATTGTATAGCTGGCAGAGACCCCCAAAAAAGTAAATAAATAAAAGTCAATGGTAGGGAATTCCCTGGAGGTCCAGTGGTTAGGATGCCATGCTTCCACTGCAGGGAGCCCAGGTTCCATCCTTGGTCGGGAAACTAAGATCCCACAGGCCGTGTGGCACAGCCAAAAAAAAAAAAAAAGTCAGTGGTGAATACTCTTTTCTAAAAAAAAAAAAAAAAAGACATATATATATATATATATATATATATATAGTCTTAAGTTCTAAACAACTGCCTGTGCCCAGTGTGAGACACTCCCAAGGTCCAGCCGTCACTGGTTTACCGCTATCCTCTCATTCCATTAATTGTCCCACCTTACCTCTAGGTCTGCATATATTAACTCAGAAATTTTCTTCTCCCTCTTCCTCCTCTGGAGAAATGTCTCACAGCCTTTAGACTCAATTAGTATGTTTTCCATGAAAACTTTGCCAAAAACCCCAGGCGGAGTTCTTTGGTTGTTTGTATGTACTACTTTTTCTCCTTCTACATATCTCTACTAAAGCACTTAATACATTATGTCGCATTTACTGACCACATTTCGTTTTCTTTCACCATGCCCTTTCTCCATCTTCACCCTCATTACCACCCTTCACCTTTCTCAAGTTGAAGCTCCACTATGGGATAAGGACAACATGGGCACAAGTGATGAAGCCAGTATGCCTGGGTGTGGAATTCTTGGAGCCATATTATTGGAGAAGAATCTAAAAGACCCAGAGAGAGCATATCTTCTTCTACTAGAGTAGTGACTTCCTTCTTTGGAAGGAGTTTTTGAGGTTTTGATATTACAAAACTTGAGGGAATCATTTGGAGAAGAATTGTTTTGCCTTAGCACTGTTTTCCAACTGCCCATCCACATGCCTTTAAAAAACAGAGAGGGACTTCCCTGGTGGCACAGTGGTTAAGAATCCGCCTGCCAATGCAGGGGACACGGGTTTGATCCCTGGTCCGGGAAGATCCCACATGCCGCAGAGCAACTAAACCCTTGTGCCACAACTACTGAGCCTGCGCTCTAGAGCCCGCAAGCCACAACTACTGAGCCCATGTGCCACAACTACTAAGCCCATGCACCGCAACTACTGAAGCCCGCGCACCTAGAGCCCATGCTCCGCAACAAAAGAAGCCACTGCAACGAGAAGACCGCGCACCGCAAGAAGAGTAGCCCCCACTCGCCAAAACTAGAGAAAGCCCACGCGCAGCAGCGGAGACCCAATGCAGCCAAAATAAATAAATAAATAAATAAATAAATAACGTAAAAAAAAAAAAAAAACAGAGGAAAATATGCCTACCAAAAGGAAAAAAAGAACTATATATTTGGTACAGAATCCCTAGCCACGAGTAAAAAGTATGCATTTCCAGAGATTATTCTCTATTTGGGGGGATTTAGCCCTGCTATAAGCAATGATGGCTAAGGAATATAAAAAGATTCATTCTAATATGATATATTCAGGAAGACAGAAGAAATGAAATTGGTAAGAAAGAAAAAACAAACAAATACCACTGGACTGTTGGATCTGGTTCTATCCCAAGTGGAACTTGCTCTTGACCATATTAACCCTCCACTTTAAACCTTCAGCTTTTGTCACTCACTTGTTAAGAAGGAATATTGGCATAGATGTTTGCTAATACCCAAACCAATATCTTAGCTACCACTGGATCTTCAAGGAAGAGACAGGGGTACTCTTCCTGAGCCTGGTAATGAGAAAAACAGGATGAAAGCTAGTAACACAGCTTGATTTTCTCACACAGTGGATTCCAGGATGCCTGGGTTGAAAAATGCTCATCACCTTACAAAACTTTTGGCCCTGCCCTGCTTTATTAGGTTATAGTGCACTAGCACTGAAATCAGATAGACTGTGACTTCAGATGAGCCTTTAATTTCTCTTTCTCTTATTTATATTAAAAGGGTATTAATAATACCTACCAGACAGTGTTAATGTGAGGACTAAGTGAAGTAATGCATGCAAGAGCTCACTGTAACCCTTGGCACACGGTAAGAGCTCACCAAAAATTAACTATTAGAATCGTTACTGAGTCTATTAAATTCCTAGGGCTGCAGTAACAAAGGAACACAGAGTGGGTGGCTTAAAACAATAGAAATTTATTGTCTCACAGTTCTGGAGTCTAGAAGTCTGAAACTAAGGCATTGGCAGGGCCCTGCTCCATCTGAAACCTGTAAGGGAGAATCCTTCCTTGCCTTTTCTAGCTTCTGGTGTTTGTTAGAAATCCTTGGTGTTTCCTGGTTTGTAGATGCTCACTGCAATCTCTGCCTCTGTTGTCACATGTCCATCTTCTCCCTGTGTGTGTGTCTATCTTTGTATCTCTTCTCCTCTTCTGAGAAGGACACCAGTCACATTGGATTACAGTTCACAGTAATGACCTCATCTTAACATGGTTACATCTGCAAAGAGCCTATTTCCAAGTAAGTTCACATTAATAGATACAAGCAGTTAAAATTTCAATACATGTTTGAAGGGGGGGAACACAGTTCAACCCATAGCAATGGTACTGGACCTAAGAGTTGTCACTTACCTAAGTGCACAGAATGTGAACCATTTCTTCAGGAATTCTCTGAAGAAAGCTAATTAAATGTACTCACAATGCCCCAAGGTTAGGTAAGAACTATGAGTACAAATGAAAAGGTAATTTATTGAGGGTCTCTGTTGACCACAAAGCAAAGAATAAAAGGGCCTGTGTTTTTATTTTATCAGAGGCTCTTCTTGGTCTATTGTCCAAGGCACCATCTCCGTCCACTTTGATGTTTTGGATTAGCTGTTTTCCAAGTTACAAATAACATATCTGGATCACGGGAAAATTTACTAATTTGTCTCTTCCTTTCCCGAATCTTCCTCATCCAATCCAGTCTTCTTGGTGCAGAGATTGGTCTTCTCAAAACAAGTCATTTTCCTTATCCAAAAGATGAGTGACTCACTGGCCCGGTTCTTGCCTGTCACTCAAGGCCTCCTCTACACTGGTCCCGGTTGACTTGTTAGCTTTGAGTCTCACTCTCAGATACCTTCATGGGTCTCATCAATTAGGCCTCATTTTTGTCAACTGCACTGAACTTTATTCACTTTTAGGCCTGCTCCCTCTTGTGTTTTTGCACATCTATTCATATGATTTCTCTATGCCAAACAACTACCAACCCATCAGTCTAAATCCTTTCATTCTTCAAGGTTTTTAACAATGTCCTCTTCATTGGGGAAGATATCACTTCAAATGCAAATTATTTATTCTTCCTCCCTGTTCCTGTAATTCTTAATGTCTTTTCCACTGATTTGTTAGCTGTCCATTTGTTGCCTGGTAATGGTAAATGCTTTTAAGGTGCATGCCTTATTCCCAAAATTATAAAATAAAGTGCTTAAAGAGAGTAAAAATGCCTTATGTTTTTACCTAGTACAATGCTTGTACATGGCAGATGCTTAATAATTCCTGTTTTGTTGGGCGGACTATGAACACTGAGAATCAGGGTCTTAGAGAAGGAATACCACAATTGGAATCACCTGGAAGAAATGTTTATTGCTCCAAACTTCTACATAGCTAACCAAGCTAAGTCTGAACTTGAGCTTGGACACAACACACATTGTGTGCACTACAAACTCTTTCATATCTTAGTAAAGTTCAGTCCCTGAGACACCCTAGAGAAAATAATCTGCTAGAGAAAAAGAGAAAAGTTTGTCCTAATTCTTCTCTATGCCTCATCTTTGAGTTTGGGACATGAGGTCAATTTCAGAACTGAGATAAAAGAACAGGAGACCTGAATCAGACATGTTCCAGTTGCTCCAATAAGCTGGCCATAGATCTGTCTACTCTGCTCCGTATCTGAGGGTTTTTTTAGGGTAAAAAGCACCTGCAATGAGTGACTAATTTGAGGAGTTTTTCCAGTGTTCCCTGTGTGGTGTATTTTAATCAGCAGTACAATTTAGCAGCTGCATTAATTAATTAGCACATTAATCAGGAGAGCATTTTAGCAGTTAATCTCTAGCAAACTAGCAGTTTGTGATAAAATCTTAGCAACAGGAGAACATGCAGCATACCAAGTTATTTTTCAATGTTATCATTACTGTGGGCCTAGCAAGGGCTGAAATTATGTAACCAAATTGAAACCTTTCTTAAAATATAACAATGCAGGGCACATTTGAGAAATTGTATGCTTCATGCGGAAAGGTTTAACAATTACTACTTTCTCTACAAAGCAGGCATTCCGAAGAAAACTGTCAGGCACTCCAGGAAACAAACTCTGTAAGTGTTCTTAAAATAGTCCTTGTGTAATTTCATAAGAATTCAAGTTTCCTCTTCTACTAGCAAGATTATTTATGTAATAATGAGAAGTTTCAAGATATTATTTTATTATGTATGTTAGAGTGATTAAAAAGAAGGAAATACTTGCCTTAGCAATGAAAATGTTACAAGTCTGATTTTTAGCTACATAAAACCTTTACAATGAAACTTATACTTGGAAAGGGAATAGAAAATATACTTCTTCCAATACAATGTTTAGAGATAAATGCATGTAGTACCACAGCCAAATGTAATACAATTTTGATGAAATATAAATTGGAAGACTTCTGCATATGGAAACATCACTCCTTTTTTGCTTCATTATATCCAAAATGCAGTGATGTGCTTTTATTGAATCCATGCATATTGAATTCCACATGTTCCAAAATTTAAAATTTGACTGAAAAATCCCATAGGCTGATATTAAAACTTCCTTTCATTTACAAAGCCTGGGGATATTGAATTCTTATACACAGCAATGTATTCGTTTGCACTGTTAAGCAGTTCTTTATCCTCACAGCATTTTCCTGGGAGAAATCAGTGTTCTTTCATGACTCCACACCACTTTTTCAACCTCAGAAAGGAGACGGTCAGGGTAACCGAGGGAGCATGTGCTGCGTAAGCATTTCCTTACATTTCAGACCCTTGTTATATTGATTTTTTCCTCTGGCTCATGGAAATTGCACTCTATTTAAATCATATAATACAAATTGGAAGAATTTTAATTTCCACTCTACCTTTTGTCTCCATTTATAAATTACATCTATATCACTCAATCTTATGCCCTCTCTTTTCTAAATTTTCAACTCTTCACAACCTACTTTATCAGCAATTCCACTCCAAGTCCAAAGAAATTCCAAAACCTTCTGGAGAAGGGCAAACGAAAATTAGATGTTTCTCTACAGAAAAAAAAATTTATAAATTACAGCACTTAGTAAGGATATATTCAAGTGTGATGTTAATGGGATATTTTCTTATAAATGCTTTATAAATAAGAAGCCTGCCAGTGCAATAACTACCCATGCTACTCCACCAACCGTTCTTTTGAGACAATGTCATGTCTTGTAGATTTTTATGTGCTTAGGTTGAAATTTATGCATACCTTTTGTCACACCTAAAATCATTATAATTATGTTGTTAGTGCATTAGTTGGCTTCGTTTGTAAGTACAGCATTTTTTATCGATAAATGCCTTATGTATGAAAAACCTCATTTAACTATGAGTCACCCTCTATTGATGTAATCCTTCATACTTTATGAACTTTTATAATTAACATAAAGCTTGCCTGGGCTCACATTCTTTCTTGCTGACTAAATTTTCTAGTCCTCCCTCCATTTCCAGTTAGCTTGGATATATGAGGATGCACACATACACACTGTGACACAAACACACACACGCAAGTACACGTGCACATACACACACCATCTTTCTGATATAGTATCCATTCTAGGTAACCCTGGTGAAATACTGACTAGTGTTGCTCTGTATTAAAGCACTGATTATTGAAGTATATTCACTTGTTCTCTCCCTCATGGTAGATTTCTATATTAAAACCTGGAATAGGCGTAAACTAGGTATCCTCTGCTCATTGGATCAATGCACATCTAAGATGTGATTAATTCATTTCTTTGAAGAATATTTATTGACAGCCATTACATGCTTGAATTTTACTCTTTAGGTCTTCAAAATCTGTTATCAGGATGAATTCAATACTCCTAACCTGTTTTGTTGACTTTGGTAAATTCCCTCCACCAATGAACTTTTACACTGTTGCTACAGTGATCTTCACGGAACATAAATCTGATTGCATTACTCCCCTACATAAAATTATTAAATGGTTTTTATCACCTTTAGGAGAAAAGTTAAACCCTGCAGGATAGCCTACCATTTCCTTCTTGATCTGGTCCTTGCCCACCTCTGCACTACCATCTTGGGATGGCTAATTTTATGTGTCAACCTTACTGGGCTAAAGGATATCCAGATAGCTGGTCAAACATTACTTCTGGGAGTGTCTGTGAGGATGTTTCTGGAAAAGATTAGCATTTAAATCAGTAGACTGAGTAAAGAAGATCATACTCACCAATGCAGGACATTGAAGCAGGACATTCCTTGGACATCACATTCTTGGTCTCAGCTTTCAGACTCAGACCAGGACTCACACCATTGGCCTCTCAGTTCTCAGGCTTTTGAACTCAGACTAAATTACACCACTGACTTTCCAAGTTCTCTAACTTACAGACAGTAGATTGTGGAACTTCTCAGTCTCCATAAACACATGAGCCAACTTCTAAAATCTCAATCTCTCTCTCTCTCTCTCCCTGTCTATATATATGTAGAGAGAGAGAGACTATCACACACTGTGGCTATAACTTTCATACTTTGAGGTGTGACAGCAAAACTAGCATGAATTTTGGTTTCCTTCTTCACAATTTCATCGATAGATTTGTTCTTTCCAGAGATCTTAGCAACCTCAGAGTACAATTTCTTTTCTTTTCTTTTAAGAACATTTAAGAACATTTCTTTTGTTCTTTTAAGAACATTTCCTTTTCACTTAAAGGAAGTACTTTACATCTTCTCTTTGGCATATCTGAATTGGCAGCATCACTACTCTTGCACTTTGGGGCTGTTATGAAGCAAAATAAGGGTCACTAGAACACAAGCACCGTGATACCGCAACAGTCAATATAATAACTGAGATGGCTACTAAGTAACTAATAGGCAGGATACTCTGGACAAAAGAAAGATTCATGTCCCAAGTGGGACAGAGTAAGACGGTGCAAGATTTCATCATGCTACTCAGATGGGTACACAATTTAAAACTTATAAATTATTTATCTCTGGAATTTTCCATTTAATATTTTTCGACCACAGTTGACCTCAGGTAACTGAAACCATGGAAAGCAAAACCATGGTAAAAGGGGACTACTATATATATATCTCCAAAACTATTTAGCATGGAACACATATTCTCATGGACATTTTAGATAGCACCAAATTTCAAGGACATTTTCATATGGACCAAATGTCTTATAGGTGTTTCGGACAAGACCACATTTCAAGGATCTTTTGGCATGGACCAGATGTCTTATGGATGTTTTGGAGAGAACCAAATTTCAAGGACGTTTTGGGGTGGAACAAATGTTTTATGAATGCTTTGGACAGGATCAAATATCAATGACCTTTTGGACAGGACCAAATGTCCTTCAAGGATAGGGTTTGATACTATCCACAAATTCAGGCATCAGATGGGGGTCTTGGAACATATCCCCTGCAGATAAGGGGGTGGGGGCTATTGTATATCCTATTGGTTCTGTGTTTCTGGAGAATCCTAGTAACACTTCTAGTTAACTTCCCTGCACAAATACTCCATTCTAGCATATTCCATTTCTTGTTTCCCAAACAGACTATGCTCTCTTGCTTCTGTGCCTTTGTGGATGTTTTTCTCTAATATGGAGTGCCCTCTCTTCTCTCCTTGCCCTGCATAACACATGTTTATTTAGGACTCACATCTGATATTGCTTATTTTCCCCACCACATTCTGTCCTGAATTAAACCTATGTTAGTTGCTACCTATGTGGCAAACCTGTGTTAGTTGTTTTCTTGCACTAGTTGAATCCTACGTATATCCCTCTTCTTAGAAATTACTACATTTAATTTTAGTGATTTTCCTGTCAAATTTACTCACTACACCACAAGCCCCTTGATATCAGGGACTGTCTTTCATCCTTTTTTCCCCAATACTTTGCAAACAACAGAGGATATTAAGTTTCGATGGTGTTAGTTGAATAAGGATAATTTATTCAACTAAGTAAAGGAAAAGGCTTTGGGATGCAGGATGGAAGTAATGGTGCTAGAAAGGAGATATGTTTTTAAAACATGACTTAAAAGCCTCAAAGTGATGCTATGGCCTTTTACAAAACCTGGACTTTTGCAAAGCTATGAAATCCATGAGTAGAATTAGTAATAGAGTAAAACCCTCAGGCTGTTATGGATTTGTTTTATAGCTTCCAGGCAAATCAACTTACTTCTCAACTCATTAAGGGATGACACGCTTTCACCATGCCCAAGCAATGGCAATTTGGGAACACTGGAATTTGCAACACCTTAGTGGTCAAATCTTTCAGAATAAGCCATGAAACTCATGAGAGGCTAGCACGCGAAGTCTCATCTAAGAGACAGAGAGCAGTCCTATGACATAGGTAAAACACCAACAACCCCTATTTTAGATGAGGAAATTAAAGCTGGGAATCATTTAAGGACTTGCCCGAAGTTGTACTGCTAAGTAACAGATGTAGGTGCCACACTTAATTTCTGAAACTAAATCCATCATGCTCTTTCTCTATGTTATGAACAATATGAACATCTCAAAACTCACAAAAATAACCAGTAGTCATAACCGCTGCTGGATACGTATCTGTGTCTGTCTGAGGTGGGGCAGGAAGCGGTAGGGATGTGGGAGACAATTAATGAATATCATTCTGAATTTGAAGCATTATTATTATTTTCATATATTAAGTAAAGTGAACTACTTTTGATGCTAATTTTCAAATATCACATTAACAGGAATAGTTATAGTTACGTCTTTTTAGCCAGAAGTGTCAAACAAGCTAAGCCTGCTGTTTTTATGTCTTCTGAAATTAATCTTTTCTGAAAATTGAAGCCTATTCATTGGTCCAAAGGGAAAAATGATGGAGACTTTACACTGGGGAACCACATTGATTAGTTAATGAAACAAAGTTACACCCAGCAATAAATGTTGATTGTATATGGTTCCCTTAATACCCTATCACCAAATACTTTGTAGAGAAAATCTCTAAGATAAGAACAACAAGAAAATATGGAGAGGTCCAGTAACCCAGGAGGAAGGGGAGGAAGCTATAAGAGGTACTACAAAATGACAAAAGGCCACAAACAAAGACAAAAATTCTCCCAACTCAGAAGGAAAGGGGATCCAATTATTTATAATAGAGCCCATGTTAGGAATTAGGGTTAAATGGTGGGAAAGAAGATGTCACCTTGAACAATTATACTTATTGGCTGCTTTGAAGACGTAGGCTAGCTCCCTAAAAAAAGAGAAACGTGCACCCTGGCTTTATTGCTTTCATGTCAGTGCAGGAAGAACCCTGAGAAGTCAACACAGTTCAAAATTCTCAGAAGAACCTGAAATTACTTGCAAACTTAGTTGACTGACATGTTAGGAGAAACTGTTCTTTTGATGTACAGGTATTGTATGTTTAGAGATTTAGAATAGGAGCGGTTATTTGGGGTAACAACATGAAATTAAGGAATCACTCTTCAATATTTAGTTAACATTCTTAAGAGACTGGTGTGCACAGAATGCTAATGTAGGTGTAGTGGGAATAATCATCATCAACACAGCTCTTCCTTAGTTGAATTTCCTGAAATAGTGATCTGGGGCAGGGTTTTCAGAGTGAGGAGCATGACAGTCCTGTTGATTGTCATTGACACACATGGTGGACCCTCCAATGGGTCTAATCTTCACAACCAGCCTCTGTACCCAAGAAGTGGAAGGGAGAATGTCCCCACAGCCTCGATGTAGAGAGAGAATTCCAACAAGCAACAATACCCCTCCTCAGTAGAAGGCAGAGAAGTACCGTGCAGTTCTGAGTTATCACGGAGTCAATTATCTTCTGTGTTTTCCCCTTATGAGGACAGCTTGGCAGTTATTATCCTAGTGAATCTAAATTTGTTAGCAACAGTAATTCTACAGGGTGTTGGTACTATCTCGTAGGCATAAACTTGTATGATCTCTGATCAACGATCTCTCACTGAAAAGCAAGATCACCTTCCAACCCACAGCAAGAATTGTACAGTGAAATAATGGAGCAGTTAACCTGGTTGGAAAACATTTTTCCCACCAAGCAAATTTTATAAGTCAATCAAGCTTAGTAAGTTGAGAATAAACAGGAAATAAGAGAGCACTGACTTCAACAGGCTCGCTCTGTTGTAGCGTACACTCATCATCACCTATCACTCCTTAATAAGTCGAGGCAGTGAAAGTATCACTATAAATTAGCTTCAAAGTCCTGAAGAGACTTCGATGGGACAGAGGAAGGAGACTGTAATTTAAAGAACAGAAAGGATGAAGTACAAATTAAGGCAAGCCTTGCCAGCAATTCCACTGTTAAGACAAAAGTACAAAGAACCTTGAAGAGGAAAGAAAGGAGTAGGTTGTTGAAGTCAGAGCAGAAAATTCTGATAAAGTAAAGCAGTGGCAGGTAAATAAAACATGGGTTGAAGATATGTAATTAGTAACAATCACGAGTTTCAATTAATATCATAGCAATTAACATCAAAATAATGTAGTTTTATTAGTTAAAACAATAAATTATTTCTCTTCTTCACATATGGGTTCAAAATACATTATTAATGCTATCTCTCTTTTCTTTTTTTTTTTGCTCTTTGCTAGATGTTGTCCCATTATTCCAACTACCAGTTGCATTTGCCATTCCATTTTCTTGACCCACATTAAAATTAGGCAAGTATGAAATTAAGACTCCAAACATTTTCAAGAGCTATTTCAAATTCAGAGATTTATATCCCTTGCAAAATGGGACTTTGACTTTGATGCTGGTCTGGGACACATAAGATCCCTAAGCACATTTCAATAGAGATATGAAATAGTTAGGGCAGTGTTGGGGGAGAGTAATTTTATAAAGTATCTGAAAGTCCTTTGTGACTAACTTCTCCAGGTTATTTATGTATGGAGCATTTGACAAATTCTAAATAGGTTCTGTCTAAGTAAAGCAAAATGGACTCATTTTCTTGGTAGCATTTAACTTATATAATGACATGGGTACTGGAAAAAAAGATACCCCTGCGGTTCTTTCTATACTCAGAATCTAATGTAAGTGCTACCCAAGGTCATAAAATGCCCTCTAAACTCAATGACAACACGAAAAGGATAGAAAGAGACAGTCAATATGCAGGTGTGGGCTATGTCCAACTTGCTCTGAAATCCATAGTAGAGGGAGTGTTTCTTTATTACTTAGAATATAAAATGCCACCTTGATTAATATTTTGTGAAAATAAATGCCTAGAAATACCTTTTGTAAAGAACAGAAAAAAAAGAGCTTGCAGTTTCGAAATAAAAATGTTCCACTTAATACAAATGAGGGCAGGGTCCCTATACACAAGGAACTTTTAATTAAGTGGAAAAGAAAATTCACACATGATAAATCAAAGAATCCCTTTTTCATACTCTCTCTCTCTCTCTCTCACACACACACACACACACACACACACACACACACACCCCGAATTAAGTCAGAAAGATATCTGCCTTAATCCTGTAGAGTATATTTAAGAGGTGAGAGTTCCCCGGCAGACAAACCCGGATTGGATCCCAACTGTGACGCTCACTAGCTGTATAACCACCTCCAACTTACTTAACCTTCCTGAGCCTTGCTTTCCTCAACATAAATTTGAGAGAATGTTAGTATTCCCTGCAAAGGGTTGTTGTGAGATTTAAATGAGAAGATGCTGAGTACCTGTTATACAGGAAACAGTCAATAGTTATGAGTAAGAAGAGGAGTCTGCCTTTAGCCCAGTACACATATGATTAAACGCTGGAGCTCCACGGATACTTTCAGCACTTACTCCTTCTTAAGTCCTTTAAGAAGTCAATCTACAAGCAAAACTGTGAATTAAAATTTATCTCCTCTACTGACATTCCTTGTCACCATTGCCACCATCTCAAATCCTTCTTTCTCCTTTTCAGACGGATGGTAGCCTATAATTTATCAAACTATGCTCAGGAGGGACTTTCCTGGCAGTCCAGTGGTTAAGACTCTGCACTCCCACTGCAGGGGGCGTGGGTTCAATCACTGGTCGGGGAGCTAAGATCCCACATGCCACGTGGTGTGGCAAAAAAAACTCTGCTTAGGAAAGAAGGAATCTCAGTGGCACTCCGAAATTTTCCCTTTTGTCTTCTTAACGCTCATTCTCTCCACTGATCCTTCCTCTCAATCTACCATCATTTCCATTAACTCCCCATCTATAAACAAACAAACCAAAATCACTACCTTCATTCTGCAATTAGTGACTATTATCTTTTCCTTTACCCCACCACCAGTCTTCAGTGGAAGATCTCTATATCGACCCTCTTCCTCTGTAATGAATTCCAGTCCCAATTGTCCACACCATTTCTACAGGCTCAGCATTCACTTCTCTGTATCAGGGTCTGCTAAAAGGATTTTTTCACCTTCCCATTGCTCTCTTCCACCTGATCTCCACATGTGTGACTACATCATCATCAATCCCGCTGCTCCTCCTCATGCATATGAATATACCATCTGAATAGAATACTAGATAGAGACTTTTATGTATATTCAGTCCATCCTACTAGTTCCTGCAGCAAAGTTTTCTAGCCCCTGGCACACTCTCCTTTTGAGCTCTCCCATTATGTTTGCTTCAGTTGTTTTATCCTTGGCGCCTGTGAGCATTTCCATCAGTGTCAGCTGGGGCTTCCCTGGGTGGTGTTTCTGCTCCATTTACTCAGTGAGGAAAGGGCCTCTGAGCCATTCGTCATCACCAGTAGACGTTCTTCAGGCTACATGAGTAAATGCCTGATCAGATATCCTTTACATGTTCAAATGAACTATAACCCTGTCTGAATTTTCTTGTCATTTTTAACAAATTTCAATGATGTTATAAGAGCCATAAAAAATCTGCATATAATCAAACTCTACCTATACTTTTTTTTTAATATTTTTATTTATTAATTTGGTTGCACCGGGTCTTATTTATTTATTTATTTTTATATTTATTTTTGGCTGTGTCAGGTCTTCGCTTCTGTGCGAGGGCCTTCTCCAGTTGCGGCAAGCGGGGGCCACTCATCATCGCGGTGCGCAGGCCCCTTCACTATCGCGGCCTCTCCTGTTGCGGAGCACAGGCTCCAGACGCGCAGGCTCAGTAGCCGTGGCTCACGGGCCCAGTTGCTCGCGGCATGTGGGATCCTCCCAGACCAGGGCTCGAACCCGCGTCCCCTGAATTAGCAGGCAGACTCTCAACCACTGCGCCACGAGGGAAGCCCCCTACCTATACATTTTTGAAGTTATTGAAAATGTTGACCAGGTGATATTGTCTGCTATTGAGTATAAATCAGCTGTGCCCTGTTTTACAATGTTTTCAAATCTGCAA
Organism: Balaenoptera acutorostrata; assembly: GCF_949987535.1. Classification (NCBI taxonomy): domain Eukaryota; kingdom Metazoa; phylum Chordata; class Mammalia; order Artiodactyla; family Balaenopteridae; genus Balaenoptera; species Balaenoptera acutorostrata. The sequence continues at coordinate 41,169,733 of NC_080070.1, forward strand.
CATCACAGAATACTTTCATGCAAGAATAAAAAGAAAGGTGATACAGGTCCACTAGTGACGTAATAAATGTTTCAATTTTGTTATTAAAAGGAGCCTGTATTCTCTGCACAGACATAGCTGGGTAATCTAGGAGTTGATCTCCTTTGCTGCAAGGGGCTATCCTTATAAAAGAAAATATATTTGAAGTCCAACTAGAGGTATGGTGTTTTGGTCTATACCACAAATTAGACACAGTCCCGGTCCTTTTGGAAATTCACAGAATGATGTGTTCATAAATGTCTGTTTAGATAATATTACTCACAAATGATTTTGCTAAGTTTCACTAAAAATTAGTGATTTTATTTACAGAGCATGTCTTAAAAATTAATGTTTTGTTTTGCAGAATATGTCCTCTGACTCTTAGGTGTAAAGAAATATAAATATCAAATGATTTTCAAATGTTATCATTTCTTCTTTTTAGTTATTTTTATTGTTTTATTTAGATATAATTGACATATAGCTCTGTATAAATTTAAGGTGTACAGCATAAAGATTAGACTTACATACATCATGTAATGGTTACCACAGTAAGTTTAGTGATTATCATCATCTTGTATAGATACAAAATAAAAGAAAAAGAAAATAGTTTTTCTTGTGATGAGAACTCTTAGGCTTTACTCTCTTAACAACTTTTAGGTATAACATACGGCAGTGTTCATTATATTTACCATGTTGTACATTACATCCCTAGTATTTATTTATCTTATACTGGAAGTTTAAATCTGATCTCCTTTTTTATGAGTTTGCTTGTGTGTTTTTGAAGTATAATTGACCAACAACACTATGTTAGTTCCTATTACACAACGCAGTGATTCTCTATTTCTATGTATTTCAAATATATTAATAATTAATTAATATTTTTTGTAGTTCTATTTATTCTACTATTATAAAGAGATTTATATTTTTTTATTTTATAAGGAAAACCCCATTCAATCAGTGTCAATAAAGTTCAGTGTAGAGGCATTTTGAAGTGTAAACATTATACAAAAATAATTTTTGATAAATATATGCTTTGTACACTTAATGACCTATTTACACAAAACTCTATAGTATTACCAACTCACACTTTCTTAGCATCACATCTATTAAGACATCTAGAAATATAAATAGTTTGATACAAACTTGAGCATACTTTTAAATAATTTTCTTTAAATTGGGATGAAAATAGCTATCACCCAGTATTGTACACTGATATAGTTGTCAAACTTAATTATATGTGATTTGTTAGACAAAGTATTTTGAAATTTTTCCTTTCAACTTTAAAAATTTGGGCCTACCGGGACTTCCCTGGTGGTCCAGCAGTTAAGACTCTGTGCTCCCAATGCAAAGGGCCCAGGTTTGATCCCTGGTCAGGGAACTAGATCCCACATGCTGCAGCTAAAGATCCTGTGTGCTGCAACTAAGACCCAGCGCAGCCAAATAAATAAATATTAAAAAAAAAAATTGGGGCCTACCAGTTTGAAAAGAAAAAGGCAAATATCATGTGATTTCACTTATCTAAAGTATCTAAGGTTGTCAAATTCACAGAAACATACAGTAGAATGGTGGTTACCAGTGGCTGAGGGAAGAAGAACAGGGAAAAGGGGAGATGTTGTTTAATGAGTAGAAAGTTTCAGTTTTACAAGATGAAAAAGTTCTGGAAAGCTGTTGAAAAACATTGTGATACTTGACACCACTATGCTGTACACTTAAAAATGGTTAAGATGGTAAATTTTAAGTGTTTTTTTATAACAATTAAAATTTGTTTAAAAGATACAGAGAAAACAAAACAGAATAAACTAAAAACATCTCACAGCTAAAAATTTATATATATATAGGCCTAAATACCTATAATTCCACAATGTAATTATATTTAATTTTCCACTCTGTAATAATACTCATAATCATGTTACTAAAAATACATAAGCTAGAGTATGCTAAAACAAACTATGGAATAAGGTTATTTTCTGGTCAATTTGAAGAGGGACATTTTATTTTGTATTAATTGTGAAGTAGATCTCTAGTTGTGCTGAAATGTGAGGTCACTTTATTTGACTCTCTCTACAATAGGAAAGAAATGAGGTGTCTTCAACAAGATGGAAAATCTAGCTTTTAAAATAAATTAAGTCTGAACCTCATAAACAGTAAAAGTGCTTTCCCTTGATGTAACAGGAAGAAAGATGGTCCAAACAAGCACATTAGCTTTACAGACATCATCCACGTCATCAAAAGCTCCATTAAACTATGTCTATCTCTTTTACTTACTTAAAGCTAAAATAAAAATACAAAAAGAGCAAACCAAAATAAAGATTTTAATTTGCAAAAATAAAATATATATTTTAATGATTTTAGAAAGAGCCTATATCAGCAATTCTATTTCTGTATTTTCCTAATAATGACTTGTGATGGCATAGGTTTCCACACGGGAGGTAAAATACTGTGGTCAACTTCATCTGTCCCACCCTGCATGACTGGATCCTTCCAGGTGGCATTTTCCAAAGAATCAGAGAAAATATATGAACCAGCTAAACCACTGAGCCATAAAATCCATTTAGGAGAAGCAAGTCATTTCACACTATGAACGCAATATGGGTAAGCAATGTCACTTATTGAGCATCTTTATGTGCTTGAGGCTGTACAAAGTACTTTGCATATATTATATGTTATTAAATATTAAAAATTCCATGAATTAAGTAATAATATTCTTCATTTTAAAAGAGGAAACCAAGGTTGAGTGAGGGGAATTAGTAAATAGCAGAGCTTGAACTCAAACACACGCTCCAAAATCTATGTGCTTGCCATAGCATTCAATATGTTCAAGCGTTTTCTTTTTTTCCTCCCTCTGATTTCATTATATTCCAATCCCATTCTTTTATTTGCTTAATCTCTCCCCAAAATATACCTCCATGAGACCATATTTATTCATACACAGGCTATTCATTCTTAGATGAAAAAATATATAATTTATAAAAACCACTGTTAGAAATATATACATTCAATAAATCCATTAAAAATGACTTTTTTTCTTTGGAATAAAGCTACTTGTCAACAGTCATCACATGAAACAAGGCTCTAAATGAATCACTCACAAAAACAAAACAAAAAGCCTTTCACGGTCACCACATCCTCACCTTCAAAGCACACTGCGTTCCTTTCTGCTAAATCATTTTTCATAGCAGCTGTACAAAATCATAGTTCTTCCTCTTTATGACCAGAAGTAAGACAATTACATTCTGTTAGCTGAAATTTTAGGAAATTTTTATTTATACTCTAAAACTTGTGAATAAGCATTGACTCTATCTCTACAATTAAGAGTGACAAGCCTAGGGTTTCCCTGGTGGTGCAGTGGTTGAGAATCTGCCTGCCAATGCAGGGGACACGGGTTCGAGCCCTGGTCTGGGAAGATCCCACATGCCGCAGAACAACTGGGCCCGTGAGCCACAACTACTGAGCCTGCACGTCTGGAGCCTCTGCTCCGCAACAAGAGAGGCCGCGACAATGAGAGGCCTGCGCACCGCGATTAAGAGTGGCCCCCGCTCGCCGCAACTAGAGAAAGCCCTCGCACAGAAACGAAGACCCAACACAGACAAAAATAAATAAATAAATAAATAAATAAATTTATTAAAAAAAAAGAGTGACAAGCCTAATTTCTAATACTAATTAGCGTGGCTGCTTCTGCCATCTTTGACGACAACTGCACAGCCATTTCACCCAATTGTCTATTACTGTTAGTGTCTAGGTTGCTAATTCTTTTTATTTAATACTCCCCAAGACTTGATTTGACATTTACCCATTATCCTATATTAAATGTTGGTAATTCAAACGCCTACATTTTCTATCTTACTGCAAAACTAATTTTCATGGTTCCCCATTGCTAAGTGGTTCTTATTAGTGATTAAGATGCAGAATTACACAAATCATATAAAACCATCTAGCTACTTCTCACGATATTAGGTAAACTCAATAGAGTTTCCAAAGGTAAAAGGGCATTGTTGTTGTTGTTTTGCTTCTCGCTGATCTAAAGGACATAAAATTTGAGACTAGTTCTCATGTCAAAAGTTTGACCATAATTTCCTAGAAGTTTGGAATACTTAAAATGATGGCAAAATTATGTGTGTAGGAAGTGAGGTATGTCTTATAAGGTTAGCACATCTTTTTGTCTAATTTCCAGCAGACTTTGTCCCATGTTTTCAGGCAACATTCAGTGGGCTTTTGACTGTTGCTATATGCTTCCTTCACCTATTCACGGATAGCTCAAACCTCCCACATTGAAGAGAAGTAAAACCAGCTGTGTTAAAAGCACAACCTAATTTTTTTGACGGCCATGATTTCCCCCAGACCAGTATACTGGGGAAACTATAAGCTGAGCACTGGCTTGGGGAGTTGACCAGTACGGCAGAAGGTGCAGAAGGAGGAATTAATTAACGTTGGCAGTATGCTTCTCCAACTCTCACAAATATACTCCACAGACTATAAAGATGACTTAGCTTTCCCTTTCAAGATGCCTTGACTTAATTTTAAACTTATTCATTTGTTGAATAATGTTTGCGTGGAGAAAGGATCAATAAAAGAGCTCTGGGCAGTGAAACTAAATACTTCTACCTACCATTGCAATATCAACTTACCTTTTCCACCTTTCTCCACCTCCTACTCAAAAACAGGTTAAATGACCAAAAAACCCAACCAGAGAGAAAAAACTAGCTTCAGGAGGGATTTAAGCATAAGATGATTCATCAAACCAAGTAACATAATTAGTTACTCAGTCTTTTCAGTCAGTCGATCAACCTGTTAGCCAAATTCAAACAAGCATGATTTGACTATCTACAAAGAGGCATTGACCCAAATGACAGAAACACACATAGAAATATTAGAGGCTTATTGGTCCAAAGAAGGCAAAGGTGGTTGGAAATGGCTCATATTTATGGAACAATTCAATTTATCCTTATAACTGTTATAAATTATGCTTAATACTCTATACTTATATAATTGATTCCTGAAATATAAGATAATGCTTGAAATAAAATGGGAAAATATACTTCTTTATTTGTCAAATTAAAATATTCTCCTTCCCAGTAATTTATTTAAAATTTTTCATAAATACAGATGGCTCTAAAACAGTAGTTGATCCTTAAAATTTTTTACATAGATTACTTTGAGAATTTGAATTCAAAAGTTATGGATCTTCTTTCAAGAAAAAATGTGCCTATAAAATGTGTACATATACCCAAAATTATTGATACAATTTCAGGGGATTCATGAACCCCTAAATATCCTTGTACTTACTGCAATATCTGGTACACACACACACACAAACACATCAAATCCCCAAAGGCTGCAGCATCTTTCTTTCTCTGAGTCCTTACACCATTACCTAATACTTTATATCTAATTTTTTTTTATATTTCCCCATTAATTTATTGAACATAATCCTTGCCTTTTCAACCACAAAATAATCATCAGAGAAATGTGCCTTTTATATTCCAACTGGCACACAGAAGACATTTAATAATCGTGTGGGGTGTTGATGGGAAAAAAAATGCAAGTAAATAAAAGCTGAGATTACATGAGACCTTACATCTTGCCCCTTGGAATGTGGAATGTTCCCACTTGCAGAATGCTTAGATCGTCTCTAATCATTGCTTCTTCTCCATCTTTTCTCCACTAAATCAAGGATTACTGCATGACCCTGTGATCTTTTACACAATCACTGTCAAGCTCTGCCCTACAGCTAACTGAATTTCAGCTTCAGTGAGCCAAATCCACACACTTACACGGCACAAAGTTTGAGCCCAAGTTTGGGAGCTTTAGGGTAAAGACATCCTTACTTCTTTCTCTATTTCTGTTCAGCATGATACCCCCTCATTTGATGTCTTCACACTGCTGGGTCAAATCTCTTTGCCTTTGTATCTGACCTAAGGCCATTTAAAACTACCAGACAAGAACTAGGACTGCCATGGGCCTTCCTTTAGTGTAGCAATGTAATAGAGAAAACATGCTTCTCCTGGAGAGAAGTTTTGTCATGCTTTGGTTATAGCTAGGTAGGTCACTTACATGATCAGTTGATCACCTTCTGGAGCCCCCTGAAAACAAAGCAGAGCTGGGTATCTGACACTAAGTATCACAGAAATCTCAGAAAATGTTTTCATCTTTTGATCAGGGCTTTCTTTATACCTGCTTCTCCTTTACTAAAAAGAAAAACAAAAACAAAAAATTACAGGTAGCACACGCAACGTCACATATTATTTTACCTTCCTTAAACTGTCATCATCCTGAACAAAAATAAATGAAAAAAGTCTTTTAAAAAAAAGTCTGGGCTTCCCTGGTGGCGCAGTGGTTGAGAATCTGTCTGCCAATGCAGGGGACAAGGGTTCGAGCCCTGGTCTGGGAAGATCCCACATGCCGCGGAGCAACTAGGCCCGTGAGCCACAACTACTGAGCCTGCGCGTCTGGAGCCTGTGCTCCGCAACAGGAGAGGCCGCGATAGTGAGAGGCCTGTGCACCGTGATGAAGAGTGGCCCCCGCTTGCCACGACTAGAGAAAGCCCTCGCACAGAAACAAAGACCCAACACAGCCATAAATAAATAAATATTAAAAAAAAAAAATCACAACCCTAAGAGGTACAGAAAATATTAAAAAAAAAAAAAAGTCTACTACTAAAGATTGCTTCCTAGGAAGTGGATTTAAAACAAAGAGTTGGGCTTCCCTGGTGGCGCAGTGGTTGAGAATCTGCCTGCTAATGCAGGGGACACGGGTTCAAGCCCTGGTCTGGGAAGATCCCACATGCCACGGAGCAACTAGGCCCGTGAGCCACAACTACTGAGCCTGCGCGTCTGGAGCCTGTGCTCCACAACAAGAGAGGCCGCGATAGTGAGAGGCCCGCACACCGCGATGAAGAGTGGCCCCCGCTTGCCGCAACTAGAGAAAGCCCTTCCGCAGAAACGAAGACCAAACACAGCCAAAAATAAATAAATAAATAAATAAATTAAAAAAAAAAAAAAAAAAAAAAAAAAAAAAAAAAAACAAAGAGTTTACGATACACATATCTAGTTTTTTGCTTCCCTTATCTGGTTTTATTGCAGTTGTATTACATGAAAAATTAGAGAGAGACAAAAATGTTTCCTAAATTATTATTGGCCATTTACTCTTTTTTATAGATTCTATTCCTCCTCATATTATTTTCTCAATGAAGTTATTACTTTTTCATGTAGATAGCACTGAATATACAATTAAGAAGTCAATTATTCAATTCGCTATTAAGAAAATGTAGTATAGATGTGTGTGAGAGGTTTGTATTAACCTCAGAAATACCAAAGTGGGCCTTGAGTTGTGACCCAAAGAAGGCCACCTAGGAAATAATGGATGGGAAGAATGGGTGGTCCCAGGGACACAGATTGCCTCAGACTAAATTATTGTTCAGCAGCTATCATATAATGAATGACCACTTTTGAATTTTGAAGTTGCTAACTTTGGGAAGAACTCACAATCCTAGATTTAGAAGCAATTTCTGAGTAAACTGGGGCAAGTGCTCTACTTGCTGACCCACCCACCACATGCCACAGAAAACCTGTCAAGTGGAAACCAAAGGGAATGAGCAAAAAGTGTGGGGGTGTGAGTGCAAATGAGAAGGAAGATTGTGAGTTCAAACAGCCGCACTATGTAAAGAGCAGGTGGAAACCACGAAGAATAGTAAGAACATGGGGACTATTATATTAATACAATATTAGAGCTAATGTTGGGAGCTCTTAGAGAACAAATGTCTCAAAGGCCATCTCTGATGCTCGCTAAGGCCCAAATGATTAATCATCAGAGGAAATGTTGCCTTTTTATTTGGTGATGATTGAAGTGTCCAACCACTTACACAGAGTGAAGCAGCCAGAAGTTTGAGAAAAGGCTCTGTTCCACCAGGCCAAGGATTAGACATTGTTCAGTAATCTATTATTACTTACTTTCTTTATTGCCCATATATCTGAATGGAATCCTACACTTAGATGGGGGAGAACATGAGATAAAAAATCTAAACTTTTTTCCCATGAGGGAAAACACAGAATGTTCTTTCCACTTTGTATTATGAGCCCCCTTTGTAGACAGAGTATAACTATATGTCATGTAAAATTTGATCTCTGAATTTTGCTTAAGGAATTTAGCATTGCCATCTGGGGTAAATACATTTCATCAGTTTACTATATGATGTCTCTTAGGGATATATAATGCAATTACATGAAAAAAAATAGTTCTGACCTGAGTGCAAATATGGCTGCACTAAATTGAACCAACTATTCAGAAGGAAAACTGGTCTTAATAATTGCACCACATTTTAATTCAGTCTCCAAAATATCTCTTCTCTCCACTAAACACTATTAGTACCTCTACAGTGCTTACCATGTCCAACAGGTGAAACAATTGTTTTCTTTTGGCCTTGTATTCTGAAATTTCTCCACAGTAAAAACTGAGCAATGATGAATTTTGGAAAAATTACTCTTCCTTTCAGAATATTCACATCTGGTCTTTCTTTAAATAATTCTAGCTGTCATTTTCGTCAACAGAAATTAACAAAAAATGATGAAAATAGGCATCGTTGGGTATCGTTTCAGTTCCTAAAGACTTGCCATTTTCACATTGGCTTCCCCACAAGGCAAAAACCACCCAAATACCAGAGAAATCACTATTGCTTCCTGAAGTGATCATTCAGTGAAATAATAAATCACTTTCATTCCTGCAGCTGTTGTTTCTTGCTGTCTTCCTTTTACTTGCTTTCAGCTTGAGTAAGAAATTTACTTTTGACAGTTTGTTATTATATGAGGAGCTAGTCATGTTGAATTGTAAAACACTGAAATCTGTTCTCATATAGTTACGGAGCACTTCCTTTTCCATCAAAATATAGGCTAAATGTTTACAGAATTCCCATTAAATATATTTCATAGTAGTATCATCATCAAGTGATATTGAAATGTGATAAAAGCAGATGATCCAAACTGCCAAGTATGTGGTAGCTTCATATACAAAGGAACCTGGATTTAGACTTCTGTTTTGTAGAGGAGAAAAAACAGTCATATTAGAACTCCCTTGATTTTTCCCAACTTTACTCAGTTAAGAAGGTCTTAATATTTCCCTCAGCTTGCCTAAACTTTAAATGTATTTTTTTAAACGCATTGTTTACTTTGTTTGTTTATTTATTTATTTATTTTTGGCTGTGTTGGGTCTTCATTTCTGTGCAAGGGCTTTCTCTAGTTGTGGCAAGCGGGGGCCACTCTTCCTCGCGGTGCGCGGGCCTCTCACTGTCGCGGCCTCTTGCTGCGGAGCACAGGCTCCAGACGCGCAGGCTCAGTAGTTGTGGCTCACAGTGCCAGTATGGTACTGGCACAAAAACAGAAATATAGATCAAGGGAACAGGACAGAAAGCCCAGATATAAACCCACATACATATGGTCACCTTATGTTTGATAAAGGAGGCAAGAATATACAATGGAGAAAAGACAGCCTCTTCAATAAGTGGTGCTGGGAAAACTGGACAGCTACATGTAAAAGAATGAAATTAGAACACTCCCTAACACCATGCACAAAAATAAACTCAAAATGGATTAAAGACCTAAATGTAAGGCCAGACACTCAAACTCTTAGAGGGAAACATAGGCAGAACACTCTATGACATAAATCACAGCAAGATCCTTTATGACCCACCTCCTAGAGGAATGGAAATAAAAACAAAAATAAACAAATGGGACCTAATGAAACTTAAAAGCTTTTGCAAAGGAAAACAGGAACAGGACGAAAAGACAACCCTCAGAGTGGGAGAAAATATTTGCAAATGAAGCAACTGACAAAGGATTAATCTCCAAAATATACAAGCAGCTCATGCAGCTCAATATCAAAAAAACAAACAACCCAATCCAAAAATGGGCAGAAGACCTAAATAGACTTTTCTCCAAAAAAGATATACAGATTGCCAACAAACACATGAAAGGATGCTCAACATCACTAATCATTAGAGCAATGAAAATCAAAACTGCAATGAGGTATCACCTCACACCAGTCAGAACGGCCATCATCAAAAAATCTACAACCAATAAATGCTGGAGAGGGTGTGGAGAAAAGGGAACCCTCTTGCACTGTTGGTGGGAATGTAAATTGATACAGCCACTATGAAGAAAAGTATGGAGGTTCCTTAAAAAACTAAAAATATAACTACCATACAACCCAGAAATCCCACTACTGGGCATATACCCTGAGAAAACCATAATTCAAAAAGAGTCATGTACCACAATGTTCATTGCAGCTCTATTTACAATAGCCAAGACATGGAAGCAACCTAAGTGTCCATCGACAGATGAATGGATAAAGAAGATGTGGCACATATATACAATGGAATATTACTCAGCCATAAAAAGAAATGAAATTGAGTTATTTGTAGTGAGGTGGATGGACCTACAGTCTGTCATACAGAGTGAAGTAAGTCAGAAAGAGAAAAACAAATACCGTATGCTAACACACACATATGGAATCGTAAAAAAAAAAAAAAAAAAAAAAATTGGTTCTGAAGAACCTAGGGGCAGGACAGAAATAAAGACGCAGACATAGAAAATGGACTTGAGGGCACGGGGATGGGGAAGGGTAATCTGCGACGAAGTGAGAGAGTGGCATGGACATATATACACTACCAAATGTAAAACAGATAGCTAGTGGGAAGCAGCCGCATAGCACAGGGAGATCAGCTCCGTGCTTTGTGTCCTCCTAGAGGGGTGGGTTAGGGAGGGTGGGACGGAGACACAAGAGGGAGGAGATATGGGGATGTATGTATATGTATAGCTGATTCACTTTGTTATACAGCAGAAACTAACACACTATTGTAAAGTAACTATACTCCAATAAAGATGTTAAAAACAAAAACCAAAAAACAAATGTACGTGGGTATGTGTATGTCTACATCAGTACATATGGGGCCAGATGAAGCCCCGCTCTTGTCGTTTGTGATAGTTTGAAGTTGAAATGTAGACGCTCTCATTGTCAAATCCTGTCACTTACCTTTTTATTGGCCTGTTTCAGCTTCAAGACTGAAAGAATTTGAAAGCTAACTCACTGCTTTCTGTAAAAATACTATTATTGGAATGATTATAAAATAGACCAATCAAGCTCAGCCATTAAAGTTGATCAATACACGTTTTCATTGATTCTCAGTGGGGATGAAATGCAATTTACTTAAAAATGGCAAATATTTGCAAGAGTTAGAGAGAAACACAAAAGACATTGTTTATAAGTACGATCTTATAACTACATGTCAAATTTGATGTAAATAACTACAATGCAGAATTACTCCTCTCCCCAGCCTTTAACCTTTTGCCTAAAAAATTACTTTCTCTGTGGTGAAAGATCATTCGATTTCGAGTCCCTGCAGAAAAAAATTATTCTTTTGAAAGTCGCTATTGTATTCTGTTAGGTCCATCAGTTTCAATTCTAAAAAAAACCAAAGTTGTATTTAAGGAGCCAATTAGGTTTATAACTTGTTGGTTGCTCAACTGTCCTTATTTTCAATACAAAGAAGAACACTTTACATGAGATTTCAATCAGGAGAAGAAAACGGACCACTGAGGTAACTACCTGTAGCTTTCCATGGTGCCAGGAGCAGCAAGGACAGCACAAGAATATAACAAAATCACTCACTGGAAATGAAATCTTGATACAGAAATAAAGGACCTGATTATATTTACCACTTAGAGCATATGTTTCCCTCCTTACAACTAATGACAATCAAGAAATTAAGTATTTCAGTGTGTTTCATGATTAGAAATAAATTCTAATGTATGCGTGTGCATTGTGTCATATTTAGCCCTACGAATTTTTTTCCAAAACAAAGACAAAGTAGACATTCAAAACGTTTGTTTTGCTTAATTGGGCTGTAAATCATAAAATATCTTAGGTGCTGTGAAAAGTAAACAACCCACTCCAAAGACCCAGGTTATTATAAATTCCACAGATCTTAGCCAGGGTTCTCTAGAAAGTGGAGCCTGAGACAAGAATTAAAGTGCTGATGCTTTACTTGGGACGTGCGAAACAAGGCAGGAACGATGGTAAAAAGGGAAGTCAGCAAAAAAGGCTATAAACCAATGTGAAGTGAGGTTTTAGATGCTGCCTATCACTTCTCCATAAGCTGCAGAGAAAGACGGTGCAGCATGATTAGCAGGTCTGGCTACTTAAACATGAGTCTTCTTTGGACCAAATGCAAAGAGAAGCTGTGCCTTGAAATAGCTGATACAAGGTAGGGAGGTAAAGGAATTCTAAGTCGAAGTGTGTCCCTTAGATCAGCTTCAGTCCTAATTTAAAATGCTGACCCCTGGGGCCCATCAGAGTTTTACGGATTCATATCTATGTGGAGTGGGGACTAGAAATCTTCATGTTTAATTTTAAAAAACTAAGGAGATTCTGAAATAAATATTATTAAACACTGACAAAGTCATCTTCAAGGGAAAAAAATCTACTTGGTGCCCATAAATGCTTTTTTTTTTTTTTTAATTTTATTTATTTATTTATTTATGGCTGTGTTGGGTCTTTGTTTCTGTGCGAGGGCTTTGTCCAGTTGCGGCAAGCAGGGGCCACTCTTCATCGCGGTGCGCGGGCCTCTCACTATCGTGGCCTCTCTTGTTGCGGAGCACAGGCTCCAGATGCGCAGGCTCAGTAACTGTGGCTCACGGGCCCAGCTGCTCCGCGGCATGTGGGATCTTCCCAGACCAGGGCTCGAACCCGTGTCCCCTGCATTGGCAGGCAGATTCTCAACCACTGCGCCACCAGGGAAGCCCCATAAATGCTTTTGAAAATGGAAAGAAATCACCTGATACCTCAGGGTTCCTTTCTAATAGTAAAGGTGCTAAGGCTTCAAGCCAAGATTTCCATTACAGACCTAAGGAAACAGGAGTACTCCTGTGCTGTTAATTAACAACTAAGACCTATGATTCCTCCCACCAATGAAAGGTTCTTAAGTAGCTCTGACTTCGTCTCCCAGTACTAATAACTTAATAGGAAACATAAAAGACCATGCTAACGGAACATTAGGAAAAAGTCTTATTCAAGCACTGCTCACTAAGTAGAGCCGCTAATTTGCTCAATGTTCCTTAATATTAACTGTAGTTCTCACTTGGATGTCTACCCAGTTCATGTAGCTATTGACAGATGTTTACAATATCCCAAGTCTTTTAACTCAGATCTTTACTGTTGTAAGCATCTCTGATGAAGAGAAAATTTTGTGCATGGAGCAGAACACTCACTAAAATGTGTACTTTATATTACTACATTAAAATGGAAGTTTGGCAGAAACAAAATCATATAATAGGTATTGTATTCCAAAGGAGGCATTAGACCATACACAGAATTCAAAAAGGTTGTTTCAAGAAACTATTCATATGTCCTTTAACCACAAACTCACTAGAAGGATTTAAATAGATCAAGAGTGGCATATTCCAAAAGAATTTGGAGGGGAAGATTTCTTTGGGGAGAACTGTGCCACAAGTCCCACCCATCACTCCCAAGGGGACGTGAGAATGTAATGAGTGGTTTCAAGACTACTTGGAGGGCTTTATATGTGTCACATGCAGTCTGGAGACACAATGGACAAGTTTCTGAGTCACAGGTAAGAAATCTAAAGTGTGAGAGAGAAGGTAGCTTGCCGTTTTGACAATGGAGCAAAAGAGTTGGTGCTGGCTTATAAATTTAGATTCGGAGTAAATAATGCATAAACGCTTTCCATGGACCAGATGTGAGGGGCACACACATAGGAAACCTAGAGTGAGGTTGTCTTAAGTCTCACCCAAGAAAACCACATGGTAGTTGACAATAACAGAGAGAATTTGAAGATATCAAGAAATGTTAAAGGGCTGAGAAAGCAAAATAGAGATGCACTTGGTAGGGTCAAAAGAACTTCAGGTAATATGTCCCCATAATTGGGGTAGGGGAGGGTTTCTAAAGTACTCTTAAAAGAGAAGGAGCCTACTTTAATCTCCTAATGGTCCAAGACAGCATGGACCAGTTAATGATAGCATCAGTCGGTTGACACTCTCCTACCTTCGTTCTTCTCTTCCCTTCCACTACCCTGACTACAAAGTGGTCAGAAGTGCAGTTAGCCAGAACAAGGGAAGGGGATGAAGGTGAAAAATGGAAGTGCTAGGAAGGCAACCAACCACATCTTTTCCCAATTGTAGGATTCCAACCTCGTTCAAGTTAGGAATAAGGAGAAATCTCAAATTTAAGTTTAGAATTTTGATTAGTACATGAGAATGGACATTTTATTATTAACTGAAGACTGTGTCTGAACTTAAGGCAACCATGACTAGAAGAACCACAGATCTGGCCCTTATTTTCAACAGAGACAGGAGAAGAACTAGCCTTAGAGAATAGATTTAAAGAAACAGCAAAAGACAAAAACAAAATTATTTTATAATTACATCTCAGGAGTTATTTTAGTTCAACTGTAATGGTTCCTTTCATTCAATGCTTAATTCATTAAATCCACATATCTAAAAAACAAAACTTGGAAAATCCATTTTTGTGGACATTTAATTATTTTAAGGTTGATTGATTAAATTCCTTTAAACAATTTGAACTGCAATTAGCAACTTAGTGGTTACTGATTCTTCTGGATACTTTAAATACCCTAAACAGCAAGAAAAATATACAGAAACACAATACTCATAATGCCCAATACCTTAAAATAATACTAGTAGCAAAAGCGCTAATACCATGAATGAAATGTGCTTTAATTCTTATTTTTACATCTTTTCAGGGTTCTAATTTATACCTTCCTAAGCTTTCTGAAGCTTTACCAGACCCAATGTTTACAATCCTTCCAGGGATTTAAAAAAATTTCTCCAGATCTAAAAGAAAAACAATGCTAATTTAGAATACCAGAATCCAGGTTTTTGGCGTTCATTTACATTTGTGGTGTGACACTTAGTTGTATGGTCCAAGATAAAGCAAACGTATGTCTCTGCAACAGGCTGATTGCCTTTTTATATCAAACTTTCACTCATTACATCCTGATACCCATGTATCCCTGTCTTTAATATAAATTTTAATTTTTGAAAACTTTTCTTTCCCTAAGTTTCTCATAGCCAGAAGTCCCTATGCCATTGACTTGATATTATGATACATTGACCTGGTTTGTTTCAAGTATTGAAATATACATATTTCTTATTACTATTTTATTAAAATTCATAAGGATTTATTCATAATAAGTAGATACTTCATCTCCTAGGAGATGAGGGATTGAATTTTTGTGCTTTTCCTCTCAGAACATTTGGATCATTTATAATTTTGAAACACCCCGTTTTGTAATGGCCATGGTGTATGCCTGTATGCCATAGTTGTAATCAATGTTAATAACCTTGTAAGTCATTATTATATAAGACCATTAATTCTGGTCCTCCTTTAGTATTTAGTATGCCCTCTTTTCCCGGTCATTTCTACCTCAAGAAAAACGTCTACCTTATTGTGCAGAAATCCTGTGTCTTATTGGTTCATTTATATATCTTTGTTCCTTTTTCTTTTTTACACAAATGAGTATATGTGCTAAACATATGGAAATATATGCTAAACAGAGAATAAAACGTTACGTGTCAACAATTTCCTACTTGTTTAAATTAATAAAGATGCAAAGATCCTGCTGGAATCATTCTTTTTTTATATTACAAGTACCTCTTTGCACACTTTGTGTTTCCTCTTTTGAGTATTACTGTAAACTCCTGGCTTTTTTCAGGCTTAACTTGTTCCAATTTAACCATTAGCATTATTACTTCTGTCCTTATTTGCCAGCTCTTTTGTCATTGAAGCTCTACCATGATGTTTCAAGAAGCAGCTTTGATTTCTGCTTAACAACAGATTGTTTTGAATCCATCTCATTTTGTCTTTGCACCAGACATAGAGTCATCTACCCTCCAGGGATCAAAATGTGTGTGCTAGGGGTGTACATGAGGGTTGATAATAAATTAGAGTAGTGCCCCTGCTGTTGGGCCATTTATAATAATGAGAGAGCTGGAAAGTAAGTCTTTTAAGGACATGAATTCACACTGATTTTCCAATGTAACATATTACTGAACCCAGCTTTTCTTGTAGACTTGCTTTTACACTTATAATAAATATGTAATAAGATGGAGAAAATGCATTATCTTCACAGTTGGTAGCAGAATTCCTCCTCAAGAGAGATCAACCTCCTTTGGGAAAAATGTTTTTTTAGTGTAGAAGGTGAGCTCCTCTCCCTTCCCAATTTCTACCATCAGGGCCTAAAGGGCTGACCCTGAAGTTACAGTGAAGAATTTAGCTGTCTGAGGGCTGCCAGGAAGAATGGATTTGAGTACAGAAGATGAAAGAAGGGGAGGAAAGGAGGACTTTATGGTGTTATTATTGCCTCTCATGCTGATCCATCCACCAAATAAACAATCAAAACACCAAATTCTTGGAGTCCTGGTATGCGTGTGTGGCAATGTGTGCAGGGGCTGTCCATGAAAACGGAAGAAAGGGCTGAGCATCACGACAGATTGAGGAGCTGTAGGACAGGTACAGTATGCAAGGATGCAGAAACCCAAAGACTTGGAGAGATCTGAGAATATAAGTTCCCTGTAAATTTGCCAAAAATTTGGAAGATCCCTTGAGACTTCAACATAGTAGAATCAGTGAGGTGATTTCATTTAGATCTAAGAAGCAGGAAAGTTCTCTGTCTTAAAAATAAGACACAAACAACTTCTTAGAATAGGGTTGCCAGATTTAGCAAATAAAAACACAAAACGCCCAGTTAAATTTGAATTTCATATAAATATTTTTTAAAAATTAGTGGAAGTACAATATGTGCTATGCAATATTTGGGACATATTTATACTATATAAAAGCCCAACAAAAAGGACTGAACCCACATTACAAAATGGAATAGAAATTGTAAACAGTTTACCAAATATAATTTTTTTTTTTTGCTTAACTTCTGTGATTTTATTTTGAATCTTTTCCTTTTATGCTAAAAATCTTAGTTCTTAATGACAATAGCATAATTGCTTATTTGCTTTACCCCATTTTTAACACACCCATATATTCAAATAAGATCAATATCAAATATATGATTAGTGAAAATATTATTGTTATTGCAGTTCTTAGGTATATCCTACCAGAGACATATAGGTGAATTACTGTATTTTCAAACCATTTAAAATAACACACCTCTGCATAATTAAGCTATCAACTCAATGTGCAATTAGAGTCATTTATTTTATTTTCCCCTTGATTTTATGAATTGCCTTTTCGTTCTTTTTTTTTTTCTTTTATATCTTTATTGGAGTATAATTGCTTTACAGTGTTGTGTTAGTTTCTGCCATAAAACAAAGTGAATCAGCTATATGTATACATATATCCCCATATCCCCTCCCTCTTGAGCCTCCCTCCCACCCTCCCTATCCCACCCCTCTAGGTGGTCACAAAGCATCAAGTTGATCTCCCTGTGCTATGCAGCAGCTTCCCACTAGCCATCCATTTTACATTTGGTAGTTTATATATGTCCGTGCCACTCTCTCACTTCATCCCAGCTTCACCTTCCCCTCCTGTGTCCTCAAGTCCATTCTCTATGTCTGCGTCTTTATTCTTGCCCTGCCACTAGGTTCATCAGTACCGTTTTTTTAGATTCCATATATGTGCATTAGCATACAGTATTTGTTTTTCTCTTTCTGACTTACTTCACTCTGTATGACAGACTCTAGGTCCATCCAGCTCATTACAAACAACTCAATTTCGTCCTTTTTATGGCTGAGTAATATTCCATTGTATATATGTGCCACACCAAATATTTTTTTTATATATATCAGAAACTACAAATATACCCAGCGTGGTTATGGTATCATCTGTGCCCTTCTTCATTATAAATATATAAAACCCCTTAGCTGTGATAAATAGGAAAAGCTCCACCCCATTTGTTTTTGTGTTTATTTCTGTATTGATCATCCTGATTCTGCATCGTTTCTTCATACCTTGCTTTCCACATTCCCCATGCCAATATGTAACAATCATGGTTTTTTAAACCTACTGTTGAAAATTCTCACAATATTTGTGTGATTGCTAAAGAGTCAAGTGGAAGGTCTTTGTAAACTATTTCTTCAGCTTCAGCTAACTCTGTTCTCCAATGCACAAGACATATCTTGAGCTCAAACTCTGGAAGACATCCATATAAGCTTTGCAAGGTGATGGCTGTGATGTCACCTAAAAATGGTCCTTCTCATGCCTCTGCACCTCATCGAGCTCTTCGGAGCCTTTTCAGCCTCAGTTGTCTTGTGATGCTGTTTTGAGGAAGGTGGAAAATTCTTTTTTGGTAGGAATAAAGAAGCATCCAGGTTGGGGAAAAATGTATACCTCATTCTACAGGAATCCTGTGGCATATTGTGTGACATGGAACCTTAATTGTAGCTGCTCAGCACTTTTTTCCCTCTTCCCTGATTTCACACAGGGTGCACTCATTCTTTCTGCACCCCTAATGCCCTGCCTTCTCAAGCATTTTTCCATCCTGGGCTTTTTGCATGCAGTGATGTGAGGGGAATTCTCAGCTTAGTTTAGTCATATGATGAATCAGAGACACAGAATTAAGAATTCACCAGGGATACATACTTCCAGTGAAAGATGCATATCTAGGCATCTACAGCAAGACACTGGTGGGTTATGCAAAATCCTTCCCAAAGGAAACATGAAAAAAAGTTAATAAAACTTTACAAAAGTGATTGTGTGGTAGCAAAATGCATTTGTGAAAAGCAAAAAAATGCCATTATCAACGTCCTGCTGAGAGAAGAGTTGACTGAACTACACCCAACTGTGATAAAGAACGCAAAATGATCCCAGGTCTTCCAAGGGAGAAATTAAGAAAGGGGTATAAAGTTGCCTGAGTTTACTTAGCTTGTCAAAAGGTGGGGGGCACTCTTCAAGCCTCACTCTTCTCATCTGTACAGAAAGGGGTTTGGGCTAAATCAGTGGTGTTCCAGCTGTGCTCCAGCAGGCCTGGTGTCTCTGTGGTGACACAGAGATGGGGCAGGTGGGGCAGGACGTCCTATTCAAGAGCCAGAACAGTTCTAACTTTTTTACATATCGGAATTCACAGAAAAATTCCACTGAAATAAAGGTTTAGTATCTGTATTAGTTTCCTTGGGCTGCTATAACAAATTACCACAAACTTAGTGGCTTAAAACAACAGAAATTTATTTTCTCACAATTATAGAGGCCAGAAGTCCAAAATCAAGTGTCAGTAGGGCTGGACTCCCTCCAGCAGCTTTAGGGAGATCCTGTTCCTTGCCTCTTTCATCGTCTGGTGGGTCTTGGCATTCCTTGGCTTGTGGCTCTCAGTCCAATCCCTGCGTCAGCTTTCACATGGCCTTCTCTTCTTCACATCTTCTACCTTTCTCTTCTTTTACGAAAACACTTGTCATGAATTTAGGGTCCACCCTAATCCAGATGAGAACATCTGGAGAGCTTTATATTAATTACATCTGCAATGATGGTTTTTCCCAATAAGATCACATTCACATGGTCTGAGTAGACATATCTTTAGGGAGGCCACCATTCAACTAACTACAGTATCAAAGAGAATTTAATCTAAACAATATTTTAAAGGTTCCTTTTATATATTTTTTTCAAACTATGGATTAACACATGCTTGCTGCAATAAATAAAATTTACGAAGATGTATAAAGAAAAAGCTAATTATCTACCCCCACCCCCTTTCTGCTTCCCTCCAATTTCACCTCTTTCCAACAATTCTCTCCAACTCATCCAGATTTACTGACCTTTCTTCCAGTCGATCTGGTAACCCATGTTAACAACCCTGTGTTTGTACCTCCATGCTTTATTTCAGGCTCATGTAATTACACACACACACATACATACAAGCATATACACATATATCTGCATTGATAAGGAGTTTGAAATTGATTATAAAATTTGTATCATACTATACACACTTCTCTGTATCTTACTTTTCTCTTTAAAAAATGCCTTGAGTACATTGCTCTAAATTAACTAGTATAGTTCTAATTTTTATTATTTTTTATTATTTTTAATGGATGCATAGTAGCATTATATTCTACAATGTGGACAAACCAATATTTATTTCAAGCCTTCCCTATTAATGGGCATTTATTATATTTCCAACTTTCTGTATTTTTACCCAACTGAAAAATTCTGTAATACATAATCCTTGTACATGCAATTTTATAAGCTGGTGATTTTATTACTATATACAACTATATAGTAATTTGTATTACTATAAATTCCCAGCAGTAGGACTACGGATCAAGAATGCATGTATTTTTCATTTCAATAAATTGGTACCAGATTGCTTTCCCAAAAGACTGCAAAATTCCATTTGTCTACCAATATATGAAAGTACCCACTTCCTCATATTACAACCAGCAATAACTGTTATCATTCTTTCCACATTTTTGCCATTCTGATGGGTGTAAATAACACTAATTTTTATTTAATTTGCATTTCTCTCACTACCAGTAATTTTCAACATCTTCTCAAATGTTCATTGGCCATTTGGATTTTATCTTCTATGAAATATTTATCTCTATTCTTTGTTCCTTCATCTCCTAGGTTGATTATTCATCCTTTACTCACTGAATTGAAATATTACTAACTTTATCATATATTAAACTCTCATATACACTGGAATCATTTAACCAATTTTTATTCTGTTTTTATCTAGTTTCCTAGTTTTAGCACAATGCCACATTGATCTTTATTACAATGGCTATTGTATTTCTAACGATGATAAGGTAGGTAGTTTATCCCAGCTCTTCTTTATATTTTTCATGAATATTCTCAGGCATTTACTATTTCATATTGGATTATTTTATGAAATCCCTCCCAAAATAAAATTCTCTAGAGTCTAATTAAAATTGCAATGAATTCTTCTTTTAATTTTAACAGAACTGAGATTTTTATTGTATCTCACCCTCCAAGAATATTGTGTCTTTTCCATTTTTAAAAATATTACTTTGTATAACTCAAAGATTTTATAAGTGTTCTTGTAAAATTCTACTCTTGGTAAATGTATTTCTAAACATTTTTTGCTTGTACTGTTATTTTAATGGATTTTCCCCTATTTTTACTTTTAGGCTTTGTTAACTGAGAGAAAATCTATTCCTTTACTCTATTTCATCTTCTACTTGTTTATCTACACAATTATTTTCTTCATACCATTCTTGTGTTAGAATTCTTGGCATTTTAAAATATATAATCATATTCAACAGTAAAAAAGAGATGATTTAATCTCTTCCTTTCCAGCATTTTATCAAATGATCCATGTTATATGGGGCTTCCCTGGTGGCGCAGTGGTTGAGAATCTGCCTGCCAATGCAGGGGACACGGGTTCGAGCCCTGGTCTGGGAAGATCCCACATGCCGCAGAGCACCTGGGCCCGTGAGCCACAATTACTGAGCCTGCACGTCTGAAGCCTGTGCTCCTCAACAAGAGAGGCCGCGATAATGAGAGGCCCGCACACCATGATGAAGAGTGGCCCCCACTTGCCACAACTGGAGAAAGCCCTCACACAGCAACGAAGACCCAACACAGCCATAAATGAATAAATAAATAAATAAAAATTAAAAAAAAAATGATCCATGTTATAACATTTGTTATAACTGCAAAACTGTTGAGTATTAACAGCAATAATGAGCATTTCCATCTAGTTCCTGATTTCAATTGACATGACTTCAAGGTTTTAAAAGTAATTTCACTCTACTCATATTTTACCCTAGGGTATCCTTCGAAATTTTATCTAATATGCTTTCAGCTTCTCTTAAAATGATAAGGTTTTTTTCCTCTTTTAGTTTGTTGATTAGACAAATTACAATAAGATTTTTCTGATATTGAACCACCTTTGCATTTCTGGATAAATTCTAGTTGGTCTTAATAAATCTTCTTTTAATACAAAGCTAGATTTTATTTGAAGTTTTTTAATGTTAGTGTATCTAAATTCATATGTGTAATTGGTTTATAGTTTTTGATTTTGAAATACTTTTGCCAAATTTGGGTATTAAAGTTGTGCTGTCTTCAAAAACGATTTGAGAAATTTCCATCTTTTTATTGTGTAAATTAAGTAATACGAGAAATAACTGTTCTTCTGAGATTAGTTAGAACTCAGGAAAATATCTGGTTATGATACATTTTTCTTAATGTGATAAAAATATACATAACAAAATTTATCATTTTAACCACTTTTATTTTTTTATTTTTTTTTAACCACTTTTAAATGTACAATTCAGTGGTGCTAAGTACATCGACAGTGTTACTCAACCACCACCACTATCCATTTCCAGAAACTTATCATCACAAACAGAAACTCTGTACCCATTAAACAATAACTCCATATCCTACCCTTTCTCCAACCCCTGATAACCTCTTTTACTTTCTGTCTCTATGAATTTGCCTATTCTAGGTACCTCATATAAGTGGAATCATACAATATATATCTTTTATGTCTGGCTTATTTAACTTAGCATAATGTTTTCAGGGTTCATCCATGTTGAAGCATGAATCAGAACTTCATTCCTTTTTAAGGCTGAATAATATTCCATCGTATGTATATACCAAGTTAGTTTATCCATTGATCTGTTGATGGATTTGGGGTTGTTTTCACCTTTTGGCTATTATGAATAATGCTGCTATGAACATTGGTATACAACTATCTTTTTGAGCCCCTGCTTTCATTTCTTGGGGGTATATACCTAGAAGTTAGATTGCTGAATCATTTGGTTTATGTCTAATTATTTGAGGAACCATCACTCCTTTCCTTAGTGCCTGCATCATTTCATATTTCCACCAGCAATGTGCAAGGGTTCACAATGCTTTTTTTTTTAATGATATAACTTTAATCACCTTTTTCACTTCTTCAGTCATAATTGTTTTATTCTAGGTCTGTACTTCTTTATCAATTTTGGTATGTTTACTTTGCTCGGAAATCAATAATTTTCTTTGGAGTTTCAAATATCTTCCATCCTCTTTCCCTTTTATTTTACCACTTATCAAAGGAATTTAAGGCTATAAATTTTCTCTCTGAGTTTTTGCTGTTCTGTAGGTTTTGATATTCATCATTTTTTTACTGTTTTTTAAGATAGTTTGTAATTTCAGTTTTCATGTGGTCTTTGGTCCATGGGCTAACCAGGAGTGCATTCTTAATTTCCAAGTAGGTTCGGGGTTGGAGGAAAAAAGAAAATCACTATTTCATTATCTCCTATTTTAACATGGTCAGAGAGAGTAGTCTGTAAAAATCTTGCTTTCAAAATTTTGTCAAGATTTGCTTTGTGGTCAATTACACATCTATTTTTGTGAAGTTTCCATAGACATAGAAAAAAACTTTAGATTCTCCATTCAAGAGATATATGTTTCTTGGGGCTTCCCTGGTGGCGCAGTGGTTGAGAATCTGCCTGCCAATGCAGGGGACACGGGTTTGAGCCCTGGTCTGGGAAGATCCCACATGCCGCGGAGCAACTAGGCCCGTGAGCCACAACTACTGAGCCTGCGCGTCTGGAGCGTGTGCTCCGCAACAAGAGAGGCCACGATAGTGAGAGGCCCGCGCACCACGATGAAGAGTGGCCCCCACTTGCCGCAACTAGAGAAAGCCCTCACACAGAAACGAAGACCCAACACAGCCATAAATAAATAAATAAATAAAATTTTTAAAAAACTAGGAAAGTCAAATTAAAAAAAAAAAAAAACTCCTGATTGTCTCAAATTAAAAAAAAACAAAAAAGAGATACATGTTTCTGAATTTTTCTTTCTGTCTTGCTCTCTCTATACAAGAAAATGTGTTGATATCATTATTCAATTACCTTATAATCTCATATAATTCTAAAAATGGGTATTTTAAGGTATCCCATTATAACTGTAGTTTTGTAATTTATCCTTGCACATCTAATAGATATATCTTTTTATATTTAGCTATTATGTGGTCTTTGGGTGTTTTCATTGTATGGTTTTCAGATTCTTCATAAACTGTTTGTTCAATTTATCACTTTATTATTGCAAGATTCCCCTATATTGATTACTACTTTTAACTTTACATACCTCTTTTCCTACTATTAACATAGTTTCTACTATTGCCACACCTGCTTTCTTTTTTCTTTTTCTTTTTTCTTTTTGTGATTTCCTTCACGTTGGCCTTATTTTCATCCCCAAGGCAGACACATCCTTCTTCCTCTTGCTCTAACAGATGATAAGCTCTAGAAAGTAGTTGACTGAGAACTGTGTCTCCTTTAAGCCACAGTATTTCCAGAATCCTCTCACCCCCCATTGCTTTACTACTAGATTATTTCTTTTATTCCTCTATACTTCTAAATTATCTTACCTAAGTAGAGGGGGAAAAAATCTTTATGGAGAATTAGGAGAACTGAGTTTTTAATAAAGCTCTGCCAATAGCTGTGTGACCTTAAGCAAGTCAATTAATATTTTGAGAACTATGGTCTCAGTTGTAAAATGTCCAAATTGACAAGATGGCCTCTAGGGTCCTTTCCAGTTCTGCAATTCAGATTCTACCATTCTAGAGAGGAAAACTCAAGGAGGGAGAGGAAAGATATGAAGGTAGCACAGGTCAGGTACAAAAGGTCAATTGCAAATTTTGAGGGCTAAGCACAAAGATTATCTTTTGTCTTAATTATGTACCAAAACATTATATGCAAGGCTACTATATAGCATTGCTAACTTTTAAAATTATGCGTATGAATTGGGCTATATGTTTCAGAGCTAATTCTATGGTTCATTTAGATATCTATTAATGTAAATTGAATACCTTAAAATTACATATTGGTCTCCATAATTTTCTAATTCAACCCGTAAGTGATGAACAACCATGCATTTGAGATGTACCTATGTCTGAGAGAATTATTTTGTGTCCATATTCATTTCAAGTCACAGTACACTTCTTATTAACCATTGCAGCAAAAATCAGAAACAAATTCCATTGTATAATAATCCTCCTCCCTCCAAAGTTTAATGGGGAGAGCCAGTTAAATTGTGCAGGGTAAGTTTTCACATCCACTCACAAGAATTGCAGTATTTCTCTTCTTTATCAGAAGGAAGGAGAGTGTGGCTGGAGTAATCCCATGGATTTCCAGTAAATCTTAACACTTAACTGACTGTCCCAAAGCCTGTCTACAGTCCAACAGTGAGAATTCTGGAAAACAAGTTACATTCTAATGCTTCACTCTACATTGTCTCTTATGTAGTCTGAATGTTTGTAGGATCCAGAGTCAAAGCTAAGATTGTTTCTCCTGGAACATATGTAGACCAGACCCGTGTCTCCATTCTAAAGACTGTGTGATTCAAGAGTATTTAAATCAGTAGGCTTTACTGAGTGCCTATTATGAGCATTGTTTTACCTTAAACACACGATATAATGAAGTAGTAAACATATAAAAACATGGAAGATTTGATATCTATCCTTGAGGAACTTACAACCTGACTCAGGAAATTAAAAAGAATACTGTACACAGTAACAAGAAAAATAGTTACAAGGCAAAATGAAATAATCAAAATGTCACTGTGGTGCTCGCTTCGGCAGCACATATGCTAAAATTGGAACGATACAGAGAAGATTAACATGGCCCCTGTGCAAGGATGACACGCAAATTCGTGAAGCATTCCATATTTTTGGGATGAACTGAGAGAGTCGCATTGACATATATACACTACCAAATGTAAAATAGATAGCTAGTGGGAAGCAGCTGCATAGCACAGGGAGATCAGCTCTGTGCTTTGTGATCACCTAGAGGGTTGGGATAGGGAGGGTGGGAGGGAGATGCAAGAGGGAGGGATATGAGGATATATGTGTACGTATATCTGATTCACTTTGTTATACAGCAGAAACTAACACAACATTGTAAAGCAATTATACTCCAATAACGATGTTAAAAAAATGTCATTGTGATAGGCTGAATATGGACTCCCCCAAAATGTTAACATCCTAATCCCTGAAACCTTTGACTTTATTACTTAACATGGCAGAAGGGACTTTGCCCATGTGACTGATAATTCTGAAATAGGAGATTATCCTGGATTATATGTGTAGGTGCAAGAGAGTAGTAAGAGATATGAGGACGGAAGCAAGAGGTTGGAATGATGCAAAGAAAGAACCGCAAGCAGGTGTCCTCTACAAGCTGAAAAAGGCAAAGAAATGATTCTCCCCTCAGAGTCTCCAGAAAAATCAGCCGTGCCAATACCTTGACTTTAGTTTATGGACTTCTGACTTCCGGACTGCATGAGAAAAAATTTACATTGTCTTAGCTACTACGTTTGTGGTTGGAAACTAATACAGCCAAGGTATGATTTGAAAACATAAAGTTAGGAGGTAATATTGAATTAAATGAAGTATAATGGAAATGAATTATTGATGATGTTGATAACATTTTATGTTAGACAAGAACATCTTCTCCTCAGTCTTTGTTTTCATGAAGAAGACTTTTATCTAACACATCCTTTCACTTCTGACCTTTTAATCACTCAGGCCCTGGTGATATAGAATGATGTCTCTGGTTACTTGGAAAAGAATATCTGGGCATGCTCAATCCAGTTCTGCCATTCTTGAAAAAGAGCTTCCTGTAGGGACAAGCATGTTCTGCTCTTCTTTCTCTTTCCATGGGAAGGCCGACCCAGGTGGTACTGCTATAACAGGTAGGGTGAGTCTACCTAATTCTGGGGTACATTTAGCAGACCAATTTATCTTTCAAACTAAACTGCATTCTCCAACCTTTCTCTATAATTAATAAGGTGATATTTTGCTTGTTTCTTTACTTTTTCTAAAATTCCCAATTATTCATAACCTGGGTAGGAAAAGAGAGGTGCAATTTTGGGGGGAGTCTCAAATTCTCCACTGCTAATATTTACAGAGTACATACCATGTGCCAGGCACTGTAGAGAGCATTTTACATATCTCATTTCGTCCTCACAAAGACTTTATGAAGCAAGTACTGATCTTACCTGCATTTTATAGCTAATAAAACCAAGGCACAGAGAAGTAAGTAACTCGCTCAAGGTCTCACAACTTGGAAGTGACAATGTTGTGATTCATGTCCAGATCTTTCTCACTTCAAAGCCCAGGCTTTTGAACACTCTGCATATTGCCCTTCCTCCTGGAGGAATGAGGTTGGAACTGAATACTAATGACAATTCCTCAAGAAAGCTGTCTTCTTGGTATCAGTCTTGGTTTGACTTCTTTCTAAGAAGTTTCTAAGAAACTTCTTTCTAGATATAAAGCTCAAATTGAGGGACTTCCCTCGTGGTCCAGTGGTAAAGAATCCACCTTACAACGCAGAGGACCCAAGTTCGATCCCTGATCAGGGAACTAAGATCCCACATGCTGCAGGGCAACTAAGCCTGTGCGCCACAACTACTGAACTCACACGCCTCAACTTGAGAGCCTGTGTGCCGCAAACTACAGAGGCCACGCGCTCTGGAGCCTGCGTGCCACAACTAGAGAAGAGAAAACCCGCACACCACAACTAGACAGAAGCCCATGCACCACAATGAAGACCCTGCGTGCCGCAACAAAAGATCCTGCATGCCTCAATGAAGATCCTGTGTGCCTCAACTAAGACCCGACGCAGCCAAAAAAATTAATAAAACAAATAAATAAATAATAAGTCTTAAAAAAAAAGAACTTCATTAAAAAAAAAGCCTAAATTGAAAAAAAAATAGAAACTATAGATCACAGTAGCTTTGTTCTATATACTTATTTAAATGCTATTAATCGTCTGGGTCACTTATAATGTGCTTTCACATGAACACAGCCTAGACTTGATTACAAAAATAAAATCTCTTTGAAAAGATTTCATCATTTAAAACACAGCCACCCAGAAAACCTTTAATCTTCCATGTCAGGGAACTGTCCCCACTCAATCAGAAGCTGCCTAAGGGGTAATCTCAAACACTGATGCCTATGGCTGAAAATTAAGAAAGCAGACTTTCATCTCATTTGACCAGTTTTATTTCACTTTTGATTCCACCTCCTTCCCCTTCTCTTATCCTGCAGGCAGTGGACCATATATTTCTTACTTCATAGAGGATTTAATAGGTAGTCACAATTCCATAGCTGGGTATCCCACAAAGCAATATTCTCCATGATAAATTTCAGCCATTTTTGACCCTCATCCTTCCTTTGAGAGCCATATCAGCCATATTGATAAGACCTCGTATTACCATCTCAAGAGTATAACAAGGTTAAGATGACTGCTGTCTCAGCAAGATGCTGAGCTTTTGATTCATGCTTTTATAACAACAAGGCTGGATTACTACAATTTGTTGTTGGCATCCCTCCCAGAATGCTCACTGCTTTGACTTGACTTTGTATAGAGGATTCAGCAGTCAGGGTGTTCAACAACAAACACAGAAATGCCTGCACATACCCTATCAGTACCACAAATACTATGTTGAAATAGAGAACTGGTTTGAAAAAGTGTAGGTACAGGTCCTTGCTTTTAACGCTATGAAATACAGTGAACCTTTTCCTTCCAGAAACAAGGCTTTCATATACAACCATGGTGTAGAACTGACTGTGGCTCAAGAGGTCTAAGCTACTTTATAAGAATGTCATACTTCATTTGACTTGAGGCTCTGATCAGAAATCTGGGGACAATCTCTCTTTTCAAGAGCCAATTCCCACTTGCTAGCACACTTAGTTATATCTTACCAGAAGACACTTTCATTTAAAAAAAGTAATGTGGAGAATACAACACTCTATAATCTGCATTAATACCTTAGAGAAACTCAAATCACACAATGTACCAGTATATAAGTCTCACTGAGGAGTATTTATTTATACTTGTAATTTCTGGATGAAGTCTCCTTCCATTTACTAGACCAGTACTTATCAAAGTATGCTCCTGGCACCCATCTCAAGATCACCTGGAGTGTTCATTAAGAACACAAATTCCAGGGTTTTACTCTTAGAGTCATAATCTCTAGGGAATTTTTTAACCAAGCTTCCCAAGTGATCTTAATATATGCTAAAATTTGAGAACCTCTGTACTAGACACTGTAAACCCTGGGAGCGAACATTCACAAGTCTCATTCAGAACCTAGCATGCTGCCTGACCCTGGTAGGTAGTCATTGTTTCTGTCAATGATGTATGAATAAATGAACAGTTGATGAATCTGTATGGGGATTCACAAAGTCTAAAGCAGTGCCTCTCTCTGCTCTTGTGATCTGCTCAGCACTTTTTTTTTTTTTTTTTCTGGCTCAGCACTTCTGACAGGGGTTCAGATGCCACAGGTAGAGTTGGGAGATTGAGCAAAAAACAACAAAACACAGAACACCCACCCAGTTAAATCTGAGTTTCAAAAAAACAACAAATAATTTTCAATATAAGTATTTCCCATGCAATACTTGGCAACTCTAGCCTTAGACTACATAGCCCTAGACTGACCCAGTGTCTTCCCTTGGCCGATGTCCCCTCCCAACCACAAAAGGAACACACAGGTACCTTGTACAGAGGATCTCCACATAGAAGCCAGAATGCCTTCCTGTATACCTCCAGGAGAGCTGTCAGCTTTACCCCTGAGGAGCAGGGTGAGATTTTTCCTCCCAGTCTCACTGCCACTGCCTGGACAAGGCCTTATCCAAGGGTGAGGCTCTTGTTTCTCTGATCCTCTGATAGCTCATCTGTTAAAAAAGAAGTGAAAATGTTTCCTCATACAAGTTGTTATGCTGATAAAGTGAAGTAACATCTGTAAAGCTTAACAACGGTGTTTATTTTCTCACCTTCATTCTCTTCAGAGCTGTATCACCTTCACTTCAATATTAACAGAGTACTATCACCATTATCAACTCATATACACACGTGCACACATGCACAAGCAAGTGTGCATATGCCCTCCCTTGCACACACACATACACATGAGCATGCACACACACTTTTTTGGAGTTCTACTTATGCTGCAGGTAGGAGATTGGCACAATATAGCATGGGGGTCAAGAAAGAGAGGACTCTGAATCTACGCATTCAGATTCCATCTTTGCCATATATGCTTTCTCTGTGACTTTGGCTAGTTATGTAACCTCTTCAAACTTGAGTTTTTTCATTTGTAATATGGAAATAATAATGCCTAATTTACAGGGTTGTTGTAAAGATCAAGTACATTCATACAAGCAACCACTTAGAACAGTGCCTGTACATGGTGAGCTTCAATAAGTATTAGCTATTGGCTATTGTTATTTTATTATCATCATCATCACTGCATCCAACCCCGATATGTTCTTAA
Organism: Balaenoptera acutorostrata; assembly: GCF_949987535.1. Taxonomy (NCBI): domain Eukaryota; kingdom Metazoa; phylum Chordata; class Mammalia; order Artiodactyla; family Balaenopteridae; genus Balaenoptera; species Balaenoptera acutorostrata. The sequence continues at coordinate 41,200,003 of NC_080070.1, forward strand.
CACTCAGTGACCTCACAGGACCAACAATTACTTCCCCAAGTAATCCCTCTGACTTAGGACTAGAAAGACCCCCAAATGCCCATGTTTTATTCTCATCAGGAGCTGGGAAAATAGTTAAGTTATACTTCAGTAAACTGATTTCCATCCTCTGGAAATTTCTAAAGCATTTATGCTATTGAGACCTTTTTTTTTTTGAATTTTTGAATTTTATTTTATTTTTTTACAGCAGGTTCTTATCAGTTATCTATTTTATACATATTAGTGTATATATGTCAATCCCAATCTCCCAATTCATCCCACCACCACCACCCCCCGCCACTTCCCCCCCTTGGTGTCTATACATTTGAGACGATTTTTTAATTGACCTAAATAACCACAAATAGAGAAATAGCTTAGAGTTCTTGTGATTCTACATTTATTTTGGTAACTAGTTGTTTGGTTGAAAAAGCTTGTCCTTAGAAATTGTCTAAAGATCAAAATATGTAACCCATTACATTTTAAACATCTAAACATAGAAGATCATAACATGTCCATACTTAGGAAATTGTGACTCTCGCTGTCATTACTAATCAAAAATTTTGTAAGAAATATGTCTGACTCTTCCTCATTGCCCAACACTATCTCACCCAATGCCTTTTAGTTAGAATATTAACATGATAGGCATTTATTTACACATTGATCCGTCTATTTAATAGGTATTCATCGACTGCCTCTATGTGTGAGGTGCTTTGCTATAGCAGTGAACAAAACAAATAACCCTGCTGTCATGGAGCTTACATTCTACGGGAGAAAGGGGGAAAAAAGGAAAATATATAGTATGTCATTTGGTGAAAAATTTGTGAGGAAAAAATTAAGCAAGGATGGGGCTAGGAAGTGCAGTGAGTGCTGTACTTTTTACTTAGAGTTGTCTGGGAAGACCTCACTGATATTTGTACAGAAACCCAGGAGAGGTAATGGAATGAGTTCTACAGATACCTAGGCAGAAGGGACAGCAATGCAAAGACTTTGAGGCAGGACAGCACCTGATGTGGTTGGTTAAGATAAACAGACCAGTGTGGCTGAAGTGGAGAGAACATGGGAGGGGGTAGTAAATGGTGTCAGAGAGAAGCAAGAGGATGAAGGGCATTGTAAGCCATTATATGGACTTTTGCATTTACTCAACTGAAATGGAACACTATTGGAGGATTGTGAGCAGAGGAATAACGGGATCTGGTTTATCTTTTAGAAGGTTCACATTGCGTGCTGTATGGAGAATGACAGTGATGGGGCAGGCATCATAAAAGTCAGGGGACCTATTAGCAGTAATTGCAATTATTCAGGAGAGAGATGATGGCGGCTAGGATGATAGCAATGAAGGTGGTGAGAGCTGGCTGGATTCTGGAGATATTTTGAAGGTACAAAAGAACATGGTTTGTGCCTTCCAAAAATCTAAGCATGCCCATCAGAAGAGTAACCCAAACAAATGGAGATGTATTAGAACTTTCTTTAAAAAATTTAAATTTTGAATCAACAATGATGTTCAAAGGTACGGAGTTGAGAAGCTGCCTCTGGGGTAATGGAAGAGAGATTAGAAAGACAGAAAATGATATGGAGAAAGAGGAAGACATTGTAGGTTTCTGAGGCGGTAAAATGAAAAGAGTAGATAAGAAAAAGTGTAGAATTTACTGTTAAATACATCATCCACCTTGACTATTCTCAAATTAAGCCTGAAAAATACTGCATACCTTTGAGTACCTTGTGAGAACAAAATACTAGTTTATGTGTACTATCTCAAGCTGTATTTACAAAAGTAAAATGGTCCCTTTTCCCTTAGCAAAGGTGAAATTCTTTGTAGAATGGAGTACCCAGCTCTGGATCAGTGCTGTAAATCAGCAGACCAGGTGCACTTCCTGAGAAACCCCACAGGTGAACAACCATCACTCTCCTCATGCCTGCTGCATCCCTTTGAATGTTCAAGAAACCTGAGTTATCTATGAATTTAGCCTTACCTGGTAACACCTTGACTCAAACATAATGCTCTCCAAGAACCAAAAAAGACACAAACCTGTATAGGAAATGGATTTAGAAGTGAAAGGCAAAAGGGCCAGAAGAACCCAAAACAAGGTTTGAGAAGACAGATAGGCAGAGAGCAAAGATTAGGTTCAGGGACTTTCAAATTTCCTCAGAGTAGATGTTCTCTGGGTCAAAAATCATGAAAGGTTCAGAGAAACACAAAGCTAATTAAAGGCTTAGAAATTGAGTTTTAAAATATTGTAAGAATACTGAAAAAAATTAACCTGAAGAAAAGGTAACAAATATTTGATAGGAATGGGCTTTTTAAATAAACATACCAAAATTTGGATTCACTACTAACACCATGTCCACTGAGAACTCATCAGACAAAAGTTACAACCCAAGCAAAGCTGGCATCACCTTGCCTGAGTTTAACTGAGTTTATCTGAGTTTATCACTCTGTGTCCCAGAGTGATAATTCGAAAAGTCTCTGCAGGCAATATAAATATTTATGGGCAAATTCATGTAATCATTATGATGGTACCCTCATGGTGGCTATCCTACTGACTTCCAATACAGAACTGCTCTCTGTATCAGGTGTGGTGGGTGGGGCGCTCTATTAACTCATCTGGAAGGGAATGCACTGACAGCCAATCAAAATTCTTATTAAAGGGGACTTCCTTGGCGGTCCAGTGGTAAAGACTGCGCTTCCACTGCAGGGGCACGGGTTCGATCTCTGGTTGGGGAACTAAGATCCTGCATGCCACACCACGCAGCCAAAAAAAAAAAAAAAAAAAAAAACAGAAACAATTCTTATTAAAAAAAAAATTATCTTCAAAAGTGGAAAAAATTTGGCTAAAAATAGTTATTAAAAGCAATCAACTCAAACTACCAAAAAATACTGATTTGTCTTGAATGTCTATTTATATTAACATGAATGAAGGAGTATCCTACAGGGAAGGCCATGCCTGCCACGGGACCTATCATGGAAATAGACTGAGTTTCTCTATACAAATTCACTTGTGACAAAGACTGCGATAGCTCTCGAAAACGTGTGTAATTATATTTTGTCGGCTTCTTAACTTCTACTAAGTATTTTGCTGTTAGTATGCTCATATGCTCTTATTATTTAGTGTAATAAATCTTCATTCTATTGATATGTTTCTATTCTTTGTATTGTTATAAATATATTTATGGGCAAGGGTGTTATGAATTCACTTGATGATATATGTAACAGGGTTAATTAACACAATTTCAGTCACAATGTAAAAACATGAAATGAAAATATTAAAAATCATTGTAATAATAACAATTACATTTTTTCAGTCCTTAGATGTGTCACACATTTTACACATATTCTTAATCTCATGACAACCTCGCTGATATGTACCATCATCCTCATTTTTCATATAGGAAATCTTATTCACATAAATTTAATTTCTGGAAGGAAACAGGGCCAGGAAGTAATAATGCTGATATTTGAAAGGATATCGATTTGAGTTCAAAACTGCTGGGCTTTCTACTATACCACATCATGTTTTTAGTAGCATTTATTCAGTTTACTTGTTAAATTTGTGCTTAAATCATTTTTGTTTAGTTGATGACATTTAAGAATATTAAAAACTGAAAATTTAGTTTGTTTTATTGCTATTTTAATTTATTCTCACAAAATCAATGTGTATGGGCAGCATTTTAAAATGATACTTTGCAACTTTTACGTCTATGGCGTTTCACTACAAATACCATTTTAGAAGCTGTTAGAATTTGAGTATAAGGGCTGTATCGGTTGTGAATTCTATTCTACAAAATAAATGAACATAGGGTTCGTTTTGCAGTGAGACTTGAAAGAATGAGAATTAAGAACACCAGCTCCAACAAAAAACCATGACTTGCCAGGCTTTTAGAGAAGACTGCTTGGGTAGCCAAAGCAGGAAGATCACTTACGCAAGGGAGGTCATGGAGGACAACAGTGCTACTCAAAATCTGACCTCCTAGTGTTACCTATGGACACTCCTAGAGTCAATTTAAGCTTATGAAAATATCAGAATTATGCAAGAGGGAAGAGAAATGGGAACATATTGTATATGTATAACTGATTCACTTTGTTATAAAGCAGAAGCTAACACACTATTGTAAGGCAATTATACTTCAATAAAGATGTTAAAAAAAAAAAATATCAGAATTGATTTAATGTCCAAAAACACACGTTAATTTCTTGTTGCATACAGTAAAACCTCTATCAAACAAAATATTTCTCTTTGAAGATTAGGCTGCAAATTCCCCTCCCTCTGAAAACAAATAAAGCAAAACAAACACAATAAACTTCAGAGAGGCTGGTTTACTTCTGAATTACTTAGATTAATCAAGCCATATAGACCTCATGCTGAGGGCAATTTTTAGCCAAAACCCTAGGGTTATCTGCCAGGTTACCACTGTATTGATTCAGCCTTTCTGCTGTAATGAGTAGAGTGAGAAATTCTGTATGTGAGCTAAGCTGTTTAGGAATCAAAAGGCTTTCCTTATGAATCTTACTACCATTTTGCTGGGACTCTTACCCATATCCTCTCCAGCTGTTCAGGGAGACACAAATGGGCCACTAGGAATATTGTCAGTTACAATGAGGGAGAAAAAGGCAGGAACTGGCTTGTCTTGCTTGTTCCTGAAAGCCTTAATTTCAGTGGTGATCAGTATGAGTTTTAAAAAAAAAGTATTTTTTAATAAGCCTAAAGCACTATATTTATATTCAACTTCTTAAGTTGGTTTTAAAAACAAAACAAAACAAAACAAAGCACTCAAGAAAAATATGAATGCAGCAACACTCCTCTTAAAAAAGAACACTTTCATTTCATGGTTGATTCTTTTCTGTCGCAAAGACAATGAAATACATGACAATGCTTCTGTCTTTTCCTCTTCTACACTGAGCACACAGACATATCCATTCAGACACTTTGTAAACCACACTTGTGAATACTGACCAACCGCAAAATCAAAACCTATAAAGGTTACATCTGATCAGAATATTTTTGTTGCAATTATCTCTTCAGCAAACAGAAATGTGACTTAAAGTACCTCCTGAAAAAATATTGGCTATTATAACTGAGGTACTCCTAGTTAATTTTAGGTTAGATACTGCTTTTCCAGGATTCAGATGATGTCATCAGGATCTGGTTTCTCTGAGTTGAGAAGTATACAGTATTTTAAATCAAGCCAGGATTCTATGCCCAACTCTACTGTATCTTGGAAATATTAGGGAAATCATAAGTTCTGTGAATTTCAATTTGCTTATTTAAAAAAGGGAATAATAATAGCCCTTTGAAGTAGGATCAAATGAAACTGTAGAGGAAAGTGCTGCTGCTAAAACTCTAAGGTATCATACAATCATTAGCGAGAAAAGCAAATGACTTTCCTCCTAATAGAGTGTGTCAAAGAAATTCCAGTTTGGGGAGTTAAGAGAGTTCGTGAAGGAGATGAAAGTGGGGAAGTAGGGAGAAATGTTTAGAAGAGTAGTTAAGGAGCATGCCAGTAAAGGAGAGAAAACACTAGGAATTTGGAGCATAGCATGGCAAGGGAAGTGGGAACACCAGAAAGAGCCATCGTGGGAGAGCTTACAGTATGTCCTTCCCTTTGTATAGCTGCTTGTCATGAACTAAACTATTTAGTGATGGTATAGTTAACACGACCATCTCAACAAGCAGCTGCTAAAACATTCTCTGAAACTCAAAGGCCCTTTTCTATAGTCTAAGCCTTGGACAACAGCTCTCTTTTCAGTCAACAAAGGAAATCAATTGAAGTCAAAATGTCTACTTTCGTATAAAATAGAAAATAGCATCCTAGAACTAGCACCTAGCTGGCAAGGAAAGAAATAAGGTGCTTGCAGATTTGTATTCCTTCATTCTTTGAGTAAATGGGTATTGAAAACTAGCTAGTATGTGGTTAGCAATGAGCATATAAAGATAAATAAAACATTGGTATTCTTCCCTCAAGCCCAAGACTTTAATCATGAAAAAACATCAGACAAACCCAAATTGAGGGATAGTCTACACAAAATAATTGAGCAGTACCTCTCAAAACTGTCAAGGTTATTTAAAACAAAACAAAACAAAACAAAACAAAACAAAAAGACTGAGAAACTGTCACATCTCAGGGATAACTAAGGAAACACCATATAACTAAATTCAATGTAGTATCCTAGAAAAAAGGGTGGTAGTGTAAAACCTAGGGAAATCCAAATAAAGACTACAGTTTAGTTAATAGTAATGTACCTGTGTTCATTTCTTAGTTTTGACAAATATGTCATGGTAATTTAAGACATGAATATTAGAGGAAACTGGGTGAGGAGTTGAATTGGTTTCCTAGGGCTGCCATAACAAATTACTCTTATAAGGACACTTGTTGTTGGATTTAGGGCCCACCTGCATCCAGGATGGTCTCTCAAGATCCGTAACTTATTTATATCTGCAAAGATCTTATTTCCAAGTAAGGCCCCATTCATTCAAGACTAGGACCTGGATATACTTTTGAGGCTACTATGCAACCCACTACAGGGGTATACGGGAAATCTCTGTGCAGTCTTTGCAACTTTTCTGTAAATATAAAATTATTCCAGCATAAAAGGTTTATTCACAAAGGGGAGGGGGCAGTGGTTAAGTGGAATCAGTATAATGGAGGTGAAATCTTACATACTAAAAAAAATACTTCCTCAGAGACAAAAGGAAAGATGGGAAGAAGAGGATTGAAAACATGTTTATAGGCATTTAGGCAAGATGTTAAGATTGTTCATGGCAGAAGAATCCCATTCCCTCTAAATATGAGGTAGGAGCTTTATAAGTAAAAAAAGGGGAGAGACAGAGAGTGAACAAGTTTGGAGATAGATAGTAAGGCCTCTGAAGAGAGCTATGCAGTTTCCAAAAGTACAAAAGAGTGATGCTCAGAACCAGAGCACTAAGCAGTCCTGGGATCCAGATGAAGTCATAAACCATGACTAAGCAAAGGTGTCAGGCCAGTTGGTTCATTTGCTCTAGCAGCCCTCAGCAGTTTGGGCACAGTAGCCGATAAAGAGGGTGGATTGATTGATCCACAGAGGGCACTGGCCAATGGGTACAGTGACAGGTATGTTGGTGAGGAACAAACTGAAATATTTGACCTTGAGATCCAGGCTAAGTGGGAAAGGGAGGAAAGACTGTTAGGATCTTTTTCCCAATGTTTTCTTCTAGGAGCTTTACAGTTTCAGGTCTTATTTTTAAATCTCTGATCCATTTCAAGTTAATTTTTGTGAATGGTATAAGGTAGGGGTTCAGTTTCATTCTTCTGCATGTGGGCATCCAACTTTCCCAACACCATATGTTAAAGAGACTATCCTTTACCCATTGTGTGTTTTGGACACCCTTTCAAAAATTATGTGAGGGTTTCTATCTAGGCTTTCGATTCTGTTCTACTGATCTATGTGCCTGTTTTTATGCCAGTACCATACTGTTCTGAGGAAAATCTGAAAGTGGTAGAGCAGTTCTTTTTAAACTGGTATGTGCATATGAAGCACCTGGGGACCTTGTTAAATTGTGCAGTAAATTTGGGGAGAGGCTCCCAAGTGAAGCCAATGCCACTGCTGTTCTACCAAACTCATTATGAGTAGCCAGAGAACCTAGAGATCTTGAGGATGTCAAAATGCAGATACGAAAGGCACAGAACCGTGGCAAGAAACAAAGCTGTGGGAATTCAAGGATTCGGTTTTCTGAAATAGATTAGTGTTACAGGATGATGGGGCCCAGGGAGTTGTCCTGGGCATGAGTGGTGGAAATCAAGTGGCAGTAAATGTTGTTTGAAGAGTGTTTGGAGTGTTTGGTGGGTCCTCCCTATAGACATTTAAGTCACATAGAATGAGGACAGTTTGAGTCCAGAGGAACACTGACAGCCAAGTATTAAATTCATTAATGCCTTTGAAGAGGAAAGACCTAGAGACTACTGAAAGGTGATATGACCCAGGGAATGTGAAAGGCAGATAGGTTTCTGTTCACGTTTTGGAAGTAAAACTCTGGAAAATACTGACCCTAGTTTCTGAGACACAGGGAAGTGAAAGAATGAGCAGTCCCAATCAAAGTTTTGGAGGGAAACTTTTCAAATAAGCTTCACTAAAGACCCAGACTTACTAATAAATTCCAGTTAAATAAGAAGATGGTAGACAAAATCAATGAAAAGGCTCAAGGTTATCAGGAAAACTGAGGGTGCAGTGTATAGAATTTGGAGGGACGTCAATGGGGGAAGGTAGGGGTGAGATGGAGAGAAAGAGAAGAAACCTTGTCTTGTGGCACTTGCCCTTCTGATGAGGACTTGGGAAAGTCAGGATGAGAGAGGTAGAGTCAAGAGCTAGATAGGAGGGCCGTAAATAAAGTCAATATATTCTCAGGACTCAGGAGAAATCGCTAATAAAAAAACTACTTCTCTCCAAAACACACAATTCCTAGTTCTGCACTTTATGTAAACAAGAAACAGTAAGAGTGCTTCTCTGACAATCTTTCAGTTCTAAGAAAGATAGTATCTGTTCAGCAGCAATGGATTGAGGACTTTACAGGAGTATGATTATCAGATTTACTTTAAATTCTGAAATATAGAAAGGTGGCTTTTTTACCTCCTACTGTTGATTCTCATGGAAATCATGCTTATCATAGGTTTTGGGAAATGTAGCTCGGAGGCCCTGTGGTGATTGACAGGAGTGTTAACAGTGGATGTAATCCAGAATGGCGGATTAGAGATGAGACCTTTAAAGCTGTCCTGCATTCTAATTAGCTGATAGTCATGAAAGATGTAAGCGTCAGACATTGACACTGTCACTTCAGGCAAGGACAAAAGTCATCTAATTTATATTAATATGAGAAAAGTTTAAATCTGTCCATTTAATATGGGAGAGTTTAGGCAAACTTTCATTAGCTTCTTGGGTGGATAAATGAAAGTCTGAAAGATTGTAAAAGCCATATCATTTATTCTATAAATTAACAAAGACTGAAAATCATCTCACGGTAAATCACCCTTTTTATCAGCAAAAATATCTCTGTACTGGAGCAAACACGAGAATATTTTATTATCATCTTTAAAATCTTGTTATTTTGAAAGCCATTTACATTTTGTCTATTCCATAAATTAACATTAGGAGAAAATACTTCAGTGAGGAGTTGTGAAATCTGGAGATAATATGGAAAATATTTGTATCCTTAAATATACTTAAAAAGACATACTTGTTTTTAGAATTTTATTCTCCCTAAGTCTTTGGGTTAAAGTTTATAGTTTTAAACTCTTCAATCTAGTCCCCTTTAACTTTATTATACTCTTGCCTACAGTGATTTAAAGACGTAAGATCAAGACTTAGATTTAATTATTAAGATAATTCTTATAGTCTGTTTTCTTTTTATATTGCAGTGCTTTCACCCTGTTTATGGGTTAGAGTACAGAAGGCTTCTACAGAATTAAGGATAGGATACATTTACATTCTATAGAATTTCAGTGATGGGTCTGGGAAAAAGGCAAATCAACAATTGCTATACCTGTTGAAAAGGACTAAGTCACAACTTGTTTGCTAACCAGCAATATGTCCAGAGCTTGGACTTGTTTACTTAAAGCAGATGTTGACCTTACTGCGTCCCAGAAAGTGTACCAAGTATTTTTTTTACAAAGTATATAACACGATTCTTATTGTTAAGGAGTCTACAGCTTAACTGAAGAACAGAGCATATAGGGATTATAAAGATAATCATCAAAGCAGCATATGATTAAATGTTGACACTAATATCATTTCCTTTACTAAACATTTAGACTAGGTTTTCTTAAAATAGCTTATCTCTAGAATATTACTAAATACTTTGCCATTTAGAAAATCCCAATTCATTCTAGAGTAAGTTCTTTAGGCTTACTACTGTTTTGTCAATGTCTTAGTCTTGAGTCATTTCTTTTGGTGTCTGGCACATAATAGGGACACAACAAATGATTGAATGAATGGATGAGTGACTAAATCAAAGAATATTGAGAGAAAATGCAAAATATATAACATTTCTCAGATGTTTCTTCTTTATCTGAAAACATGAGACAATTTTGTTTAAATATACATTAAGTTAAATCCAAGTTTTCATCACTGTTTCTCAAAACAAAGTCAGGCATTAAGTCCAACTAAAGTATCTTGGAAATTTTCCTTCAGAAGCAGTAACATTTGCTCCATCTATCGATATTATTTGTTCTACCTAAACAAATATCTATAGAGTGATGTGAAAATGATTTTTCTCAGTAATGTCATCTTGGATGTATGCCTTCCTCACATTTATCATTTATTATCTAATTTTTTACAGTAACTATTTTCAAGAAACCTGAAGCACACTTGTAGTCTCCTACATCAGTTGATGAGTGACATTAGTCCCTAATATTTCCCTCCTCTGGGCCAAGCTTGCTCTTTAATCTCCCCTTGTTCTCGAAGGATGTTGCTCTCTTCCTTGACAATCTCCTTCAAATAACAATGCCATGTTCTGAGTCAATCCTCACTATAAAGATCTGTTTCTCTTAATGTTATTTCTGATAATTTAGGATTATCTTTAAATCTTTTTTTCACTTTAACATGGCTTTTAATACTCTTGATATTGTAGAGTAATAGGAATAAATTATGAAAAAAATGTAATGATCCTATCTAGTAATATTTTTATTGCTGTTTTTCTCCCATCCACTTGTCCTCACTTTAAAGCCTGGGTAACTATGCCATCTCTTTCTATGCCTGCTAGAAGGCAGCTACAAAAGTAAATTCTAAGGAACAACTGAAAAAAGTGGTAACAAAAGGCATAATAAATATTAATAAGCCTGAAAAATATTCAACCAACAGCCTATTATTATTCTTTACATCAAAAGAAAACACAGGAACTAAGCCATAGAAGCGAAAATGAAGGGAAGAAAATAATAATATAACAGAACTTGGAAATTAGATGAAAAATCAGAAGGCTGAAAGGGGTTCAAGGAGAGAAGTCAGAATATCCAGAAGGAAATAAAAGAGTAATAAATGCTACAGTATGAGGCAACTGGTAGCTATACTCACACAGAATTAACATTATCTTATAATATGTTCTTTTCTTTAAAAAAGTAATTCCTTCCAGCTTCACTTTTTCAATTAAATGCATGAAGTAGTTCTAATGTGAATGAACTTAATAACTAGTTATTCATGCGGTCATTCATCAGAAATAAAACATCCTTAGTGGTCAAAGAATGCAACTGACTTCTAGAAAATGTCATTCTTTGATAAGCCCAATAGATGATGCACTCCATGAGGATTTCATAAAGTTCTAGTTTCCTTCCCATTACAGGTTTCAATTATTTCATATTTTTTATCATTACTTAAGATTTCAGGCAAGATCTAAAAAAGTGAGTCATACACAAAATGTTGTCAGAAAGAATGAGAAAGATACTACACAATTTGCTATTGGTGTATTGTCTACTTCACCCCAAAAGGTACACAGAGTAAGCTCTACAAGGCAAAAACTTTCTTCTTTGATTCACTCTTGTATTTCTATTACCAGAAACAGTGCTTGGTACACAGACATTGAAAGCATGCAAATTAAAGTTGGATGCCTTCACAAAGATATTCATAAAACTGGTTCACTAATTAGGTATGTCTTTAGCAACATTTTTCATATTTCCTATTACGCATTAATCAGTATTTAAGGAATAGTGTAGTCATAAAATGAATAGTAAATTCATATAAGGAATATTATATTCAAGTATATTCACATAACATATATTAACATGGAGAAAACAATTTCTCTGAAAACTGAGAATTAGTGACAAAAATTAATTTGATAGGTTACAGATTAGAAATTTAAAAATGTGGCAAATTTGCCAATTCATAGCTCATATTATAAAGTTCACAGCTTGAAAACATGGAGAAATGCAGGGAGTTTCCTACCTAATAAGCAAAGAAAAAATTTTACAGAATCAGACAAAAAATTACAATAAGTGAACTGATATTTTACAAAATAAAAATGAAAAAGACAACTTTAACAGACAAAGTAAATCTAATATACAGTATTTAATTGGGCATAATTTGAAAGCATTCCTAGATCTGGGAAACCTGCATAAAAATGAAAGGACTACCTGAAAATGGAGTACCAGTTACACAAAGGAAGGCAGTAAAGCTGCAGGACTGTGAAACAACAAGGACATGCAAAGCTCCCTTAAGAGATGTTTCAAAAGAAAACAACAACAACAACAAAGAATGTGGGATAAAGGTCAAGTTATGGAAGAAGCCTAATGAAGAGTAGTGGATGATCAGTTCCTGTCCGATGAGTAGACAAATGAGGGACAAATAAGTAACTGAACGCATGTATGTTTTAGCTGTTTTAAATAACTATATATATAACAAAAAACATGTTTTGCTCTACAGAAATGGTTCTCAAAGTGAGATAGTATAAGAAGTGCAAGGTCCAAGAAATCCACAAGTTTGGGTGATTTTCTCTGAGAAGATAGTTTTCTAATATATCCACATCTATAAAGTTTGTCCATGATAAGAAATAACTATTTTCTTAAAGCATGACATGAAAATTATTATTGTGATGAACAAGCAAGCTGAGGATGTGTAAAATATTTTTCACACTTCTTTTGCACTGTTAATGTAATACACAAACAACTTTGAAAAGTCACAAGGTAATGATTGGAGAAAGTTAAAATAAAATAAACTTATCATTAAATGTTAAATAAATACCCCCTTGGGGAAAAAAAAAAAGGAGGTAATAGACAAGGGCTAAGAACAGAAAAAGACAAAAAAAGAAAGAGGAAGGAAAGAAGGAAAGGGAGCAGAGGGGAGGAGAGGAGAGTGGGGGTGGGAGAGGGGAGGGAAGGAAGCCAACTAGACTACCTTAGTGTTCTCCTCAGCTTGACTAAACTTTAGATAGGTTTCTTCCTGACCTCCTTTTCTTAAAGCATTTACTTTAGAAAACTTTTCATTGTAAATTCTTTCCCTGCCCCACTGAAATGTATGTAAATCTTTTGAAAAGGCTCTTGATGGTTTTAAACGCAGGAATCTCTTTCTCAAGGGCCTGGGAGCCATCTCTTTGAAATGTAAACATCAGAGGAAATAGTGCCCCATCTTCCTGTTTCTGTGGGAAAGTAGGAGACTAACCATAGTGTGCCAAGCTTGCTCCAAGTTTTAAAACTGCCTCCTGTCACAAAGACACAAGAAAGTTTACTTTTCCTTTGGGTAAAGCCCAATTAACAAACACAGATGGCCTGTGTTCTCCCACACACCTCAGTGTTTAAAAACCCTCACACCCTTTGCTTTTAGTGGAGCTGAGCTAAGACTGAGTTCTGGTCTCTCTCCCCTATTGCAACAGCCTTGAATAAAGTCTTCCTTCCCTGTTTAAATTTTCCACTTTTTAAAAAATGGAAAAAAAGCAAAATTTCTTAAAAGAAGAGAGAAGAGAGATCAATAATTATTCGTTTTAAAACATGACAAATGAGTTTTTTCAGTTTCAGTAGATACTGAAACACTAACCCATCAAGGATGTTAAACCACCGCAAAATGGATGCATCTCCAAACATGAATCATTTATCAAGAACTCAGGCAGCCACAGGGTAGGCTCAGCTAAGAGGCATTTGGGGACCAAAGAGGTGCCAGCTGATTGTGAGGAGGAAGAAACCAGGACAGAAAAGAATAGGTAGTGGATTTGAAAGCCACCAACCCAGGTGTAGCACTGGCTACTGAAGATGACTCTTGGGCTGATGTTCAACATGCCAGTGCTAGGTAGACTCACACTTGATTCAGGCAGGCATTGCAGTCCAAGCCAACAAATGGAGTATTGCAACAGAAATTCAGAGCACATGTTGGTTGAGTTGAGCAGATTCCAAGAGTACCTTTAGTACTCAGGGGACAGAGAGCTGAGTGGATTCTTCCTATCAGAAGGACATGGCAAGGACTCAGGGAAGACCTAGCCAGAGAAACAGAAGCCAAAGACCAATCAGGTGACCTGAACAATTCCATGGGGGGGAAACTGCAACTCAGTGGACATATATGTACCCATGGCTTGCAGCAGGCATCCTTGGTATTTGATTCTGTCAACAAGACAAATTCTGCATTCCAAAGATTAGTGGGCAGAGACTGTAAACACATCTAATAATCATGATGGTCTTAAATGCTGGGAAGTAGTGACGGGAAATGATGACTGGTCAATGAAATGGACTAAGCCTTCAGGTGGAGAGAATAGAGGTTAGCATCTGAAAAGGATGGGCAAGACTGGACAACTAAACTGTCTTCATCCTTGTTCCAAGGTGCTGGGCATTGTACTTTAAAGCTTCTTAAGAACTTTTGAAAACTCCTGTTACTTTTCTCTCCAGGGGCAAGCATAGATATTTATTTAAGGGTGTGATACACAGAACTTTTTCATCAACTCACAAAATGTGAACCTTTCCCAGAGAGCAAAACAGCATACTCCTATTGTCTTTCTTTTCTAAGTGCCAGAGGGGAATAGCTTTTAATAAATACTTTTACACTGCACTTCCATCGAATTGCTATCGTGTGAAAACAGGCCTGAGGAGAATAACACATTGCCAAATTCCCTCCAGCGAGTGCAAAATAATACTGTAGGTTCTGGCAGAGAAATAAAATGGAAATCTGATTACTCTGTTTTATTCTATATGGAGATAATGTGTGAGCACATTTAAATACATAATTCAACGTATTTCTGCTATGGCCCTAGATGATGATTTAATGTCAGCCTAACACTAACCTTGTAACATGAGAGTTGCATTTAGAGCTGACAACTAAAAGAGAAAGTTGATAAAATTACACTTTATTTTATTTTCTGCAGAGCTAAGCAGACCTGTTTATTCCATTCCTAATGCCAGCTACTGCCATAAGTGTGAAGAAACTAAACCTACCCAGAGAAGGCCATACATATTAATACAGTTGAAAGAACTGTCTGCTTACCATATTGGAATAGATTCAATGAAGAAATAAAAAATAAATAAAATGTGGAGATCATTTTCATGGGTCAAATTATAGTAAGTGATTTAAAGTCCAAATAGACTTCTAATAAATTACCTTTTAATTATATGAAATCCACCATTGTATTAGGGATAAGTAAACGGCTACTTTTGAAAGAATACAGAATGGAATATTCAGTGTAGAAGATAATTTGCAAAAATGGTTAAGAGTGTAGGAGGCCACTAGTAAGATATTAAGTAGAGAATATTAATATTCTTCAGTAATATTGTGGAAGAGTTGAAATATATTATGGTGGGAAATAGTTGTAATGATAATACTTTTAAGATGATTATTTTAAAAACTGAGTTTCTTCCATTTTATGTATTTTACTTACCTCTTTGGCAACAAGCATAGGGTAGCCAGAAAGTTGAGACATTGACTATTTTTAATTCTAACACTAATTTTCAGGCCACACATATAGCAGATGATGCATTATTAGGAGATGTCCAGAATGCTGTGAACATGGTAAGATGAAATGTTTCATAATGCCCATGTAAAGTTCAGGTTACATTGCAATATTCACATCTGAAAAGCAGTACCCTTGCAAAGGTCAGTTTATAACTCCTGCTTTTGTGACTTAAGGCCTAGAAGACAATTGTATCTTCTCGCACAATGGAAGGAAATAAAAAATAGAAATTTTAAGGGTTTCACATAATGTTTTACTTCCTTACTTGAATGATTTTTTGCAGAGAAATTTTTGTAAAGAAATAAATGAATTAAGAACTAATATAGTGAATGATATGGGAAAAGAAACCCCAGTTTTACTAGATGCTTAGTGGGTTATGAATGACAAGGGTATATTCTCATTTATTGCCAAATTTCTGCTATCTTCTAACCACAAATAAAACAGAGGGTCAGTCTTAAAGTAAGTTATCTTTGACATAATCAACTTTTGAGTTCCAAAACACTTCTTTTGCTGATTACATTATTTCAACTGGCTTACAGTGTAGATTTTAGCAGTGTTTGTCTATATATGTTTAGTTAATAAAGTATAGCCTATCTCGTTTTTTTTTTTTAAATGGTATTTGAAGCAACTGTCTCCAGCTTTGTCCAGGTTGTAGGTTTTTATTTGAATTCATTTAATTCCAACTTGTAATATATAAAAGTATCTGCCTTAATTGCTACTGTTGCTACGTCTGTGTCTACTATTCTGCTACCACTGTTTTCCATGTTGCTTCTACCTTTGCTTCTTTATAATTACACAGATTGCATTGAATTGTACAAGGGGTTTGGAAATGCCTGTGTCTACTTGGGACATTCTAGGATTATTTCATCTGCTATATTTGGTGCAGAGTGATTTGCCTCTAAGAGCAGGGTACTTCATGGTGCCCACATGGTGAGGCTACACTGATCTCTTACATTACTTTGGGTTCTCTTTTCAAGGTCAAGGCCTCTTCTCAGTCCCCTCAGACTGATAGGTATGTCCTCTAAGGGTCCTCACCAATCACACTTTATAAATGAATATCATTGTTTTCACTAGTCACTTCTACCCTTCTCCAAAGGACTCTGGCTTTATCATTCGTGATTTCAGCTGTCACCCTTTCTTGATGGCCACTCTGGCTCTAGAGAAAATTTCCACACTAAACACTCTGTACCCACCTTGTGGTCTCTTATGATCCTCAGGTCTCATTAGGGTCCCTTTAGTTTCTTACTTCTCACAATGAGGGAGACATTTTGAAATCTGGAGCCTAAAAGTGCCTAATATACAAAAACTGCTATTCACATGCAAACAGCTGCCATATTGTTCCAGAACTCTTCGCGGAGTTTTCAACCTGCTCTTCTTTTATATGGGTTTGCTCTCAGAATGAGTCTAGATGATGATGAACAACATGCCTAACCCAGTGGTTTCATTTGCCACAGTTTTGAAGATTGCCATTGTATCTCTACGTGGCATCTCTGCATTGCCTGCCATTCCCTGAAATCTGTGTACCAGCTGTGGGAGAACTGATCCAGTGGCCTGTTTAATACCACTGGAGTCTATCTGGACTCCCATGTACCCAACATCTCCAAGCGTCTAAGATTTCAAAAGAGTTAAAAATAGGCCAGTTACAATTCACAAAGTATAGCTAGCCAATAAACATAGGCCCAACATCTCTTATAAAAAGAAATGTAAATTAAAATGCTTTAACTCTCAGATTTCTTTAAAAATTAAAATATTCAATAATATTCAGTCACTTTCATTTATACTTGTTAGAAGAATTGGTGAAAACTTTTAAGAAGGCAACGTGGAAATATCTGTCTCTATAAATTTTGACAATGCTGTCTTAGTTTCTTCAACTAAAAATGGAAATAATAACACTTATTTATAATATATCGTATACTTAGCGTTATACAAATATATGTATACAAGCATATGTATAAGCATATACAAAGTAACTAGAATTGTGTCTGACACAAAAAAACTCTACACAAGTGTTAGCTATCATTATTATTATTATCAACATTTAAAATAAGCAGACCTATGACTTAGCAACTTCACTTAAGGAATTTATCCCAGAAAGAGGCAGATTCTGGCCTCTTTGTAAGGCCAGAAGCTTATGCAATTTGGAAAGCGCTCTTTATGAAAAAGAGCACAGCAGTATGAATTAAAAATTAGTTACAAAAGTGAATATCTATAATGAGAAAAGAAATTAAACCAAATTACAGGAGTCTTAGAAATCAGGTCCCTTTTTTTTATAAACCTTCCTTAGGAAAATTACCAGAAATGCTCATATAGAAATGCTTTCTGTTTGCATCCTGATGTCCCCTTGCACCAAAAATCCTCCACAACTCTCAGCATTCAAAGAGCCATGCAAGTGAGGACTCCTGAAGCTTCTGCTTCATTATATTCACAGGAACCCCCCCTCTGCCAAGAAAAATGCTCATGTGTGTATAAGGTTATCATTAAAAGTTGTACTACTTAAAGATATGTATGTTTATACACGCTTTAAATTTTGTAGAAGTATAGATACAAATAAAAGGTTGTTTACTACAGCATAGCTTACACTAGCATACAAAGAAAAAATTAATGTCTACCAATAGGAAGCAAAGCATGATGGCTAAAAGAGTGAATTCTGAAGTCAGAGGGACTCAGGTTAAATCAAGGCTCCACTACTCATTGTTGTTTGACCTTAGGTAAGTTACTTAACCTCTCTATTCTTATGTTTCATTATCTGTGAAACAGGGATAACAAGAGTCTCTATGTTATTATGGAAAGTCAATGAATTGATATTTATAAAGTGCTTGGAACAGTGCTTGGCACATGGTAAGTGCTATTTAAATATAAAATAAATATAAATCTACTTGGAAACTAATTAAATAAGTCCATACATCCATACAATAGAATGCTATACAGAAAATTAAAAAGTAAAGATAAATTCATATTAAAATTAAATAATGATATTGAAAGCTGTTGTATAAAAAAAGAAAATTATGAAACAACAAAATTCCATGGGATATCAAGAATGGGGGGAGAGAAAGTGAGGCTTGCCTTTACACTACTTATAGGCAGGGTAGTTCAATATCATACTATTTAGAGATATTATTTGTGTTTAACTGTGGAAAAATATGTAAACAATTCATTACAGTACACTGTTCATACTCATGGAAGTTTAAAAGCAAATAGTCCCACAATTTTTTGACCTTCCTCCCATAGAGAAATGAGGTCTATTTCCTCCTTTTTGAATCTGGGCTCTCTCTCTGTTCCATCAATAGAACAGGATGAGAGTGACACTCCCCAGTTTCCAGACTCAAGTTATGAGAAACTGGCAGTTTCTACTTTCCAGTGTCTTGGGATACTCATTCTTGAACCCAGTTTCTGCTCTGAGTAAGCCGAGGCCACATGAAGAGTCCATCTACAGGTGTTCTGGCTGATAGTCCAGCTGAGGCCCACACAACAACCAGCATCAACTGCTTAACGTGTGAGCTAATATGCCTCTTGTTGATATCAGTCCCAGACTTCCAGTCTGTTCAGCTGAGGTCCTAGGCCTCATGGAGCAAAGATAAGCCACCAACACTTTGCTCTGTCCAAATTCCTGTCCCCAGAGGTTTTGAACATTAGAAACTGGCTCTTTGATGCCATTAAGATCTGTGCTGGTTGTTACACTATAGACAGAAAACAGGCAATAGGTAACTAGAATAATGTGTTTATATTTTTTTCTCATGATCTATTTTGTATGCTCTCAGCCAGTGACAGTATCTTCTTAGCCAACTACACTATATACTTCCAACCAGTGAGTACCCAGAGTACAAATGGAGTCAGTGAGGTCTATGGCATAAATTGGGTGAGGTCTGTATCTTCCATTATTTGCTGTGTGATGATCTATCTTGCTGCCATTTGTCTATGGATTAGCAAATAAATTAAATCCACCTTCACTGAAGGTTTGTTAGTGACAGCTCTAGACCTGCCGCAAAGGGAAAAGTTCTCACTGCTGCTTAAAATGCAAGTTTTGGGGATGCACATAGGGCTTTTGAGAGAATAGTAAAAGAAATCAAGGGAAATCTCACACAGTAATTGATAACTCATGGAAATGCTCTGACATCATGAAGGACATGTTAAACATCACTGTAACCTGGAAACGATTAGGCAACAGCTGCGTGAAATCATTGGAAAGCTGAAAGAAACCTTGGCCAAAGGCATGCCCTGAGTCTAGGAAATTAAATGAACATGGAAAAGTCATTGCCTCTGCATGGTGCATAAAGTGTGCCTCCACGTGGAAGGTGCCCTACACTGTGTTTGTGTTGATTCTTTCCAGGAACCCTACCCCACTATCAAACGGTGCATGGTTCTGAGAGCACTGGCGCGCGCGCGCGTGTGTGTGTGTGTGTGTGTGTGTGTGTGTGTGTGTTTCCTCACATGCACTTCTATATGAATCAAAAATGCCTACATGTATGTATTAGAAATTCGTAATAATGGTTAATAACTGTTCCTTTTGGAGAGTCTAGGGACAGGATTTGGGGAAGCAGATGGTCTGTGGGAAGAGTGAGGAGACTTACTTTTTAATTTCTTTTTTTTTTACAAGAATATATTGCTTATATAATTTAAATTTAAAATCAATTTTAAATAAATGAGTCTAATTAGAAGCATCGGGTTTATAACTTCACTTCTTGGTTTTCTCACAGATAACATGGCAGTGTTTTTTCCTGGCAGGTTTTCCTCTACTCTCTTTTTGAAAATGGCAGTACTAGGTAGTGGGTTGTTAAGTATTCATTTTCAACATGGAATGGTTATAAAATGTCAGACCCTTCCACTTTTTTTTTTATTATTATTATTTAGCGCTTAAGATTTCCAGGTTCGGGCTTCCCTGGTGGCGCAGTGGTTGAGAATCTGCCTGCTAATGCAGGGGACACGGGTTCGAACCCTGGTCTGGGAAGATCCCACATGCCACGGAGCAGCTGGGCCCGTGAGCCACAATTGCTGAGCCTGCGCGTCTGGAGCCTGTGCCCCGCGACGGGAGGGGCCGCGATAGAGAAAGGCCCGCGCACCGCGATGAAGAGCGGTCCCCGCACCGCGATGAAGAGTGGCCCCCGCTTGCCGCAACTGGAGAAAGCCCTCGCACGAACCGAAGACCCAACACAGCCAAAAATAAATAAATAAATAAATAAAATCAAGTAAAACTTAAAAAAAAAAAAAGATTTCCAGGTTCTAAAAATAAGATAAACTTCTCTCCTGCGTTTATGTACCTTGGACATGTTTTAAATATATAGTAGTTATTTATAAAGTGTGTATCTAAAGGTGGACAACAAAACTGTGTTTGCAATAATCATTTTTCTTTTCAAGCTATCTCAGAGCAATCCCAGGAAATGTTCTTTCATGATCAAAGCAAATCATCGCCTGGAAAAATGCACTATTTTCAGTTAACTCTGCTACCAGCAAGTGCCAAATGCATTTGAAGACAGAATGTTTCACACTAGAGAAAGTTAAGTACAGCACTAAAAAGCAGCCATGAGATCACCAAGAGAATCGACACAGAAAACATGTGGGCAGACTGTATGTATTTATTCAGGGCAAAACCACCATCAGTGTGCAGAACTTAGCTTTATATAGCTCACAACATGCCCCAGAGAATAACCGAGACTTGAAAAAGACAGAAGGAAAATATGCATGGCTCCCAACTGTCAAAGCAGGCAGTTGGGCAACTATATTAATCATGATTTAAAAGCCTGTAACATATTCTATTTCAAAGGTATTACATTTCTTTCCCAACCCCGTGGAAAGGAATATAGTCCCTCTAAGAAAATGGGCAATTTGTACTTGAACTAACTTTAAAGCTCTGACTAAGGACAGACATCATAATGTTTCTGTGTCAGTGGATAAATAATTCCTGGTTAAGAAGACCACAAAACATAGAAGAAGCCACAAATGCAGACTCATAGAGCAGCTTACGGTTAGGGAAAGCCAGTCATGACAAACACATTCTTTCTTTCGGTTCTTCCCACCTAATTTAATATCGACTTCATCATTACTAAGAAGGTGCACGCCTAACTACTGGGAGCATGAGGGAGGGAAGGGGAAACATACTTTATCTACCCTACAGTAGTTATATCCTTGCTACTAATTATGACTCAAAAAGTCACCTCTCATTTGCTATGCAGCTTGTCCCCATTACTCTGCCGCAAAGCAGTACTTTTTTGAAGTGGGATGTGGGAAGAAAATATTGAAATTCCACTTATCCTATTCTAGAAACAGAAAAGGAAATTAAGCTTTACTAATATTTACTGTTGAATGATCCTGGGTTTCCACCCTCAGTCCATATGTCAGAGAGTCACATGTGACATATGCTTCACACAGGAGATGGAGGGAAGGGCGGTACTTCCCCCCCAATTTGACATTTTCACTGGTTCCTTAGATTTCAACATATTGCAATGAATTACAGATTGTGTATGCCTAATTAGATAGATCTACAGGCTATATTTATAAGGTTTTCAACTAAACTAAATCTTCTCAACACGGTCAAAGGGCTTTTTAAAAATCTCTGCAAAGAAACCCAGATTGAAAATAAAACTAATGATGCAAGTTAGAGCGGATAAAAAATAAAGTGGCAGTGGCAGAGTTAACACATCTATTCTTAACATGAATTCTTTGCCATGTTGTAAATCAAAAATAACAATGATTCAATCATATGTGGACCTATGTCAGCCCCCCCTCCAATTTTAAATTATCTAAAGGCTTCCATCTATTTTCTCTAATGATGAATTTCTTTTAATTGCACATCGTTCCTTGAGATAGTAACTAGAGATGGTATATATATATATATATATATATATATATATATATATGTGTGTGTATGTATAGATATAGCTTATAAATATATATAAATATATATCTGGGGAGTACATGCTCAGTTTTTCTGATAGATGTGTATATTCAAGAATATTAAGGCCAGTCTTCAAAAAAACAGAACAAGGGGCAAGAAGAGTTCAGTAGAGAATAAAGGGCATGTCAATTCTTAATTTCTCATTGATTTTTTCTGAAATGCTGACTAAACTCATTTCATAAGGAACCACTAATTTAAGCACGTACACATTAAAGGGATTGTTTTTTTTTAATTTTTTAATTTAATTTTATTTATTTTTTTATACAGCAGGTTCTTATTAGTTATCCATTTTATACATATTAGTGTATATATGTCAATCCCAATCTCCCAGTTCATCTCACCACCAGGGATTGTTTTTTTAAAGTACATTGTTTTGCTAACTTTGGCCCACGCTCCTCCAGAGCCATTTTCCTGAAGTGATTAACTTAAGAAATGATGACACACTGGATTCCAAGAGAAAATGTTGATTCACCTAAATAAGTGAGTAATTTCCATCTTACTTAAGCAACCTAAATGCAAATGATCCATTTTATGTTTTCTTTCTGTGCCTTCTCTCTTACTGAGAAATGTGCATATTATTTCACAGTGAAAGTAGAAAAGATTCCTTAGAGATTAACATTTACCAGGGAAACCACCTGCAAGGACTGCCTCTGCTCCTTTCCCATTGTACAGCTGGAAGGGCCATCAGAAATCAGCCACTGCAGCCTCCTCATTATACAGATGGCAAAATTGGGGCATGACAAGATGTAGCTACGTCAGCAAGACTGCACAGTTCATTAGCCTACAAAGCCAGGACCAAACTCTTCCTGACTCATGGACCAATTACTCTCCAACGAAAGGAGACTAAAGCATAAACATTGTGGTATTCTTAGAAAGGAGTTTGCTCAAAAAGTTAATTCATATACAATTGCTTTTCCTAAAAGGACTACCTTCCATAGACATAAAACATAGGAAAGGAGAGAAAGAGCATAAAAAAGAAGAAAAATTATTTTAGGACATAAAACGGCCTTGAAATGAGGTTTTAAAGTGATTGCGCAACTATTTTGACAACTAGGAGCACATTTTCATTCTTTGTATAGAATCTCTGTTATTTTATGGAAATGTTAGAAGATAAAGAAGCACATTTATGGTAGTTTTAACTAGCATTAAAGAGTGTAGTGTGCTCCACTTGTATTTAACATACTCCAGAAAATTGTGCAGATTCTCTTTGACTTTGGTGATGCAGTGACCCAGTGACCTTTTTTTGGTATTATATCTTTCTCTAGTGTGAATAGTTTGTCTTCAAATGCATTTGGCACTTGTGAGCAGCTGAATTAACTAAAAACACTGCATTTTTTTCAGGAAGCGATTTGCCTTAATTATGAAAGATCTCCCAAGAGCTCCTCACCAATCTAAGGTAAGACTCTTTTTCAAAAAAATATAGTATCTTAGAGGTTCTGATTCATTGGGTCTGGGAACTAGCATTTTTAGGAAGTACCTCTGTGATTCTGATGTAGGACCATACTTTCAAAAATACTGCTTTGTAAGAACCTTTCCAAGCACTTATTTTAGACAGTTCCCTTAGAATGGGGCAAGCAGAATGTTCCCACTATGTGTTCAGTGCAATAACTGCTTGATATTCTGTAGGCAGATGATATGCTTATTTAAATGAATTTCTCAGTTTGACAATGTGGAATCACATACTACCTGTTACAAAGAAGAATGTTTTCAAAGATCAAAGAAGTTATAATACATAACTTGAAATAGACTACTTTAGGACTTCCCTAACTAAATCTATATTTTGAAACACTTTTTTGTTTTGTTTCAGGTAGTCCCCATTTGTTAAAGAATAAATAACATAAATGAGCATGTAATAACGAAAGCATTTTACCCTTCAGATAAGTCTATCACAGGACGGTCTTTAGATGGAAATGAAGAACTCCTAATCAAGAATCCCCCCCTTTATGCCTCCTACCACATCCAAAATTCCTAACAATACCTGTCAGCTTCTAAATGTAATCTAGAAGAATGTCATTAATCCATCAATGACCATTAATGTGTAAATACAGATTGACTTATAAAACGGTAATGAAACAAAGAACTGATGTCTTTTTTTTTTTAACATCTTTACTGGAGTATAATTGCTTTATAGTGGTGTGTTAGTTTCTGCTTTATAACAAAGTGAATCAGTTATACATATATATATATCCCCATATCTCCTCCCTCTTGAGTCTCCCTCCCGCCCTCCCTATCCCACCCCTCTAGGTGGTCACAAAGCACCAAGCTGATCTCTCTGTGCTATGTGGCTGCTTCCCACTAGCTATCTATTCTACATTTGGTAGTATATATAAGTCCACGCCACTCTCTCACTTCGTCCCAGCTTACCCTTCCCCCTCCCCGTGCC
Source organism: Balaenoptera acutorostrata (assembly GCF_949987535.1). Taxonomy (NCBI): domain Eukaryota; kingdom Metazoa; phylum Chordata; class Mammalia; order Artiodactyla; family Balaenopteridae; genus Balaenoptera; species Balaenoptera acutorostrata. Next base: position 41,224,667 of record NC_080070.1, read on the forward strand.
CTCAAGTCCATTCTCTATGTCTGTGTCTTTATTCCTGTCCTGCTCCTAGTCTTAATAAGAATGCAACCAAGTAAAGATTTAGATAGATTCTAGGTCAGGTGCTCTGGCCTAGGGAGGTCTAAAACAGCAGTGTGGATTCTTAAAGAAGCCAAGAGAAGCATGAGGGAACTGAAGTCAGTGGGTACAAGGAAGAGAAATGAAGAGAAGAGAGGAAGGACCTGCTAAAGATAAACTAAAACAACTTCACAATTTTGACATTGTGCTGACCTTGTCCCAGAGCCCTTTCTTCCTGAATATCTATAAAGACCTGCCTTCTTCTAGTAGGCAAGGTAGAAGGTGCTTGGCTTAAGAGAGGTAGCCCCACATGTGCAAGAACAGACCAGAATTAAAATCCAAGCTCTAACAGCAGCTGTGTGATCTTGTACATTACCTCTGTACCTCTCAGTTCCCCATTTGTAAAAGGGAATAATAATTCCTATTCATGGACCTTTGAGAAATAAAGAGATGGGTATGTCAAGTTCCTGATATGGTGCTTCTTCTCTTCATCTGCTCACCTATTCTCCTCCATCTGATCATCCTGCAGTGCAGGAAAAAGGAAAGGGGGAGGCATTTTCCCTGGTAGCACATCTGAGGCATTTGTGAGTTGTTTTCTGATTTTCCTTACAAGTATTTGTGTCTTTTTACAAATTCTGCAGCCATTTCCAGGGAGAAATAAGTATCACTCCATGAATATGAACTGATTATATCTCATTTTCTGTCATTTCAGTACTCTTACAAAAAAGGTGAATATAGATTTGGAATATTATGCATCTTTATGAAATAAAACAAAACTAACACTAATTTATTGAGGGTTCATTGTTATTTAGCAGTAGAGGAAATGCAAAGAAATATAAGACACACATCTTCTGCACTAAAGAAGTTAATTGATTAACGGTTCAAGGCAAGTGAAAAGTTTCAGAGGCATTAAAAATTAAACAACAGCTCAGACATAATAGGAAAGATGTCATGAGGCAGTTCATGATTAATTTCAAAATGAATTGCGCAGACAATAATTTTTAAATGATTTTAAAAGAGAGAGCGATCACTTTCGTTTACATACTGAGGAAAGTTTGAAGCAGAAATTGGTGGAAATTGGTGGCCTATGGGTTGAAATCAAGCTGCAGGCCTATTTAATTTGAAACTCTTAGTGTTGTTCTGTTTTGGTTTTGTGTCTTTTTTTAGTAAGTTGCCAACATGAAAATTGTGGAGAATAATGCCTATGGTCCAGGGAAGGCCTTTCCAGACTAAATTGGTTATCCTGGGAATTTAAAGGAAGAGGAACAAGAGAGAAATCCAATTATAGTCTTACTCTCCATTAGTTCATTCATTTGTGAATAGCATCTCTCTTCTATCTGGGCATTTCTAACATTGAAATATATTCCCTGTCTTTCCTGCTGTCAAAAATTCTTGTTAACAACAACCTTAAAGAGACTTACTATTTCTTGAGCTACCACCAATAATTAAAATCATCAGGGTAAAAACCAGCAGTTCCTCCTCCTAGGTGATTATCAGCTTAGAGCTGGCTTCACGGGCTGACCACTTCATAAAGTGAACAAACAGGTAATTAAATCCTCAAATCTGTAGGAATCCACAGGGTCTAAACATCAACAAGCAATTTTACATTTAAGACATTTTGAGAATCAGGCCAATGAATAAACAGATATCTTAGATTTGATTCCAGCATATACCCTGACTGCAAAGAAGCAAAATAAAAATGAAAAAGCTTTGCACATAGTCGCTGTCTTTTTATTTAACACCACTATATTGGTAGAACATTGAAATGCTCTCATTTAAATATTCAGAAGCCCAGGATGGTTTGTTCTCCAAAAACTTTTATCATATAAACATATGTCTATCCTTATAGGATTTAATTGACATTTACTTCTTCAAGTTGCTTGCAAGACTTATTTTATTCATTGAAAACACCAAACATTCTCTGAACCAATCTGTATACACAAAAGATTTTTTTCATGAAATATTTCAAAGATGGGTCTACTCACACTCTAACTCCTGCAGAGTACAGCAGCATATTTTAATATCTTAACACTTTAGTCTCTAGATTTACCTTCTGAATTTTCATTGATAATCAGAAGAATCGCTCATATCCATATGCAATGTTAGAAGCAATCATTTGAAATAGGAGGAGGAAAGACAAATATTTTCTAGCAGGGTAGAGCCACTACACCATATGTATTATACCCACACCCACTTAAAACACCTCAACACATGAAAATTTGACCTTCAAGACATGAGGCTTTTTTTACTTCATAAAACATTTTGAGTTGCTACATAGTGCCCCTTTAAACAGACATCACCTTAGTGTCTTGCACATAGTAGATGCTTGATTCAGTCACTGAATATGAATTAAATGACTAAATGAGATATTTATCAACATCCAAGTTTTATTTTCAACACAATTTCTTAGAAATATATATATTTTTATTATTTGAATACACTTATTCTGTGGGGTTTAAGATCATCTTCACTCACTAATCTTTTTAAGAGAAGATAAAAACAATTCATTTTGGTCAAGCCTGGGGAATCTGCAACCTAGTCACGTTACAAGTTAGCCCTGAGGAAATCCAAGAATCTGCTATAAATGCTTTCAATTTATAGTGTTTCAGAGGCTGAATGGCATTAGCCCACTAACCTGGCAGTTCAACCACTTGGAGTTATAATTAAACACATCGCAACCTTTCGTTGAAATGTCCATTTTTGTAGACACAGAAGGAAAATTGTGGAGAGCAAAATGACCTTCGTTACTGCACAATACTAATACGTTTTTCACCTAAACTAATATAGGGAAATAAATAAATAATAAAAATGAAGCTGCTTTGAATTTAAAGCAGACCAGACTGGGCTGTAAGCACTGCTAGATGGAGGACCAAATATTTCTCTTAAGGCATGTAGTTCTAAAACTAAGAGTGTTTAAATTAGATCCCTCTGCTGGGCAAATTCAAACCTTTCAAAGAAGCAATACCTCTTCCCAGACCCCCATGTAAGAATAAAACAATATATAGCCACAGGGCCCACGAAGAGAAACAAAAGCTGGCGAATCGACAAAGTTCCTCTGGAGTGTATGTACTCATTTAGGCAGCAGGAGGATAAACAGGACTCAAGGTCCAGCTTTGCTCCAGCCTCTATGGCACCAGTCTCTGGACACCATCCAGCTGAAATCAGGGCGAATGTTAGCTGAGTGTTAAAGGGGTGAGTTTGAACCGTACCAGATGAGGAAAGTGGGGATTTCATTGTGTGGCTCTCTCCCTTGCTGGGAAATCTCTTCTATTTCTTCAGTTACTCTTCACTCTTCAGCTCTGGCTTCTAATCTCCTTACTCTATCCAAATGGCTCTTACCGACATTACCCATGACTTCCTAATTACAAAACACTGTTGACATTTTTAGGCTTTACTTTAATACATCTTTCTGCAGCACTCGGCGTGGTAACTATTCCATCCCCCAAAGCCCCTTTCCTCTTGAGTCTCACGGACGTGTATGCTACCAGTTCTCGCGTTCTACCTCCTGTTGATCTTTTTCCATCTCCTTTGTGGAACTCTCTTTCTCTGCCTCCTTCTAAAATACCATTATTCCTATAATATTATATTCTCTCTGGACAGGGTTTTGTTCTCTCTTACAACTTATTAAAAAAAAAATCCACAGTGGATGCCAGGGTCTAGGGGAAGGAGGAAGAGGGAGTAATTATTTAATGAGTATAGAGTCTCAGATTTGCAAGATGGAAAGTTCTGTTGTGAGATTTTTCACAAGCTTCTGAATATACTTAACACCGCTAAACTGTACACTTAAAAATGTTTTTTACCATGATAGATGTTAGATAGATGAGAAAGAGAGAGGGAGAGAGATTCCAAATCCCAAATTTAGGATAATTTTGGTTACAAAGAGCAGAAAAGCTATCCTCAGTACCTTGGCTAGCTCACTACATGGCTTCAAAATGGTTGCACCTGCTCCACGCTTCATATTCTCACACATCTCGCCTTATAAGCATTAAGGAACTCTCCCAGCAGGGCCCAGGAGACACCCTTATATTTCTCATTGACTAGAACTGAATCACCAGCCACTTCCTAAGCAAATCACTGGCAAGGGAAATGATATCACTATGACCAGAAGAGACGATTCAAGCTGAGAGGCTTCTCAGAAACCTTTGCTGAGGATGAGGTTAGTCTCCCCTTCCCGAAGCACATGGCTGTGCAGAGAAGGATGAAGGCACAAAGTCAGAGCTCTACCAGTAAGGAAGAAGGGACGTGGAGAAGATTTAGTTGGACAACTATATCTGTTACACTGATCTCTCCTATGTGCAATAGACACATGGATACAACTGTTTCTGAAACATCTGCTCTCATATCTAACTTAACATGTACAAAACCAGTCATTATCTGCACTTCTTCTCATATTTCCTATTGCATTTGAGAACACTTCCACGTAATCAAAAGTCTAGTCAGAAACCTGGGAGAGGTCTTCCACTCCTTCTTTTCCTATATAAACAACAATCCCCAGTTCTGATAATCTTGACTCTTCATCTCATTTCTATTGCCACTACCTCCTAACTCATCTCCCTGCCTCTAGGCTGGCTTTTCCCAACCCACTCCAACTAGAGCAATTATTCTAAAGCACAGACCTGACCATGTAACTCTCTTTACAAACTGTCTACAACAGTGATTCTTTTGACTATGACTCCCTTGAAATCAGATGCAAAATTTTCTGAATGACTAAGTATGTGAAATTTTCTGGTAGACTATCCCAGAAAAAAATCCATGACCCAGAAAAGCTTAAAAAAACTACTGATAAAATGGATTTTTAAAAAACTAAGATATTTAGTACGGAATATAAGACCTTTTATAATCTGTTTCCTGCCTACCTCTCCAGACTCATCCCTTACATTTCTTTCCCTTATATATTATGTTCCACTTAAACTACTTGCAGTTACTCAAGTAGTATAACTTGTGCCTATGTATAAACTAGTACTTCTTTCTAGACTATTTTTTCTGCCCTCTTCCATTTAGCACATACCAATACATTCTTCAAAATCCAGCTTGTATATCACTTCCCCAGTAAAGCCTTCATTTATGGCCCCAGAATATATCATTTCCTTCTATGTACCTTCACTGTACAGATATTTTTCTATTTATAACACATTTGTCACTGTAATGTATATTACCTATTCTGTCCACCAAACTGAGCTGTCTGAGGAAATGATGGTGTCTTATCCTTTTTGTGTGTCCCCATCTCCTAGAATAAATCCCGATACAAAGTAAATGTTCACGAGGTATTTATTGAAAGGAACAACTTGAAAATATATATGCTCATAGTTAGTATATAATAATGGGATTGTGGATTAACCAGATATTGGGTATTAACCTGACAACTGCTTCCTTTCTCTTACCTAGCTTTAACAGCAATTGTTCTCTAACTTTAGTGTGCACCAAACTTACCACTGAAGCTTCTTAAAAATACATAGGGAAGCCTTGGGCCCTACCCCAGACATATTGAGCCAGAATCTCCAGGGCTACAGCTCTGACATCTGTTTTAACAATAAGCTGCCCAGATGATCATCACACACATCAGAACCTCACTCCTGCTCTCAAGAACTGACAGAAACCACTTTCCATTCCAGGACAAGGACCAAAGAAATATTCTCAATCTCTCCCCATTGTGGCCTTAGGCAGAAGGGTCTGTCACTACTTGTGACATCAGAGGATAATCCATTTTAATCACTGCCAACCTCCTTTCATTGAAGTTCAAGAAGAAATGTAAAAGGAACTTAAATCCTGTAAGTCATTTGGACAGTTCCAGCTGAAGAGCTAAAGCAGAAAATTAACATTCCAGCTCCCAGAAACTTTATTTCCATGTTTCTTCTGGGCATAAATAATTTGTAAGTCAAATAGAATTGTTCTGGACCTAGTGATTTTGCATAATGACTCATAGCATGATATTCAGGCTCACATTCAGTATTATTTTTCTTACATTTCCATAGAAGACTGACCACGCTATTCCCTAAACATCCCAACAGAGCGCCCAGCCAACACCCAGCCCCTGCCCAGACCAATCAGCCATTGAAAGAAAAAAATATTTTTTAATTTTTATTTATACAATAAATCAGAAACGGTACAGAAGATGAACCTGGACAAAGACCTGAGTGCTTGCAACCAGACTACAGCTGCACTCTCTTTGTTCAGGGACGGAGCAAGCATGACTCCTCAGACTCCCTCAAAGCCAGCAGACAATGGTTCTTCATTCACTCTTTATGAAATGAATCAGATATTGGTGTTTACTTATTCATATAAGCCTGATTACTCATCTTATTAACCATACTTCATCTTCCTAGTTTTATTTATGCATTGCTAACCTAGGTAAATATGGTGGCCATGGAGGTACCTTACTTCACAGATGTTTCCTCTCAATAAATCTCTTGCATATCTAATCCCATCTTGGCTTCTTAAAGGACCCAAACTGACACAGTGCTTGCTGTATTAAAGACTGTTGCAAACTCTTTGCAGCTACTCCCATTAAAAGGTGGAGACCCAGGGAGTCCAGTTTTCCAACCATCCATACCAGGATGCCAAGAGAAGACATCTGGGAACCTGCAGGCCAGTTCATCTGCCATCTGAGTACCACTAAGTTATCTCCAACAACATCATGAGCAGCAGAAAAATCACCCAGCCAAACTCTGCCTGAATTCTAGACCCATACAGTTTTTAGATGAAATAAAATAGCTTTTGCTTTAGCCATTAAGTTTTGGGGTAGTTTGCAGCAATACATTGTTCTTTCTTATTTAGTTGAGTTTAAAAATCAATAACCTATGTACATAATTCCTCACAAAAGAAAACGTTTTAAGAGTCTATATGAGAGAGTATTTTTCCGTAGTCTCTCAGGCTATAATTTTTGATGTAAGATTAGGTTTTATTCAAATCTAACCAGTTGAGTTCAACAGAAAATTCTTGTAATTTCAGATGCTAAGAAAGCACCTTTCAAAAGCTCCTCTACCTACGAGTTTTTAATTCATTGGCTCGCTTTCTATCTTAACTTTATAGAAAGCAACTCAATAATCTTCCAGTTAGCATGCAATTCTGCAATATTTTTTTATGCTCAAAAGAGGTAGGTAGGGGTCACAGGGAGTACAGTGGGAAACTTTTCAAAAAACTGGGGCTGTTGAAAAGAGCATGACGCTGCAGGCAGATTTGAAATGGAACACTGATTTTATTCTGATCAATAAATCCAGATAACACAAGGCATTACCATTCTCAGACACTGCAGTTTTTGCTTCATTTTAACTGAATGTGTCTTGTGGAATCTTGTTTTATTCCATAAAACAGACTGACATTTTTTTCCCCAGTCAGACAGGCTAGACCTATCTAAAATCAATCTTTCAGCATGGCAAATACATTGTAAATTATAAGGCAATGTGTATACTAAAGCAAGTGTCATAGTTAATTTTAACAATTTATTAAAAGCATGTCAGGATTTTGATAATACCAGGGAGATGAAAATTTGTTACACAGCATGCCAGATCAGCCCAGTTTTCAATTTGAAATTATAGGCCATTGACTAACATGTCATCAGGTTCACATAGTATTTATGGTCGATATGCTCAAGAAATTAAAAGCACTCAATCTTAGGCAAGACATAGATGTGAATGACTAAAACAGAAGACCTGAAAATATTACAGTTGTTATACCTTTAATAGATGTTTTGATTTATTTTCCAAGGAACCCAACACCTGCTTTAAAATCACAGCTCCATGGAAATCTTCCAATGCCCTGGTGTCACCACGCCCCTTGGAGTCATCTACAATTCAGGCCATTCCGGTACCTTTGTTTTTGTATTAATTGATCCCAGAGAATCAGACTGTGTAATCCTAGCTTTTCACTGTATCTTTAGAAACCGTTCTTTTTTTCTTTAACATCCTTCAAGAACCCCACATTTTTGAAGTATGTCATTCATTCATACATACAGTCATATATCTACATATACCTTCTGTTGGAAAAGATCTTAAAAAGGAGAAAATTGTTTAGTAAAACATAAGTGGTTCTGTTTTGCAGGGGGAGGGGGCTGTGTGTTTTGTTTGTTAGTAGCTTGGCTGGTGAGCAAGCTCTGGAATTGATAAAGAAAGCCGATTCAAAATGCACAGGTTCGGGGATCTGCATTCCTATCCCTTTCGCGTCCCCTCTTCTGTCTCTTCCTTTTCTTTTTTGGTGATCCTATGCACCCTCTTAGCTACCACTGCCCCCTCTTGGCTGATGACCCACCGTCTAGCTAGGACTTCTCTCCTAAGCTCAGCTTTGAAGTTCCACCTGTGTGTGGCACACCTCCACCTCAGTGTTCTCTTCACAACTCAAAAATCAACATTTTACTGACGCTCAATTTATTCAAGTTCAACAAATACTCATGTAAGCTAAAACCTGCGTTTTCAAGATGTGAAAACTGAATCCTAGAGTGGTTTACTAGATTACCTATAGCTGCCCAGTGGAAACAAATCCATTTCTCTAGAAAGAATGAATAAAACCTAAAATTTGTTCTTTGAGATAACCAATAAAATTGAAAAACTTCTGATTTATCAAGAAAAATAGAGAAGACATTTAAAAAATTATCACCATCAGGAAAGGATGATTTTCAGTTCTTGAATTTCCACTTATTTTTTTTTTTTTTAATTTTATTTATTTATTTATTTATTTATGGCTGTGTTGGATCTTCGTTTCTGTGAGAGGGCTTTCTCTAGCTGCGGCAAGTGGGGGCCACTCTTCATTGCGGTGCGCGGGCCTCTTATTATCGCAGCCTCTCTTGTTGCGGAGCACAGACTCCAGATGCGCAGGCTCAGTAATTGTGGCTCACGGGCCTAGTCGCTCCGTGGCATGTGGGATCTTCCCAGACCAGGGCTCGAACCCGTGTCCCCTGCATTGGCAGGCAGATTCTCAACCACTGCGCCACCAGGGAAGCCCTCCACTTATTCTTCATTATAGATGTCAGCTTTCCAGTGAAACTCCCCATTTTGTCATCAATTTTTCTTGAACATAATTTTTAGAGTTATTTTAAATTCCAATATCTGAATCACCTGTGAGTACTTTTATTCTCTACTCTTTCCCAAGGTCCTGTCTAGTAATAAATCAGGACATTGGACAGAAAAATTGTAGAGGGACTGAAAGGGTGATTCTTCCTCCAAAGGGCTTTTCTCAAGTTTCTAGAAGGCAGCTTTGAATAGGAGCAGAAACATTGACCCAATCAGGGCTTAAGCTGATTGGGATAAAGGTTTCAATCTTCCTCAAGCTGATCTATTTCTGGTTTCCTCTTATTTCTTGCATGTTGTCATTTAGAGCTCTCAGCTGAGAGTCTGGGCCCATTCACCTGGCAGACCTTGTACTCCAGTTTTTATCTCCCAGCACCACCAGATTTCTGATAGCTGCTCTCTGCTCAGCTTCTCTAATTCCTGGCCAGCACTGCCTCATGGGCAAACGTGGCTTAGAAGGTAAATATCACTTCTCTGCCATTCTCTTTATTCTAGGATTACGACTCTTCAAATTCTGGCTGCCTTGGAAACCATACAAAGCCTTCAAGCAGATGTTTTTCTGTATTTCATCCAGATTTTCTAGTTGCTCTCAGGGAGAGGATTGGTTAGCTCCAATCCAGTCCATCATAGTTGGAAGCCAAGATATATTTTGAAGAGATGGTGAATGGGATTTGCTGACAAAATTAGATGTGAGAATTGAGTGAAAGAAACCAGTTGAGAATGACTCCAAGGGTCTTGTTTTTGTTGTTGTTGTTGTTTTTCCCAAGAAACCATAAGAATGGAGTTGTAAGTAATTAAAATGGGAAAGGCTGGGTGGGGGAGACAGGTTTGGAGGGAAAAACGACAAGCTCAGTTATGAATACATTAAAAACGAGATGCCTGCTACACATACAAGTGGTGATGCTGAGTAGGCAGTTGGCTATACACATCTAGAGTTCAGAGGAGTCCAAGATGGAGACATGAGTTTGTGAATCTTCAGCCTGTGCTTTTGGAGTTTACAGGGTCGAGGCTAAGATACATACAACACTGGAATGCAAAACAGTGAGTGGCACTCTTTAAAAGACTGAAGATTTTTTTTTAAATCTAAAAACTCTAAATGAATTTTTCAATTTTTATAGCAGGACTTTCAGATCAGAATATCTGAAGTAGAGCAGGAGAACAAGGCAGATAGAGGCAGGATTCTGTGCTTTCAAATAAATCCTACCACACTGTTTCTCTAAAGACAAACAATCATGATTACTTTGTCTTCTCACTCAGGTAGGAGGTTTGGCACCATTAATTTCCTTTTCCATCCTTCCTCCCAAAGGACTCCATCTGTAGAGAGGAGCCTGAGTAAGGAGAGAGTGGTATGTATTAAAAGAGAAACTAGACAGTACAAAAGGACTTGGCAAAGAGAATGAAAAATGAGAAGAAAAAAAGTAAAATAAAAATACAAGCATACTTGAAAGTGAATAATCCTTGCGTCTGTTAACATTTACTTATTTCTAAATGCTTATATTAGGAAGTCAGGGGGGCGTTGAGTCTAACCTTAGTTATCTATAGGAAATACATACCCTCATCATTAATTAGTAGTGGTCTTTACTTATTTAACTAATTAAACAACTTTTCAAGGAAGAAGAATAAACTTGCTTTTATAAATCTAAGAATCTCTACATTTGCTTTTTAAAGAGTCAGTTTTGTCTATTGCCCCCCTAAAACACTCTCATTTATCCTTTCATATACACTATCACCTATAGAGCAAGGATCCAAAGTTTGAGGACAAAATCAGAATCACAAAGTATGAGGCTTGGGTAGCTGCATTTTTAAAATTTCCATGGATTTCAAAGCCTTGGTTAACAACCATGATAAATAATTTTTTGTCTTTCCTCATTATTGATGTTATTCAGTCACTAATTGCCATAGACAATGTTTGTGTCCCTTCACAATTCATATGTTGAAACCTAACCTCCCATGTAATGGTATTTGGAGGTGGAGCCTTTGGGAGATGATGAGGTTATGAGGTCAGAGCCCTCATGATGGGGATTAGTGCCCTTATAAGAGAGACCCCAGAGAGCTCCCTTTCCCTTTCTGCCACGTGAAGACAGCAAGAAGATGACTGTTTATGAACTAGGAAGTGGGCTCTCAACAGACACAGTATCTGCTAAAGCCTTAATCTTGGACTTCCTAGTCTCCAGAACTGTGAGAAATAAATGTTTACTGTCTAACCCACTCAGTCTATGGTATCATGTTATAGCAGCCTGAAAGGACGCAGATACTAAATGAAGAGTGGTCAGAGCTGCCACTGTCACTGAAAGGTACACATTCATGTCAGTTCTGGATCACCTCAGAAGCCTCTGCTATCATTCTCCTTCTCTTGGTTTCAATCTGACTTTTTGCCAATATCCATATAACTGACAGAATAATCTTCCTAGAACACCACATTGACCACATTACTCCCGGGTGAAGAATCTACCATGGCTTACTACGATATCAAGTTCCTTTTTTTTAAATTTAAACTCAAGAATCCCTAAAATAATCCCATAATTCTTTATCCTTGCCTCTAATGTCAATCTCCCTAGTGTGTCATATAACAAAAATTCAATTCTGTTTATATTTTATTTAGTTTAATAAGGTCTTCTTATGATTTATAATGCAACATTCTGTTTGTGTGTAACGTATTATATAATTAGTACCAGACACTTAAGGGGTTGACTTCCAAGCGTTGCCATAAAGGCCACCTTGGAGAATATTAGGAAAACGAGCACTTCATGACCTAAGTGTCAGGAGATCAGAATTCTAGCTTCAGCTTCAATGCTAACTAATTACATGACTTTGGGAAGATCATTTTATTTCTTTAAGTCTCTGCTTTGTCATTTGCAAATGCAAGACTTGAATTCAATTATCTCTCAGGTCCTTGTAACTCTAATGCTTTATGAGGCTCTTACCTCTCACAGAGAAGGGTGAACTAATGACTAAAAATAAATAGCATTAGCTTACAAGTTCATAATTTTATAGAAAATAGGCATTTGAAGCAATCTAATAAGCTAAATGATACTGTATTTAACAGATACATAAATTACATTTATTCTTATAGGGATTTTTATTTGTTTCTTCTTTTTGTCATTTGTGCAAAAAGTGTTTTGGCTTTTGCTTATGATCTAAAGCAGTCCACCTCTGACTGCTGTGTCTGCTTTACACAAACTCTACTATTTCCAAACAATTCCAATTGCTTTGAATCTGCTCACATCCAGTCACAATAAAGATAAAGCTGTGATAATATTTCTAAAAATAAGTTAAAATTATCTGAGAAGCCAAAAAGCAATAACCATAATAGAGATTGCTTCATCTGGCGAAAAATGAAGGGAACTGATGCAGATTTCCTGCTTCTTGGTCATTTTTACCTCCAAACTTTGCTCATACTCTCACCCACCCTGTATCGTGCTATCAGTCCAAATCCATTAGTTCTTTCAAGGTCAGACTCAAAATTCACTTCACTAGCCCTTCCCTCCTATCATACCTTTATTCCTCATGAGATAGGGGCCAGGCTTCGCTTCACTTTACTCCCTACCCATTTATGAACTCTCTCTCCCACTTTAAACATCTACATCAAGGTACCATCATCTTTGCTCTCCTAGCTGCTCAGGAAGCACATCCAGATGTGCCCACTCCAACTTTTCATCCTCCACCCTAATATTCTACACCAAGTTTTAGCTATATCCTGGCCTGTTCTTTTGGATTACCAATATATTAAAGCAAAAAATACTGATGATTAAATGCTAGCATATATAGATGGGAATAAAAATATATTTATTAAATTCCAAAGTTAATCCACACTATGGAAACATTTGATAACATGAAAAAAGGAAAAAAATAGACTTCTGCATAGTAGAGTTAACTTTATCATATATCGGTCTGACTGGAGGTTAAGCCTTCCATCAAAATAGAGAATGATCTATATAATTCTTCTGATTGCTAGATAGAAGACAGAGAAAACATTCCAGATAATGTTAATAGCCAAGTTGCATAGGAGGAAGAAGGAAGCTTTTTGAGAGACAGTAAATGGTAGTAGTTAAGGGCACCAGTTCTGGATTCATGCTGCCCAAGCTCAAACCCCTCTGCCAATTGCCAGTACGAAGACCTTGAACAAATTACTCCCCATCTCTGTGCCCACGTCTCCCAACAATACAATAGAGATAGCACTAGCCCCTGCTTCATGGAGTTTTTGTGAAGACTAAATTGTTCACACATATATAATGTGTATAGAATAGATTAGTGTTTCCAATGATTGTTGCTATTGTTAAGAGTCCCTCAGTTAAACATGTAAAGCAGCAAATTAAGAACAGAAAGAGCTGGTAACGAAACCTGCACTCAAAGTGTGAGTTTTACAAATTGCAAGTAAAACCACTGAGAATTTTCAGCCATCAGTCAAGCAATCCTGATTCGAGCAGGGAAAACACATTATGAAGAACCTTGTGGAACACAGAAGAGGATCATCGCATACACAAAGATTTCAAAGAAAGAAGGCCCAGAATAGATCCAGAAGAGAACATTCCCTTAGCATCCAATTCTTTAGTTGCCATTAATGCTGGAGCAATACTGTGCGTCATAGTGGAGTTTTCCACATGTACATATAAAATATAATGTTTAAGTTTATTAAGTAGTTTTATATTAATTAAATACAGGTCATCTATGTGGGTTCAGCTCCTCCCCTAGTTATACTTAATGTTGTTTTTATAGAACAACATAAGAATACCTAAGTAGATATTTGTACCTTGTGATCCAAGTGTCTGGAGCAGCTGCGATGCTGGATCAGGGGATGGACAGACCAGGCAAGAAGCTCTTCTTCCACAAAGGTGCCTGAAGGAGGCCTATTGCTTGTTGTGCTGCAAATTCAAGTAGGCAGTTCGTCTGAAGTGTCCTGTTAATTATTACAGAGGCATGTGAAGGCTTACCTTAAAGGAATGGGTTCAATCATTTCACACAGTCCACCTCCCTCCTTTCCAGACTCCTGCATATGTGCATCTCCAGTATACAGAGACAGCCAGCTTCTTGCCTTCTTTCTCTTGTTCTTCCCAAGGCTGCTCCTTATCCGCCTCTCCTCCTAGTGAACTAATACTATGTCTTCTTCCCAAGAGCTGCCTTTCTTTCGCTAGTCAACATGTCATGTGACCCCTTGCTTTCTGTTTCCCCTACCCATTACACAGTAGTTCTCTGTAACTTCCATTCTCTAACCTGTTTGCACATTATTTTCCTTTCTATATCGTTGCTCCCTTTATTTTTAACAAGCTCTGTGCCAGATTACTAGTGTCAGTTATTAACCTCAAGAAAAATGTGTTCAGGAGAATCCCCTGGCAGTCCAGTGGTTAGGACTCTGAGCTCTCACTGCCGAGGGCCCAGGTTTGATCCCTGGTCAGGGAACTGAAATCCCACAAGTCGAGTGCCGTGGCCAAAAAGAAAAAAGAAAAAAAAAAAAACGTGTTCCCTCTCTTCATTCTATTTCTGACTTAAAAAGTTAGCATAGGGCTTCCCTGGTGGCGCAGTGGTTGAGAATCTGCCTGCCAATGCAGGGGACACGGGTTCAAGCCCTGGTCTGGGAAGATCCCACATGCCGTGGAGCAACTAGGCCCGTGAGCCACAACTACTGAGCCTGCGCATCTGGAGCGTGTGCTCCTCAACAAGAGAGGCCGCGATAGTGAGAGGCCTGCGCACCGCGATGAAGAGTGGCTCCCGCTTGCCACAACTAGAGAAAGCCCTCGCACAGAAACGAAGACCCAGCACAGCCAAAAATAAATAAATAATTAAAGGTTCTAATAATTAAAAAAAAAAAGTTAGCATAATCTTGATGATTTAACAATAGTGCTGACAACATACATGTGTTAATTAAATGGCAAACCTCAATTTTTGTCAGATGTAGGGTATAATAACCTTATTTTTATCTTTGCTTCTTTACAGCAAGTATTCTGAGCTGATACTAGGAAAGTCCATCCTCAACACACTGATCCCTCCAGCTGACTTAAGAAAGGATAGTGATGATGTAGCTTGCCAACAATACCCCTGGAAATTTGACTGTTCTTGTCTGATGACAATAAGAATGATGAGACATTAGTCCCTAGGAAAGAGATTTTTCCTTTACTGAGGCTGGTCGGGGCTGTCAACTACCATATCTGAGCACAGTATTAAAGTTTCATGACCTTCAGTGGTCAAGGAAAAGTTTATCCGAAAAGGAGTAACAGAGGCACAATTCCAGGTTAGTATCTAGGAAGTAAACATGTTTACTCTGTAAACAGGATACAACTCAAGAGGAAAATTCCAGTACCTTATTATAAAACCCATGGACATATGTTTTTATTATAGGCAAAATTATATATGGAGAACTCCCAGGCTCTCCATATTTTACCTGTCTCAATAGCCAGGAGACATAGGAAATGCTGTGATTGCCCTTGGTGAAGATATCTATCTGACCAGGAAAGACAGCACAAACAAAACCACAGGGTGGGCAGCAAGCCCAACAAGCCAAGGGACCCACCCCAGTAAAAAGCAATGATCTGACCTGATCAGCAGGCAGAACACAACCATACTCAATCTCTGTTCTAATTTTTATCACCATGGATTGGTTTCACCTGTTCTTGAATTTCTTATTAATGGAATTATCAATATGTATTCTTGTGACTGGGTAGCAACATAAAATTTTTGAGCTGTGTGCATCAGTAATATTCTTTTTTGTTGCTGAGTAGTATTCCACCGTATGGATGTCGTATAATGTATCTATTCAAGAAGCAAGTTGCTGGATATGGCTAATGTACAGAATTTATGTGGGGATGGTTGAGAAATGGAGAGTACACCTCAAAATAAACCTGAAAAGAAAGACAGGACCAAAATCACGACACGTGGCTTACTGAGGAGTTTGGACTTTACCTTAAGGGCAATAGGACTTGGACTTTACCTTAAGGAGTTTTAAGGGGTAGGGATAATCAGACACCAAAATCCAGATTATCACTAATGGGAAATCTCAATCTCTAATCAATAATTACTTAGAATTCACCTCAAGGTCTGAGTCTTATAACTGTCAACCAGAGTACATGCACTCCCTCTAATATCCTTCATTTTCATATTCAGCTAAGATATTTTGGGCATCTACTATGTCAGGCTCTCTGTTAGGAAATGTCACGTACATGACAGTTCTTAAGATTCCTGCCATCCTCATTGCCCCATGAGGGTATTCTTACATCTGCATGATCCACCTCTGCCACACAGCTTGGCCACTTGAGTCTGCTCTGCATTTTCCAGTTGCCTTGTGATAATGGGAGGATTTGACCCTGCTCATTCTTTTTGGAGGAAAACATAAATTGGTGATTGGAATTACAGCTAAAAGCAGGTCTCCCCACAGTACAGACACATTGTTTCAGCAACTCAGAGGTATTAGTGTTAAAGCATTTCACGCTCGATCTCGTATGAGCTGGTGCCAGTTGGACAACCAGTTGGCAACTGTCGGTTAGACGGCCAGTTGTGGCAGTTTTCTGGAATATCTGATGGAAAGATTTTTCTGAGTCTTTTGATGGGACTAGAGCCAAGAATACATTCATACAACATACCCTGGACCCTATTTGTTACAGGTAGCTCCAACACAAAAAATAGAAAAAGAACAAGGGACATCAATTTCTAAAAGTTTTGAAAAGATCCAAAATCATTTGCTTGTTTTATCCTCCTCCATTTAAAACTGATTTTCTTGAGTACAACTATTTAAGAAAATAAAATTTTAGTAAATATAACTGTTTTAATACAGGGGAAAAAAACTGCTCACTTATAGAGCACTACATGCTTCATAAAATGCTTTGTGAGTCGAGTTTTATGTCAGGGAATTTGGAAGGCAGGTTGGCAAGTGATGCCAGACATTGTAGAGAGAAAAGAAAGAGAAATAGTAATGCCTGAGGAAAACAACGGAAAGGACATCTCTGTCCCCTGGCCCGAGATGAGAAAGGTGAGTTATTTGCCAGCAGTGGGCCTCCTGGAATTCAGGAAACAAAGAATACAATGAAGGTGGGCTAAGCTCAGGGATCCCAGAGGAAACTAAATGCAGATTTCTTGGCAAGAAGGAGAAGCTGAGACTACGAATGCTGACAGACTGGAAGTGACCCCCATGGCAAAGGCTTCTGATGGGCAACTGAGGACAGAAAGACTCACCAGCCAAGCCTTCAATGGTCATGAGGCAGATGAACATTTGGAAGACTGACTGTTTTGCTGGATTCTCAGTTGCTTCTTCTTAGTCTTCAGATAAAATATGTGCATGTGTGATATGTGTGGAGCGGTATAATTTCAGGATATAATTTATAGTTTGCCTTACATTCCCTTTCTCTTCCTTTGCTTTTAAAGGCTCCATGTTTGTTTGCTTCAGGAGAAGTTCATGGCAGGGCAATCTGTTCTTTCTTTTCATAAGCTTAGCACTGTGGGAGGAATGAGGTTTGAAAAGAAAAAGATGGCCCCAGGCTGAATTATGAGCCTTTGGACTGGGAGTGGTACTATAATCCATGGTCACACAAAACTTCAAGGAAACTGGATCCTATGTGGGTCTTCTGGATTGACCAGAGCCCCATGATCCAAGAATGGCATGGGGAAGGCAGAGCCACCTAATTGAAAGAGTAAGGCATGCTGGCAGAAGAGGTACTTCTCTGGTTCCACTTTCTTTCATTCTCCAAGCAGTCCAAATCTTCAGGCCAATAGTAAGGGACAGAAAGAGTATCCATACAACAGACTACCACTGTCCCCAGCCAAGTTGACAGGTGAGGAAGTACAACTGGGTTTTCAGTGCAGGTGGATGGGAAGTTCAGGCAGGCCGACGTGAATTCTCAGTTGCTTGGTTGATTATCACTGAACATCACCCACGTTCTTTGCCCAACAGCCTTTAGACTTCAAAGATAAATTTAGTCCTTTTACAGTTAAAAAAGTATTTCCCTCATCATTTTATATATTATTTGCAGCATGAAACTATCAGACCTGACCTTCCCCCCAAAATGAAATTGTAAAACAATATAAACCTCTAGCTTCATTCACTGATCCAACAGTGATCAACCTCTAGTCTTGGATCCAACCTCTAGTTTTGTTCACTGATCCAACTCTACTCTTCAACAGTCTCTAACAATCTCCTTTAACCTGGAAGAAGTTTCTCTCACCTCAAATCCCAATGGACATCAGCTTTGAAAACAGAACCCATAAAGTCCTCCCACAAACTTCTCTAGACAAAGGAGCAGGAGCTCTTACTATTTTCTTGAATGGAGAAGAAAAAGGAGGTTTTTTTTTTTTTTCATTATAAAATTATTGTAAGATAAAGGCTCAACCTCAGGGCAACTGGGAGCAGGATAGGTACAGTTTCATCACTCCTTAAATGTTAATTCTTTTGGATCTGACAACTGTATTCGAGGCTTCTCTCCTTTTTTGGGCTGAAAGTATGTAGAGCCACCTATGTTCTAGCTAACATTTTAAAAAATTTACTCTCTTAATAATGGGCGTTTCAGTTATACCCATGGTAGAAAGATGATGAGTGACCACTAAGGCCTATCTGAAACTTTGGTAGTGTATATGAAGCTTGGGGAGGGGACACTCAAAGATGGCTACAGTCACATTTCCCTCCAGCCCAGCAGGAAAAGATTTGAAACAGTATAATTCCGTTTCCCTCAGAGGAGAGGCAGCATTTACACACGTAATCTCAAGAGCCAAACTTTGTGAGTGGGAAACCTGGCTCTATCAGGATTATATGACTTTGGATAAGGTTCCTGACCCCTCTGTGCCTCAGATTCCTCACCAGCAGAGTGAGAATACTAACAGTATATGTTTCAAGTGTTGTTGGGATGATTAAGTTAAAATGTATAGACATCCATACGACAGACAGCAAGAAAGGGAAAACTGAGAGGAAAGGACACTCCTTCCCAGAAGTTTCACACACCACTTGTGTTTATGTTCCATTCACCAGAATGTAGTCACGGAGACACATTCTGTAGTCAAGGAGATATGATCTTTATTCTGAAAATCCATGAACTAAAATGTGCAGGGTTGCATCTCTGAGAGAAAAGGAGAATAAATATTGGAGAAATATTTGGAAATAGCACTTTCTACCAAAGGCATCTATTGAAAGACTGAATTTGTGGATGGAGATTCACACCTGCTACATAAGGTTATTTTGTCTCTTTCAACAGCCTATACTGAGGTCTTGCAAGATGTGTGAGGTGAAGAATGTTGTTCTTCTCCAGGATGTAAGTAGTTCCACATGGTTGGGAGAAGATAAGCTAAGGAAGAAGATATTCCTAAATTTAGAAATCTTGCCTCCTACAAAAGAGTCTGAGCAAAGTAAGAGTTACCCAAGAATAATTTCATTTGATTAGCTAGCTTATGAATTGGACAGGGCAAGCATTATAATCCTGAGTTTATACATGAAGAAAATTGAAGCTGATTGAGGTTTCTGTGTTCACACAACTGTTCAATGACAAAACCTGGTCTCTTATCCATGACTCCTGACCACAAAAACAAGCAATCTTTTCATTAAACCAAGTTGAGTTTTATTACATAACTAAATATTGAATCACTATTCACAGCACTTTTCACAAGAAGAAATGGCTCTGAGCAAAGTAGTGTTCTTGATAAAGTTTTATTTTAGGAGCTGGGCATCTGAATTCTGTTTTCAACCCTACTATTACTTAGTTTGTGACTTGGACAAGTAAGTAACATTCGTGTGCTTGACTTACCAGATTGAAAAATGTGAAAACTTTGTAACTTTACTCTTAGTTCTATGTTATGTGTCAGCAACTACAGTATAAGCTATTCCCAGGCAAGAATCTAGCCTCTATGTAACAGACAGAGAACCACCTGTCACTGAGCATACGAAAATAACTCTATAATATGTGACCTGTTGGACTAGGTGACCTCTAAGGTTTTATGGAAAAAATGTTGGGATACCCCTGAGGCATCCAGAAGCACTCAGTAACTGACTGGTAAATAAGGAAAAGCACCTCTGATTTACACTGCTTGGTGAATAAATCATTTGATACTTGTGGCAAGTGAACCAAAAGGATATTGAGATAGTCTAAGAAGCAAGGTGAATCAGAAAAGAGTCTGGAAAAAAATTATTTTTTAATGAATTTAACCACTGGTAATTAGGATTGGCAGTATAAATTAGCATAAACACACTGTCCAAATGGTAATGCAACTAGAACATTGTTATAAATTCTTAACGCACTCTTTAAGAATAGAAAATGACAACTCATCAAAGAACAATTCATCAGGGTTTACCCAGCACTGACCTGAGCGCTTCATTGCTCTGATCTGTGGAGCCCATTTCAATATACTAGGCAAAATGCTTCGAGTGGAGAAAAGAGAATTTTCATATAGTAATAGTCTGGATTAGTAGGTTTCAAAACTTCTTGGTGGAAGAAAATTGTCCCATTTTTCAAAGGGATTAGTAGGCAGAAATCCAATATAAGAACAGTAAAAATAGCAATAACTAATACTGAATATTACTATGTGGCAGGTGCTGATATAAATATATGTGTCAATTTATTTAAACCTCACAGCAGCACCCAGATATTGGTAATATTATCCCCAGTTTGCACCAGATGAAGAAAGTTTGTAATAGGGAGGTTAAGTAAATTGTGAAGATCTCCCGAGTTGTAATGGAAGAAGCCAGGTTTCTATGAACAAGTCTGCCCCTGAGCCCAGTTACACTCTTTGCTTTTATATGTAAAAAAAACAGATGTATCAGAGCTGTTCTGGTTAGAAGTGAATGGGTATGATGGACCACTCCCCAAGGGCTGCCTACTGGTCTAAATGAAACCTACCTTCAGAACATCTCATATATGGATATCTGGAAAAGTACCTGTGATGCTGTCTTTGGATTTACAAGACAGAAGTCTCTCCCTTTATAACTTAATATTTTTAAATACATTTGAACCCTTTGTATTTGATTTTTCAGAGTCAGATCTAAGATACAGTCATGTCTGAATGAGACAACAATCAATTTTTTGAAGTCTCCAATCTAGAGAAGAGGTACAGAAGTAGACAGTAGATTCCCCATAATGACAATAAATGTTCAGGGCAACTACATGTAACTACAATAGGTGTCATATGATTGTAATGACCTCATAGAACTCTAGCCTTTATATATCCAAGAGGTGACCAACAACCATGGTGGTTAGAGAAATGTGTTAAAGAAGCAAAAGCTATAGTTTTCATTTCTACGTGGTAGGTAACTCAACTTTAGTCTGTTTCTAGGCCAGTACTTGCCTCTTTAATCAGAGTGAACTTCCTTGCAAGTGTAAGGTCCTTTTCTCTTTCTGAGGTCCTTTCTCTGTCACACAAAGTAGAATGTATCCCCCAATCACCGTTTTGCGATAAATGCAAGTGACCAAGATAGACAAGATGAGAGCATGACCAACAAACCATCACCAAAATTCAACTACCCTGGGAGACACACACCCAAGCATATCACCCTGACTATACATCAGGGTATGTATATCATTGTATGATATTTTTTATTCAAAAGACAGCATAATTTTGTATCTACAGGAACACAGACCTCATAGAATAGTAAAGAAACTTCCATGTGCTTTTAAAATTCCTTTTTATAATTCAACTCAGTAAATGTTAATCTAGCCCCCTCTCTGTTCTTAGCACCAGTGACACTAAGCTGACAGTGACACGGTATCACCCTGTCAGTATAATCTTAATCATCTTTGCTCATTTGTAAACCTTTATCTGTCAACCGTTCGTCTCTTATTATGGGTGAAAATTTTCATCCTTAAATACTTCTCCCTCAGCAGTGAACAACTCCAGTGCCTCTCCTGACCTGGCAACAGTAGGGAGGAAGTACTACTCATTTCAGCATCACAGAAGCAGCCTCAGATGGCAACGAGTTTCCAGGATAGGCTTAGGCAGGGTTTACCCAGTGGAAGTTTAATCAACTTCACTAGTGGTTGTGAAGAATTATTGAGCCATATCCACACATGATAATCCTCATCTTGCTTTGGTCCGTGTATTATAGAGGTTTTACCAGCAGGATAAATTGGCTGTTCCAGAAAAAAATAAAATAAAAAAATCCTCTACTCTGACAATGGTGTATAAATGGGACAGATCTGATAGGTCAATGGTAGGAAGGAAGATCTTTTCCATATTTAAATCTGAAATTTTCTAGTTTCTACTAGAGAAATGGGCAGAAAGATGGAATATATGCACTGGATAGAAGATGAGATTTCTAGTTCTAGGCATCAGTCCTTTACAAGAAGTTCCAATTATTAATAATCTTTTCAAAAAACATAAACAAAGAACATACATCAATTCATAATAGCACCAAATTTGGCTTGAGATTTTGAAAGCCTATTATTTAGATACGCAACTGGATAACTACTTTTCCTGCTGTGATCAGAGATTATAAAATATGCAAGTGTGAGACTGCTAAGCTTCACTAATTACCTTGTCTTACATTCAATCTTACTTTGTTTTTGTTTTTTGGGTTTTTTTTTGTTGTTGTTTGTTCTTTTACACAGATGCACGTACAGCCCTTTGGTGAAGTATGACTAGCACAATATCAAGAGTTCATACTGGAAACTATAATTGATAACAATAATTTAGTAGCACTTTTACAAAAAAATTGATAAAACTGCTGTACAACTCTAGAATGCACAGAAGTTATGCAATTTAGTAGTCATTTACAAAGGAACATAAAAAATAAAGTACCCATTTTTCCCAAGAGAAATGGAAATGCAATTTCCCAAGCAAAATCTATTCATGTTGGGATTTTTATTAGCTTTCTGTAATGGAAAGGCTATTAAATATATATTGTTTTGTGCTTCTGAATAGTTTTCACATCTTCTTAAGTGAAGACAAGATCAGTATTGCATTATGAAAAGTACCATTCACGCATTGTAAGCACCAGTTCACAATGCAACAGGCTGGAAAAGGCAAAATAAATTCCAAAATCTAAACAGGGCAAATGTGTTAAAATGAATGATAGCTTTATTACTTACTCCATAGATACCACGTAAAAGAACAAAAATCTGAGATTTGAAGCTAGCTTTTACTGAAAAGATCTTTAAAGCCATTTGTGTGAAAATGCAATGACACCTAGTGGCAGATTCAGCTCATCACTACTCTATACTCACCAAGAGAACTTTGGGCCCACTACCATTTTAAGACATTCTCAAAATAGGAAAATAAATCTGGCATTCGGGGTCAACACGAAAGATGGAAAGATAGTTTACTGCCACTGAAAGGACGAGCTTTCATTTAATAGTCAAGGTTGACAAAATGAGAATAAGACAGCATTTTGAGAGAGGGAGGGTACTGCTCTCTGTCCTTCATATTCCTGTGTTGATACTCCACATGGACCTGAACAGAAATGTTTTAGAGTCAATTCCATCATTTCAAAGAGGACAATTTAATGAATCAAATCTTGTTTAGTGTCTATTCTGGTAACATACAAAAATGTCTGCTTGGGCTTCCCTGGTGGCGCAGTGGTTGAGAATCTGCCTGCTAATGCAGGGGACACGGGTTCGAGCCCTGGCCTGGGAAGATCCCACATGCCGCGGAGCGGCTGGGCCCGTGAGCCACAACTGCTGAGCCTGCGCGTCTGGAGCCTGTGCTCCGCAACGAGAGAGGCCGCGACGGTGAGAGGCCCGCGCATCGCGATGAAGAGTGGCCCCCGCTTGCCACAACTGGAGAAAGCCCTCGCACAGAAACGAAGACCCAACACAGCCAAAATCAATCAATCAATCAATCAAAACATACGCATCTGATTCAAGATCCTCATTAAAAAAAAAAAAAAAAAAAATTATAAAAAAAAAAAAAAAAAAAATGTCTGCTTATACAAAATGATGGGCAAAAGTTTGGTCTTGATCCAGCCCTACCCTAGTGAACCAAGGTGCTTCAGCTCCAAGTTCCCTATAAATTGTTCCTCTCTTCTCTAAAGAGCTAATCCAGATCAGAGTCTCTGAAAACATTTATTGAGAACTTACAGTCAGGTTAAGGATCCTTTCTTCATAGGTGCCTTTTAGACACCATGGCTTAAATGGACAATTTCTCTCCTCAAAAGTATATAATACATGAAATATTTAGGCCAACTTAAACTCCCAAGGACTTCTCCACAGGGTGTGTCACAAACTAAAAAGTTCTGGGCTACTCGTGGAAGAATGGTTGAGAAAGCAATTTCATTAAAAGCAACATTCCCATTGAGCTGTACTTCGTTCTTAATTTCAGTCAACAAAGATACATTAAATACCTGCTAAGCCCCAGGCACTGTATTAGACCTAGGTGAGCAAAGTCAAATAAGTCAGAACTTTTGACCTTGGGACTTCTCCAGTCTGGTGGATCGTGAGATCAGGGAGCACATCAATGCTAGGGCAAAGGTAACCACTGGGTTCTTTTTATGAGAGTGGCCTGTGAGAAGGGGCGATGTTACCTAACCCAGATTGGGCAGGAAGGGGGGCAGGAAGTAATAATAATGAGAAAAGTCTTCCCTGACCAGATAGCATTGGTGCCGACTTTTTTTTTTTTTTTTAATTTCTATTGGAGTATAGTTGATTTACAATGTTGTGTTGGTTTCAGGTGTACAGCAAAGTGAATCAGTTATACACATACATATATCCATTCTTTTTTAGATCCTATTCCTATATAGGTCATTACAGAGTATTGAGCAGAGTTCCCTGTGCTATACAGTAGGTCCTTATTAGTTATCTACTTTAGTAGTGTGTATATGTCAATCCCAATCTCCCAATTTATCCCTGCCCCTCTTATCCCCTGGTAACTAAGTTTTTTAATAGGGCAGAAATAGATGAAGAAATGCAGGGTGGTGGAGAGAGGGCAGAACTTAGGTGGAAGGAATGGAAGGTAGAAAATAAGCGGGGGAGATCATGGCACATTACCTAAAAAGCAAATCATTCAACATAAATTTTACACTAAAGGTAATCAGTTACCTTCGAAGGATTTTAAGAAAGAAAGTGATAATATTTAATTGGAATTTTAGAAATATCACTCCCCGTAGAGAATGACTCAGGGGCTCTATGAGACCTGCTAAAGTCGTGGAAGACTGTGTGGGAAGCAAAGTTCACTGGATTCTGTGGGGAAACTCAATTCCACCTAATTTAATCAAAGTTGGCTAATCAGACTCAGGATCTATACAGCTTGGACGGAGAATCTCACAAATTAGCAGATTAGCCATTTTTAGCAATCAAGCAACTCAGTCATTTTGCAAATGTTGAAAACTATTAAGCTTACTTCCTCCTACCTAACAACAAGAAAATGTAAGAAGGAAAACAAGAAAATAATAAAACTGACAGTGGCAAGAGTTCTTCTGAAAGTTTTCCTGATGCTTCACCGCTCCCAAACAGGTTGGCCATCAGTCCTATTAGAACTAGCTTCTCTAAGAAGTACAAGAAGAGCAGTAAAATGCAGATCGAGAGAGGAAGTGCACAGCTTGGGGAGCGTTTTTAAGACTAACATGCAGTCTAATCTCTCCATGGGTGGGCTGGTGGGTTTTGTCGCTTTAGGAAAATGGCAGAACAAGCTCTTGGAACCCTTACTCTCTTCCAGATTCCATTCAGAGTTGGGATGCCCTAACCTTCCCTTGAAGCACAGTCCAAACAGCCTCACAGAGCAAAATCAAAGCAATGAGTACAGAGCTGATTCAACGACTGAAAGGTTTTCAGAAGGAGAATTTTGATTTCATTCCTTATATGTTTTGTATACAAAGGAGGAAAGGAGGGAAGGAGGGACCACTACATAATATGTAGGCAAGGAAATAGCTACCAGGATGACTGATAACTGAGGCTGCTACAGTTTTCAAGACAAGAAATGATGTGGGTCTAAACAAAGGCAGTGGGAATAGAGTAGGAAAATGTGACCAGTTTAGAAATACTAAGGAAACTGAATAAGACTTGCCGACCAGTTGGATGCGGAATACAGGGGAATGGAAAAATCTGGGATAATCCCCACATTTCTGGCTTAGAAGGCTAAGTCGCGATGCCATCCACCAAGCTTGAAAATGTAGGAGGAGCAAAGATAGGTGGAGAGAGTGAAAAAGAGAGGGAATTAAATTTTATTCAAGTAAGGCTACATTTTCTGTGGAACATCAGTGAACTGCCCATCAGGCTATCGTTTGTTTGTTTGTTTTCTGCTACTGAGTTGTCTTTATATATTTTTTTATTAATCTCTTATCAGATACATGATTTGCAAATATTTTCTCTCATTCTATAGGCTGCTTTTTAATTTTGTTGATGGTTTCCCTTACTGTGCAAAAGTTTTTGGTTTGATGTAGTCCCATTTGTTTATTTTTGCTTTTGTTGCCTTTGCTTTTCTTGTCAAAAAAAGATTTTTTTAATAATAAACAAACTACCCCAGTTACGCCCCTACGTTATTCCCTCTTTCCAAATTTATTTTCTTTACTTCATACTTACCTCTTAATGGGGACTTAACTTTTCAGGATGGCATCTCCTTAGCACTCGACTATACACATTCACTCATGCATGCACATAGCTCCTCTCTGGAATGCCATTCAAAGGAGCTCTTTTGTTCTACTGTGGCCTGGGGTTTGCATAAAACAATCTCTAAGAAACAGAATCAGGCACAATCAGCGTTCCTTCCATTTATGGTCCAAGGAGCGCATCCAAACCCTTAACACACTTGGATTGCCATGAAACAGATGGCAAAAAAAAAAAAAAAAACAGAAGGCCTTAAAACCATACTAATTTATTTAATGTTTTTGGCAATGAGGAGTCATTTGTTGTTTTAAGAAGAAAACAGACATGATAAGAGAAATATCAGAGAAAATTTGGGAGAAGTGTGGAGAGGTACTGAGATGGCTGAAGACAAGATATTATTAGGAGGCTATCTAACTAAACTAGTTGAGAAATGAGGAAAGTCAAATGAGGGGAATGGCAGAGTAAATGGAGGAAGAAGAAAGAAATCTCAAAGTTAGTTCTGACATACTATAAGCTAGACTTATTGATTGGCTCCTGGGGCTGTGAGAAATAGGAGTCAAAGATGGCAAAGTTTCCAGGAGGATGACTTCAAAGTAATTCTATTAAGAGGGTGAAAGTGCAGAAGAGGGGAGAAAGTTTACCAGAGAATAGTAGTTAGTTATGTGACCTTTGAGAGGCATTAGGGCCAACTAGATGAAGGCAATAATTGGCAGCTCAGACGAGGTCTGGGCTGGAGATATAAGTTTGTGGAAATCAGCATAGTTGAGGCCATGGCAATAAATAAGAGGATGAGAAAAGTAAAAAACCAAGAACTTATCCTGTTCTTTTGAAAAAACAATATTTACAAGCTCCTGAAAGGAAAAGAAACCTAAAAGGAGACTGATAAAAAAAAAACAGTAAAAAAAAAAAAAAATCAAGAGGAAAATGGGAAAATGTAGTGATTCAGAAGCCAAAGGATGCTTTGTCATGGTAAATGCCACAGAAGTCCTAGAGGATAACAGCTGAAAAGAAGCCATTAGATAGGGCAGGTAGGAGGTTGTCAGTAACCTTTGAGAAGCTAGCTTCTGTAGAGTGATGGATGGGAATAAGAATCCCCTGCAAGTTGAGGAAGACTGAAGAAGTGAGTATTGAGTTTTCTTTCAAATTTGGGGACAAGGAATAGGGACAATATTGAGCAACAGAGGGACTCAAGATCCAGGAAAGCTGTAATAATTCTCAGTATGTGGACATTTTTATACAGGACAAGCTGGTTAAGGCCAGTGAAGAGGAAAATTCTGAAGATACGAGAGAGCCAGGAAATAACACTAGCTCCTAAGAGTCGATGTGGGTCGACTCTGTTACCCTTACCCTCTTAAGGGTAACAGAACTCTCATTTTATATCCTGATTTTCCGCTTAGTCTCTTGCCAGTCTCCCAATATTTTCAGAGGAAGAAGCTCAGCTTGCTGATGTTAGGAGCCCAGGATAAATACTTTAAAAAAAACAATAGTTAGCCTTTTTCAGGCAGTCATTTTTTTATAATCTCTTCAGACACACAACCCACTATTTTTGCAATGCCCAGCAATCTAGGTCCCCAAAGCAAGGTGTTTAGTGGCAGATACTTGCTGTTTCAGAGCAGGGCACCTCTCCAGTGCCCTCGCTCCTCTATTTCTCACCAGGCCTTTTATTTACAGCTCTCTCTGTCTCTCTCTCAAATGCTTTAGGAATAAAGCACTCTCTCATTAAGTCTCTCTTCACTTACTGCAGGATTTATCCCACCTACTACTAATAAACTGGTGTGATTTATGACAAGTGGTGTACTTTCACCCATTACAGGCATCTAAGGCTAACTCTGAAAACTCTCCAAACACTGATTCAAATGTTACTGAAGCTGAGCTCCTCTCTGTTCCCAATTATTTCACAGAATACCTTAGAGAGAAGGAAGTTCTGAAGGCAGCTGAAGGTTCCCCTTCACACAGAGCACAAAGCTTCCCTCTAAGAGACACTTACATCACCCCACTCTTGGAATAGCTTCAACTCTTTTGTCTTTCTTTTAATATATACATATCTCAAATTCATGTTCAACCTTCCATGCATCTGTTTACAAGCAAGTCATGATATCTACTCTAGAATATGTTTTCTAAATGCCTTAAGCAGATAAGTTCTCACATCAACAAGATTTTAGGTGTAGCCACCGCCTCAAGGTAGGTGGATGGCCTGGCTGACTTGTAAATTCTTTTCCCATCTTGCATAACTAACTGTACACTTGAGAGACCCTGAGATGAGCTTCTAGGTGTTTAGTTCAGGTCTCTGTATTTCATCTTTAGTCACTTCCATCACCCAAACTGGGGCCATATTTTCAGTGCTAGTGAAGTGGGGGAAACTGCTGGAAGAGCAAGTTTGGGGAGGAAGGGCCAAGTGAGGTTCAGGATGGAGTCAGATAATCTTACTCTGAAACTTACGGTAAAATTTAGGGTTAGAGGTAACACTTCCTATGCTGCAAGTGAACCCCTTTCTTATTTCAGCAGGGATCCCTGATGCTTGCCAGATGGGGGAAATGGCTCAGATAACAATATATCTATTTTCTCCAAATTGGCACTCAGCAGTCCTAATGTCAGGATCTGTCATAAATGGCAAAGATTAGTACTGGTTTTTTAAGGATTAACATCAAAAAATAGCTCCAAGCCTTAAACATTCTCACTTGCAACCAGAAACATAGAGGAGATGGAAACAAATGGTGATGAGATTTTAGGTGATAAGTTCTCATCCATGATATGAGAATAAATGGGTTCCATTTAATCAAGTGAACAGTTGTTTCTTAGCTCATTTTTCCTTTTATTCAGCTTTCAAGCTAATACAAATGATTACGGAGGAAGCTAGGAACAGGGCAAAAAAATTAACAGTAAATCTGAGCCATGTAAACACAGGGAGGTAAGATTCGGTGTGACCAACAAAAGAGAAGAAGTGGAATTCCCATAAGAAGTTACCATTATAAAAAATACTTTAGGAAAAAAAATGGTTCTCCTTGTTTATGAAAATAGAAAATAAGTAAAACTATTTTTCCCAGAACAACACAGACACCACTTCGGCTTTCCTTTGATAAGCCATTGATGAAAGGAAATAATTAGTGAGGGCATCTTACAACCATTCGCCCACAAAATCTCCTTAGCAGAGAGATTTTCTAGTACTGTAGTTTATAAATGGATCTGGGCTTCCATATTCTGTATGAAAGCTCATGTTAATGAATCCCTGTGCTCTGTAATAAGGTCCTTGACTCTCCAGGAGTCGCAGCCCCCCACATCAAATGCCATGGGGGATTGACTGCCTAATTTTAGATGATGTCTTACTCCATTAGTGCCTAGCATTAGGGAGACAGCATGATGTGGTATAAGAAATTTAGGTTTGGAAATCCACAAACAAGGGTTCTATCTCTGCATCTAAATACAAAGTGATTTCCATAAGTTATAACCTCTTTGAAGATCAGTTTCCTCATCTGTTAAAAAAAAAGGGGGGGGGAAGATTATGTCTCCTTCAAACTCTTTTTTTTTTTTTAATTTATTTGTTTTATTTATTTATTTTTGGCTGCGTCGGGTCTTCGTTGCTGCGCACGGGCTTTCTCTAGTTGTGGCGAGTGGCGGCTACTCTTCATTGCGGTGTGTGGGCTTCTGCTCTAGGCGCCCGGGCTCTAGAGCGCAGGCTCAGTAGTTGTGGCACACGGGCTTCGTTGCTCCGCGGCACGTGGTATTTTCCCAGTCCAGGGCTCAAACCCGTGTCCCCTGCATTGGCAGGCGGATTCTTAACCACTGCGCCACCAGGGAAGCCCCTCCTTCAAACTCTTAAAAACTTGATTTTCTTGTTACAAAAGAAGTTGGGGTGATCATAATTATCACAACAAGCTAACACTACTTTTTCAATGAGAGTGCTTCATTTAAAAAAGCCGAGAGACAGAATTACATTAACTCCTTATATTATTTTCTAAATTATCTTTAATTACAATCGTAGTCATGGTGATTAACATAAGGAGTAGATCATGTAATTTCTATTTTATATTTAGACCAGATCAAAAGGACTTTGCTCTTTCTGAAGTCCTAATTTCCATTTGAGTTATAAACACCTTTGTTAGCAGCTGTTCTACTATAATATCTTTCTTGGAGCACATAGGTGTGATAGTATTAAGACCCACAAAATGCACAGAGAGATAAATATCCTCTTAGCCTATTCCAGTCATACAGTATTTCTTCCTGTGGTGAACATTTTCTGAAGAGTCATTAAAATGCTATTTCCCTGCATAACTAATAGCAGCATGGGGTTAAATCAAGTGAATAAATGACTACATGGAGATCATTTTCTTAGAGAAATTGTTTTCTCATATTTGTCTCAAGCTTGTGAATTGTCTGGTATTTGTCTGACCCATCATCATTTTTAAAAATTATGAAGTAAACAGCACACGTGCACACTAGCATTCATTTACATATCACACAAAAGAAAAATAGGCATCATGTCTTAACAGAAAAGCCTGAATTACAGCCCAAATCTAGAGTTCTAGAAAGTGAAGTGGATAAACAGCTTCAAACAGTTATGATTCCCCTGTTTTATAGAGCACAGACCTTGCTGTGACATTGACATTCACTCATTCATTCATTCATCCAAGCACATGTTAAAGCACCTGGGTCCCTGGCTAAATGCTAAGAAAATATAAAGGTAGTCTGTATGATCAAAAACTTCTCAATTTATGACAAAAGTGGATATGTATTCAATACAGTGTGTTAAGTTTTATAATAAAGGTATGTTCTGGAGACTAGGTACTGCAGAAGGGAGCACCTCTGCTGAATGGTTTTCAATTGTCCTTGCAGATCTCCTTTCCACCCTTTCTCTGTGATGCTGCCAGGAGGCAGACCTTATGGCTCTTTCAACAGCCTTACCTTCTGGCTTCAAGTTGGGTTCAGACAATGAGAGACACTGAAAGCAGGACAGAGGGCACACGAACACTAAGGACAGGTGTTTATCTCCCAATTCCTCCTTGAGAGGTAGCTACAGGTTGTACAATAGACTACATCTCCTGTTAGGTGGTCCGTTCTGGGGTATACCACTACCTCCTCTTGCCCTGTCAGGCCTAGCAGTTATAATGACCCCCAGCTGTTGCTAGTCCTGGGATCCTGCACTATCTTTTGTGGGTTTCCCTTAATCATATCTACACTTTTGTAAATAATCCCTATATTAAACCCTCCTCAAATTACCTACTTTGCATATGCTGTCTGTTTGTTTTCTTGATACATCACCCAACCCAGACTGGGTTGGGAAGAACCATATTTAGGAAGACAAAGTATATCACCTGGTCATGAAAAAGAAGGGAAGATTGGATAAGAGAAGAAAAGGGATTAAAGAATGGACTTTAAAAGTGGAAAAAAATTTCATCTGTAAAAATGTGAAGAACAAGGAATATATGATATGTCTGAAGCATCTGGAGTTGTTCAGAAAATGGTGGAATAGGCAGCCAAAGAGGCAATCAGGGGCCAGATCATGTAGAGCCTGGTGTGATTCAAGGGAATTTGGGTCTCATTATGAATTCAATTCACTTTTCTTGAAGCATCTTTGTTCAGTGCGGTTTCAAAAGGTGACAATAGTGGCATTTTGGAAATTAGAGGGGAGAGAATTGAAATTGGAGAGCACTTATTAGTTTAGTACAATTATCTCAACAATACAGTTGAGAAGTAATGCACATCTGGACTAAGGCCATGTCAGAGAGGACTGAGAGAAGGAAATGGAGAAGCATATATTTGATGGCACTTTGTGACCAATTAAATACTGGGAGAAAAGTAATGAAACATACTGGCTTAGATAACTGAATATATATATATATATATATATATATATATATATATATATATATATTTGTAGGGGCTTTATTATGTGCTAAACACTGTTCTTACAGTTTTACATATTTTGGCTGTTTTTGTCCTCCCAGAAACTTCTGAAAATAACAATAACTTTATCCCTATTTTTTCACCTGTAGCTAGCAAGGTACAAAAAGCTTAAGCAACTTGTGCAAAGTCATTCGAGTAATAAGTAGAGAAGATAAGATTATAGGAGGAGAAGGAGTTTGGAGAGAGGGTTGAGTGAGGTTAGGAAAATCCGGTTGGAATCCATTAGTCTCTCTAATAGTTGGGAGATATGTAAGTAGAGAAGTCTGATAAGCAATTGGATATACTAGCTTGGAGTCCAGCAACATAGAAACACAACGGCTAGAGATATAAGCTTGAAAAATTTCAACACATATTCTTCATAACTGAAGTCTTAGGACAGGATGTGAGTCCCTAGGGAGATTATGCAAAGTGAAAGTGGGTTTCAGGTTGGAGACGAAGGCAGCATTAACATTTAAGGAATAGAGTAAGAGGGGCATAAGCAGTAGACCCCACAATGCATTCCTGTCCCAAAACTCCTCACTAATCTTCCATCTTTCCCCACTGAGAATCATCTGCTCCAGACAAATTTATCTCCTTCTCTTGTATTGTGCTTCTTCTGATTAACTCCCTTTGAAAGATGGCCCCTGCATTCCACTCATCCAAACCTTTCTCAGTCTTCAGGAACCATTTCAAATCCTACTTCCTCATTGGAATTTGGTCCCAATTATCTCATTCTAGGAATTGTAAATCGCACTTTGCTATAAAACTCAATGTGCATGCTCAGTTCTTTTTGTGGATATTTATCTTTTCTATTGCCTCTCTGCTTTTCTGTATCTCCATATCTGTATCTCCAAATAGATCAGAGACTCCATAAAGGAGAAAGCATTCTTATTTTTATATCCCATTGTTCCCAAAGCAGTGCCTCATACATGGTGGATATTTGGTAAATAGCGTGCACTCTCTGATTTGGTGTTGACAAGGACTAGACACTACCCATATGAGCAAGTACATTCTCTATCAAGTCTCTGAGTGAAACTATCAGAGAGTTGAAATCTTTACTCCACTACCATTCTCTTCTCTCATATGCCCAGTGTCTTCATGTTTATTGCCATCACTCTCTCTGAGGAATGTCATGAGCTCTACACCCTTTCTGATCTGTCTCCTATACAAACTCATCTGACCACAATCCATTCTTTCATTGCAATCCTTTCTGCAAGCTGAGTACTGGCTAACTTGACTTTTTTTTTTCCTCCACCAGATAAAAGGTGAAACTTCCAGGTTCCATCTAGAAGAAATACACTAAACCTATAAACCTATTTCAATAGCAAGAATTTAGGCACTCTAGAATATATTTTAAGACAAATAGGGCTTGTGGGGTTGGTGATTTTCTTCAAATCTTACTACATGTTTCTAGTTCTTAATTATTTCTAGGATCTGGACCTGAAACCTATTAAAACATAAAGGTATTTGGGGTAGAATTTTCCCATGTTATAAATTCAATACTTTACCATTTCTTTTCATGTGACTTTAGACCAATTTTTAGGAATAGAATGTATTTCACTTAAAAGATATACTAGGAAGAACATCCTATTCATTCACATTTGTGCCATTCCATGTGTTTGATATGAGGGAACCATCCACTTGCCACAACTTTAAATCCTATAAATCTTAGTGTCTAAAATATCTATACTTTCACAAGTAATGTTTGCCTTGTCTTTACGCTGAATTTTGTATGCCTTTTTTTGTTTTCCAGTATAATTGTACATGGGTTATTAAAAATGGCATGTGTAAATGATAATATTAATAAAATACTAATTTGTACTCTAATAATGGTCTCCCACTGATAGAAAAATGCTGGGAAAGATATGTTGACATTATTTCTGAAGCAGTTTTAGCTCATTACAAGAACGGCAAAATCTTCTATCCTTTTTTTTTCTAAAATAAGAGCACTGTTTCAAAGCTCATCATCCATTTGACTTTCACCTAAAGAAAGGAATGATATCAATGGCTAAAAGAGGCTCAAGAGTTAATGAACTTTGGATTAAGTGCCATTTGGCACTAATCAGTTTCCCTTTTCAGGTACTAAACTTCTCACTAATTCATTTTTTATCATTTAGGGAGTAAACTCAACATTTAAAGAATCCATATGGCTATATCCATATTAAATATCCATGCTGATATGGAATTGTGGAAAGCTCTGTGTGCTTGGAAGCAGGTTTGAGTCTTATTACTTACCAGCTTAAGTTATTAAATTGTGATTTTTCTCACCTATAAACTAAGGACCTTAATTAATAATGTGTAAATAACAAGACTACAAAGATCCAATTAGCTATTAAGTGCAAAAACTGAAGTGTTCTTAGCTGGAAAAACCCTATATAAATATAACTTACTAACACTATCCTGGGTCTTTTAAAGAGCTTAATAATTCAATGTGCTATAATGGAGGGAAAGTGGGTTTTGGAGTTCAACACCCAAAGTTTCCATATGTTTCTACTTATTTACTTATTATCTAAATACCAAAAATTTCAGTCATTGAATTCTGTTTCCACAGAAGAAAAAGCTGGACAATATACAAAATTGTAACATTTTGTGAGCCACCAGAGAACAAAGCCTCCAGGCAACTAAATTAACTGAATTCCGAAGAGTAATAAACTCCCTTAAAGAAGAATGTTAATCTGATTCCAGGACATAGGTTAGCCATATTTACCAGTGAACAGGGTCACAGTATTTAAATGAATGAATAAATGAAGTGGCCCATAAATGTGGTCATTTCTTCATTCTAGTACATTCTTTTTTCCATGTTTTACCTTTCCCTGTAGGAGCATAGTAAGCCCTCAAGTCTGGACTAGGAGGCAAGGAAAAGGTCCAGGTCATAAGAACTCTGTTGGAATTTCAGGCACAATTTCAGCCAGTAATAAAGTGTTCTTTGCTTCCATGGTTATGTTCCTTGTGTGTATATCTTTCTCAGCACCACAGGGAGGGTCAGCTCTAACTTAGCGCAGAATTTGATCATTCCTGAGTACTTTTGGCATAATAATGCTATATAACCACCTTTATACAATCAAAACCTCACTAATATTTCCAATAAGTATCATAATAAAATTAAGATGAAATGTTTTTACTGCTGATATAGCATATTTGTTACCAGATCTAGGCATATAACTATCCACAAAATGATTAAAAGTTTTAGGAGAACTAATATTTATTAGAAACCTACAAAGTGCCAAGAAATTTCTACCAATAACAACAATTTGCTGATGTCCCACAGTGTATCAAGGACTACAGTAGGTGCTTAATGTGCTGTATTGAATTTAAATTTCACAATAGCTCTGGGGAGTAAACTTGATTACTCCCATTTCACAGAATGAACTGATGGTTAGGGAACTGAGGTTAAAGTTACTCAATCAGTAAATTTTATATGCAACTAAAGGCCTGATTTTCCTACTATACCACATTGCTTTGTTAAGCCATTTGAAGTTCTTAAGTAATATTAATATCTTAATAACATACAATTGTATAGTATTTTATGCTTTAAAAACTTCATAACAGCCCTTGAAATTGCACAGCCTAGCAAAGTGCATCTAGCTCAGCACAGCTCTCTATTTACATTTTGAGGTACCCACATTAGATGTATCTCCCATCTCCCAACACAGAAACTCTATATTGCTATGAGGTACATTATTTCCAAACATAAGTCTCCATACCTATATGCCCACTCAACCAGAGAAAACCATACCAGCTATTAAAAAAGGTACACTATCTGTTTACCCACCATCCCCAGACCCAACTATAGGATCTTATCACTGCAGTATAGAGCAGTATACAGAAAGCCATATCCAACACACATTCCAAAATGCTGGAATAGACAGAACAAAAGGAATTTGATCCCAAGGTTAATTCCAAGTTCACCTGGATAGATTATGGCCAAAGCTTTAAGCCCATACCTGGCTGGAAAGTCAGAGCAGAGAAGTAATGGGAATGCAGAGTTACCTCTACAGATCTGAACAAAGCTCTTTGGCAAAAACAGAAGGAAAAAAGGGAATATATGATGATATGTGGTAAGGATTTCTCTGACAGTATAGCCTGGATGAGTTCATCACTTTAATTGTATTAGGAGGAGGAGAGGCCTCTAATTGTATTAGGCACGAAGGAGAAAATGCAGGACAGGTCTATGTATGTATTTTATTAATGTGTAACACCCCTGCCTACTAGCAAATATTGCCCAATTAATCTCTGAAACTTAACCAATTAAATGATCATCCCTATACTTCGGGGTGGATTGAAGAGAAAGGGTAGATGCAAGGAACCTACAGAGTTTCCACACCAACATTATATATTTAGTAAATAATTTATAAGGAATAGCAACCACTGAATCTTTAGAAAACAGTGTATTTTCTTTCATGTCCTTCTTTCTACCATTGTAATGACCTCTAGGTCTCCCAGTCTTTTTCTAAAAGATTTGATCTGTCAAGTTCCTCCTTATTAACAGTCATTTGTATTTAGTTTTTTTCTTTCCCAAAAGATGGTAAATCATTTGACAAAGGTACTATGCCTTATTCCTCTTTGGGTCCGCTATTGTACATTCCATGCAATAGTAGTTCTATGGATGTTACTCAATACAATTAATTTCCCTGCTGCTCTTCTGAAACAGGTAACCAAGCCAGGAGAGAACTCAGTTTTGTTTTGCTTCATAGTCCAACTCATTTAACGTATTATTGACTCTGGGGTGGAAGGTAAATTTTAGCCAAGGTTTTATTACTTCTGAGCAAGGTACTTCATTATGACTTTATTTGTACTTTCCAAGTTTTCACTAGAGAATAATGTTCAGCCTCAGATCTACTGGACTGGATGACAGAAATTCCATTTGGCATCATTTATTATATCAAAACATTATTATACAGTCTCATTAATTCTGTCATTTCAGCTGTGAGAAATCTAATCTTACAAAATGACTTAGAAGAAAAAAGCTGAAATATAATTGGTGGCCCTTATGGTTTCCTTGTGGAAAGACCAATCAGTTGATAATCTAAAATAACTCATCATCACCAGTCAGATCACTCATCACACCAGAAAATATCATGGAGCTGATACTTTCTTTTCCCCACTGTGTATCTGGAGGGGTAGGAAGATTAGATTTATAGCTGATTTTAAAGCCACTAGCTTTTATAAACATTGCATAATGTGAAAATAATTTTTCACATTGAACAATTAATATTTGCAATGTTCTATGATATTTAAAAAGTTTGGGCCAAACCAATTCTCAGGACTGAAACAGTGAACTGTCCAAGGTTTCTTTAGCACTCTGTTCTGTGAAGTGCTGTGACTTAACATTTCTTTTGTAGCTGCTCTCCTGCCTTTCCTCCCAAGAGAGTATAACTTGGTTTTGACATCCACTTGAAATAAACTCTATTGTCCTGGAATATTGATGTTTGTTGCATGTTTGTGGGGAAATACCTGCTAAGTACAGCAATGTTCTGCCATTAAGTTGGAGACCCCAATCAATTA
Organism: Balaenoptera acutorostrata; assembly: GCF_949987535.1. NCBI lineage: Eukaryota > Metazoa > Chordata > Mammalia > Artiodactyla > Balaenopteridae > Balaenoptera > Balaenoptera acutorostrata. The sequence goes on from NC_080070.1 coordinate 41,262,537, forward strand.
CTCTGAGTCATCTAAGACCATGAAATGCTTCTGAATTGAGCCATTCTCTGGCCCACTAACCCAGGACTCCTTGTGTCACTAACCACAGGTTTGATTATTTCTTTCTTCCTCAGCCACTGTTGGTAGCTACTAATCTATAATCTCTGTCAATCTTACAGATACACACTCAGAAAGTTTTTATAGCTCTGCTACAGCCAAATTTCAGCTACAGCCTATATCTGCTATTAGAACAACCTTAGCTGCCATGCAGCCCACATCCTGGTCTTATCCAGAGTTGGATTAAAAACTGACCTGGACCCTGAGTGTGTCTCGGAATAACCACACTCCTCCCAACCTAAGTTTGCAGTTCTCTGTACAGTAAGCCAGTGTTACAATAAGGGATTCAGATCAGCACATTTATTATTTAAAAGAGGAAGAAACATGCCAGCAAGTAATAAAATCATATTTAAAGCAACTCCTTTCTCCCCATAAAAATTATATATACATTATATTTTAATCTTTTTAATTCAAGTCAATAATCAGAAATCTTTGGCAGTCTGCATTCCCCAAGGTACCCCACATCCCATCACATCATTCACATATTCTTTGCTGAAGATGTGTTCTTTTGCAGCTACTCTAGAAGTCAACTTATTTGCTTTTTTTTTTTTTTTTTTTGGCCACATCACTGCATGGCTCGCGGGATCTTAGTTAGTTCCCTGACCAGGGATTGAACCCGGGGCTATGGCAGTGAAAATGCCAAGTCCTAACCACTGGACCACCAGAGAAGTCCCAACTTATTGGTTTTATTTAATTTTATTTTATAAAATTGGATTATGGTTCTCATGGAAACATGTAATTAAATCTCTGCTGCTGCTCAAGAGAGGTTCATTGTTTTAAATAACAATTGTTACTACATTTTGCAATGACAACATAAAAACAAAGTTTCTTTTGACACACCACAACTTTTGGGAGAAATTGTGTAGAAATCAGTCAGTACAAAAAGGACTGTGGTCTGACTCTTTTTGTATTTAAGAAATCTTTTTTTTTTTCTGCCAGAATTAATTAATTTTAGCTAAGAGCACTAAGAACTCATTTACCAAACTAAACTTGTAAACTTTAGAAATATAATTTAAGTTCTTCAGTAAACATGCTTGTATAATCCATTATTCATATTTTCTGCCAAATGATATGACCTTCCACTCAATGAGCATTATTGACAAACAGCTTAATTATTTTTTTAAATATAAAATATTTTATTAAGATTAAAAGGTCTAATGTCTCTGAAGGGATCATAAGAACTTGAAAGTAGATATCTGAAAAATAGTAACCATCCCTGAAGTTTCAAGTATCACTGCCATACCACCTGCTCCATCTTAAATGTCAGGTTCACATGGGTTAAATGCTAGAAGTCCATAAAGTTGTAAGATGAAGGTCTTGGATACATAAATATGTTAAGCAGCTAGTAAAGAAAATCTTTATATTTTTAATAACTTAAGAAAAAAAAGAATGATTTCAAAAGAAAAGTATGCCCATCTTTCTTTTATTGATATGGAAATAATAACTACTTAGTAAATCTCTTTTTTTTATTTCATGATTGTGACTGAAATAGATCCGGTAGAAAAAAAAAAATTGGCATTATTCTTATTGAGTATCTCTTACATTGCAAAGAGAATCCTTAGATTTGAAGATGAAAATATGGTCTCACTGCTTATAGAATGCTCACACAGTACTTGGTACAATACAAGGGACTTACTATCTAAGAAATACTGACAGAGCCATTTGCATATAACAAGAAAGCCAGGTCTTTGGTTAAATGTCAGTTTCAGAGGTACAGGCTTTCAAGCATCTTTTAGGTTTTTTTCCCCTTTTTTCCTCCTATACCTTCCTTTTTTTTTTCTCCTCTTCCTTGGGTTTCTGTTCGCTAGGGATTTTCACAGAAAGGGTAAATGAAAAACGTGCATTTTGAGGACAAAGGAGTAAAGAAATGGACAGTTCCAAGTGCAAAGGGCTGCTTCAGGAACTAGAGAATATAACAGAGAAAAATCTCACCACGACATAAGAGACTTAGAAAGGAACACAGCTGAGAGATGGAACCAATTTCTACAACTGTTACTGTGTTCTCTAATACTGGAAACTGAAATAAATGGTCGGTCTTATGTGGTTTTCTTTGACACCACTGGGACTGCAGAGGAAGAGGCAGCTGTTGAAAACTGGCTTCACACCCCTCTGCCTCTGTTCCACTTTGAGTTACATTAACTAATCCCGCAGATGTTGACTGAAACCGGCAGAAAAAACACCCTCAGGGTCAATTTGGCATCCCATTTGGCTCTAAAATATTATAATTTAGGGACCCAGAAAAGTTAAGGTCAAATGATTGCAATTCCTTAACTTGTATTAGAATAATCATGAAAGAATACCCTGCATGGATTCCACTTTACCTTTGTTTTCATCGATTTCATAATGGGATAACTTTGAATGAGTGTACTGAAGCAAATGTTGATCATCTTTTCATGATATGGAGCACAAAAGGAGAGCTAGACTAGTTAGAAAACATTGAGTCCTGCATGCATTATCCTAATAACACCTCACAAGTTTTCAGGTAGGAACTATTATTATCCCCTTTTTACAAAAGAGGTTAAATAGCATGGCCAAGTTCACACAATTAGTGAGTGGCAGGTCAGGATTTGGACCCACTCATCTAACTCCAGAGCCAGCACCACGACTCCCTACATGACTTACACTAATGCATAAACTTATCCTAAGGATGAGTTGGAGCTGAGCAGATAGACTTGGGAAGGTGGGTTAGCAAAGTCTTTCACAAAGTGTGGTATATACATCACTTGTGGTGTTCAAATGAATTTTTAGTGATACGTAGATAGGCCTTTAAAAAATTTAATGGTAATGTATTTATTAAGATGTGTGAAGAATTAATATGATCAACTTATTAAACCCATTACTTCATGGATTTTTGTTGTTGTTTAGAATGAGGCTAAATTTTAAACAGTGAACTGTTTAATATGTATGCAAAGAAAAAAATCATAGGAAACTAATAGTGAGGTGGGAAGTTAATGAAGGAAAGGGCACTAACAAAAGAAATGAAATTTGGGAACCATGGAATTAAAGCACTCCATGCTGAAGAAATCACTAGCACAAAGTCATAGGGACTTGAAAGCAAACAGTAAGTATAGAGAAGAGTAAATATGTCATTATGACTAGATTATAGGGTGGATAGAAATTAGACCTGAGTGGTTAGCATGTTAAGAACCTTAGAATTTAAAAAAAAAGAAATTGAGAGTCATCAATATGTTTGACATGGTCAGATTTACAGGTAAATAAAAAACACTACAGAAAAATCCTGGAGACAGAGGCCATGATATCATACCCATATGATGGCTACTACCAAAAATCCAGAAAATAATAATTATTAGCAAGCATGTGGAGAAATTGTAACCCTTTGGCACTATTGGTAGGAATGTAAAATGGTGCAGCTGCTATGGAAAATTGTGTGGTGATTCCTCAAAATTTTACAAATAAAATTACCATATAATCCAGTAATTCTACTTTGGGGTATATACCCAAAAGAAGAGGAAGTAGGTACTCAATGAGATATTTGTAAAGTCATGTTCATAGCAGCATTACTTGTGATAACCAAAAGGTGGAAGCAATTAAAGTATCTATCGACAGATGAATGGATAAACAAAATGTGATATATATATATATATATATATATATATATATATATATATACACACACTATTCAGCCTTAAAAAGAAAGGAACTTCTGAAACATGCTACAATATGGATGAACCTTGAGAACATTACACTAAGTGAAATACATCAGACACAAAGAACAAATACTGTGTGATTCCACCTTTATCAAGTACATAGAGTAGTCAAATTCACAGAGACAGAAAGTAGAATGACAGTCACCAGGGCTGGGAAAGGAGGAAATGGATAAGTTATTGTCTAGTGGGTACTGAGTTTCAGTCTTGCAAGATGAAAAGTGTTCTGTGGATGGATGGTAGTGATGGTAGCACAACAGTGTAAATATATTGGATGCCAATGAACTGTACACTTAAAAATGGTTAAGATGGTAAATCTTATGTGTATTTTAACAACGAAAAAAAAGAAACCATTATAATAATCCGCACAAAAAAAACCACTGAATCCTTAGCTAAAACTTTAACCGAGTAAAGGGCAAGGAGCAATAACTGATGGAGTTACTGATTCCTAGTCATGGAAAGGGCTGGATAACCAGCAGGGCACAACTAACTCAACCATTCACCAGGTTGGGTCACTTCAGATGTTTTCAGCACATGATTTATTCATGGAACTTCTGAATTTATTTAAATAAGAAATTATTGAATACTAACTGTGTACTAGGCTGTATATGTCCTAGGGATAAAGTAGTGAACAAAAAAGACACTGTTGGTCTCATTTTCCAGAATGGATAGGGAAAGGTGATGGGTCTTTCTACAACTCATAGGTTTGAGCCCTTTGATCATTCTTACCTTGTGAGTCCAGATAGCACCGTCCATCCACAGCCTGTTTTCTTAGTCAATGTTTGCCAGACTTGGGGCATGCCACCTTCTTATTTTGATAAGGAAAGTTCTTTTCAATTACCGTCAATTCAGAAAAGAAAGAAAATTCTAAGATACAAACAATAGCCTAACGCTAGATATAATCTTAAAATAAAGATCAATCAATAAATGCTGGAGAGAGTGTGGAAGAAAGGGAACCCTCCTACACTGTTGGTGGGAATGTAAATTGATACAGTCACTATGGAGAACAGTATGGAGGTTCCTTAAAAAACTAATAATGGAACTATCATATGATGCAGCAATCCCACTCCTAGGCATATACCTGGAGAAAACCATAATTTGAAAAGATACACGCACCCCAATGTTCATTGCAGCACTATTTACAATAACCAGGACATGGAAGCAACCTAAATGTTCATCAACAGAGGAATGGATAAAGAAGAGGTGGTACATATATACAATGGAATATTACTCAGCCATAAAAAAGAACAAAATAATGCCATTTGCAACAACATGGATGGACCTGGAGATTGTCATACTGAGTGAAGTAAGTCAGACACAGAAAGACAAATATATGATACTGCTTACATGTGGAATCTAAAAAAAGGGTACAAATGAACTTACAAAACAGAAGCAGAGTCACAGATGTAGAAAACAAACATATGGTTACCAGGGGGTAAGGGGGGTGGGGGAGAGAGATAAATTGGGAGATTGGGATTGACATATACACACTACTATATATAAAATAGATAACTAATAAAGACTTACTGTATAGCACAGGGAACTCTACTCAATATTCTGTAATGTCCTATATGGGAAAAAAATCTTTAAAAAGTGGTTATATGTATATGTATAACTGATTCACTTTGCTGTACACCTGAAACTAACACAACATTGTAAATCAACTATACACCAATAAAAATTTAAAAAGAAAGATCAATCCAATAAATACATTTAGTTTTAACTCACTACCTGGACCTTATTTTTTCTCTTTTTTGCCATGAAACAATAGAAGTATCTTCAAGGGTATTTACTGTCCTGTGGACATTCCTCTGGATCAGCATTTAGAAACCACTGAACTAGGGTTCAGCCAATTCCTCAAAAGCTTGGTCCAGGTTACCTCTACCTTCTTCTGAGTAACTAATGGCTTCAGGGGATCCTACTTTGGCTGTCTTTGAACATTAATACCCATAAATAATAGATACAAATAATAATACCTATAAAATACCTAAAGGCTTCTGCCAAGCCTCTAACAGTCCTTCCAGCCATTAAATGATTAATTCAATTCAAACTCATTGACAAACTCTGATTGAATAACCTCCATGTACCAGATAACAGGCGAAGTACTAGAGATGAAAAGTTCTTCACTATAGGATGGACATCTCATCTATTACCCAAACAGCGACACTTCAGAGAGTGAAAGGGGGCTCTTTTAATATTTATGGCAGGAAAATTGACCTAAGAAATTTAAGACATATACTCACCCTGCTTAAGGAGATCACAAATTGGTAAGTAGCATGATCAAACTGTTATGAAAACTCAAATGAAAAAGCAATTAATTTGGGGGATGGGGAGGCTAAAGGATGGTGATCAGGGGACACTTCCAAAGAAAGTAAGGTTTTAATTAAATCTCAAAGAACTACTAGGATTTCACCCCAGGAAGAAAATGAGAAATACACTTCAAGCAAAGGAACAGCAGAAAGCTCATTAAAATACTGGTTGCAGGGACTTCCCTGGTGGCGCAGTGGTTAAGAGTCCGCCTGCCAATGCAGGGGACACGGGTTCAATCCCTGGTCCGGGAGGATCCCACATGCCGCGGAGCAACTAGGCCCGTGCTCCACAACTACTGAGCCTGCACTCTAGAGCCTTCGAGCCACAACTACTGAGCCCACGTGCCACGGCTGCTGAAGCCCGCACGCCTGGAGCCTGTGCTCTGCAACAGGAGAGGCCACCGCAGTGAGAGGCCCTCACACCGCAGCAAAGAGTGGCCCCCGCTCACCGCAGCTAGAGAAAGCCCGCACGCAGCAACAAAAGACCCAATACAGCCAAAAATAAATAAATAAATAAATAAAATACTGGTTGCAATTCTAATATTACCAATTACAGTGGAAAACATTAAGGGTTTCTAAAATAAGCATTTGTTATAATTCTTTACCTTTGTGGAGCTTATAATTTTTTTTAAATGATAAAATAATTTTTTAAACACAAAAACACAAAATAATGGACAAGGCTTTCCCCTGACTATACAATACATATATAAGATTCAGATATTTTAAAAAACTGCCAGGAAAAAAAAAAAAAAAAAGGAAAGAGAGAGAGAAAGAGAAAAAAAAAAAAAAAGGAGGGAGGGAATAAAGGGAAGGAGGGAGGGAGAAAGAAAGGAAATTTAACAGTGTAATTCAATGGGGTTCTTAATTTCCAACATGACAGTTTTCTGGATTCAAGATAGATTTCAAGGATGGATGTATAGAACTATGTATGTTAGATTATGTTACAGATTCAAGGACCATATTTTCAATTCTACATGTTAACCAGGGCTGTGTTCCAAAGTGTGTTTCATTAGCTACCCACCTCAGAGCTACTAAAGTGCAGATTTCCAAGCCCAGTTTCAAAGTCCTGGAAATCTGCATTTTTAACAAGTTTAAGGAAAATTTTGCCTCCAGACTCTTGCCATTTAGAAACATATGAGGTTTGAAATATGTCCCCCAATTCACTTTGAGCTACCTAAACAACTTGAAGTAAAATGGCAGGATCATCTCAAAAGGAACTAAGGAAATGCTGTATCAGAGGAAACAACCAGAGATATGTTGGAAAATTAGTATATGGCATCATCTAGGTTAATAACTTGGCCACAAATGGCTCACTTGCTAAAACTATTTTGAGATCATAAAATTTTATAGTTGGAAGGGTCTATAGCATCATTTAGTGCAACCTTAGCTTGGCCTCCATATTAAACCTGAGATTAAGGATTACGGAGACATTACCTGTTATTTTACTTATTTTAAAATAGGAGAATTTTGCTTGCTTTTTCAAGAGTCATACAAAATAAAGACATATATAAAATGTTTTCATTTTGCCAGAATAGTCAGTCTCCTGCCAGTTGAGAGAGTGCAAGTATAGCAGGCCTGACTTATCTTGCTGTAATTTAATCCAATTATCTAAAGCTCCAAATGCGGGGGGGGGGGGGGGGGGGGGGGGGAACTCACGTGAATAACTGGCTCTGTCTCACAGTTATTAAGTAGGTTAGGATGTGTCAATCATCCCATGCCCTGAGAAGGCAGTGAAGACACAATTTCAAATGTCATGCTTTTGCTTGCAGTGAGCCACACAAAGGTTAGTGAATTTTAAACATATTTGTATGCTTAATAAGTACAGATTCTTCTGCACACATGCCATAGAAGCCCAAGTACATTTTGCTTATTTCTGTGTTATGTTTACAGAATCATCTAACATGACTCAAATCACAGAACACCATAAAAAATGAGATTTTTTTTTTTGTATGAAAGGTGGCCCATAGAAATAAACATTTAACCAAAAGCTAAACAGATTTAACCAAGACTGTCCACCAAAAATACACAAAATTCAATCCTCAGTAAGAGAGGGAAAGTAGTTTCTTTTTTTAGAGCACATAGCTAATAAAATTTGTTTTCATTGGGAAAATAAGGTTTTTAATCACACACTGCTATAATCTCTCCAACACTTGCATCTCTCTCCTTGCTCTCAGTGCAAATTCACCTTTCACTGAGCAATTAGAAACAATCCTAAAAGAATGCCCACAAGCTCTGACCACAGCACAAGCACATCTGTGCTTATCAATGCTGGCTTCTCTCTAATATGGATGTGTATCCATTCCTCTCACAGGGCCAAGCCCTCCACTCTTATCATCCTCTTGTCTTCTCAACAGCAATCACTCCAATGACTATTTCCCTTACATTTTCAATGGTTTTTCCTCTCTACCAGATTATAAAAATCTATAATATTGCACATCAAAGAAAAGGAAGGAAAGAAGGAAGGAAGGGAATGAGGGAAGGAAGGAGGAGAGGGGAAGCGAGAGAAGGGAACAAGGGAGAAGTAAAAAAAACCATTGCATACCCCTCTCATACTTCTCTTGTTACTGAGAGGTCAGGCTTACCTTATCAGGACTAAATCTCCTTTAGGCTGGGCTCCCAGAAAAGAATTCGGTGTCCTCCTATGGAAACTGGGGAGCTAGTACTTATTATATTCAATCCTGGTCAACCAGAAACTTGAACCTCAGCCCTGTGAGCAGTTGAGGCAGGGGTTGAAGGAACTGGGCGGAAATGAAAATATCACGGCAGCCCTACTCACATCAAGAGAGGAGCTGGTACAGCTTTAAAGCCCTACAGCCTGGAGCTTCCCTGGTGGCGCAGTGGTTGAGAATCTGCCTGCTAATGCAGGGACACGGGTTCGAGCCCTGGTCTGGGAAGATCCCACATGCCGTGGAGCAACTAGGCCCATGAGCCACAACTACTGAGCCTGTGTGTCTGGAGCCTGTGCTCCGCAACAAGAGAGGCCGCGATAGTGAGAGGCCCACGCACTGCGATGAAGAATGGCCTCCGCTTGCCACAACTAGAGAAAGCTCTCGCACAGAAACGAAGACCCAACACAGCCAAAAATAAATTAATTTATTTATTAATTAAATCCATGTTTTAAAAAAAAAAAAAGCCCTACAGCCTAATGTCAAAGTTCCTCTCCTGGAGTCTGACACTCAGCCCTGCTAGATATCTGTGTACTGCCCTAAATGCAATGGGCAGTGCGGGTTCATGTCCTGGTACTGGTCCTGCCCCTAGGAGTTCTCCCCCAACAAACACTGCTCCATCAAGCCTGGCACATATGCTGTCTGGCCATCCGTTCAACATGGCTGGGACAACAGTACCATTCTCCTGTTCATAGCAAATTCCTCAATAGTTACCCATACTGTTGCTTCTGTTTTTTATCTTCTTATTCTCTTTTGAACCCTCTCCAGAAAGCCTTTTCTATTCTTCTGAACAACTCACAAGATGGTCAACAATGACACCCAGTTGCCAACTTCTGTCCTTATTTAAAAGACCTATCAATGGCTTTTGACTCCACTCGCCCCTCCCTCCTCCCTGAAGCAGTTACTTCACTTGGCCCCTGAAAGACCACTCTTTAGGTTCCCTGTACCTCACTATCTCACTCCTCCTCAGCCTTCACCTCAGATTCCTCCAACCTCTAACTCTGGAAACACCCCAGGCCTCAGCTCTCAGAACTTCTCTATCTAAATTACTCCCTAAATGATCTCTTCCAGTTTCCTGTCTTTAATGGTATTAAATACCAATTTCATGTTGACAACTCCCAAATCTACATGTCCAGCTATGACCTTTTTCTTGGAACTAAATACTAATCTCTAATGTCCAAACTGGATTTATCCCAAAACAAACTGCCGAGTTCCCTACCAAACTCTCTTTTCTGCAGCCTTACCCTTCTGAGTTGCTCAGGCCAAAAACCTTGAAAACATCTTTACTTGCTTTATTTCATACCCAACATCCAATACATCAGGATATTCTGTCACCCCTGTCTCTAAAACATGGCAAAAATCGAATCACTTTCCACATCCTCTATTGCTATCACGCTGATCCAAACCATCATCGCCCATTGCCTGGATACGAACTAGCTCATTACTACAGTGTTTCTCCATTTCAGCACCTTGACAGTTATTCTTATAGCATCCAGACTAATCCCTTCACAAGAAAATAAGATCAGGTCACTTTTGTTTTTATGACTTTTTATTGACTTCCATCCCACTCAGAGTAAAACCCAAAGGCATATAATGGCCCCCAAGGCCCTGTAAGACCTACATCTTCCCACTTCCTTGCTCGTATCTGCTAATCTCCTGGCCATATAGGCCTCCTTGCTGTCTCTGGAGCACACTCTTGCCGCAGGACACTTGCCCTTGCTCTTCCGTCTGCCTGAAACATTCTTTCAACAAATGCGGATATGGCTCATTCACCCCTTCTTTAGGTCTCCAGGGTGGCTTCCCCAACTGCAATATGTAAAATGGCTACTACCATCCACACTCCCCATCCTGCTCTGCTTTTTTCTGCATAGTACTTATTACCACTTGACATACGACATCATTTTTAATTGTTATCTATTCCTCTTCTAGAAAACAAACTCCATTAAGGCAAGGACTTTGCTTTGCTCTCCAGTGTGACCCCAGGACCTAGGACAACAACAACCTTAGTGTAGGTGATCATTGTATATTTGTTGAATAACTATATAAATATTAAAATGGTTAACAAATTAAGCCATGTTTTTTTATATTTCAATTGTAGTGTGACTAAAAATGCAATTATTTAATATTCCAAAGAAAGGCTTCATTTTGTCATGTAAGAGATTACTCTGAGATGGCTGATTAAACATTTCATTTCTGAAACTAAATCTCTATCCTTGGGTCACTATTTTCAAACAACCTTTCAGCTCTTTTGAAAGAACCTCACATAGACTACTATTTACTCTTTTTATTTTTTCATGACATTCTCAAAGATCAAGTAAAAAACACATGTCAAAGCAATTTCTCCCTGCTCTTTCTGATTAAAATCAATATTCTCCCTGCTCTTAACAGCAGTAAAAATCAACACAACAGTTTCTGTTAACTCAATAGAATGTCAAGTGATATCTTAGTGTATTGTTACCAGCAGAGATATCAGCAGAGGACTACCAACAGCCTATAATCATTGCTGTTTTATTATCTACAAAATGTCATATGTGCATATGGCATTTTACAAAACAACACAGTGAAAACAAAGCTCATGTCTCAAGCAGCTTAGAGTTTATTTAGACAAAGAACTAAAGAACAGGGAGGCAAAACTCAAAAGGAGGGCCTGCTATTGTTGAGAAAAGAATACAATTGATCCAAGTGGTTAGGGCAGGGAGGTGATTTTCATTCCTAGTCTGTGAATGTGTAGCTTGATTCTGCTCTTTGCATCACAAACAACAGCTATAACCTTAACTGGTTTTCTCAAAACACTCTTCCTGTCAGTCATGGAGAAGAGAGCTCAGGACATACCCATCAGAAAATACAGTTAGAAATGTCCAACAACAATATAAAGCCACAACCCACCAATAGCTGCTAGCAATATCTTGTAATATTTTATTATTTAAAGAAAACTGACCTTTCCCAAGAAATCTTATAAAAACTGTATTGAGCTTAGCCTAATAATGAATTTCTAAGTTTACATAATTTAGAACATCTAATTAAAGATATTTACAATAGGGTTATTAGTAACAGTTAATAGTAACATTTCAGTTACTAAGAAATGATTGTACAAATATGTAAAAATGTGCACTAAAAGGACTAAATATGGTAACAAAAAAAATTTGGAAACAACCTAAATGTCCAAAAGAAATTGTTCGAAAGGATTGGATAAATAAATTAAATCTAGCCCACACTACATTCTAGAATACCATTCAGTCATCAAAAATGGAGCTTTGTATCTATATTTATTGTTATAGAAAAGTTTTTTTTTTAATTACAAGGCAGCATGTATCTAATGGTCCTATTTTGACATATATATACACATGCTCACATTTACCCACATATAGAGACTCACTCACACACTTCATATGTATGAATCCACATACAGAGAATGTGAAAGACAGTGAGAATGTGTGTGATAGAGAAAAGATGAGGGGCCAGAAGCTAAAATAAAAGACAGGTAGGGAACCCCTTACAGACAGAGTGGAGAAAAGCATGCCCACCAAAGACACCCACAGAATGATCTGAGCTATAAAGATTGAGTTACACCCAAAGAGATTCATACAGACAGGAAAAAGCATGAAAGGATATATACTAAAAGGTTAAATAGTGGTTCAGTCTGAGTGAAGAGGTTACAAGTAATTTTCACTCTACCTTTCTATATTACTTGATTTTTTTTTACGATGAAAATTTATAACTTTAACAATCAGAAATAATAATCAAAAATAATAAAATATAAAGCTACTTATAAAAAAGAACACTGGAACTCAAGAATGAAATAGACACACTTCAAACACAGAAATAAACAAAATCCTCAAATTTTTAAGTGCTAAAATTTAATGAAAATATCAATTACTCTTTAAAATCCTAGAAGTTTTGGTCTCTACTAATTTAATAATGTATCTCAGTGAAGTTATAAGAAAAAGCATGGAGCCTGTACTCCAAGTGCTTTTTAATTTATTCTGTAAGACCCAGTGTATGCCAACAAAGAAGTTACTTCTCATTCAGAATATTATTTCCATATGAAAATAGCACATACATATTTGTATTTCATCTTTTCTTTAAATCTCAGAACTTCAAAGCCTTGAGGCAATTTCAACATATCTAAGTAGGAACAAAGATAATCACCATCATGTCATCCAAATCAGATATAGAAGGAAGTTTTTCAGGGAGAAACAGAATTCTTGATCAGAATTATATAGTTCTTAAAAGTAGCTTTAGACAGCTCCAAATATAAGGAAAAGTTTGCAAAGGTGGCACACAATTTTTGCTTTAGAAAAGATCAGAAAACATCTACAGCTTTAGCAAATCATAAAATAAGTCACTCTATATGCCCAAGAGAAATGAAAAAATACACTATTTTTAATTCACCAAATTATGATTTTTAATTCTTTTACCAAACTACAAGGAATTCATCAGTCTGAAAGGCAAAACTAAAGATAATCATTTTTTTAGTATAAAAAACACTGATATATGAGGTTTTATTTCTGAGTTTAAAAATCAGTAACTTTTAATTCACTAGAGAAACTAGAAATCAATAATACAGCAAAGCCTAATGATTTTCCACTTAAATTTCTTATTCATATAAATATAGCCATGTACATTAAAATAAGAATGTCAGATTTCTCAATATCAAACATAATGCTTAGAGGATTATAGATTAGATGTTTCATTTTTAACAAAACTTGGGCTAAACTTCATTTAAAGTCTTGTTATTCTGTTTATTTTTATTTTTATTTGGCTGCACCACATGGCATGCTGGATCTTAGTTCCCCAACCAGGAATTGAACCTGTGCCCCCTGCAGTGGAAGCACAGAGTCCTAACCACTGGACCGCCAGGGAATTCCCTTGTTATTCTAAATATATTTTCAAATACGTGAGTAGAATAATTCTGAGCCACTGGAAGTTTATTAGTAAATGTTATTTACAGAAACCACAATAATTCTCTTAAAATTCACAGTATCACTACTTGCTCAAAATAATTTAGTGGTATTTCACTGCCTTCAAATTAAAATTCTGAAATTAAACAACTTCTGTGATTTTCCAACCAATTGTTCACTATTTGTTAATTTCATTCATGAGATTTATTCATTCATTGTGATCTTTTAAATTTTTTACCATTCACATACATGTTTACTGTCATCTAAGTTGAACTATAATATCAATAATCAAGTAGGTGTATAATACTAAAGTATATATCAGAAATGAGAGCTGTAAAAAAAGACAAAAGAGATCCCCTGGGCTCAGTATCAGGGAGCCTGATCTAGTAAATTGACTGTAGGGCCCAGGCATCCAAAATTTCAAAAGCACCTCAGAAGATCCTGATGCAGCAAGTTTATTAAAAGACTTTGGAAACTTCTAGGTCATTGCCCTGGCTATACCACCTCATAGTTTTATATTATACTTTGCAGTTTTCAGGGTGCTTCATATAAATTAACCTAATTGATTCATGCCCCACTGCATTCAATGATCTTTCCACTGCCACTTCTCAGCACATTCTGGTCCTCTTTTGAACTCTACTTATTTTATACACAAAATACTTTGGCACAGTTCCATATAGGGTCTTGAAAAACGTGTAAATATCTTGGTGTACAAAGGTGTTGTCTCTCTAACTCCACAGGTAGAGATATTATCTAGCACCCTTCTGGTTATCTTTCCTCTCCTGCATGCTCATCACCTGTGTCCACACCCCAGAACCGCCCTCCACCCTTCCCTTCACCATTTCTCTATCTCTCATTACCACACAGCTAACCTCCCTCTCAATTCTTTCCAATACTGGAGCTCCCAATTCCATCACACTCTTCTGCATCCTCAGTGGCTTTACTGGATGTTCTTCCCATTCTTGTGCTTAAATAAAAACAGAGGTCTTCTCTTAGGATAGGGCTTTTCTTCCAACTCTTCTGAATGGAAGATGCCCACATGCTGATGACCCACATACACCAGGAAAAGGAGATGGCATACACATTTTTTTATCCCACTGGCACTTCCATATTAATTCACTCCACTCAAGTGTGAAAAAGAAAACATTCCTCCTTTGATTTTCATACCATCAAACAACTCTAACTTCTCCCCTTTCTAGTGGTGCCACTTCAATTCACTGCACATACATTGTAGATGTTACCATCTAGATCATTTAAATTACATCCAGCTTTTATCCAGAGGGACACTAATATAAGTGGAGAGTCTCTTAATCTCTTGACCTGGGCAACTGCTGTTGCCTTTACCTTCACTCCTCTTCAATATTCCTCTTTTAAGATCATGTAATGAGCCTTATCAACCTGTGAGAAGTCTTCTATCTCTGAAGAAAGGAATTCAACAGCCAGCTTCCTGGTCACATGATCCTACTTAGCAATGGTCCCTGGGTCTTGACTCCACCCCAGACTTTCTCTCCTGATACATTTTCTCTTTGGGAAATCTCAGTCATGCCAATAGATTCAACTTCCTCTTGTATTCTGATAACCACTAAATCTATCTTTCTAACCCAGATTGCTCCACCAAACTACAGGTCTACATGGTTATCTCTACTGCAAAAAAATTTTTTAAGTTGCCTCATAAACACTTTAAACTCATAATCAAAGCCCAAATTTTCTCATCCACCTTCTCAAACCTAGTCCTTTTTTCTAAGTTCCAGTTAATCAGAGTAACGATACAATCATCTACCAGGTAACCAAACACCTGTGAGAGTCATCCTAGATCCACCTCTCTTCACGCTGCCACACAATTATCAAGTTCTGTATATTTTACCAACCAAATATTTCTTTTATCCTCTCTTGATCTATGGCCTCAACTCTCACCTTCACAATTATATTAACTTCCAAACTCAATGATTCTAAAACTTTTTTATATAAGGACCACTTGATGTGCATGTTAAAAAAATGCAGATTTTTATGCCCCTTACGCAGAAATACTGTTTGGTTGCCTGGAATCTTTTTTTTTTTTAATAAATTTATTTATTTTATTTATTTATTATTTTTGGCTGTGTTGGGTCTTCATTGCTGCACGGGGGCTACTTTTTTTTTTTTTTTTTATAAATTTATTTATTTATTTTTGGCTGAGTTGGGTCTTTGTTGCGTGCGGGCTTTCTCTAGTTGCGGCGAGCGGGGGGTACTCTTTGTTGCGGTGCTCAGTCTTCTCATTGCGGTGGCTTCTCTTGTTGCGGAGCATGGGCTCTAGGCGTGAGGGCTTCAGTAGTTGTGGCTCGCGGGCTCTAGAGCACAGGCTCAGTAGTTGTGGTGCACGGGCTTAGCTGCTCCACGGCATGTGGGATCTTCCCGGACCAGGGCTCGAACCTGTGTCCCCTGCATTGGCAGGCGGATTCTTAACCACTGCACCACCGGGGAAGCCCGGGGCTACTCTTAAGTGTGGTGTGTGGGCTTCTCATTGCGGTGGCTTCTCTTGTTGTGAAGCATGGGCTCTAGGTGCACGTGCTCAGTAGTTGTGGTACGCAGGCTCAGTAGCTGTGGCATGTGGGCTCAGTAGTTGTGACGAACGGGCTTAGCTGCTCTGTGGCATGTGGGATCTTCCCGGACCAGGGCTCGAACCCATGTCCCCTGCATTGGCAGGCGGATTCTTAACCACTGCGCCACCAGGGAAGCCCTGGAATCTTCATTATTAACAAATTACTTCATCCTTTGCAGATGCTTCAAATTCTGGTGACCCATTTAATCACACTTTGGGAAGCACTGAACTATTTGGTCTCCCTGTTTCCTATTATCCCTCTTCATTCCATCTCTCTCCTACTCACACCCTCACACTCTCCCTTAAGCCTGATCATCATGAAGAGCAGAGAATTTTATTTTCTTCTAAGATGTTCTCCCATGTACACGGTATAGTGATACACCATCTTGTAGGCAATATTCCCCATAAACACACACTCCCACGGGAATATACAACACTGTCCACAAGGTTCAAGGACAAATGGTGAAAACTGTCTCAGACGTCCGCTTCAGTGTCTCTCTCTGAGCCTCTCTCTTTGTCTAGAAGTGAAGCAAGTCTGTACATGCACCATGAAGCATGCAGCAAGAGGTCCACACTGCAGGGACAGTATGCAGGTAGAAATGTGAAAAGGACTATTCCAGAAAGAGATTGTTTTATTTATTTTCTTTCTTTCTTTCTTTTTCTTTCTGGCTGCGTCAGGTCTTAGTTGCGGCATGTGGGACCTTTCATTGCGGTGCGGGCTCTTCATTGTGGTGCGCAGGCTTCTCTCTAGTTGTGGCGTGCGGGTTTTCTCTCTCTAGTTGTGGCGTGCAGGCTCCAAGGTGGGTGGGCTCTGTAGTTGTGGCGCATGGGCTCTGTAGTTTGTGGCATGAGGGCTCTCTCCTTGAGGAGCGCGAGCTCAGTAGTTGTGGCACGTGGGCTTAGTTGCCTAACGGCATGTGGGATCTTAGTTCCCCAACCAGGGATTGAACCCGCGTCCCCTGCATTGGAAGGCGGATTCTTTACCACTGCACCACCAGGGAAGTCCCTAGAAAGAGATTTAAACCTTGACCAAGAAATGTGGGTTTTAAGAAATAAAAAGCCAGGAATTGAAGCCCCAGATACTGAAAAAAGTTTATTGTTTCGCTCCACCTCTCTTTCTATAATATCTTGGTTTGGAAAGCAAACTTGGTCTGTAGATAAGCTTTGGTTCAATCATAAAGGAGCCCTCAGAGAATCTCTCTGCCCAACCCACTCACCCTATTATAGAGAATATCTATTGTTTTCCCTCTCAGAATCAATTTTCACCTCATCCTAAGAACAGCCCCTAGATATCCTTTTAGGCAGCAACCTCTCACAGCTTAGAAATATCTGAGAAAATAAAACCAGTGCTCAGCTGGTGACTAAAAAGAAGGCATGTATGAACTGCTTTAAGGCATGATATGAGTTTAAGTGTCAGTATCCCACTGGAGAAAGATGTTGTTACACACTATCTTCCCCTTGCATTAACTGGTTACTAATCTTGCTTTTATCCCCCAGAGTTTTATTGACTGTTATTAATAGGATAGCCCTTTAAAAATAATTCTGAGTAGCTAAAATGATTTGCCCTCCAAGAAGAAACAAGGAACTGCTTTCTTCTCTCTTTAATATGAGTGTTGTTCAGGTTAAGATGGAGACGTATCCACCTACAAGGGACACATCCCTTAGCTGCTCCTCAGGCTGTTGCTCTGAAGATAATTTCACATGCCATATTTCGGACACCATGACCTTGACCCCAGAATGACTGCTATCATATTTTGACAAGATTTCTTGTTAAAGTATTCACTCTTCAACCCCAGATAATGGCTTTTTTAAGGTACATCTCCTTGTCTGTAATAATGGTTAAAAAGAGAAAAAAAGAAAGAACATTTTCTTCTTAGCTATTCTACTCTCATTTTCCACATTTATAAGGTAAGAGAACAGACAAGGTAATTTATAAAGTTTCTTTGGCTCTAATAACCCCAAATTTGAAAACACACTAAGCATTTCAGTTGGCAGCACAGCCAGGTAGAATGACCTCTCATCATGCTACCATTCAGAGACAGCAAAGCTGTCATTCAATGTGTAGATGAATTGGCACAAGACAAGCTGACACTGTCTCACCAGGACTTGCAGATAGAACACCAAAATCTGAGATCACAGTGCATTAAAGAAATGAGTATCTGTGGAGCAAAAGTGCCAGGATTCACAGGCACTTTGAATGGAGCTGAGAGGTTAAGTCTCAGATGGGAGGGGGCTGTCATCTTCTCTATAAATGTGAAGCAGTTCTTACAAATCCCATTTAGCAAAAAGACATAATCGTAATGACATTTCCTATGAATCCTATAAAAGACACAAAGCACAGCCAGCCCCTCAGTGTCTTCTATTATAATATGAGTGATTTAATGAAATTTGAAGTTGACAGTAATAGTCTCATAATATGACATACTTTAGATCAATAAAACAAAGGTGAAACGAAATAAAATCTAAAGCATATGCCTGGTATTTTAAAGTTACATACTTGCAGCCTATCACAGGAGTCAATTATTCTGACAATTGTATTCATGTATAATAGTGCATGTAAAATATGCACAAAATTAAAGGTTTCGACTTGAACCATGTGATAGGGACTGAATATGAGCCAGTCACCCAAGACAATACAGCAAAGACAGACACTTCATGCCATTGATTACTTACAGTTTCCAGGGGATACAAAATATGGACTGGATTTTCCTTCAAAATGTATATAGAATTCAACCACTTTTTCTCCATTTCTATTGTTAATACCCTAGATAAAGCCTCCACCTTCTCTCAGCTGATTATTGTATAAAAGCCACCTTTTGGACACCGTGTCCACCCTGGTGCCCTGCATCTATTTATCGCATAGCCAGACTCAAGTTTAATGGTAACATAATTGAAAAGAAAATGAGGACTTTAGTTGACTGAGAAGCTCAGTAATATTGTACAAGCACTAGAAAAGTTTCTGAGAACTTATTATTTTATTATTTTTGAGAACAGTTATTATTTGTAAAATATAATGATCATAAAAAGGGAAGAAATAATTGCCCCCTTTACTATGCTGGTAAAAGTAGGGTAACACACCCTGAGAGGGTCACTAACCAACAAGAATTGATCAAGATAAAAATGAACAGAATATTGAGAAGGAACAAAAAGCTGTGTCACGTGGGGCACACTCAACTCTCACGAGTTGAAGAAATTTGGGACATTCACGCACAAGAAAAAACTCCCACATGATGGAAAGAAATATGGAAAAAGGAGACACTAATGGCTGCCTTCAAAAATATGAAGGACTGCCACGTAGAAACAGAATTAAATTTGTCCTGTGTGACAAGAGAAAAATCTAAGATAAATTGGTGGATGTTCCAAGATGGTGGGTTGACTCTGTATAGGCAAGACCTATTCAACAATCACAGTTTTCCAAAATTAGTAGCGGCTCCAAGAAATGTTCACACAAAGTCTGACCATAATCCATCGCTTCACCTGAGTTACTTCTGCACCTTCCTCCTACCTGATCTCCCATCTCCAGTTCCTCTCCAACAGCCTAAGAAAACCATTCAAAATACAGAACTGCTCTGATATTCCCCTACCTAAAAGTCTTCAAAACAGTCCATTATCTTTAGGATAAAATCAAAACTCCTCCCTCACCACTATACATTTTCAGCCTCCTCTTTCACAGTCCTGCCTTTGTACTCTGGACTTCAGCCCAAATGAACATTTCCCAGATCCTTGAACAGGACGTGCTTCACTCACCTTCAGACTTCAGCTCTCATTAGTGTCTTTACATACAGAACGATGACTTCTCCTCAATGTCTGGGTAAGTTCTTCTTATCCTTCAGATCACAGCTTTGGTATCCAGCTCAAATATCCTTCTCAGATGAGCCAAGCTAAAGTCACGCTCATATAAACTAACAAAAGGAACAAAATCACAGCGATCTTTTTAAAACATAAACCAGACCACCTCACTCCCTGCTCAAATCCTCCAGTGGCTTCTGATCACATTTAGAACAAAATCCTCCTCACCATGATCTGCAAAGCTTCGTGGCCTGACCTCTGGCTCCCTCCGTCCTCAGCTGCTCTCTATCAGTGCTTCTCTCTGCTCCAGCCATGCCAGACACCTTGTTGTTCCTTGAACATATTTTGCATGCTCTTGGCCTCACAATCTTTTCACTTGCAGCTTCCTCTACCTGGAACAAAATTTTCCCAGATATTTACATGAGTTGGTCCCTCACTTCATTCAGAATTCTGCTCAATTCTCACTGCCTTAGGATATTTCCCTCACCAGCATTGATCAAAAATAGACCTCTCGGGCTTCCCTGGTGGCGCAGTGGTTGGGAATCTGCCTGCCAATGCAGGGGACGCGGGTTCGAGCCCTGGTCTGGGAAGATCCTACGTGCCGCGGAGCAACTGGGCCCGTGAGCCACAATTACTGGGCCTGCGCGTCTGGAGCCTGTGCTCCGCAGCGAGAGAGGCCGCGATGGTGGGAGGCCCGCGCACCGTGATGAGGAGTGGCCCCCGCTTGCCGCAAATAGAGGAAGCCCTCGCACAGAAACGAAGACCCAACACAGCCATAAATAAATAAATTAATTAATTAAAAAAAAAATAGACCTCTCACTCAGCCATAAAAAGAAAAGAAACTGAGTTATTTGTATTGAGGTGGATGGACCTAGAGACTGTCATAGAGAGTGAAGTAAGTCAGAAACAGAAAAATAAATACCGTATGCTAACACATATATACAGAATCTTAAAAAAAAAAATGGTTCTGAAGAACATAGGGGCAGGACAGGAATAAAGACACAGATGTAGAGAATGGACTTGAGGACACGGGGAGGGGGAAGGGTAAGCTGGGACGAAGTGAGAGAGTGGCATGGACTTACATATACTACCAAATGTAAAATAGATAGCTAGCGGGAAGCAGCCGCATAGCACAGGGAAATCAGCTCAGTGCTTTGTGACCACCTAGAGGGATGGGATAGGGAGGGTGGGAGGGAGACGCAAGGGGGAGGAGATATGGGGATATATGTATATGTATAGCTGATTCACTTTGTTATACAGAGAAACTAACACACCATTGTAAAGCAATTATACTCCAATAGAGATGTTAAAAAAAAAATAGACCTCTCCACACACTTTCCCTTTCTCTTTTGTCATTTCAGTTTATAATCCTTATCACTATCTGACCTCCTACTACACATTTTTGCTTGAGTATTATTTCTCTCCCCTAATACAAATAAATGTAAACTTCATGAGAAGAGACAATGTCTTGTCTTATTCTCTGTATGCTCAGCACTTAGAGCAGTGCCAAGAAAATACTAGGCACTCATTAAATTTTAATATAACGAATGAATGAATCACCCTGCTTTTCTACATAGCATTCATCATTATCTGAAACGTATCCTATTCATTTCCTCTACTGTCTGTTTTCTCTGTCTCTACCTTTTCAATAGAATGTAAGTTCTATGAACCCTGCAAGTTTATCTGTCTTGATCCTCAATAGAACAGGGCTGGGCAAGAAAGAACAAAATGACAAAATAGTGAGTGAACTTAAATGACACATTCTTAGAAACATTCACTGATAAAGTAACATGTTTCTTATCTGTTCTTACCATAATATCCTGTGCTTCCTTGGTTACAGCCCTTGAACTTTACAGAAATGCTTATTTCATTGGCTGTATTTCCCACTAGACTATAGGCTCAGAGAGGTCAGGAACTTGTCATTTTCTTCACCAGTCATATCTCCAGCACTTATCATAAATCCTTAGTATAAAAAATTTCATTTTATAACTGTGTTCATGCAAAGAAGGAAGGGGGTGAAGGAAAGGACAAATGAAGAAACAAAAGGAAAGATGAATAACTTTTTCAGAGGACTGTAAAGATTATTCAGGATCTAAAGTGATTGAACAAGATGACCATTGAGGCCCCTGAGTTTTTCCCAAGGGGAGCCCTAAAGGAGCTACAAAAGAATAAATTTATAAATTAAGGCTCTAAATTAGATTCTAAGAAGCCAGTTGGAGTCTAAGAATCTAAACACTTAGCTTCCTGTAAGACATTTGTCACTGGGACACTGCTCACATTAATGTCAAAGACATACCAATCGCTTGCATCAATAACGTTCAAGTAGTACAAATATTTTTGTTTGTAGGTCCTGAGAATTCTGTTTCTTTTTCTCCTCAAATCTGTATTTCTCTTCCTGTGTCTCCACAGCATGTGATCTTTATATATATTTTTATACTTGAAAGCTGTTCATTATCTCCTTATTATAGTCCTCTGCAACAAAATATAGGAATTTATTTTTAATATTCTATTAACACAAGGCTATACATTTTCTTTGAATGAATAATTCATTAAAATTAGTACTGATATAAAATTAACAAAAATAATCTATATAATAACATATATAAATTTAAAAGGTGAATACAAATATAGAAAGTTTATATAGAGAAAGTAAAATTATAAATACAAAAAGGAAAACTTTATTGGGTCCATACATCTTAATGAGAAGAAGAAATTTATCATGTCTCAATTAGAGGAATCATTGAACAGTCCCTCTGCCTGCTGCTCTGCAGGCTTTGAAGTCCCAAGGTCAAGTCTCATAATAAGATTCCTAATGGGTGAAGGTAGGCTTTTCTTCTGCAACATGGGCAAAGAGGTTTTGTGGAAGGGCAGGTGGCAAAGGGAATATCTACCTCAGATAACTGCTCAGGTAAATCAGCTTTAGAAAACAGCACACATGAAGGCAATTCTCTGGAAGATGGTTCCTGTAAAATGAACCACCAGTATTCCCCGTGGAAAGTCTCTTAGTACCCTGGTCTGAGGATCACTGGCTGGCGTCACAATGATGCTCATCTGACGCTCTCCTTCTCTTATAATCATTTTCTCCCTCAGCAGTGTCTCCCTCACTCTCTTCACTGCAATTTATAGCCTCTCTACTGAATTTCAGACCAGCATTCCCAGCCCCTGGCAAGGCATTCCCACATGCACACCTATCTGATAACTCACACTCCACTTGCCCCAAGATAAAATTATCCCTGTCTCAGCCCCCAAAACAAGTTACACTATCTCTTATATTTTCTATTTCACACAAATGGCATCACAGATCTTCTGGAAACTCAAGTTAAAAACATTAATTAACTCTGAATACTGAATCTAATGAGAACTGAGGAGACAGTTAGCTAATTTTTGGATAGCCAGACTAATGAAGCTCAGCCAAGTCACCCTTTGAGTGGTCTTGGAAGCTGGAAGTAAAGAAGGTGTATCTCCTTCCCTTGAAGACGAATCCTAACAGATGAGATCTCAGCAGGTAGAGATACGCTGGTTCCTCTAATCATGGTCAGGGAGCCCTCTAGAGTAAGCCAGGGGACCTTGGTTAAGATGCAGCTTCTTAATTTGGTTCTAGTAAATTAGAGCAGGTCATAAGTGGGAAGGATATAGTTACCCCATCATTCTCTCCCAGAGGATTGCAAATCCAGTGTGATTGGAATACATTCCAAAGGAAGCTTTTGTTTCTTGCTTTATTGTGTCAAAGAGGGCTTTCCCATGTTCCTTTTTCATCTCCAGAGTTGAAATACTGGTCATGAGGAGAGGGGATTAAATACCAAGAACACCAGTTTGCTCTTTGAGAAGTTAACCATCCCCTAGTCCCAAGGTCTTGAAGAAGGTACTGCAATGAACTAAGGTGGGGTTTACTTCATAGCACCTACAGAGGAAACTGAGAGGTATTATATACAATCTCAACATAGGAAAAGGGAGAGGAGACACTGAACTGTAAACAGAGCCCTACTAACTAAGCAAGTAGGATGGGAACTTGAGATATGAAAATATTTAGGTGCTCTGGACTAATATTTTGTTACCCCCTATAAGGACTAACCCACAGGAAGTATGACTGGACAACGATTGCTAATGTGACTATTCCCACAAATACTGCTATAGATGTACATTATACAGAGCTCTTTTCATTTCAAGAGGGAAAAAATCAACTTAAATTAAGTGAAAAGAAAAAATGATGGGACATATTAGTTCATGTAACTGGAAAATTCAGGGGTGCATCAGCCTCAGACACTGTTAGACCTAGAGGCTCAGGCTGCCAGTGGTTTATTTTTCTTCCCATTTTCCAGTTCTGCCCTCCTCCTTAGTCAGCTTCATTCTTCGGGCAGCCTATTGAATCCAACCAAGGAAAGGAGGGGAAGCAAATGCTGGCAATTCCACACTATGATCTTTACAGCTTGTGATACACAAAGTAAGAAAAGAGTCTACAACCAATCCCCTGGAGGGCATCTGACTGACACAGTTTTGGACATGTGCATGTCCCTGAACCATTCATTTTGGTCAGGGGAACGAGGGAGTCTGATGGCCAATCCTGGAGCCCGTTTATCTCTGTGGTTAGTTGGTGATGGTGTCAGCCCCACAAACTCCCTGATACACATTTTCCACAGGAAGAAGTTCTGTACCAAAGAGAAAGGGAAGGGAAGGGGAGGAAAGCAAGCTAGAAAAACCAAGCTGTAACTATCAGAGACCCTTGTAGGCATGTTCTCCATTTGCTGGCTTGGTCTTTTCCTTCTCTGCTTTCAGAGATGGGTTTTCTCCTGCCAGATTGGTTCCTCTGGATTTTGTCTTTCAAAATCAGTACATAAGAGAGAAGGGGGAGAAAGAAGAGAGAAAGACACAAGATGTGCAGGAGTGTAATTTGGCAAAACTTTGAGAAGAAAGAGGCACAGAGTTGGGATTATGTGAGGAAAATGGATGAGTGACAAAAGAAGTATTTAAAGTATTGCTTTAGGTTATGTAATGCTTTTCATGTGGTTGAAGCAATATTAAGTAGAGAGAGAGCTCTTCTGAATCACTGTTGGGTTTCTAAATCATTTCTTTGACTACTTCAGTAAGATTAGATCCTATTATACAGTAGTGTACAAATACTATATTCTGTTAGTGTTTACACATCTATCTCCCCCACTAGATCAAAGTCTCCTTGAAGGTAGTAGTTATATCTTATACATTTCCATAGTGTTTTGCACACAGAAAGGACTCAAAAGTGTATTTGTTAATGAGTGGGTTTTTTTTTTCATTCTCAAGGCACTCCAATAAAGTGGTCCTTCAAGTTCTTAAAAATCCTAAAGATGGTGTTTCCATGGCCTCTGATTATAACCTTTCCTTTAAGTAAACAAGAATTCCCTTTGTGCCTTTCATAAATTCATTCTAAGGCATCTTCTCTCTTCACCTAAAATCGAGATAGTTAAGGCAGTAACCTTTCAACATCACAGAATCAAAGTAAGTAAGGCATAGAAGAGAACTTAAAATATTGAAACCAACTCCTTCATTTTACATAGAAGGAAATGGGATCTTTTTTTAGTTAAATTATTTGTTCACCCATATAGTTATTTAGTGCCTAAATCAAGGATTTGAGTTCCAAAACTTCAGTTTCCGGACTATTTCCACACATCATCTTGCCTCCTAAACATTACACCTTCTTAAAGACATGTTCAATCCTCTTCTCCTCGTACTAAATAGGTATAATTATCCTTGCCTTTCTCATAGTTCCCAATATAAAAAATGTGTGTGAATAATATGACGTAGTACAAAAACATAGCTTTAGATTCTGACCAGTCTTGACTCTTCTTTCTTGAAGTTATATGATTTGGCGAAAGTGTATCTATAAAATAAATGTAGGGCTTCCCTGGTGGTGCAGCAGTTAAGAATCCGCCTGCCCATGCAGGGGACATGGGTTCAAGCCCTGGTCCGGGAAGATCCCACATGCCGCAGAGCAACTAAGCCCGTGCACCACAGCTACTGAGCCTGTGCTATAGAGCCCACGAGCCACAACTACTGAGTCCACATGCCACAACTACTGAAGCCTGCGCGCCTAGAGCCTGTGCTCTGCAACAAGAGAAGCCACTGCAATGAGAAGCCCGTGCACCGCAACGAAGAGTAGCCCCCACGCACCGCAACTGGAGAAAGCCTGGGCACAGCAACGAAGACCCAACGCAGCCAAAAATAAATTAATTAATTAATTAAAAATAAATAAATAAAATAAAATAAAATAAAATAAATGTAATAATACCTATAGTTACCAGATATCTATAAGGTACAGAATCATAAGCATTGGTCAATATAAAACACCTAATATGTCATAGACCTTAAATATGTATTAGGGTTTGCTTTTTCTTTTTCTGCCAAACATGTATTAGGGTTTGCTTTTTCCTTTTCTGCCAAACCATAGCCGAATAACATTTATGAAAAACACTGCAACATATAGAAGTCTATGCCGGAGGTTACAATTTTAGCTCAATGAAGAAATTGCAGTTGGAAGTTGGAATATCAAGAGATTTAAGTACTATATGTTAAATTAACCATTCTTCAAGTTCATAATACCTCCTGGCTAACTCATAGCCCCATAATACTAATGAAATAAAATATTCCTTTAAATTTATTTTTATCATGAGAATGTATTAGCACCAAACAAGTACAGTAGCCCAGACCACAAAGTACTCAGTGGGGTCTTACAGGATTTCCTTAAAAGACAGTTATTCTGTCACCGATAGCAGTAGAGATTAGAAACTAAGTAACAACTCTCTTCTTCAAACATTGCCACCTAATTTACAATACCATGGCAGCAAGGAGAGCAGTCTTGTAGATAAAAAGTAATTTGATAAAATAATGGCTGCCATTTTTCTACTGCAATAGCTCTGCAACATAATTTATAGGGACCATACTTCTCCACTTCTTGATGACAGGTAATGGAAAAAATTTCAGCAGCAAACCTTGATAGCAGGCTAAGACCATTTGGATCAGTATAACTAAGTCATTTTTAACTGTTTTTTCAATTATCTTTTTTCAGCTTTTATCCCATTTCATCAAAAAGAAGGATAAAGGTTGATGATAAAAAAATCTCTGTTCAAAATTGAGATTTTTAGATTAAAAATAGCTGTAAAATGATTTTGACTCTATATTGTATGGATATTGGTTCATTTTCTACATTGAGATGACCATAAATTAGTCTACACTTTATCACCATGAATACTAAAAGATGCAATAGAGTTACATATACAGCTCTTCTGAAAATGAAGATCATGGCTTTTTTTTAAATTGATTCTGTGCCGTATGCATTTCAAATAAGTCCTGAAGTAATTTAAAGATTATCATGGAATGTAAAATGTAATATTTAAGAATAAAAGTGAAACAGACTACCTGAAAGATGCAAGTGGAATATGACTTTTTAGCACCTGAATTGAGTTGATTAAAATTCTTGAATCCTAAATTTAGCTGTTGAGTTTCTGGAATCAAAGAATATGAATAATGGACAATGGCAGCAACTTTGACTTTTAGCCACTCACACCATCCTTTCCCTCACATTTTGTATGAATCCTAATTTCTTCTTTATTATTTCAGCTACTCTTTGTATGGATCTTACCTTGATTTTGGAATTATGTGGGGTAAAATGATAAATGGATAAGTTAGATCTTTGATCTTTAATCTTCCATACTAGTGACAGGTCAGAATACCACATCTCCATACAAGATAATAGAAAAAAAAAAAAAAGACCATTTAAACACCAAAAGATGAAATTTTAAACTACTGAATAAGTTAAAAAGTGACCAATTATATTTTATACATTTGTGGTAAATATGAAAACTAAGATTATGCTATTGATGTTCAGCTGTTCTTTCTAATAATTGCTAAGCATAAAATCGAACTTCTTAGAAACTTCTCCTAGAACAAGGCAATATACTCCGTATTTAACATAGTCAAAGAAGCTACCATTATTTTTGGTATAGTTGAAGGACAACTATACAATCCATCTAAAGAAACTATTCCAAAATATTTAGATAAAAGTCCACATGTTCATGCTTTCAACAAATAGGAACTTCAGTGTTCTGGGCACCATTCTAGAAGCAAGAGATTCAGTAGTGAAGCTGCCTTCGCTAAGCTTCCTTCCATTCTAGTAAAGGATATAAATAAAAATATATCTGGAATACAATGGGCAAGCGCTCTGAAGAAAAATAAAGCAGCACGGAGAAGAGAAAAATGTAGGTAACATTTTAGATAACTAAATTTTAGATAATATAGACTAATACTTTTCAGTGTAATTAGAGAAAGCATCTTTAAGGAGAAAATTTTGGAGAAAATCCCTGAATGTGAATATCTAGGGAAAGAACATTCTAGCGGGCAGAACAATATGTCCTAAGATCCTGAAGCAGGATATTAGAAAGGAGTCCTAAGGTATAAGCCAGGATAACACTAATTAAAAATAGAATTCCATATAGTTTTACATCTCTCCTCTCTCTAATTGGGTTTTGACAGCAATGTTTTAAAACTGAGTAAAGAAATAATGATAGTCTGAGATCAATTTCCTCGCCATAATTAGGCCAATATATAGCTGCTGAATGCTGAAAAAAAAGGATTCTGATAGGTCAATTAATTATTAAATAGACTTTAATCATCCTTGGCAATTTTCCTGGTAATATGAAATTGCTTTGCATAGTGACTAATAATAAAACATGTGCTCTTGAATTATGCTTCTCATAAAACATACAGTTTGAGGAAATGATAATTCAGTTGTTTCTAAGCTAACAGAGTTTCAAACGTGTGTCAAAAACTTTGTCCATAATTTTGAAGTAATAAAGTGGCTGCGTACTGGAAGAAGCATAAAAATAGAACTAATTTAAGAGTTTGGCTATTAGAGATCAGGGCTCATCACTCAGGAAATATTTTGTGTGGTTTTTCTGCCATGTGATCTTCTCTTGGGGTTTTTTTCAACTGGACCAGTGAGAAATTCTGAGGGAAATGAGGCTGAACTAGCTTAACTATGGTGAAGGCACTGATGGATGGCATGTGAAGAAAGAAACATGTCATGTGTATACCTTACAAGAACTCTCAAGGAGAATTTATCAGCAACTAAAATTGTTTTCTTTAATACCCTAGTTGGCCATCTCAAAAACAAAAACAAAACAACAACAAAAAAAACCCTCCAGCCTGACTTCTGTACTACTTGTCAGATAATTATTTTACCGAAAAAATGTACACTCAAGATTTTTTGTTCTCAGATTAACCATAGTCGTTGTTGTTGTTTTAAATTACCCTCACCCCTCTCTCTCTTTTAATTCTGATTTTTCATTTATCTCTTGACTCATTCTACTAACTCTTCCTAACATTTGAGTGTACAATTTTCATTCCAGATAACTTTGAGAATATAAAAATACCCAGCTAAATGTCTCTGAGTTATTCCTTGGTTAATCTGGGCGTTGAAAGGTTGTTCTTAATCTTCACTGATCCTTCAAGAATCTGATGAAAGTTATTGAATCCCTGCCCCCTAAAATGCAACACATCCATTCACATAAAATTGTACACAGACTCACAGGCTTCCTGAAGCATCTCCTTGTGTCCACATAAACTAAGGCAAGAGCTCCTGCTGACCTTGAGTTATAGACTTCTCTAATGCCACCCACAAAAAGCTTTAGATCCATTTACAAGTCAGACAGACAGAAACTTAACCTTGAAGTCATTTATAAATATTAGCCTTTCTCATTCTGCTCTAACATGAAGCCATGCAATGAGCACAATGTCTCTACCTCTTTCATGAGCTTGCCTTGAATATGTGATAAAACCTGCCTCCTTAGAGAATGCAATGTGTTTAAATTGTTAAATAAGCCAACTAAGCCTTTGAGTGGCTTCTATTGACTTGCTTATGACATTGTCAAGATAGTTTTGCCTAATAGTTCTAGTTTCCTATGGGATTTTACCAAATAATAAAGTCAATATAGGGACAGTCCCTGGTGGCGCAGTGGTTAAGAATCTGCCTGCCAATGCAGGTGACACTGGTTCTATCCCTGGTCCAGGAAGATCTCACATGCCGCGGAGCAACTAAGCCCGTGCGCCACAACTACTGAGCCTGTGCTCTAGGGCCCGTGAGCCATAACTACTGAGCCCACGCCACAACTACTGAGGCCCGCGCACCTAGAGCCCATGCTCCACACAAAAGAAGCCACCACAATGAGAAGTCTGTGCACCACAGTGAAGAGTAGCCCCCTCACCACAACTAGAGAAAGCCCGCGCAGCAACAAAGACCCAACGCAGCCAAAAATAAATAAATAAAATAAATTTTTTTTTAAAAGTCAGTATTATCAGCTCTGTTTCTTTAATCAAGTCTAATTGTGCCATATCTACTCTCTGTTTCTCATAATTAGAATCCTTCAGACAGCATCACATGAAAAGTATTATCAAAAACCAAGAAATTCTCCAAAGAAAGAAAAAGATCCTCACTGCACCTAGCAGACTTATCTCTCACAGCTTCACCTGTCCAGTTTGGCAAATAACCAGCTTCATGATGAGACATATAAAATTTAAATTGGAAATGATCCTTTTACATGCTCAACAATATTATTATACCTTATTGAAGAAGTTCAACAAGTTGGCATTGAATGTACATTGTGAATATGTGCCCACCTTAAAGTTGAGATCAGATATCAACTCTAAAAATGCCAAAACCTACCTTGCTTGGTAATTTTCCTTGAAAAAGTGAGTAATTTCTGTGCTAATGCTTAGAAAGAATCCAATTTGTTGAAATTGAGTACATGCTAAATAATCAATGTGTGTGTCCTAAGAGCTATTCATTGCCAAACTAGTCTGGCCCTTATTTAAGTCATCCTTCATAGGTATTCTGCATCATTCAATACCTAATAAAAAAATAATTGAGATAACCACAGTACCAACAGCACTCAGCCAAGTCACTTAGCAAAGCTCAATGTTCAGGAGCTATTCTCCACAGTTTCAACATGTGTTGTGACAACTTTTATCTGACTATATTTCTAAGAATGACTGTATAGCAAACAATCTTGGAAGAAAAAGATAGTGTCTCCCTCTCAGCAGAGAACATGTCTTTAGTGATGAGAATAAGTTTTAAAATCTCTCCCTCTGGAACAAATTTTGACAAATTGGCTAGCATCTTCTTTATAATACTGAGACTCAGGATTCCTCAGCTATGACACAGACCCACTCTGTGCACACTGTTTATCTAGATCCTTCCACATCACTCCACAGGATTTAGAGGACAAGGGGAACCGATAATAACAGGAAGCTCAAGCTTCTTGCTGTGCCTTGAATAATAAATCCTTTGTCTCTGATCCCGGAGTCTCGTGTCTTCTGCTAGCATTTTAAAACTGTGGCCGACTAACTTGTTATTTTGCAAGCAGGGTAAAATCTCAGACTCTTCATAGTTCTTGACACTATGCTAAATAAGCAAAGCCAATTGGGATAGAAACTACTATCCAGGGACTTCTGCATGTGGCCAAGAGAGAGAGCCAAATTTATCATCATGACCAAAATAACTATAACCTAAGAAAAATATATGAAAACAATGCTGTTAAGACGTTTGGACATCAGTCAGTGTACAACAGTGATCTCTGAGAGAGGGGAAACAAAGTGCCTGCATGAATTTCCAGTCTGCAAGAGAAGAATACAGGAAGAGCCCATCAGTCTGTCTAAGTTAAAGAGATAGAGTTGAGAAACGTAAGCAATTAGAATTTGCAAGGCAGAGGACAAGATAGGAGGGAGTTGGACAGAGAAAGAACTCCAGAGATGTAGAGAGAATTCTCTTCCTGTCATCAACTGAGTACTGATCAGAGCACGTGTATGAAGAAACTACCAAAGGCAGAGAAAAGAACCCCCCGGAACTCACACAGGGCAAGGAATCATTTGTGTTCCCAATAGCCAGAGTGAAAAAGTGATGGAGAACTCAGAAGAGTATTGCCTCAGTAGTGGGGTAAAATTATCCCCAGACTAAAGACTTCTCTGGATCGACCAACACCTCAAAATGATCAAACTATTTCCAAGTAACTTAGCTGCATCCCAGAACAAAGTTCAAGAATATTTATAAGAACATGAAAATATATAGCATGCAACAAGGTAACATTCACCATGTCTGGCATCCAATCAGAAGTCACCATACACCCAGACGTTCTTTTTCTCTTCCAACTCTTCTGCCTCCTGCTGCTCCCTCTTCCCCAGCAAAGGAAGATAAAAAGAAATCAGAAGTATTATAGTTCCCTTTAAGAAGAAACCTATTACAGGGAGAGGTGAACCGTCCTCGGTGCTTACTTACACACCCTGGACCTGAGCAGAACTTAGAGCCTTGGCTAAGGAATTTCCCGACCTGAATCAGCATCCACTGGGATTTGCTAAGGAATTTGAGTTAACCATCCAGACCTATGAGCCTCGATATCAATCAGTATTTACTTAATTGGAAATTAAAGGAAATTCTCACCCCCCCCCCAAAAAAATCACCATACATGCAAAGAAGCAGGAAAATATAACTCATAAATGGGGGGTGGGGACATATCCAGGGATATTCTTCCTATTCAAACTGTGGGTCACAGACCAGCAGCATCTGTGTCACCTGGGAGCTTGTTAGAAATGCAGAAATTCTTAGTCCCCACCTCAGCTCTATTGAATCAGAATCTGCATTTTAATAGGATCCCTTAGGAGATGAAATTCACATTAAAATTTTATAGTCACAGAACTAAAACTCAGAAGTCAGGGGAGTCAATCTAAGGAGTAACTTAGAAAAACTGCTTGCTCAGAGACTTCTATAAAGAATATGTATGTGGAAAGGAATATTTATTAAGCATATCCTAGATTCTGGATATTTTATTTCCTAAAAATATAATAAAGTAATATATGCACTTGTTAAAAAAATAAAATTCTAGGGCTTCCCTGGTGGCACAGTGGTTGAGAGTCTGCCTGCCAATGCAGGGGACACGGGTTCGAGCCCTGGTCTGGGAAGATCCCACATGCCGCGGGGCAACTGGGCCCGTGAGCCACAATTACTGAGCCTGCGCGTCTGGAGCCTGTGCTCCGCAACAAGAGAGGCCGCGATAGTGAGAGGCCGCGATAGTGAAAGGCCCGTGCACCGCGATGAAGAGTGGCCCCCGCTTGCCGCAACTAGAGAAAGCCCTTGCACAGAAACGAAGACCCAACACAGCTAAAAATAAATAAATAAATAAATAATAAAAATAAAGGAATTCCTTAAAAAAAAATAAAAATAAAATAAAATAAAATTCTATAATAGGTGTTTTAAATGAAAAGTAATATCCCCCAACTCACCTTTTCCAATCTGAACTCTAGCTTTCAAGAAGTGATCACTTTTAACTTTTTTGTTGTAGCTCTTCTAGTAGTTTAGTTCTTTAATATTTAAAAATATGCTTACATTAAAATCTCTTGATCTGTCACATCTGACTCTCTGGTATGAAATATAAAGACAGCTTATTAATACTATTTCTATTTCTTCTCTCTAGCCTCTCCTAATTTTTCATAGTTATTATCAATTTTTACTATAACTTTACTATACATTTCTACTGGACACCTATGTAATTTTAAATAATTAGTATGTATAATATTTCTTTTTTTCTTAAAAATAACTGCATCCTCTGATGGCAGTAATACAATTATTGGATTAAGAGACAACAGGAGAAAGGGCAGGTGACATTTCTGGAAGACAGATATGGAATACAGAAAGGGGAGGAATAGGGTCATGTGACAGTCACTGTAAAAATACAGTGCATTCTATAGATACCTGCACCATCAACTTTCAACTGTGAAATAGTATTTACACTTTTGTTACAATCCTGGTTAGAGAACAATTTTTCTTTAAAACCTCAGCCTGACAGCAAATGAAAACCTCAGGTGAATTCATAGTCCCGTGAGGTGCTTAGGCTGAAGATTCCAAGAGGCTGGTTCCAGCTTCATCCACAGATTTCTGTTTTTAAAAGGTATTGAGTTTTGCTTTTACAAAAGAAAATTCCCAAAGGAGGGGAAAAAAAACCCAACCATAGCCACAGTGTGTATTCTTTCTTATCTTACAAACACCAAGGGCTACAACCCTCTGCTTCAAGGCCAACACTCGGGGCTGAAGAAAAATCTCACTTATCATTGTTTAAAAAAAAAAAAACCAAAAAAGACACGAAGACAAACCAAACCAACCTGATCATGGCACACTGACCTTGAGGGGCTGCCCCTCCCGCCCTTGCTTCTGGTCACAAACTCGATGACTATTTCTTTTCTGGGGGAAGGGGGTTTGGTATAGGAGCCTCGTTCACCTGCTACCCCAAGGAGTTGGAAGGGGGAACCCTGTGGCTGGCACACCAGGTTTCCTCTTAAATAGCAAGGAAGAGTCAGGGGCCTTAGCGAGGTGGCTGAGGCGGTGGGATGAGGAGGAAAAGGCAGGAGACAGCCGGCAAGTACCAACACACAGGTGGGAAGGACCCCCGGCCTCACAGGCCTCGCCCACTCCCCTTGGGCTTGTCTCCCCAGGCCACAGCCACAGGGTGGGCTTCCTCTGGGGCTCTGTGGACAGCACTGGACCTCAGCCACGCCCCGGGGGAGTCCACTGCAGGTATCTCTGCCCCCTTCCCAGTTCCAAGCTCCCCACTCACACCAGGAACACCAGTCCCTCTCCTGGAGAGGGCCCAGCAGCCCCAATTAGTCTCCCACCCTTTCCTCAGGCCTCTTTCCCAGAAATATCCACAAATTCAACACCGTACACACCTCTGAACCCATGCACCTGTCAGCTTGACAGAACACCAAACACACCAAAACCACGGGCCCTAAAGATATGGTGCAAAGAGATGCAGAAAAAGCAGAAACACTGCCTAGAACCACACCCAGGGTTCCCACCGTCAGGAGCCTGGTGGAGCGGCCACACCACCCATCCTTAGTTGTCCCCAGAGGGGCCGGGGCTGGCACACGGGGCGCTCTGGCTTCTGAGGACCAGGACAGACACCGGCATGAGGGGAGAAAGGCACGGGCGGCCATGACACGCCAGGACAGGACAGGGGTTAACTGTTTCCTGGAGGCAGCTCTTGGGGGGACGCTGCCCGACACCAGCCCTGCCACCACCAGGTCCATCTCTCACCCTGGAGTCTTCTGATGCAGGCTGGAGGGTGCGGGTTTAAGGATGAACTCTGGAAGAAGGATGGCAGGAAGGCCCATGTGTGAATGCAGACGAGACAGGCAGTGAGAAAGGACTCCATTTCTCCCATCCCAGGCTCTTTTCCTTTTCTTTCTTTCTTTGATATTTTTTCACTTCCACTGGCCCCTGAAGCGGGGTCATCACGGCCCACGCACTGCAGAGGAGACAGGGTTCCAGAAATGCCTGGACCTGCTTCCGTGCGGGTCTTGCCCGCCATCTTGGCTCCATTTCATCTTGCTCATGCAACATGGGGTAAGCAGCGTTCGGTGCCTTCTAGAAGCTTGCTGTTCCCTTTTTGCTGGGGGAGGATGCAGCAGAGGAGGAGGAGAAGGAGGGCACATGCTTTGCCCAGAAAACCCACCAGACCCCCAGCCACCAGACTGCGACCCCAGGCTTTAGGGAGTCTCTGAAAATCAGGCCCGTTCAGGCGGAGTGCCAGCTGGGGCTGAGGCCCAGGGGACTCACAGCTGTTCACATGCACAAGTAGGTTTTCTCAGGCCGGAGCCCAGGAGCCCCGCAGCAGAACAGAAGTTAAGATGGTTATATACAATTTATATGTTTCAAAGAAAGTACTACTTTTTTTTTTTTTATATAAGTGGCTTTTTTTTTTAATTAATTAATTTATTTATTTTGGCTGTGTTGGGTCTTTGTTTCTGTGCTAGGGCCCTCTCTAGTTGTGGCAAGTGGGGGCCACTCTTCATCGCGGTGCGCGGGCCTCTCACTATCGCGGCCTCTCTTGTTGCGGAGCACAGGCTCCAGACACGCAGGCTCAGTAGTTGTGGCTCACGGGCCCAGCTGCTCCGCGGCATGTGGGATCTTCCCAGACCAGGGCTTGAACCCGTGTCCCCTGCATTGGCAGGCAGATTCTCAACCACTGCGCCACCAGGGAAGCCCGAAAGTACTACTTTTAAAAAAAAAAAAAAAAAAAAAAAAAGAAGAGAGAGAGAGAGAGAGAAAAGAAAAGAGAATAAGAAAAAAGAAAAGAAAAAATATCCAATGCCTCTCCCCTCAAGTTTCCAACTCTGGGTGCTTCCCTTAAATATTGCCCTGGGAAGGGTGAGGTGTAGGAAGCTCTCGACTCCGGCTTAAAGCTACTGGCAAAAGGGGTAGGCAGTGGAATCAAAGCCTTTAAAAGCATCGTTCAGGGACGCAGCGTCCTGCTCACCTTCGCGGGCCGGTCTGTTTCCAGCAAATGTGCTTCCGGCGCGGGTCTTGGGCGCCTGTTTCAGGAGAAGAGAGACGGCATGGGGAGGTTGTGCACCCCGGGCTGGGGCGGGGCGCCCTCTGGTGGCGGGTCGCCCGTGGCGGCGGCGGCGGGGACCGCAGCGGCCTCGGGTAGTTCCGGTTGTAATTCGTCCATCTATCTGTCTGTGAACTTGGCCTCGCCCCCTTTCGCACTGGACCTCCGGAATTCAGGCTGTTCCAGGCCCGACTTGCAGGCACATGGGGCCTCCTTGGCCTTGGCGGCTGAGCTGTTGCTGTCGCCCTCGAGGTCCTTGGGTTGGCGTTGGCATCAGCAGTCGGCTCCGTGGCTTTGCCACCCAAGTTGGGAGTCCTGGGGTCCTAGAGGCTGATGCGGCTCCGCACGCTGCTCCTCCTGCTCCCGCTGCCCCGGCCCGGGCCGCGGGCTGCCAGTACGCGAGGGTCAAAGGAGGAGGTGACTGGGGGGCGGGGAGGGGAGTGGGGGCAAGGACTCCTCGGTGGGCCTGGCGGCTGGAGAGGGGCGCTTAGGGGCGGCCAGGCTTAGCAGCCCAGGAGGAAGCAGCAGTCGGCTGGTTTCTGCAGCGGAGGGTCGGTGGGTGTCTTTTTTTCACAAAGTTGTTGGTAATATTTCTGGACTCTGTGGGATAAAGATATTGGCACCTTTTCTCATCTGTTAGCTGTATCTTTACCTTTATATTGTTAAGGTCGATAATATTTACATTTTATTCTGTTTGCTTTGTCTATAAATTGATTATTGAAATTGAAAATCCACAACAGAACTTACGTTATTATGACTACACATCATTTACTGAAAGCCAAGAAATGTGCCAGAATTCAGTATTTGTTGCCCTAGTACCCAGGTCAAATGGATTTCTCAAAACCTGCCAATTTGTTTATTTGCTTCATATTTGAACTGTGGCTTTCTTACAGAGGTTCGTGTGTGACCTGGTTTTATCAGTCCTTATATCTTATTCTTATTATTATTATCTTATTATCTTATCTCTTATTATCTTATCTTATTCTTTCTGAATATACTAATTGGAAGTTTGGAATTTATTGTTTGTATTTGTTTTAAGCTATATTTTGTCCTCTGAATTAGATCTTTTTCTTCTGAGATGTTTTCCTGCTGTTATATATATATATGTTATATATATATATATATATATATATATATATATATATATATATATATGTCTTTTTTCCCTTACTAGGTCTCTTCTGAATAGGAAATTTGACCAGGAGCCCTGTAGTAGAGAGGACTTGTCATCCAATAGACTTCACTTTAGGGTAAAGGGTAAGGAACCAGGCTGTAATAGGAAGAGGACCCGAATGCCAGAATAGCAGCCCAAATTCTTCCCAGGCAGTTTGTTTAATTTCTCTGGAAAAGAATCTTCTGGATTTTCTTGTCAAGGGTTAAATATTGAGTCGTCCACAGTCTGCCTGCCAGAGAACAGGAAAGGGCAAAAGAAAGGGAATTGGGAAACCAAAGTATTTTTGTTCCAGTGGGCACACCTTTCATTCCCTTATGCTTATTATTTGCATACTTTCCCATTCCCACCCTCTATACTAGCCCACTAAGGTCTGGGGTCTTTGGAGGGGTTCCGCCTGACTTATTCTGGCCTCTACCCCAACTCTGCTGGCTGCACCAGCATGCTCCTATCTACTTCATCCTCCAGAGAAGGAGTGAAATATCCTCTCAGCTGTTGCTCCCCTCTTCACCACTAAGTAAACTCTGTTTCTTAGTCTTTAACATTTTATTTGAGTCTTGAAAGGAAAAGGAGATTAATACATGTGCTCAATAAGCCATCTTGAATGTGAAGCCAAAACCAGCATTTCACATACATTATTTCATTTAGTCCCAGTATAGCCTCTAACCACAAAATAAGGACTTGCTTATCATCAGCTTCTGACCACAAAACAAGGACACATTTCCTTTGTGTGTGCAAAGTTTGGATGGTATGATTTTCATCCCACACAGTGGTTTGACTGCTCTGCTCATTCCTGGGAGAACCCAAAGAGTAGGTCTCAGCTGCTCCCAACAGCAGTCTGCCTGCCACGGCCATCTTCTTGCACCCAGAGAGTCTTCCTGACCTGAGCTACCCCACTTGTTCATGTGTGCTGCCGGAACTACTCCAAGAAGCCTCACCAGTGCTCTGTAGCAGCAGCAAGTACATGCCAAGGTCTGGCCCTGGGTGCTGCCTACAAAGGCTCTCAGAGGCTCAGGGTGTTGTCTGCTTCAGCTCCTCAAAGTATCAGAATATTGGTGGTCTTCTTCACTCAGCACCATGCCACTCTTTAATACTCAAATCCAAAACAATTCTGCCTGTACCCAGAACCTCATAAAATCTAACAGTTCTCTCAGCTTCTTCTTCAGCCCCTCTCTAGGAGCTCAAAATTTTAGTCCCTGGAACCAGGCGAGAAGTTGATACCAGTCTATCCTCTTCATTATCATTCTCACTCCTTCCTGCCCTACCTCCCCACAAATCCTCCCTCATCTCTCCCTGACATACATGAGAGTTCTCATAGAGTCAGTAGATGCCAATAGATACTGTTGGTTCCTATGTGACTTAAATGGGAGTCTTATGTGAGTTAACTCCTAACTCCTATAAGAACTAAATGGTACTATTACCAGAGTTATATAGATATTATTTAAAACACAACTGTGAATAATATGTATATATGTTTTATATATATAAACTTATAAAAATATACATATAAAACAAACATATGAAATTATCTCAGATTATTTTTAAGTTAACTTGAAAATGAGCATTCATTATGTTCTTTCCATTTTTCCCTGTAATGGTATGTGGTTCCTCAACATAGCTTTTGGTATTTGCTTCAAATTGCTGATAAATACTTAACTTCATTTTTATATTTAAAGAAAACTTTGGTAGGGTAGATTTCT
Source organism: Balaenoptera acutorostrata (assembly GCF_949987535.1). Lineage (NCBI taxonomy): Eukaryota > Metazoa > Chordata > Mammalia > Artiodactyla > Balaenopteridae > Balaenoptera > Balaenoptera acutorostrata. The sequence continues at coordinate 41,301,812 of NC_080070.1, forward strand.
TAAAATTTCTTAGTTCGAGACTTAAAATTCCATCCTAAGACCCAAATTACACTCCTCAGAACTCAGAATTCCTGAGAAGCATGTCACACTCACCAATGACAGCAGTAAAATAGAGGAAGCCTGTCATACCAAGACAGCCCAACAAGCCCTTTTAGAATCTGCCACAATGTTCGGAAAGGGAGACTAATACATCATATGATAAAATGGATATGTTACCTGACTCCTTTTTAAGTCTGAACGGACTCAATCTTTAAACAACCATCTATTCTGTTTCTACAATGAAAGAGCAGACCGTGCTGTCGGTAGTATATGATATTACCATAAAGAGAGAGAAATGTGTGGTAATGATCGCCCTGAATTTGGCAGATAAAAAAGTGGTAGCTCCCCTTCCCCCAGAAAATAAAAACCTTAAATTCTTTTTTATGCTAGAAGAAAAACTCATGGGTTTTTTAATGCCTAGTCGGTTTTCTATGTCAACTTGACTTGCAAGGGTAGACTTATTTCATTGCTTGAACTAGTTCTCATCCCCAGTATTGAATCTCTGCTCTAAAAAGTGTTTTTCTGTGTTAGCCTGTAATTGTAACCATTTCTGTGCTCCTGGATTATCATCCTTGACATGAAATTTGTGCTCGATAGAGATAATGCTCTCCATTTTTTTTCCACATGGGCAGTTCGGTTCCTTCCCTAAACAGAAGGATAATTAAAGGAAGGAAGACATGAAAGAAACGTGTCCAGGGCAAGGACCTCCTCATCAAAGAGATTAGACCATATTAAGAACACATCAGCTAAATGTAATTTAGAATCACGTTTCAAAGGAGGCACACAAACGCAAAGCCTCTTCCAAATGGCTACAGACTGCATGTAGACTCTGTCTAGATAATTTGGAAATGCAAGTGATCTGTCTAAAAGGAGTTAACTGCTCAGCACAATCCAGTACCACTCCTGGAAACCTATTCAAGGTGTATGCCATCGTTTGCACCAAAAAGCAAGGGGATGCACTTGGGGTCATTCTTATCTCATATGCAAATACAGACCACAGAAGTCTACAAGCCCATAATACTACCCCAAAGAATAAGTATTAACCATGCTTGGACAAAAATATTGTTTATGGTAGTCAAATGGCTAACTCACTCATTCTCCACCCACATCTGCAGACTCAAGAAGAATGTTCATTTCTCTTATCATTTGAATAGAAAACCAAATTCATATTTCAGTAGCCAAAATACAGGTCCCCTTTGGGTCTCAAGAGCCATCATTAAAATCGACACTAATTGGTGTTATCACTGACGGCACAGAGTGATAGGTCAGGCTCTGCAGAAGAAGCACAATTTATCTCTGGGAGAGCATGCCAGCTTACTCATGGATGGGGAAATTCAGGTAACCCCACGGTGAGCCTGCCCTTGTCATTCATGCTCTGTGAAGACAAAGGATGACAGGACTTTTGATTCAGCATTTCCTCCAAACACTGTTTTCTCTCTTTGTCTCTGTGCACAACGCCTCCCTTCCCAAGCTGAACTGATGAGTAGGAATTCAAAGGCAATGAAAGCTTGCCTCTGATCAGTGATGCATGCACGGCGGATGCTGAGGCCCACAGCAGTACTCAGCCTCATGTAGGTGTTATGACAGGAGCTCAAGACTGTGATGCTAATGCAGCCCGTACAACAGAACGCATTTTTCAACCCAAAGAAGCACCACCACCTGAGTGATAGGAATATTCTTGGGTTCCACTGTTGCTCACTCATGGTGTACATGGAAAACTCATCCCACTGCTAATTCTGTTTTATTTACATCCTTCCTATCTGTTCTTAAATAGCATCTGGCTTCTTCCCAGCATAGTCCTCATATTCCATACCTATATAACTGCTGTTGAACTGTAATAGTGTGTTAGAAAATTTGCTTTATAAATCCAAAAGTACATAAACTTTTATAGTTCCTATTTGCAAGAAGAAAAGAACCTGTTCCTATTAGGACATGATCCAGAATGTTCATCTTGAGACAATTTATATACAATTGTAATCATTAAGATAACCAAAGAAATAGCCTTTAAAAAAAAAAGCCTTCCATGTACAAAATGGAGATTTTTTGAAGTAGGGAAAGGAAAGGAGAATAATTTCAAAAGCAAGTATTGAGCAGTCACTGAAAAAAAAAAACAGAGATGCATGAAGGGATCCATAATAAATGCATAAATATAGGGTAGAACTTTGAAAAGAAAAAGTGTAATAAAGCTGTATATATACCTTTTTTGCTTTATCTTGAGCCATAGAATAGCAGAGATTTCACAGGTCATTTTAGAAGTCATCCTATTCATCCCAGTGCCTCTCTATATAAGATAGCAGATGAGGGGAATGAGATTCTATAGGGTTTACTATATGTTTCCAGTCTACTGCACAAGCTTTGGGAAGTTGGAAGTTATGTCCTCATTATCAAAATCATGTCATTAATGGGTGGGGGGGGAATAAACAGAACAAGTTCTACTTCTCCAAAAATAATAGCCAGCTAATCAAATTTGGAAGAGGATTTCAGTTTCAGATTAATTGTCAGGTATAGGATCATGCTAAATCCAAAGATGGAGAGAGAAGGTCATATTGAATCTGTGTGTCTTGGACTCACCTACTCAGAGACCATTCAGAGTAGAAGTTATAGCGACATATAAAACCATCATCCAAATAAAATAAAGTAACTACAACAGTCAGGAATGCCTAAAAGCATGAAACTCATGATAAGACACACAGTGGAAATTTATATTGAAAATATCCATAAAATAAAAACTATTGGAGAGAAACATATCTGACATTCTACATATGTGAAGAATAAAAGTGACTTTTCAAATATGGTTATCAGCATAGCTGGATTAGAAGTTTCACATTACTCAGTAATAGATGAAAATTAATAGTATTATGTTACTTTAGTAGCAGTATCTAAAACAAAGAGAGCTGGCATTCTCTATGAATTTCTTAGGCAAAAACAAGGAAGATGTAGGAAGTGAGATGTTAAATGCCTTTTACTAAACTCTTCTTTGGCATCCCAAACAGCCCCTTAAACATCACTTAGTAGATCCTTGCTGAGTAATGATAAAGTCGTTAGAAGGGCATAAAAAGCTCTACTAAGCAAGCTAAACTGATTTCCCTCAGGCAAGGAAAATTATAGATTCTAAGTTTCAGGTCAAATCTTAGTGATCAGAATTCAACCTCTCATTTTTCTGATGGAAAAATTTAGGCCTAAAGTGGTAAAGGATTTTCCCCCAAGGAAAATTCAGTTAGTCAACTAGAAATGTCCAGTCTTTTCAGGGATTCAAGGTTTCCTTTGCTCTCACTGTCTGTCAGGACCCTGCAAGATACTGCCAAATACAAAGGTAGTATCCTTGCCTTCATGTGGCTGATTATCTTTGCAGAAGGTAGAATATTTAAAATAGCTACTATGGACTGAATTGTGTCCCTTCAAATTTCATATGTTGAGGCCCTAACTCCCAATGTAATGTATCTGGACATAAAATCTTCAGGGGGCAATTAAGGTTAAATGAGGTCATAAGGGTGGGACCTTATGAAAAGAAGATGGATACCTCTCTCTCTCTCTTGCTTTCTCACTCTCTCTCTCTCCCTCTCTTTCTGCTGTGTGAGAATACAGCAAGAAGTCTGCAAGCCTGAAAGAGAGTGCTTGCCAGAAATTGAATCCTGCCAGAACCTTGATCTTGGACTTCCCAGCCTTCAGAACTCTGAGGGGGAAAAAATGCTGCTGTTTAAGCTACCTAGTCGATGGCATTTTGTTGTGGCAGCCCAAGCTGACAAACACAACAGCTACAACAATGTGTAGTGAAAGAGAGTGGACAGCACTCCCAAAGGCTTCAGTCTAGACCCCAAAGGGAGCAAGCACCATGGCCACAGGTATCCAGAACAAGACACTCCCTGATGGTGCAGAGAGCTGAGTAGAAAGGGCAGGAATTCAAGAGAGCAAGAAAGAACAGATAAGACAAATTGCCCAATCTCAAAAGCAGACCCAAATGAAGCACTAATGACAATGCTTCCAGTTGAAGTCTTCAGGTCACACATCCATTGGTGGCATGAACTTTTATTGACTTCTTTAGGCAGACACCCTGCTAATACAGCAGTGATAACTCAGACGTTGTCCCTGCCCACAGGATCTCGCCTGGACAGGGGAAGAAAATCTGGGCAGGTTGCTGTTGACCTGAGTGTTCCCTGAGAACCCAGTGAATTCTACAGATTGGCCATTTGATGTCTCTGTCCATTTTCTTCCATGCTTTGCACCCTAATGACAAGAACTTCTGATAGTTTTATAGACTTTTGCTACAAGCTTCCTGACAATGTCACCTTTGAGGAAGAGGCACTAAGTAGGCCACAGTCTATAAGAATCCATCACTGTGGATGAGATCTGAGGTCATGAAAAAAGTCTTTGTGTGTGGATCTGGCTAACCAGGCTGGCCACTTCGCTTGTGACCAGGCAATCAATGTGTTCAACTCAAGAATGGATGGCTAATCTGTCTACCTCTCAGCCAAAGAAGTCCAAGATGATATTGTCCTCCAGATCTCAAAAGGAGAGCCTTCAGAAAATCACCTGTGAAGTGGAGTATTTGGTGGCTGCCAGCCAGAAATCACCATTGAATGAATATATCAAAGGCTACCTTGCTGTCTAGCATCTACAAAACCCAATCTGATTGGACCCTAGTGTTTGGGAAACAGGGTCTAGATATGATCTCTGTCCACTATGTCTCTAATGAATGCAGCCATCCAGGAGGTGGATATCAAGAGCAAGTTTCCATATTGCAATATGCAGCCATGGCATTTTCAATGCTTGAAGTCAACACTGTGAATGTTAAGCCCTTAGTCACTCATCTGTTTCCTCTAGAGAGAGCCCTGGAGACCTTTAATAAATCCATAAAGGAACTGAGGTTGAAATCCAGACTCAAGTGCAAACCACAATAGCCAGAATCACTGATGCTCTGCCCTCATCCTCACCCTCTCAGCATTTCAGAGATTAAATGTCAGATCAGGGTTGCCTCTGATGAAGAAGCTTCTAATTAATGGTAAAGAATAAATTGATGTAGTGCATTATAACTTAGAGAGCCTTATACAGAAGAGGTGGTGTGCCTTAAAAACATAAGTAGGGACAGCTTTGAGAAACTTGTAGGCAGGATGAGGTATTCATGCAAAGTTGAGCAAAGAAGATCAAAGAAAACACATGCTGGAAACTCCCCTTCCTCCTAGGCTGCCTTAGTTGGGCAAGGAGGGGAATCTGCTATTAGGATTCCTGGTTCTACCATGTCTGTGGCCAGGGCGGGATATTGGAGGAGAGATCAGTGAGTTGTAAAGAGACAAGTTCATTAAGTTTTATCTGACCTTGAAGCCAATTTTAATAGAAACCTACACCCCGAGGTTAGGGGGTTGTCAGTAGTTTTGAGTCCTTTTTTATTTCATGATAAAAGGAGAGCAAGAGAAGGGACAGGGCTCTATGGAAAAATTAAATAGAATTGTATGTGTTTAGCCAGACTTTTCTTTCCCTGAATGTAGAAATAAATTACTTTCTACAAATGTAGAATGAGGATTATGATTAGCACAGTATAGTGATCTCTGAAAATATGTCACAGGGGGTCTTCTAGGACAGAGTCCTCCCTGAGGAGCTAACATTTAAGCCAAAAAATGATTAGGAGTTAGCCCTTTGAAAGGAGAGTGGGGAGTGATACGAATGTCTCAGTCAGAGGACATTCTACCAGTGCGCACTGTTTGGGCACATGTGCAAAGTTCCTGAGATAAGACAAAACATGGTGTATTAAGGCATTAAAAAATTCATAGTGATACATATGAAAGAGGGTAGGGAAAAGAGATGAGGCCGACAAGCTGGAACAGGTCCAGGTGGCAGATCTTACAAACTGGATTAAGGAATCTTGACTTTACATCAGGACAATGGGAAATCATGAAAGCATTTTACGTATGAAACTTAAATTATTAAGTTTTATAATATTTCTTGAAACAAGGAATGTAAAAAGGATTTAAGAGGAACATGATTATAACTTGGAAGCCAAGTTAGGAGCTACTACAGAACTCCAGGTGAGAGAGGATGGCCAGGATAAGGGAGGTTGCAGTGGTGATCTGAGGAAGGAAACAACTCATGTATTAACTACATACTTGACATTTCCTGCCTGAGCAGGCAAGTCGTGGAGTCTTCTAAAGCAAAACATATTCAAAACCCTGCTAATGATCTTCGGTCTTTCCAAGCTCAATAAGAGGCACATTCTCCTAGACATGGAGGTCAGAAACCTTGGAGATATAACAGATTCTTCTATTTTTTTCTTATTTTGCCCCCATATTCACTCCTCTCTGCTCTGTTCATAAATCTCACTAATTCTGTCTTCAAAATTTACCTCTGATTTTCTTGGTTCAGGTTGGAAATAGACTCAGAGAGGATCTGCATGCAAGAAGTCAACTGGGGATGACTCAGGACAAATTTGGAGGAGAATAGGGAAGCAGAATGGGCAAAAGGAGAGGTTGAGCTGAAATGCAGCCACATCAGGGCTTCAGATAATTCCACAGAAAACTCTGAAGCTAGAGTGGCCTTTCAGAGTTGTCCCAATTTAAAGCAAGGACCTTATTCTGCCCACTCCCCCTTCATTGACCAGTTACAGGATGTGTGGGCTAACCCAGAGGCATGATCTTAAATGAGGCACTTCTGTTGGGCAAAGGACAAGTCCTGGAGATGGACTAAGCTCTAAGCTGTTAGTGGCTAACACTCCTAGCACTGGGAGAATGAGTGCCTCAGTCCTGAAGGGGGCATCTAGGTGGCACAGCACAGAGTCTACCATATCAAAGCTACTTAGTTCCTTCTTTACTGCTTCCAAAATTATTACAAGTCACTGTCATCTCTCACCTTGACAGTGTGTTAGCTCTGAACTGGATTTCTCTGCCCTCACTCTTGATGCCTTCAAATCCACTCTCTACCAAATAACCAGAAGTATCTTTTTGAAATGTGAAGCTAGTCATGTCACTCCCCAATTTTCAACGACTTCCCACTGCAATGAAAATAAAAGGCTAACTCCTAATCCTGCCTGGGTCTACTACTCCCTGAGCCTTTCTGTTGTAGTCCATTCAGGCTGCTATAACAGAACTCCTAGACTGGATGGCTTATAAACAACAGAAATTTATTTCTCACAGTTCTGGAGGATGGGAAGTTTAAAAATCAAGGTGCTGGCAGATTTAAGTCTAGTGAGAGCCCACTTCCTGGTTCACAGATTGTCATCTTTTCACTGTGTCCTCACAGGGCAGAAGCAGCAAGGGAGCTCTCTGAGGTTTCTTCTGTAAGGGCACTAATCCCATTCATGAGAACTAATCATCTCCCCAAAACCTCACTTCCAAATACCAGCACACTGGGGGTTAGGATTTCAACATATGAATTCTGTGGAACACAAACATTCAACCTATAGCACTTCATCTTTAACCATTGATCTCTAGTCAATTCTTCAAATTATGTTTTTTCTCTCTTCATAACCTTCACACAGCTCTCTACCACCACCTTAGCCACCCTCCTATACACCAATTCTTGAATGACTGGATATTTCTCACTTTCCATGCCTCCTCTTGAATATCACCTTCTCAGGGAGGTCTCAACTAATTACCCTTTTTAAATTAGATCATCCCTCCCTTATTCTCTAACATAACACCTTATGATATAGCAAGTTGTAAATGTGCATTTGTGTATGTATTTATCTTTCTTTCACACTACATTATCAGCACTGTGAGGTCAAGACCATGATGACTTATTCATCTTTGGATCCAGAATCTAGCACAGTGCTTGGTGTTTAAATACTTGTTGAGTGAATGAACAAGACTATGAATGAACAATACATCAGGAGATATTTGGGAAATGCAATCAACAGAATTCTGCCAGATGTCATGGTCGATTGGGTGTGATGATTTAGGGAGAATGGCTCCTACAATTCTATATTATGCATTTGGGTGCCACCTATTGAGATGCTACAGGAGGAGAAGTGGTTTGGGGGGAGTAGAAAGAAGGTCATCTAAGCCTGACTCTTAGTGATTAATAAATATATACTTTATTCCCTATAATTCTGAGGACAGAGAGACATACCAGACATGCCTCTTTATACCTTAAAGCCAACTTCTCTCTTAATAGGCAACTCCCATAACTTTCGGTATCAGCAAACACTTTGATTCCCCTTGCTTTCTTCCACTGTACTTTGACAGCTCCTAAGAACCTCTCAACCTCTACTGTATGCCAAACTATGGCTGCTTTTAGGAAAAAAGCATGAGAATAAGACAAAAATATAGAATTTGAAAGAGGAAGAAGGAAGCTGAATATGGAAAGGAACAAATAAAGAGGAGAAGTGCTATCTAGGAGGAAAAGAAATCCTTGCCCCATGAAAAGCAAGAGACAAGACTCAAATCTGGTTTGAGAGTATAGACCACATGGAAAACAGCCAAAGGCTTTACCGTTGGTATCTTTGACCTTCCGTGGAGCTTATTTGCAAGCATGTGTTATAAGCGAAGCATAAAAACACAGCCGTCTCTGCAGTATTGGAATTCCAGCAATCTCTCATGCTTCAGAATTTCATTCGTTCCAAATATTTGCATTTAATTTCATATTACAAAGCTATAGTAGACTGTTTGTAAAAAAGACATCTGTGTTTATGTCAACTTCCAACTAACCTTGCTGTGATAGTATGGATAATCCCAAGCAATGATAAAACTAAAATCACATATACATGCCTTTCATTATTACATAAATTTTTGGCTGTGGATTTGCCTTTCCTAAGTATATATTACAGAAGTTATCTGTGATTCAGTAGTGATTACAATGATCTTCACAGGTTAGAACAATAAAGAATCTTCCTAATATTACATGAGGAAGAGTCACGGAGAGTTGCTTATTTGGTGGTGTAGCCAGAGCCCCCAAGTCCCAACCCCCTCTTCATCATACCCAGCAGCACAGCCAAAACTGCATGCATGGACTATTCTTCATGACCCAGAGATTTCCAGACTGAGAGTTGCAATGCTATTTTTAGCCTTTTTGACATGACCCTACAAGATGACTTTAATCATTGTTTAGAAAATTTTTTAAACCCCCTCAGATAACTGGTGCACATTTCAGGATACAGTAGTATAGCTGAGAATTAGAAATGATGTGGTTATTGTTCATTTAGTCCCACAAATTTGTTCTTAGCTCTTCATCTCCCTGCTCTGTCACTGGTCCAATGGTCCAGGGCACCTGAGCTTCTTTGTGGCCAAGCTTAAGTAGGGCTTGGCCAGTGGGCATCATCACAAGGAAACCAGAGGTTGGGAGGAAAGAGAAGTCACAATTTTTTTCCCCTTATACTCTATGCTTTGGACTATATTTCTTCCAGTTACGTTCCTACAGGACTACAATTAATATTAATTGATCCCTTCTCCAAAGCTCCTACTCTCACTAGGCTCAAATAATACTATTTTTCTTCAAGCCTAGGGCCTCGAATGGCATCCCTCGTTGCTATTTTCTGGGTGCTTCAACATCCCTCATTTATTTCCTTAAAACTGCTCATCCTCTGTGAGTGGGCCTGTGAACCAACTGCCTTACATTTTTTTTTGTTGTTCTGGAGCTTGACTAACACATATATTTATGTTAAGGTTACTCAGTTAACTGTACACCCTCTAAGCTGCAAAGTGTATAGATAACTATAATTAGCTGATTCTTTATTAAAAGCACCAACTGGAAATAGTTTTAAGTTTACATGGGGGTATTGCTTGTGCTTTTTATCATAAAGAGCAGCAGTAGTAGGGCTATGAAGACCAGTTTAGGAAAGGAGGAAAAAACAGAGAAAAACAAACACAGATACTTGAGAAAATGTCACCTCTCTCCCCAATCCTGGACTTCTGAAGTAGTCGAAGTTCACATCTCAGAAATACCACTCAAATAACAGCAGTATTAATTAGATATAACACAGTGATGTTATCAGAAAATACAAGGACGTTGTCTGAAAAATTGCCACATTACCAGCAAATCCCTGACAGCTCAATTCGATGTTAAGGTGTTTTCGCCAAAAAATGGCTTAATCACTCCATTACAAGCAAAACTGCTATATTAACTGATAAGGCTTATGGTGCACTATCCCTTATCCCCGGCAGCAGCATATAGGTCAGCCCATGAGAGAGTGACTCCCAGGAATGTATATCATAAATCCATGCCTAGAAAAACTTCTAGCTTCGGCAGTTCCTGCATTTCCCAGTGATCACACTCACTTGGAGATTGGGAGAAACAACATTAACATTTTATGTAAGAGTTCAGGTGAATTTATAACTAGTACCACCACCACTATATCATCTTCCAGAATACACAACTTATGGGGCTGCCTATATTTTGAACATTTTTTTGAGAATGCCAACAAATGACCATACATAAGAAATTTAAGCCTTCCCCATGCAGACTATTTGTATTTCATATGAATTTCTTTCACACTTAATCTTCTGAAAAATTATAACTTTGGTGTCATTCCCTATCTATTTAGTTATTCAATCATTCAGCCATTCATTTGTTTATTTGTTTATTGGAATTATGGACACTAAGGTTCAGAATAGTTAAGAAGTTGCCCTCAGTCAACGTCCTAAGAAGCAAAGCCTGGATAAAGAACGATCTTCTGACCCCAAGTCCCAAGCTCTTTCCCCTCCACCACAATGTGTGTTTGCTTGGACTATTCAAAGCACACGGTCTCTTTTAACAGAAAGGTTAATGAACCCTACTTCAATTATACTTCCAAAATATGTTCCGTTTTACATTTCTTCCCCTTTCTTTTCCATTACCCTATTGCCAATTACCGCTGTCTCTCTCCTGGGCTTCTCCAAAAGTCCCCTAATTCATCTGCCTGCTTCCACCCTTGCCCACCCTCACTCCCATAATCCTTAATCCACACAGCAGCAAGAGAGATTGTTTTAAATATAGATTAGATTGTCACTATTCTGCCTTGAAAGTCTAATGTTCTCCCATTGCACTAAGCATGAACCCCAAACTCCCACCTGAGCTACAAGTTCCTGTCTGATCTGACCCCTGTCTACCATGCCGAACTCCTGTCTACTCACCATTAGTCACCACGCCTCAGCTATATTGCCCATCTTTTCACCTTTGAGCAAGCCAAGCTCATTTACACCCCAGGGCCTTTGCACCTATTATTGCCTATGCCTGGATTCCCTTTTCTCCAACTCTTCCCATGACTTGCTCTTGCTCATCATTTAGATTTCATCTAAAGTCATCTCTTCTCTGGCCACTTTATCTAAGAGTGTCTTGCTGTATCCACAGATAACATATCCCATTACCTGATTTTATTTTCTTTATGATACACATTACTTTCTAAGATCTTACTCATATTCACTTTATTTGTTTATCTGTTGAGGTAGATTGGATTATTTTCAGCAAATAGTCACTCTTTCCCACAGTATCCTCTGTGAGAGATGTGTACTTCCCCAGTCCATTGACCTGAGACTTGCTTTGGCCACTGAAATGTGGTCGGAAGTGACAGTGAGCATTAGGAGGTATGATAAGTCTCACCAGCCTGCTTATGCTCCTAAGACCCTTTTCCCATGATGAGCAGAGCTTGTCTGAGGCAGCCACTGCCCCTTCAACTTGGGTCCTAGAATGAAAGACACATGGACAGACCAGAACCCACTCACAGCAGGAAACAGAGTCACTACAGTTGACCCCTGATCTGAGAAAAAAATGGGTTTTTTTAAGCCACTGAGAATTTACTGCTCTTTGCTCTGTTGTCACAGCAAAAGCTCTGAGAATATATCACTCTATGAGGTTTCTTGTTTGTTTTTTTACTTATTTGGGGGGGGGCTTGTTTTGTTTTGTTTTGTTTTTCCGCCTCACAGCATGTGGGAACTTTCCCTGACCAGGGACCGAACCCACACCTGCTGCAGTGGAAGCGTGGAGTCTTAACCACTGGACCACCAGGGAAGTCCTATTTGTTTACTTGTTTAATGTCTGTCTCCCTGAGTAGAATGTAAGCTCCATTAGAGCAAAGACTTTGTCTCATTTACAGCACCAAAAATGCCATCTGGAATATAGTTGATACTCAAAAATTACTTGTTAAAATTCATTAGCAGGGTCTGATACAATCTAGAACTATAGAAAATTTAAAACTCATTGGACAACATGAGGTTTTAAAACATAGTATTTAAATATCAAAATGTGAAACAATTTCCTAAATTTTCCTATTAGTCGATAAGAAAGGAGTTTTTATTTCCCCTAAAATCAAACCAATTGAAGATGAACAACTGAATTGTAAATATGTTCTGTAGCAAAAAGAGCAAGCTTGAATTATTTTTCCAAGGATAACAAAGGAGTTGCCATGTGCCGAGTGCTTCTCAGTCAAAACCTAAAGTAGTAGACAAGGTCTCTAACTCTCTGCCACTCAAACCCTTCCACCTCCTCCCGCCTTCCTGCCTTTGTATTTTGGCTCATACTCCTCCCTTTATCTGGAACACCCTTGTCCAGTATCTCTACATTTTGAGATTACAGCCATTCTTCAGATGCCATCTGTTTGCAAAATATTTTCCGTCTTTGCCAAACAGAATTAATCTTCTCCTGTAAACTTAGGGAGGCTATTTGTACCTCCTGTACAACTTTTATCACATCCTGCCTTTTCTCTGGGCATGAGGACCTCTAACGAGCTCTGTGAGGACAGGAATCACGTCTTATTCATTGCACACTGCCCTGAAAATAGTATATTCCCGACAAATTTTTGTCACTTTGGAAAATGTACTAAAGTACAAACATCCCTTACCACCATGGTATGCATTAGGACTGAAGAAAAGAGAAACTACATTACTAACCAAGCTTTCTCACAGTATGAGATTGTTGTAGAAATGGAAAGGGAGGTCAAAAACTAAGCCTGTTTCTAGTAAGTTTAACAATGCCCAAAGAGGCTAAAATTTTGCTCTTATGGCTGACATCCACAGATAATAATCACCCAAGTTGATTTTGAAATGCTCTGTACATCTGTTTGACTTTGCCGCTAAATAATATGTTATAAAGCTTTCTTTTATGAAAGGATCAATTTGAGTATTTTTACATCCAAGCAAGGCTGATTTGTGGGAAAAGGAATAGGCACGTGCATTGTTTGGTATGATTAGAAAAATATAAAGATACACTCACTACCCACTTAATACAATGCATCATTCAAGCTTCTTTATCTTAAGGTAAAGATACTTGAGAAAGTCCACAGATGAAGTTAAGTAACAGTTATTCATATACTAATTGAATTAATTTAATGAGATTGCCTCCCTCCTGACAGCCAGTTAAAAATGGTGGCCCTGGAAGAAGAGCAGGCTTGAAGACAGAGAGTGTGGAGAGAAAACTGTAACAAATGAAATTGCTCTGGGAGCCTCAGCTGACCCTGAACAGCAGGGTAGGAATCAGGAATGGGAAGAGGGGTGTGCCAGAGATCAAAGAAGGAAACAAAAGGGAAGATACATGGCTGCTAAGGAAACTTCTAAAACCTCACCCAAGATTGCCCTGGGACAACAGTCATGTAAGCTACGTTTACATGATACCAAGCAAATCCTCTGGGTTCACTCATTTAACTATGTTGGAGTGGAGGGAAAAATCAACACTACTGTCTGACTCTTAACTGTCAGAGTCCCTGATTCACATTAAGAAATTTCCCTAAGGTAATTCAGAGGCTATGTTTATATGATGGCAAAGAATTATAAAATGTACATTGAAAGGCATCCATAACAAATGTCTAGATGACCAGTTGAACTGAAAACAAAAATTTAGAATAAAGGTTTGGTGTCACGCAAAAAAATATTAAGATAAACTTCCTTCTTAATCATTTTGATTCAAATATTTGAAAAGCTGCAATGACCCAGAAACTGGATTAGAAATAAAAAATAAATGAGATATATATGTTGTCTTCAACATATTGTCTAGGAATGGAGACAGACTCAGAGAGATAACTTCAATACAATTGGAAAGGATTGCCTGGACAAAGCAGAGGGAAGCAGTGCTTCATGCAGAGCAAACAGTGGAATGAGCTATTTGAGGAACCACCTTAGTTCTGCCTAAACTATGAAATGGCAAAAGATGGGGCTTTTGCCCCACAGGGGATAGAACTTGAACATCTTTCTCTGCCATGCTGAGCAATTTAGAGGTTCTTCTCTAAGGAATGGAAATCTATAGAAGAGTTTTAAGCAGGGGAGTGAAAAAGTTAAATGTGTGGTGGTGTGGTACATGGATGGATCTGGGCATACTGGGGAGGTGAAATCTAACTAGGTGGCTTTAGCAATAGTTTAAGTGTTTGTTGGCCATCTGTATGTCTTCTTTGGAGAAATGTCTATTTAGGTCTTCTTCCCATTTTTTGATTGGGTTGTTTGTTTTTTTGATATTGAGCTACATGAGCTGTTTATATATTTTGGAGATTAATCCCTTGTCAGTTGCTTCATTTGCAAATATTTTCTTCCATTCTGAGGGTTGTCTTTTCGTTTTGTTTATGGTTTCCTTTGCTATGCAAAAGCTTTTAAGTTTAATTAGGTCCCATTTGCTTATTTTTGTTTTTATTTTCATTAATCTGGGTGGTGGATTGAAAAAGGTCTTACAAACACATGAAAAGATGCTCAACATCACTAATCATTAGAGAAATGCAAATCAAAACTACAATAAGGTATCATCTCATACCAGTCAGAATGACCATCATCAAAAAATCTACAAATAATAAATGCTGGAGAGGGTGTGGAGAAAAGGGGACCCTCCTACACTGTTGGTGGGAATGTAAATTGGTACAGCCACTATGGAGAACAGTATGGAGGTTCCTTAAAAAACTAAAAATAGAGCTACCATATGACCCAGCAATCCCACTCCTAGGCATATATCCAGAGAAAACTATAATTTGAAAGGATGCATGCACCCTGATGTTCATTGCAGCCGTATTTACAATAGCCAGTACATGGAAGCAACCTAAATGTCCATCGACAGAGGAATGGATAAAGAAGATGTGGTGCATATATACAATGGAATATTACTCAACCATAAAAAGGAACGAAATAATGCCATTTGCAGAGACATGGATGGACCTAGAGATTGTCATACAGAGTAAAGTAAGTCAAAAAGAGAAAAACAAATATCATATAATAACGCTTATATGTGGAATCTAGAAAAATGGTAGAGATGACCTTATTGGCAAAGCAGAAATAGAGCCACAGATGTAGAGAACAAACTTATGGATACCAAGGGGGGAAGAGGGGGTGTGGGATGAACTGGGAGATTGGGATTGACACATATACACTACTATGTATTGTAAAATAGATAACTAATGAGAACCTACGATATAGCACAGGGAACTCTACTCAGTGATCTGTGGTGACCTAAATGGGAAGGAAATCTAAAAAAGAGTGGATATATGTATACGTATAACTAATTTACTTTGCTGTAAAGCAGAAACTAACACAACATTGTAAAGCAACTATACTCCAATAAAAAAAAGAAGTTTAAGTGATAAGTAAGAATCAAAAAGCACAGGGCAAAATACCAATAATGTTCTGGTTCTTGGGAAGGTGGTAGGTTCACTGGTGTTCTCTATATTATTATAGTATACATACATGCATAACATACAGTTTTCTGTATTAAATATTTAGTTTAATAGACAATGAAGCAGAAAAGAAAAAGGAGTTGTAGATCACAGGATATTTAGGTGTTGAAAATTAATCAGATATGTAGGTTAAGAGGTAAAAGAGGGACTTCCCTGGTGGTGCAGTGGTTGGGAGTCCGCCTGCCAGTGCAGGGGACATGGGTTCAATCCCTGGTCCTGGAAGATCCCACGTGCCGCGGAGCAAATAGGCCTGTGTGCCACAACTACTGAGCCTGCACTCTAGAGCCTGCAAGCCACAACTAGTGAGCCCGCGTGCCACAGCTGCTGAGGTCCACGCGCCTAGAGCTCGTGCTCCACAACAAGAGAAGCCACCGCAGTGAGAACCGTGCGCACCACCACGAGGAGTGGCCCCTGCTCGCTGCAAACTAGAGAGGGCCCACACACAGCAACGACGACCCAATGCAGTCAAAAATAAAATAATAAAATTTTTTTAAAATTTAAAAAGTAGAAGAATCTAGAATGAAGATTGTGGCATATGTTTATGCATGCCATGTTCTGAACTGAGGGGCGAAATGGGAAATGGAATCCCACCTGAGCTTTGCTTATCAAGTAGAGTCTATATATACACAGAGGAATGTCAACACTTTCTGATTTTCACAAAAGCACCTCAAACAGCAGCCCTGTCCAGGGTAACTCCCAGTTTTCCGTCTTGAGCAACTGGATGAATGGTGATATCATTAACACTTGAAGAGGCGCCATTGTTGGGTAGCACTGGGAAAAAGGAAGAAGACTGTGATATTAATTTCAGGCTATGTGTGACATCCAAGTGAAGATGTCCACCAGGAATGTGTATCTATGAATCGCAAGGTGGTTGGAAAGGTCAAAACTGGATACAGAGGTCAATGGCACAAGTACAAGAGAGAAGTGAATAATTATAAAACTGAGTATCACTTAATCTGTAGGGACAGTAAAGAGGAGCCAGGGAGAAATAATATTTGAGCCTATTGATCTAACCAGAGATTTAACACTCCATAATACTTTGTTTTGGTGACATCTTATTGTACTTAAATTTCCCTGAAAACTGAAAGCTCTTTTCCTACGAACAGCCCATTCTGTCCCCTAAAGCACCAGCAAGCCCACTTCTCATCAACATTAAGGCTTTTAACTATGTTCTTATCTCTTGTTGAAAAAGAACTGATTGCCTGTCATTGGCTTATACTTTTCAAGCCAGATTCTATGAAAGGTATTTCATCTTACATATTACCTTAGTCAGACAAAGAGATATTGCCTCATGTTTCAAGATACATTCAACTCAAAACTGAAATTTAAGCCTCAGTCTTTAATGCTTTGTCCTTTTGCCCCTGTAGAAAATAGAATTTTTATATGATAATTTTGGTGACATTCTTGCTGTCCAAATGGCCCAAAACGTTTTAAAAGCAACAATGCACTGTAACATCTCATTAGTGAAAAGGAGGAAGTCTGAGGTGATTTCTGAAGAAGTCTGATGCTTTCACTCATAAGCTGTCCACAAAGGTCCTAATGGGTGGGTTCTCAGCCAAGTTCACAGGATTATCTGATTAGCATAGCATTTACTATTATCAGCTCCACTT
This sequence comes from Balaenoptera acutorostrata, assembly GCF_949987535.1. NCBI lineage: Eukaryota > Metazoa > Chordata > Mammalia > Artiodactyla > Balaenopteridae > Balaenoptera > Balaenoptera acutorostrata. The sequence continues at coordinate 41,318,999 of NC_080070.1, forward strand.
CCCTTTTTGAGGGAAAGAGGCCAGACTTTATGTTAGGCCTTAGGAATTCAAAGAAGAATAGGACATTATTCCTACACTTTAGCAATTTAACCTAGCAGACTATCAAGAGCAAGATATCCCAAATTATCAACTGACATTTTCTCCAGTTCTAGTTATATGAGAAAATATGTAGAGGTCTCCCTCATAATTAAAATTTTATTTTCATTTTACTAAAAAATGTTGTTACATAGCCGAATTCATTACACTATTGCATCCTTTCTTCCCTAAGTTTTCGATTTTAAAATTCCAAAATAAAACAGGCTTCTGTGACATTATTTATGATATTTTTAATATACTCATCACTATTCAAGGCAAATGCCATATGAAAAGAGATAAATTATGTGTACAGGAAGGCTGCAGTTCATAATTCTTTCTCCCTTTAATGTCAATGAGCAGGACAAGTTTTCAGGGACACACTAGCAGTTAATGTAGATTATGTAGATTCAACCTTAACCATCATTTTATGACCCAGAAACTCCTAGATTTCCAAGCCTGAATTACAAATCAATTTGATATCACACTTATTTTTATTTTATTCACCTGATTAGACCCTGCAAAATAAAATGAAAAGTCTAAGACAGTATATCATGTCATTTATTCCCTTTGGAACCAATAGAACATGTACCTTGTCCACTCATCCAGCAAATAGTAATTAAGCACAACTATTGTGCCAGGGGCTGCATTAGTTAAGAGTGGTATCTACGTTGGTGAATAATACAGTCCCTGACTTCTTAGAAATGTAGTACATTTCTATCACATTTCTTTATGAGAGTTTGTAAGCTCTCAAAAAGACACTTGTTGATTATCTCCCGAAATGATATCTGGGGGGGAAATCCTGAAAATCAGAGCTATTTCCCAGGATGTAAACTATCCTAAGCTTATTTTACCAGAGTTCTATTACATAACACCACATAAACAACCGAAAAAAGTTATACAAAAAATCCCATCTGTAGCAATTCAAAATGGGTTTATTGTATATTTTGATGGTCATCACAACATGGTTCAAGGACTAGAAAATCCACAGTTGATTTGATTGACAAATACAAAATCAGCAACTACTGGAAGCTTGGGCACTATTAGTGGGTAAATAGAGTATCTTCCCAACAAAAACTCCATCAAATTTAAATTGTTTCATTTATTTCTTTTCCATGTCTCTACAATGCTGTTACCACTGCCTTCAGAAACAGAAAGAGAGTGATACATCCCAGGTTTTCTTCTCCCTTCTCCAACCTTGTATAGATGTATTATTGACCTTAGACTTTCAAAATAGCTTCAAATTTACAACTTATTTTTGTGTTCTTTACATTACATTGCATTTACATTAAAAATTTATATTCTCTCCAGAGGGCAGACAGCAGAAGCAAGAAGAACTACAATTCTGCAGCCTGTGGAACAAAAACAACATTCACAGAAAGATAGACAAGATGAAAAGGCAGAGGGCTATGTACCAGATAAAGGAACAAGATAAAACCCCAGAAAAACAACTAAATGAAGTGGAGATAGGCAACCTTCCAGAAAAAGAATTCCGAATAATGATAGTGAAGATGATCCAGGATCTTGGAAAAGGAATGGAGGCAAAGATCGAGAAGATGCAAGAAATGTTTAACAAAGACCTAGAAGAATTAAAGAACAAACAAACAGAGATGAACAATACAATAACTGAAATGAAAACTACACTAGACGGAATCAATAGCAGAATAACTGAGGCAGAAGAACAGATAAGTGACCTGGAACACAGAATGGTGGAATTCACTGCTGAAGAACAGAATAAAGTAAAAAGGATGAAAAGAAATGAAGACAGCCTAAGAGACCTCTAGGACAACATTAAGCACAAAAACATTTGCATTATAGGGGTCCCAGAATGAGAAGAGAGAGAAAAAGGACCCAACAAAATATTTGAAGAGATTATAGTCGAAAATTTCCCTAACAGGGGAAATGAAATAGCCACCCAAGTCCAGGAAGCAAGAGAGTCCCATACAGGATAAACCCAAGGAGAAACATGCCGAGACACATAGTAATCAAATTGGCAAAAATCAAAGACAAAGAAAAATTATTGAAAGCAGCAAGGGAAAAACAACAAATAACACACAAGGGAACTCCCATAAGGTTAACAGCTGATTTCTCAGCAGAAACTCTACAAGCCAGAAGAGAGTGGCATGATATACTTAAAGTGATGAAAGGGAAGAACCTACAACCAACATTACTCTACCAGGCAAGGATCTCATTCAGATTCAATGGAGAAATCAAAAGCTTTACAGACAAGCAAAAGCTAAGAGAATTCAGCACCACCAAACCAGCTCTACAACAAATGCTAAAGGAACTTCTCTAAGTGGGAAACACAAGAGAAGAAAAGGACCTACAAAAACAAACCCACAACAATTAAGAAAATGGTCATAGGAACATACATATCGATAATTACCTTAAACGTAAATGGATTAAATGCTCCAACTAAAAGACACAGGTTTGCTGAATGGATACAAAAACAAGACCCATCTATATGCTGTCTACAAGAGACCCACTTCAGACCTAGGAACACATACAGACTGAAAGTGAGGGGATGGAAAAAGATATTCCATGCAAATGGAAATCAAAAGAAAGCTGGAGTAGAAATACTCATATCAGATAAAATAGACTTTAAAATAAAGAATGTTACAAGACACAAGGAAGGACACTACATAATGCTCAAGGGATCAATCCAAGAAGAAGATATCACAATTATAAATATACATGCACCCACCATAGGAGCACCTCAATACATAAGGCAACTGCTAACAGCTATAAAAGAGGAAATTGACAGTAACACAATAATAGTGGGGGACTTTAACACCTCACTTACACCAATGGACAGATCATCCAAAATGAAAATAAATAAGGAAACAGAAGCTTTAAATGACACAATAGACCAGATAGATTTAATTGATATTTATAGGACATTCCATCCAAAAACAGCAGATTACACTTTCTTCTCAAGTGCACACGGAACATACTCCAGGATAGATCATATCTTGGGTCACAAATCAAGCCTCAGTACATTTAAGAAAATTGAAATCATATCAAGCATTTTTTCTGACCACAATGCTATGAGATTAGAAAAGAATTACAGGGAAAAAAATGTAAAAAACACAAACACATGGAGGCTAAACAATATGTTACTAAATAATCAAGAGATCACTGAAGAAATCAAAGAGGAAATCAAAAAATACCTACAGACAAATGACAATGAAAACACGATGGTCCAAAACCTATGGGATGCAGCAAAAGCAGTTCTAAGATGGACGTTTATAGATATACAAGCCTACCTCAAGAAACAAGAAAAATCTCAAATAAACAATCTAACCTTACACCTAAAGGAACTAGAGAAAGAACAAACAAAACCCAAAGTTAGCAAAAGGAAAGAAATCATAATGATCAGAGCAGAAAGAAATGAAATAGAAACAAAGAAAACAATAGCAAAGATCAATAAAACTAAAAGCTGGTTCTTTGAGAAGATAAGCAAAATTGATAAGCCATTAGCCAGACTCATCAAGAAAAAGAGGGAGAGGACTCAAATCAATAAAATTAGAAATGAAAAAGGAGAACTTACAACAGACACAGCAGAAATACAAAGCATCCTAAGAGACTACTACAAGCAACTCTATGCCAATAAAATGGACAACCTGGAAGAAATGGACAAATTCTTAGAAAGGGATAACCTTCCAAGAATGAACCAGGAGGAAACAGAAAATATGAACAGACCAATCACAAGCAATTAAATTGAAACTGTGATTAAAACTCTTCCAACAAACAAAAGTCCAGCACCAGATGGCTTCACAGGTGAATTCTATCAAACATTTAGAGAAGAGCTAACACCCATCCTTCTCAAACTCTTCCAAAAAACTGCAGAGGAAGGAACACTCCCAAACTCATTCTATGAGGCCACCATCACTCTGATACCAAAACCAGACAAAGATACTACAAGAAAAGAAAATTACAGACCAATATCACTGATGAATATAGATGCAAAAATCCTCAACAAAATACTAGCAAACAGAATCCAACAACACATTAAAAGGATCATACACCATGACCAAGTGGGATTTATCCCAGGGATGCAAGGATTCTTCAATATATGCAAATCAATCAATGTGATACACCATATTAACAAACTGAAGAATAAAAGCATATGATCATCTCAATAGATGCAGAAAAAGCTTTTGACAAAATTCAACACCGATTTACAATAAAAACTCTCCAGAAAGTGGGCATAGAGGGAACCTACCTCAACATAATAAAGGCCATATACGACAAACCCACAAGAAACATCATTCTCAATGGTGAAAAACTGAAAGCATTTCTTCTAAGATCAGCAACAAGACAAGGATGTCCACTCTCACCACTATTATTCAACATAGTTTTGGAAGTCCTAGCCATGGCAATCAGAGAAGAAAAAGAAATAAAAGGAACACAAATTGGAAAAGAAGAAGTAAAAGTGTCACTGTTTGCAGATGACATGATACTATACACAGAGAATCCTAAAGATGCCACCAGAAAACTACTAGAGCTAATCAATGAATTTGGTAAAGTTTCAGGATACAAAATTAATGCACAGACATCTCCTGCATTCCTATACACTAATGATGAAAAATCTGGAAGAGAAATTAAGGAAACACTCCCATTTGCCATTGCAAGAAAAAGAATAAAATACCTAGGAATAAACCTACCTAGGGAGACAAAAGACCTGTATGCAGAAAACTATAAGACTGATGAAAGAAATTAAAGATGATACCAACAGATGGACAGATATACCATGTTCTTGGATTGGAAGAATCAATATTGTGAAAATGACTATACTACCCAAAGCAAAGAATACTACAGATTCAATGCAATCCCTATCAAATTACCAATGGCATTTTTTATGGAACTAGAACAAAAAATCTTAAAATTTGTATGGAGACACAAAAAAACCCGGATAGCCAAAGCAGTCTTGAGGGGAAAAAACGGAGCTGGAGGAATCAGACTCCTTGACTTCAGAGTATACCATAAAGCTACAGTAATCAAGACAATATTGTACTGGCACAAAAACAGAAACATAGATCAATGGAACAAGATAGAAAGCCCAGAGATTAACCCACGCACCTATGGTCAACTAATCTATGACAAAGGAGGCAAAGATATACAATGGAGAAAAGACAGTCTCTTCAATAAGTGGTGCTGGGAAAACTGGACAGCTACATGTAAAAGAATGAAATTAGAACACTCCCTAACACCATACAGAAAAATAAACTCCAAATGGTTCGAGACCTAAATGTAAGACCAGACACTATAAAACTCTTAGAGGAAAACATAGGAAGAACACTCTGACATACATCACAGCAAGATCTTTTTTGATCCACCTCCTAGAGTAATGGAAATAAAAACTAAAATAAATAATTGGGACCTAATGAAATTTAAAAGCTTTTGCACAGCAAAGGAAACCATAAACAAGACGAAAAGGCAACCCTCAGAATGGGAGAAAATATTTGCAAACGAATCAATGGACAAAGGATTAATCTCCAAAATATATAAACAGGTCATGCAGGTCAATATTAAAAAAACAAACAACCCAATCCAAAAATGGGCAGAAGACCTAAATAGACATTTCTCCAAAGAAGACATACAGATGGCCAAAAAGCACATGAAAAGCTGCTCAACATCACTAATTATTAGAGAAATGCAAGTCAAAACTACAATGAGGCATCACCTCACACCAGTTAGAATGGGCATCATCAGAAAATCTACAAACAGCAAATGCTGGAGAGGGTGTGGAGAAAAGGGAACCCTCTTGTACTATTGGTGGGAATGTAAATTGATACAGCCACTATGGAGAACAGTATGGAGGTTCCTTAAAAAACTAAAAATAGAATTACCATATGATCCAGCAATCCCACTACTGGGCATATATACCCAGAGAAGACCATAATTCAAAAAGACACATGCACCTCAATGTTCACTGCAGCACTATTTACAATAGCCAGGTCATGGAAGCAACCTAAATGCTCATCGACAGACGAATGGATAAAGAAGAGGTGGTACATATATACAATGGAATATTACTTAGCCATAAAAAGAAACGAAATTGGGTCATTTGTTGAGACGTGGATGGATCTAGAGACTGTCATACAGACTGAAGTAAGTCAGAAAGAGAAAGACAAATGTCGTATATTAACACATATATGTGGAACCTAGAAAAATGGTACAGATGAACTGGTTTGCAAGGCAGAAATTGAGACACAGGTGTAGAGAGCAAACATATGGACACCAAGAGGGGAAAGCGGTGGGGGGTGGGGGTGTGATGAATTGGGAGATTAGGATTGACATGTATACACTGATGTGTATAAAACTGATGACTAATAAGTACCTGCTGTAAAAAAAATAAATTTAAATTAAAAATTTTTTTTGAAAATATATATTCTCAAAACATCTCCTGAGAATCTAGTTTTCTAATGCTTAGAAGATATTTCCCTTAATTGTTTAAAATAATTCCCCCTCCTACACAAACACATACACACACACACAAACTATTCGCAATTATCTTCTTTTTCTCCACCCAGTATTCAAAAGACTCTGTATTTCACATCTGGGAATGACTGCAAGAAATAAAATAAACCAAGAAAAGAACTGATTCTATGGATTCTTAGGTAAATAAAGCATCTGAGATAGGCTCACAATCAGTAGCAATTTCAAGTAGGTCTTGTCCTATTCATGATGGATTGTCACATTCATTAAATCTACCTGTAAGCTGACTACTTCTTGGCAACCATCTCTACAAGGAGTCAGGCTCAAAAAGGTCATTCTTTTGCGTCCTATGTTTGGCACGCACTGGCTGGAACAAAGCATTAAACCATGTTTAGTGACTTTCGGACTGACCTTGGAAAGGAAATAAATGTCACTCTAACAAGCATATTACATGAACAAAGCGTAGGTATGAAGACAAAGATTTTTTGTCTTATTTTTATTGGAAAAAGGGGAAACAATCCATCCCGTTATTTTAGGCACCCAAGTTATTGGCATGCCCCAAAATTCCACAGTAAAAAATTTATTTGTTTCTTTGTTTTCCTAGTGGTACTAGAGATGGATATATATTCTTTTTAATCATTTCCTCCTTATTCTCTCTCTTTAAATAATATGTCCATACCCCAGTCTCATAAAGTCTGCTGTCATACCCCAAGATGACACTCTGGCCAAAGCTAATTGGAAGAAAACATCCAAGCTGAACCACTTGCATCATCTCATTCTGATCATCATTTTGAAGTTAGAACTGGGAGACCCCAGTCAGTCTCTGTTGAATATTTTACTTGTGAGATAACCTAAAAGGGATGAGAATGGTTATTTTTCACCTTATGCTAATGAAGTACAAAAAGTCAGTCAACAGAAAAAGTGAGAGAATGAAGTGGGTGCAAGAGAATTGTAGAGACAGGAGACCCTGTAGGTGGGAGAGACAGAGAGAATGACTGCCTTGAATTTGGATCATTTTTCACATCCAATGCCAACCTCTCCTGAGGTCACACTATACATCCTAACTTTGGGTTCTCTAAGACCACCCAAATGTTCCTTTGGGTTTAGCATATTTTTTAAAATTAATTTATCTATTTATTTGCTTGTGTCGGGTCTTAGTTGCAGCAGGAGTGCTCCTTAGTTGTGGTTTGCCGGCTTCTTAGTTGCGGCACGTGTGCTCCTTAGTTGCAGCAGGTGAGCTCCTTAGTTGAAGCTTAGTTGTGGCATGCAAACTCTTACTTGCGGCATGCATGTGGGATCTAGTTCCCTGACCAGGGATCAAACCCGGGCCCCCTACATTGGGAGCACAGAGTCTTAACCACTGCACCACCAGGGAAGTCCCTGGTTTAGCATATTTTTAATAGGTTCTACGTTGTATAGTCAAATCGGCTTTGATTAAGACATTGATCTTTTAAGTACAGAGGTAAAAACAAGGTTCCAGGCATTGTCAGAAAGCCTGATTTTGGTCTTGTCTTAAAATTAGTATCTAACAGTGCATATGTGGTTGTTCAAAAGAGCTGTATGATCTTAGGAAAGTCATGGCAACTCTGAATCTATGTTTCTTTACCTTTGAAATAAAGGTAGAAGGACTTCTACATTTGACAGTATGGCAGACTAGATACCCTGAACAAACTGTTTGAATAAGATAAAATATCAGATAAAATGTTTTAATTATTTTTTAAAGGCATCACTGAGAGAACAAAAAAGTATAAAGATGTCAAGCCTCAACAGTAACCAGGAGCTCTAGGAAATAAAAGAGAGCCAAGGCTGACTTTTGACCTGAAGATTTTTATTGAAGTTGTGAAACCTTGAGCTTCTACTTGGCACCAGCTCAGGAAATAGAGGATGTAACATAAAGCCCAGGGCTCCTCAAGGTGGGTTATTTGATAAGTGGTCCCTGCTGCACCCACCGTGTAAGGGTGAGTGAGACATAAACCCCACTGCACAGAATGGAGCAGAAAAGAAACTCATCTGTGCCAACTAAGCTCTCTTGGAAGGGAAAAAATATGTATTTACCCTAGTAATTCACAACCATAAGCCATTCCTAAACCACGTTTGCAATCTGAGTTCACTCTATCTCAGTGATCTGAAAAAAATCCTCAGGAGAAAATTTTAACTTATGGTGGTTCCAGATTGGTATCAGCTCCAGGGGACTGGCAGAGTAAATGCACATCTTATTTTGAGGTATACTGATCATCAACTAACTAAACAGAGAATAATTCATACAGAAAATTAAATACAGTCCTACTTTCTAAATGCAAGGCTGATCATCTCACCCCAGTTCCTAAAAATGTCATTGCCTTTTAAAAGTCAAACTCTTCAAAAAGCTTTCTCCCAATCACACATAATGACCCACCCACAATGTGTTTTGTTCCTAGCCCCACATATCTGAGTAGTTTAGAGGCTTTCACCACACAAAAGAGCAAATTGCTATACAAGGAAGGAATTTCTACAACAGGCATCCAACAACAATTCACTGCAATGGAAATTAAGACTGCTACTTGACCATGCAGGGATCCTCATGCCACTGGGAAAATAGGCAAAAGCGGGTGTTACAGTGTTGACCAAGATCCTGAAGTGTCTACTACTATTAAATGCATTCAAGGATAACACCTGGAACCCAGGTAATTCCCTGGGACATGTTCTTTTATAACCATGGTTAGTGATAAAAACTAAGAACTTGATTTAATAAATGGGCAAAGGACTTGAATAGACATTTTTCCAAAGAAGACACTTAAATAAATGGTCACAAAGTATAGAAAAGGTGCTCAACATCACTAATGATCAGGGAAATGCAAGTCAAAAATCACAATAAAACCTCATACCTGTTAGGATGGCAATTATCAAAAAAAAAAAAAAAGATAAATGTTACAGGGGATGTGGAGAAATTAGGACACCTGTACTCTGTTGTGGGGAAAGTAACATGGTGTAGCCACTATGGAAAACAATGTGGATGTTCCTGAAAAAATTAAAGATTGAACTACTATATGATGCAGCAATCCCACTTCTGGGTAAATTAAAATTAGTATTTTGAAGAGATATCTTCACCCCCATGTTCAATGCAGCATTATTCACAGTAACCAAAATATAGAAACAAACCAAATGTCCATAGACAAATGAATGGATAAAGAAAAGATAATATATACATACAGTGGAATATTATTCAACCTTTAAAAAGAAGGAAATCCTATCGTTTGCAACGGTATAGATGAACTTGGAGAACATTATGCTAAGTGAAATAAGCCAGTTTCAGAATGACAAATACTGTATGATCCCACTTATAAGAGGTATTTAAAGTAGTCAAGGGCTTCCCTGGTGGCGCAGTGGTTGAGAGTCTGCCTGCCAATGCAGGGGACACGGGTTCGAGCCCTGGTCTGGGAAGATCCCACATGCCGCGGAGCAACTAGGCCCGTGAGCCACAACTGCTGAGCCTGCACGTCTGGAGCCTGTGCCCCGCAACGGGAGGGGCCGCGATAGTGAGAGGCCCGCGCACCGCGATGAAGAGTGGCCCCCGCATGCCACAACTAGAGAAAGCCCTCTCACGAAACGAAGACTCAACACAGCTAAAAATAAATAAATAAATAAAGTAGTTATTAATTTAAAAAAAAAAAAAAAAAAGTAGTCAAACTTGTGGCAGCAGAGAACAGAATGGTGGTTGCCAGGGGATGAGGCGAAGAAGAAATGGGAAGTTGTTCAACGGGCATAAAGTTTCAGTTATGCGAGATGAATAAGTTTCTAGAGATCTACTGCACAACCTAATACCTATGGTTAACAACAGGGTATTGTGCACTTAAAAATTTATTCAGAGAGTAGATCTCACGTTACGCCCTCTTACCACCCACATAAAATAGAGACAGAAGGAAACTTTTGGAGTCATGCTGGATATGTTTATTACCTTGATTGTGGTGATAGTTTCAAGGGTGTGTGCATATGTCCAAGCTCATATGCATTAAACATGTGTAGTTATTTTTTATATTTCAATTATACCTTGATAAAGCTGTTTTAAAAAATTAATGAAGGATCACCAGGGTTTCAGATATTTAAAGAATGAATGTTTGGAGCATATCGCTGGGCAAACAACCCATGGCAAAAGGAACTAGAATGGGTAGTACAGAAGAAATAATAAATGTAAGAAATAAAAATTTTAACCCTCACTCATATCCCTTTCATTGCTAAGTCATTTTTCTTTTAATCATTTCCTTTTGCTTTCCTAGTGGATTCCTACACTTACAATATTGTAAATGGAGTTTAGTGATGATGATTAGCTTTGCCATTTTGTCCACAGTGTGTAATATCAGCATGGATTGATCATAGGAAAACCACAAGTAATAAAACATCATCCAGATGTCTCATACATGGAGTGAGACACAGGAGCTGACCACAACTATAGGCTATGTTCCTTTGGGAAAGTAATGAATATAGTTTAGGCTGCAAATAATGTAAAGGTAGGAGGATTCTTGAAACTCTATTATCAGAGTTTCTCAACCTTTTATTATTACCTTTCCCAAAGAGAAAAATTAAATTTAAATTCTCCTTAATGAGAAAAATTAAATAGTAAAGAATAAGACTTTGTTACGTGGGGTTGAGCTATGGAGAACCACAAACTATTGAAGTATTGTATTTGTTTCCTATTCATGCATAAACTACCACAACTTAACAGCTTATAGTACAACCTTTTTCTCTTACAGTTCTGGAAGTCAACTGAAATCAGTTTCACTGGACTAAAGTCAAGATGTTAGCAGGCCTGCATTTGTTCTGAAGACTCTAGGGGAGAAGCCATTTCCTTGTCTTTTCCAGATTCTAAAGGCTGCCTGCATTCCTTGGCTCATGGCCTCCTACCTCCATCTTCAAAACCAGCAGCATCACATCTTCAAATCTCTTGCTTCTGTCATCACATCTCCTACTGCTGACTCTGATCCTCTTGCTTCCCTCTTATAAGGACTCTGTGATTACACCGGGCCCACTCAGATAACGCAAGATAATCTCCCCACCTCAAAATCCTTAACTTAGTCATATCCGCAAAGTCTCTTTTACCATGTGAGGTAACAGTCACGTGTTCTGGGGACCAGGACGTGCACATCTTTGGGGAACTGTTATTCAGCCTACCATAAATATCTAACATTTCTTCCACCAAAAAACAAATTTTACCCCCTTGGGAGGAATATCATCCCTGTTGAGAATGTATGCATTATATATAGGAAAGACATATGTGGATATTAAGTAGCCAAAGGTTGGACTGTTTGAACAACTTTGGGGGTTGAGAGTATTTCCATCCATGTCACCTTTTCTTGGTACTAGAAAACCAGATTTCCTTTGGAGAATGACACTTTTCACTGTGTGTAGCCTTAATGGACCCATATATCAAGGTACCATACTTTCCCCTAGTCAAGGTACAGGCATCTGGTAATACATTGGACCCTCTCTGTGAGCAACAAGAAAAGAAGAGGCTCAGCTTTCATTCAGCATCTAATGAGAGTCTAGAAGTTCATGTTTCCTTAACTCCTGGATTTTCTGCTTTCTTGGTTCTTCAGTCTCCCTTCACCTTCTATTCCCCTTCTGGAACTCCACTAGATCCTTTCAGTATATTCTTTTTTCCCTTGAGCTGGCCAGAGCTGAATTTTTTTTTTTTTTTTTGCACCCAAATAACTCTAACTCACTCAGAATAAGACATTTTATTATCTGACAGTAATATTACTATAGGGGTCTAGGAGTTTAGGAAAAATGAATAATTCCAAAAGTCATTTCACTTTCATTTTTAGTTGGAACAAAGGAAAGAAACTGGGCAATGAGGAATGAATTAACTAGAGCAGTGCTATCCAACCAAACTTTCAGCAGTAGTGGAAATGCCCTCTGTCTGTACTGTCCAGTACAGTAGCCGCCAGCCACATGAAATGAAGCTAGTGTAACTGAGGAACCAAAATTATAACTTTATTTAATTTCAACTAAACTTAATTTAAATAGCCACATGGGGCTGCTTGCTATCATATTGGACAGAGAACCAGAGTCTTTATATTTTTATAGTCTTTATATTTTTATTTTTTATAAGAATACTCTTATATAAGATAGATCACCCTAAATAAATGATTAGTTCTTTAACCATGAGCACTAATTACTCTAATATTTACAAATACTCTTGAATTTCACAACAAAGACCCATGGTCAGTGGGCTGGATATTGTATTTACCCTTCCAAATCAAGTCTCTACCTTTCTCCTCACTATTCTAGACCCCATAGCCTGACAGGCATGGATTATGTAAATAGACTACTTTGCCCTCTGGCTTCCATTTGAGGTTGGTTACTCAGAATTCCCTGCAGATGGAAGAGAAGGAGCAGAGAGAAATTGGGTTACTTCTCTCCCTATTCCCTTCCTGCTGGGTAGCTGTGGGTTAGCAATATCCCTCAATCATAGGTCACAGCTCCTTTCAGGCAGCCTTCTCCAGATGCCTTTCTATCTCTAGGTTCTGGTAACTACTTCCTCCTTTTGGTTCCTCAGGCCTACAGATAGTGATGACACCCCACTGTTACTGGCTCTCAGGTAGTTATTGGGCCATGTCTTGCTCCACATACCTGCCTTTATTTATTACTCCCTTTAAATAACCCATCTGTTTCCTGCTGGGATGCTCACTGATAAAAACCAGTCAACATTTTTGTTTAATAATACTTTAAGATAGCCTTAAAACCATAAGCTAACAAATAAATAGATTTCATCATAGAGCTGAAAGAAGACCCTCATTAAATGTGTTATTGACCATTTCTTTAGATATTAGTCATTTTACACACACACATACACATGTACTTACAGAGCACAAATGCACACACGCAGAGTTAAGAATAAAATTCAACTCAAACCTCTAAGGGACAGTAACAATAGTTCTATCATTCAAAGCAGATATCAAAGATTCTTCCACAAAAGTAATTACAAGTGTGCTTGACACAGATCCTAGACTGCAATTTGGTCAGACTCCTGGGAACTTGATGTTTTCAAATGCAGATCTCTTGGAAAAGAAGATAAAATATCATTGGATTCCCATCGGTTCAGTCTAGTTAGGTTACTATTAATCAAAACAGAAAGTGGAAGCAGAATTTAGTGTTATTTGTCAACTAAACACAGGAACAAAAAATGGAAAAACTTGTGTTTTCCCAAGAGGATGTTCTATCCAAAAGAAACTTTAAAAGTTCATCTAATTGAAGATGTTCCAGATTCTGCTCTGAGTGGTCCCAGGTCTCTAGGAAGCTTCTGCAGAGAATCCTTAATCTGATGGGATTCAGCCCTTCACCCACCACCCTCATTACAAAAAAAGCAATTCTGAAGTTAATTTCCCCCAAATTATAATTTGGGCACAAGTCACTGCTAAAAAAAGAAAAGAAAAATATGAAAGTCACTTCTGATTCAAAGCCATCCCTTTACTTTCCATTAATTAATGGAGTCCTATCCAAGTTAAGTAAGGGCTCGCCCCAGTGTCAAATATCTTGCACCTCAAATCAGATCCCCAGAGTATTTATCCATTGTTCTTACCATTATATTCATCATTCCAATTAAAACATCATCAGTAATTTCCTTTTACATATAGATGTGTATGTGTGTGTGTATGTAAAGATGTTATGTGTATAATATATACTGCAAATATATATACATAAATATTTATGTTTATTTATTTATAACTTCGTAAGGATGTTTAGTTTAGGAGGAGCGTATGGTCCAAAGTTTAGTTAATAGCTATATTGGTTAGAGTAATACTAGTTGCCAAAACGTATTTTGCTTCAAACTCAGTAGGACTTTATTTCTTGCTGGGCAGCTGATCAGATCAATGGGGTTGCCCTCACAGTCATTTAGGGCAACAAAGTGACAGAAGCTTTGCCATCTTCAGTTGTAGTTTCCAAGGCCATCATGGTCATCTCCCTCCCAGCCAGCCAAAAAGGGAAAATAGGAAGGAAGATCACACTTGGATGATTTTTCAAAGCCAGAAAAATGTGGCATATATCACTTTGAGCTAGAACTCAGTCACATAGCTACGCTGAATGCGAGAGAGGCTAGGAATTGAGTCCAGCTGTTTATTCATAAAGAAAAGGAGAAGAGGGACTTGGGGGAACATCTCGCAGTCTCTGCTACAGTGGCATTGAACCTTTCTTTCAACCCTCAAAACATATACCTAGGAAATAGGAAGAAAGAGAATCGTCATTTTCTAAATGGGAAAGCTAAAGTGCAGAGAGTATGCTGCCCCCCACTACACACACACGCACATTAGGCCTGAGGTTGGTATTAATCATCCTGACAGGATGAAACACACTGAGCTGAAAACATGGCTTGTACTAGAGGAGAGAGGGGTCAGGGAAAAAAGTAACTGATTAGTTCTACCACTGCCTTCGAGAGCAAAATCAGCTTCATTCATTGCTTTGCTTCCTAGTACATCATCTATGAAATTCACTGCCCACAACAGAGGAAATCGAACCTCTTGACCTGTGCCAGAAGACTATACACTTGCTGCTTATTTCCCAAGTAGTGCTCTGGGGCTCAACCCTATACATAGTTCCAAAAACTGACAGTGGTTAGTTAAAATAACACTAGCACCTCTAAAAACAAGAAAGCCTGAAATCTCAGTGGCTGAACACATAAATTTATCTCTCCTGCATGTAGGGAAAAAAATGGATGTTCCTGATCAGCTGCCAGCTCTCCTCTGAGCGGTGTTTCAAGACCCAGCCTCCATCCAATTTACTGCTCTTCTATTGTCAATATGTGGTTTCCAAGGTCACCCCAGGGGTGTTCATCCAGCCAGCAGGTGAGAAAAAGAAGAGATGAAAAGGGTGTGCCTCATTCTTGACCCTCTTTTCCTGCAAGTGACACGTCACTTCTGCTCATATTTCATTGGCAAGGCCATTGGCATGGCCACACCTAGATGTGAGGAAGGCTGGGAGAGATGTAGTCGTTTCCCAGCAACAGTTTTACACTATAATAGGAAGGACACAAGTTTTTGATGAAAAGCCAGCTCTCTCTATCACAGCCCACTAGGAACCAGTGGAAGGAATTCTTTTATTTGACTAGTTGTTATCTGTGCCACAGAGTTCTGTTTCTATAACTAATTACCTACAGTGGGTTTTCTTTAGCCTGGTGTGGCTGAGCTTCAGAGGTAAGTGAACACTTTGAAATGTATGCAAAATTTTATGAGTCGGTATGGGCTGCATTTTTAAAGCATCTTTTTTTTTTTTTAATTTTTATTTATTTATTTATTTATTTTTGGCTGCGTTGGGTCTTCGTTTCTGTGCAAGGGCCTTCTCTAGTTGCGGCAAGTGGAGGCCACTCTTCATCGCGGTGCGCGGGCCTCTCACCATCGCGGCCTCTCTTGTTGCGGAGCACAGGCTCCAGACGCGCAGGCTCAGTAATTGTGGCTCACGGGCCCAGTTGCTCCGCGGCATGTGGGATCTTCCCAGACCAGGGCTCGAACCCGTGTCCCCTGCATTGGCAGGCAGATTCTCAACCACTGCACCACCAGGGAAGCCCCTAAAGCATCTTTATGTCAGATTTTCAGAGGGCTTCAAAGCCCCCCAAATATTTTTAAAAATCATTGCCAGGGCTTCCCTGGTGGCGCAGTGGTTGGGAATCCGCCTGCCAATGCAGGGGACACGGGTTTGGGCCCTGGTCCGGGAGGATCCCACATGTCGCGGAGCAACTGGGCCCGTGCGCCACGGCTGCTGAGCCTGCGCTCTGGAGCCTGCGAGCCACAACTACTGAAGCCCACGTGCCTAGAGCCCGTGCTCCGCGGCAGGGGAGGCCGCCGCGATGGGAGGCCCGCGCACTGCAGGGAAGAGTGGCCCCACTCGCTGCGGCTGGAGAGAGCCCGCGTGCAGCGGCGAAGACCCAACACAGCCAAAAATAAATAAATAAAATAAATAAATTTATAAATAAATAATAAATTTAAAAAATTAAAAAAAAAAAAAAAATCATTGCCATATAGAGATTTTCTAAACTATCTTATCCTTCTAAGCCTCATTTCCTAACCCAGTGGTTCCTGGACTAAGTAATCAGACCCACTGAGGATCACTTTGAATGTACAGATTTCAGGATCCTACCCCAGCCCTATTCAATTACATTTAAGTTGGGGAGGGAGAAGGATGTTGGGCATCTAGGAGTATGTATATTTTTTAATTTTCCATGTAGCCACTGTCCTTAGTCCTTGAACTAAACTAAACAGGTTAAAGAGAAGTGAGAATGCTCGCTCCTCACTAACGTTGCCAGTGATTAGCTTCCCCCACTCAGAGCGCACCTGCGGTCCCTTCAGTCTATCCACAGTTCTCCACCTGTTTCTAACAAACCACTCTGGGTATATTCATCAGACCCATTTTCCATTTCATACATCCCTTAGGTATCCCTTTTTAATTACGATGACTGACATTTATTAAGCATCTCCCATGTGCCAGGCATCATGCTTATCACTTCACCTTTCATTTAAAACTCACAGCAATCCATTTACAGTTGAGTAAACTGGGGCTTATAGACCCGTATAATTCGTCCAGCATCACAGGGCTAGTAAGTGCCCAAACCGAGACTCAAACCTCACTGCCTGATTCCAATCTGTTTGTTTGATTCAAGAATCTATTTTTAATCCCTCTTCCTCTTCAGAACATTGCAGAATAATTTCATGGCTTTATTATTTGCCTCTCCTACTCTCAGCAGTTTTTGCTCCCTCTCAAATATTACTTTAGGTTTTTATCTTTCCCCAGTTTAAAATTTTAATTTTCAGTAGTCCATGTATTAAAAAAAGAGGAACTCTATAAAGTTTCCTGGTGGTAGCAATGCATATGTTATTTGTCATCAATTTTTCAAGTCAGAGGCACCAAATGAAGTAGATGAGAAACATTCCGGGTCTTACCAGGGTGTCAGGTTGAGCTACAGAGTTCTTTTTCTCTGCTTGAACAGAAAGGGATGTTGGCTGCTACAAGCCTACAGAAATCCTTAGAGCTTTGATCACAACATGAATAGCTGAGTGGGGCTGTTAATGACAAACACTTCAGATAATAATTAACTGTTATATCTGACTTCACATATCAAGGAATTCAAGGTGCAATATCAGGAATTTGTGTTGCGACTGTAAATTATTTTGTGGCAGATGGCACATAGTTACACTTCCTTAATTCATTCTGTATAAATGTCCCATGCTATGTCTGTCTGTGTCCCTGTCTCTGTTTTCTTTCCCTGCTGACATGAGTGACTGAGCTCCATTGGCAGCAGAAAGGCAAGTCTGGAATCACCAATACCTTGAGGAAATGGTTACAATTCTTTAAATGGCAGAAAGCTCCTGATCACAAAAACTTTTTCTTCAATTTTCCAGTTGCATAGGCCACTTCAATCACCTGGTTGGAGTTGGGAAGAGTTGGACAGTATTTTATTAAACATTTTTGCTGAGGGAAATGTTAGAATTTTTTTTTATTAATATTTTTTCCTGGGAGTAAGTTGGAAAGGAAATGGAGAAAAAACATGTCAGTCAATGACACTATATTTTGAATTTCACTAAAATATTAGGCAGAGCCAAATGGTTAAAAGTAGCTTTAAAATAGTTCATAATGAATTATCAGGGGATTTTAACTGTTCCTGCCATCATTGGACTAAGAGCAAAGATGTTGTTCAAACTCCATTATAAACAAGAAAAAAGCAAAGAAAAAGAAATGATCTCTCACCTATAATGAGAGATCTGAGACAGAAAGTCTTGGCACGGATATCAGCGGTTTAATAAACCAACTTAAGAGTTAATTGGACACTATACCTTGTATACAAATATTTTCATAGTTACTTACTGGTATCCAACTCACAGAATTGCCAGTCTATTACTGGCAACTACTTATCATGGTGAAATCTTCTTCCATATTATTTTCCCCTAGCTTCATTAGCACCATAATTTTTTCAACCTTTTACTCCTATTGCAACCTCCAGTCTCTTACCCCTAGCTAATAAACATGTTCAAATTTCTTCTATCTTGAAAAAGTATGTCTTCTTGGCCCAGGCCTTACCTCTAACTATGTGCTCGCTTTATTTTTCCCTGTTCGGCTGCTTCTGAAGAATACTCTATTCCAATGACCTCTACATCCTCGCTTCCCATTCCTGTTTTCTCTCAACCACGAAAAGCTGATTTTCACCTCCTATGCACCACACATTTGCCTCAACTCTGCAAAAACTGCTCTGGAAATGGCAACAAATAATCTCCATCATGTCAAATCTGTCAATTTTCTATTCTTATTTTTTGGTACTTTCTGTCCTATTTGAGAATAGTAGAGACTCAGTCTTTTCTAAAGTTGTATATCTTTGGTTTCCATGATATTATTCTCTCCTAGGTTTAACCTTATTCTGTTACTATCTCCCATATGAGTATATTTGCTTCTCCTCTGCTTGTTCCTTAAATGTCAGTGTTCCACAGGGTTTTTTCCTCTCCTCATTTTTTCTGCACACTGCCTTTCTCTCCATATGCTCTTTTCAGGTAACCTCATTTGAGCTAATGATTTGAACTCTCACCTATGTGCTAATGACAACCAAGGCTAGTTCTAGAGCTCTGCCCTCTGCCCTGAGCTTCAGATTCAACCAACCAAATCACTTCTATGTATATGCACTTGGGTATCTACAGTCACCTCTTGTTCAATACAGGCAAACCTGAATTTGACATCTTCTCCCGACAACACTTCTTCTCTGGATTCATTCCTCCTTTGCTCCCAATAACATTTTTGGTAACAATGTATTTTGGGATAATATCTCATCCGTATTATCAAGGAACCATTTCTTACCCGTTGACCCTGCTGAGTGGACAGTAGGCCATTGATTCCCCCTGCTCCACAGCTGACTGGACAATGGGACAGAAAGATGCAGTCATTCAGAGTGCAGCTGAGTCCCAGAAATGGTTGAGCACAAAGGAAAAATGCATGTGCTCCTGCCACTAAGGTTCATGGGCAGCCTTGAATCCAGAACAACCACACCAGTGAAACTCAGACCACTTGTGACTCCTCTTCTTAGAGGAGGGTCTCCTTTCTTCAGCACAATTGACAAGGGTCTTTCTTTACTGCAACCGGAATAATCCAGACAAATAACAACAACAACAACAAAAACAAAAATAAACAAAAAAATCCCACTATATCTTTAAATTAAACTGACCTCAACACATGAAAAGGATGACGATGCAATCACTATTAGCATACAGTGTCTCTACTGCTCAGAGTTCCTCATTGCCATGAAACCCCTAGAATTGACTCTAATGGGGCTATCTAGATGCATCTAGCTAAGCGAAACCTTAGGCAACATACTATCTCTATTCCAATTCTCTTCTCACTCAGGAGCTGCTCAGAATCTAAAATAGCAAATATAAATTACTAAATAATGCATTTAAGAAGTCATTTCTGTAGGTTTCCAGAACTTCTGGTGCTGCATTTTTGCTAGCTGTTTTAATAATCCTCTTTTAAACTCCATTTGTCAAATTACCTCTGATCAACAAGAGTGCTGTTGCATGAGGTATACAACAACCTTGTTGTTCTACAAGGAACAACCTTGTTCCTCCTCAAGGTGCCTCCTCTTGGAATGAGCCAGGGAAGTGACTCCTGAGAAGACTTGATTTTAAGAAAAGGTATATACTCAGTTCTAGCATGAAATGTCAAACTTTATCATAAAGGGAATCCAGATGCAGTAGGTACTGCCTGACATCAGATGATAATATTCATAATTGTTAAGTTTAAAAGCATTTCACAAATAATCACTTCTTTCAGGAATAAAATGGAGTCCTTTCTGAAAGCAACCTGGGTTTGGCTATTCTTTAGTGAGTCAGAAGTAACACAGAGCAGCTAACGGTTAAAGCAATTTGTCACAGTCACATGTGAGCAATTCAAAGTTTTTTAACCCCTTCATTCTGAAAGGATGTTTTCCTTAAAAGCAGGCTCTGACATTATTTTACAGCTACTAAGTAGCTCACAGTAGATAGAAGAATGAGAATCAGTGCCAGCTTCCCAGACAAAAGTTTACAAGGAAAAAAAAAGCAGAATCTTCCAGTTAATTAATTTTGAAAAGTCTTAATTGGATATTTTGTTAGGGTTCCCATCTCAGAAAAATGATTAATATCTCCAGCTTATATAATACAAATCATAAATAGTTAATCCTGTAGTTTTTTAAACAACTATGATTCACCATGAATCATGGTAAAGAAGGAAAAAAAAAAAAGAAAAGAAAAGAAAACAAAGGGGGAGGGCTTCCCTGGTGGCTCAGTGGTTAAGAATCTGCCTGCCAATGCAGGGGACACGGGTTCGAGCTCTGGTCCGGGAAGATCCCACATGCCACGGAGCAACTAAGCCTGTGTGCCATAACTACTGAGCCCGTGAGCCACAACTACTGAAGCCCGTGCGCCTAGAGCCCGTGCTCCTCAACAAGAGAAGCCACCGCAACGAAGAGTAGCCCCTGCTCGCTGCAACTAGAGAAAACCCGTGTGCAGCAACGAAGACCCAACGCAGACAAAAATAAATAAATAAATTTATTTTTAAAAAAAGAAAACAAAAGGGGAAAAAAACCCCACTAGGTTGAGCTGCATTTACTCACTCAATGCCCTGGTTAATTGTTAAGATTTTTATTTTATTTTATTTTTTTCATTTTTTTTATTTTTTAAAGATTTATTTATTGATTGATTGATTACTATGTTGGGTCTTCGTTTCTGTGCTAGGGCTTCCTGTAGTTGTGGCAAGCGGGGGCTACTCTTCATCGCAGTGCGCGGGCCTCTCACTGTTGTGGCCTCTCATGTTGCGGAGCACAGGCTCCAGACGCGCAGGCTCAGTAGTTGTGGCTCACGGGCCTAGTTGCTCCGCGGCATGTGGGATCTTCCCAGGCCAGGGCGCGAACCCGTGTCCCCTGCATTAGCAGGCAGACTCTCAACCACTGCGCCACCAAGGAAGCCCTTGTTAAGATTTTTAAATGTCCTTGTAGTCATACGCTTAAAAGCTTGATTTTGTATTCAGAGCAAAACGTGAAAGTGGAAAATTCTTCCAAAAAGGTTTGTCAAACTTTTCCTTTTACACTAATCAAGACACAGGTAGGTCACATCACCATTTAAACTCATTTTAGCTCAGCTGAAATCTAGAGACAGATATTTTCATTAAAAGTCTACAGTTTTATTTGGTCCACATATGAACTATGAATGTCATAATCGTCATTTTCAAATGTGGGATATAATAGCATATTATCATATAGTTAAATCACCAGCCTAGCTCGTCTAAGATTATCCTAGGAATTAAATGATATACTGATGATGCATATTAATAAATTTTAATAAAAACATAAGCCTCTGATTGTACTGAGTGGGAAAAAAATAAGATCGTGAAAAGTGGCTGTCAGTAATACAAGATAATTAAACCAATTTTCCCTCTACTATTTAATACGCTGCTTTGGAATTTCAGCAGAATTCTATTTATGTGTATATTTGTTTACACACACACACACACAGATTCACATTCTCCCATATACTCTGTGCCAAAGATGACAGGTTAGGGTTACCAAATTACAAAGAATGTGGATTGTATCCTAACAACTTTGAAATATGTTTAAGCAATCTAGAAGGAGAAGAGTGGTTCATTATTAAGTATGATAGACTACAAGCCCAGTAATTATCCAAAGTATTTATGTATATCAGAGGTGGTTTAACTAATTATACATAAAATTCATTTAAGACACACCTCATGACTACAGGCAGTATATTTTTCAAATTAGAAAAACAAAAAATACAAAGGCATGTGAAAATAGGTTAAATGCAGAAGGAATTCAAGGAAGGGAGAATTCCAGTGGGCTGTTTAACAGAGTCTCTCTAAGCAGTGGTTCTCAACTTTGGCTGCACATTGGAATGACCTTGGTTTCCATCAATTTAGGTTCTGATTTAACTGGTCTGAGGTGTGGGCTTGACATGGAGATTTTTTAACTTCCCAGGTAATTCTAATGGGCAGCAGATAAAAAATAAGTAATCTTAAAACTACCCGCTCTTTTTCCAACACCTGCTATTTCTATCTCCTCAGATTATATGGATTCCCCAAGGAAGAGATCAATTTTTTCTCTAAATTTTTAACTATATATCAGTATAATAAACACTAGTGGTTCCAGAAGGTTTCCAGAATTCTTCAACATTTTTTAAAGAATTGTGTAAGATAAAATTAGATGTATCTACTGAAACACTTTCTCAAGCTATTACTTCAGGGAAAGTAGATGGTTAAATTTCTATCAATTATTTAGGAAGTTTGGGAGATTTAAGTGGATATTTCCTTCATTATAAAGCAATCTTTCTCATCCATAGTCATTTTCAAATCCTATATGAATTTTCATCTGAATGGATATAAGTAACTATTAGAATATTGACAATAACTAATGATATTCTATTTTAGTCTTTTTTCTTCGTGGGTTGTTTTGGTTTTTTTTCCTACTAATCTAATTCTAATATAGTCATGCCTGGAGAATTCCAGCCATGTTATAATCAAGAAAACAAAGTCATTATAAAATAGGAGAGACAGAGAGAGATGTTAAAATGAAGTACAACATGTTTCTGAGGCCAGAACAGCAGAGCAAATTTACACTTCTTAGTCAACTTCTTTCACAACCAAAATTGTCTATAGACTTTCCCAACATGTCAAAAACAAAACAACAAAAAAATCAGTGTTCTTGCATCTTTCCACTTCTACACAACTCTAGGGTAACATTTCTTGCTCATACTTTTACAGACAAATTATTGTTCAGCCTCCTTCTCACCTAGAAAGTTGGTGAAGTTAAAAACCTGCTGGGCTGTTGATTTGAAATAAGAGGTATGACCATTATTCAAAAAGCAAGACTTGATTTATGAAGCTTCAGCCACATTTGTAAGAAGTCAGCTGTTCTGTCCATTTCCCCATCAGTAAAACACAGGCAAAAATAGCACCTACCGTGGTTACTGCGAGCACAAATGATAATGCCTGGTACACAGGAGGTAGTTTTTGAGAGTTGTGACTTTTGGGTGATACTTTTCTATGTGAGAATTGAGGGAAACTTATGTCTCTACTGCTGCCTTGAGCAAACAACGGCTTTGCCAAACAATGACTCCAAACAAAGTTTACACTCTCTATATATGGCGAGGTTGAAAAAAGCCTATGAATACTCTACTTCAGGAGGGGTGATGGCTTTTTTGTATACATGCTCTTTATTTTATGTCATAAATTTGTATGATGATCTATTGCTTTAAGTTAAATATTATTTTGAATCATTAACGGTATCCACTATTTATTGTTCTGTAACATAATCACCTCTAGTGTATATATTAGAGTTCAGCAAGCTCAGCTTTATATGTACTGGATTTCCTTAAGGGACATCTCTGTGTATTGCCACAAACAATTATGTCGTATAGATGGCAGTCAAAGATATCTCACAAGCAAGCAATGTTTAGTCCAAAAGACTGTGTGCCTGAAAACTGAGTCCAAGGCTCACTCTTGAAAATCTGATTATAAAATGTCACATTTCTCCATTGTTCCAGGGACAGAAAATTTGGAGAATACTTTAGAGAAATGTAGGGACAGAAAATTGGGAGAATACTTTAGAGAAATGTAAAGGTATAACTGTGGAAAGGAGTATAGCAGTCTTCCTCAGAGAGGAAGATGCAGAGGGAGCATGAAAAACATGGCTGAGGCAGGTCCCAAGGGAGTCTTGAACTCCATAACCAGCATTACAATTCCTTAAACAAACCTAGATCAGCCACATTAAATACAGGCTCTGCCTCCATAAGAAATGGCCTCAGGAACCCATACTCCAAATCTAGAATTCATCTAGACCACTCTCCCTGGGCCACTCCACACTACTGGTTTCTTGAGCATTGCTTCCCACCAGCCAAAATCCCAATGCCTAGTTTTGTTCCATGTTTTAGCTATGTGTTCTTGACTAACCCAACTGATTTCCACAGCTCTTCAAACCTGTCTTTGACACCAACACTCTTCAAACACCAGACTGTCACCATTTGCAAGAACTCAGACTATGGACAGGAGGCACCCAGGCTCGAATCCTACCTCAAATCCTGAAAGAACAAGAGGCCAGACACCTTGCCACCAGGAACTCCTCTCCAGGGGATGGTGATGGGATGTTCCTCAGAGGCAAGTGTGAGAAATTATGGAGCAAAACATCTCAGCAGTTGGAAGTGGTCAGAAGTGCTTTCTGAAGGGGAGAAGTAGTTTCTGGATGGATATCTGTTTATTTGGCTTAACAAACAGATATTTATTGAGTCTTTTGTGTGCTAGGCAGTGCTCTATATACTAAGGATAAAGGGGTGAACAAGACAGGGAATGTCTCTTTCTCTTGGAACTAGCATACTAGTTGGGGGAGACAGACACCAAACAAATAAAAAATAAATACACACATAAATGCATAACTAAAACACTGATAGTGCAATAGCAAAACACTAGGGGAGTGGAGACACCACTTTAGAACAGGTATTCAGGAAAGGCCTCCCTGTAGACATGGCATTTGAGCTTAATCTAAATGAAGGAAGAAAAGATAGTCATGAGAGTATATGGGGTAAGAGGATTCTAGGCAAAGGAAATGGCACGTGTAAAGATCCTGAGGAATGTATTAACTTGGTTAGGTTAAAGAACAAAAAGACATTCAGTGTGGCTAGAGCACAGCAAATGTAAGTAGTGGATGATGGCAGAAACATTAGTGGAGCCCATATATATAGGACTTTGAAAAAGCATGATGCAGTATTTGGATTTTATGCTAAGAGAAATGGGAAGCAATTAGAGGGTTTTGTGTAGGATAATGCATGGAGTGATTTATGTTTTAAGATCTCTCTGGCTGGGCTTCCCTGGTGGCACAGTGGTTGGGAATTCGCCTGCCAACGCAGGGGACACAGGTTCGAGTCCTGGCTTGGGAGGATCCCACATGCCGCAGAGCAACTAAGCCCATGCACCACAACTACTGAGCCTGCTCTCTAGAGCCCGCGAGCCACAACTACTGAGCCCACATGCCACAACTACTGAAGCCTGCATGCCTAGAGCCTGTGCTCCGCAACAAGACAAGCCACCGCAATAAGACCACGCACCACAACGAAGAGTGGTTTGCCACAACTAGAGAAATCCCATGTGCAGCAACGAAGATCCAGTGCAGCCAAAAATAAAAACTAAAATAAATTTTAAAAAAAGATCTCTCTGGCTGCAAAATGTAGTATACATTATAGAGTTCAAAAGCGGTAGCAGAAACAGCAGTAAGAAGACTCCTGTCCAGGAGAGACATGATGTTGGCTTGAACTGGGGTTTGCAGCAGTAGCAAAGAGGCTATGTTAAGTGAGTCAGAGTATATTTTGAATGAGGCGCTGAGAGGCTGATGCATCGGATGCTCCCAAACTGTGCTCTGAAAGGCTTATCCCTTACAACGCTAGCAACATTTCAGCCCGTGCTACCCTGAAATGAGAGGCATTGCTAGTTCCAATGGGTAAAGCCCCTGTCTAGGGTCACAGGGAGATGGTAGAAATGGTGACAATAATGACTAGCCAGCAAGGAGAGGTTTTTTGTGACAATGACTGTGGCTCTGGCTCAGGCTCAGAGCACATAGGTGCTCATCAAAAGGTCTGCAACATTGATCTCATCTGTCACAGGTAAGGGGGTGGGGGAGGAAGAAAGAAGAGGAGGAGAGGGAAAAGGGGAAGAAAGAGAAAACCTACTTGTACTACTGTCACTAGTCTTTATGTTTTGTTTTGGATTTTTGGGGGTTACCATTTATGGTATATACTCAATAAGATGAGTGATGCTGAGAAGTGTTATACCAAGCTAGGCACCGTGCTAGGTGCTTCCTATTGTCTCTAATCCACATAGAAATCCTGAAAGTTGGGTGTTACTGTCTCATATTTACAGAAGAGGAAACTGAAACTCAGAGGGCAAATGATTTGTCCATGGTCATGGAGCCATTAGCAAAGCCAGGATTCAAACCAAGTCTGTTTGACTCCAAGGCCTGTGGGTATATGGTGATTGGGAGAGAGGCCTGTGGAGAGAGGGTGTAAGAGCCTGCAAGACAGTGCTTGACCATGAAATCCACCAGCCCTGGCTAGCAGAGGAACATCGAACACAGTCAAGAGCCATAACACGGAGGATGGGGCCAGCACACGGGGCTCTGCCCAAAAGGGAAGCAACATGGGGGGAGTGGGAGATAGAGCATTTTCCTGGTGGGTGGAGATTAGGAGGATCTTTTTTGATGTTGCTACTGTTACTGTTACTCTGATGCCTGCCCCTTTAGGTTGGGGGACCTCGGGGGAAATAATGATTCATAGCTGCATAATTCTGCAGCTAAGTAAGCGCAGTGTAACTTCCCAATTTGCTCCCAAGTTGCAGCAGCTAGAAAGAAAAATAAGCTTATCTCCCTCCACGTGTACAACTAAATCTCTTCAGAGAGCCGTGTTGGTCCTACTCAAAGACGTCCGTGTTCCCCTCATTTTATGAAAGAATTATGAAAGTGTTCCTTGCTGAGTTCAGTTATGTCCTGAAACCTTTGAAGAAAACTTAAGTCTCTCTGGATTTGCCCAACTCTCTTGAAGTCTGTAAAACCGGAAGGAAAGATAAAGATAAGGTTGCATAAGCTTCAGTTAGTTTCTTTTCAAACATCCACAACTTTATGCACATAAGAGGAGTAAGCTCTCATTACTTGCTTGCAATATAAACATTGATAACGTTTTCAAATGTATTTTTCACAGAAGGAACATATTTTTATACTTTAAAAGTTTCATATTCTCATATTTGGAAAGTTGGAAAATAGGTTCTCTGGCTTCTGACTGTGCCTTTTTTTTTTTTTTTTTTAACCAAACTCCAAGGCACCAGTTTTTCAGCCCTGATACTCCCTTCCCCTCCACCAGTCACCCGAAAAGGTATGAAGTAAGAGCCACTAGGGTTACCATACACAAAAATCAACTCAAAATGGATCATAGATCTAAATGGAAAAGCTAAAACTTTACAATTTCTAAAAGAAAACATAGACGATATTTGTCATGACCTTCAGCTGACCAAGAGTTCTTAGAAGCAACACCAAAAACATAATCTATAAAAGATAAAAATGATAAACTGGACTTAATCAAAATTAAAGTCTTTTGCATTTCAAAAGACATTGTTAAGAAAATGAAGAGACATACCACAGACTAGGAGAAATTATTTGAAATCATATATCTAACAAATGACTTGTATCCAGAATATATATAAAGAACTCTTTCAATTAAATAAGAAGAAGAAAACACAACCCAATTTTTAAATGGGCAAAATATTTGAATAATTTCATAAACAAGATATGTGAATGTTTAATAATCACATGAAAAATTGCTCAACATCATTAGTATCTAGTGAAATGAAAATTAAAACCACAATGTGCACCCGCGAGATGGCAATAATCAAAAAGACAGACAACATCCAATGTTGGTGAGGGTGTGGAAAAACTGGAACTCTCTCATACATTGCTGGTGGAAAGGTAAAATGGTACAGTTACTTTGGAAAACAGTTTGGCAGTTTCTTTTAAGAGTGAAACATAAACCTAACCATCTTATGCAGCAGTTCCACTCCCAGAAATTTACCCATTTAAAACATATGCCTATATAAAGACTTGTATGCAAGTGTTTATAGCAGCATTGATAAAGCCAAAGTAGAAACAAAACAAATTTCCATCAGCCTGTGGATGGATAAATAAAATGTGGGATTTCCATGTACTATGGAATACTATTCAGTAATAAAGAGGAACAAACTATTGATTTGTGCTAAAACAAGGATGAATCTCAAAAACATTATGCTAAGGGAAGGAAGACAAATGCAAAAGATTACATGATTCCATTTAGACTTACATGATTCCAAAAGTATGAAATGTCCAGAAAGGAAAAATTCGTACAGACAGGAGGCAGATTAGTGGTTGTCTGGGGCTAGGGATGGGAGTGAGGATTGACTGCAAAAGGGCCCAAGGGAACTTTTTGGGATAATGAAATTGCTCTAAAACTGGATTATAGTGATGATTGCACACTCTGTACATTTAATAAAAATTATGGAATTTTATGGGTGAATTTCATTGTATGTAATTATACCTGAATAAAGTTGATTTTTAAAAACTTTAAAAATAAAGAGCGATTAGGGTCAGCAAGATATGTCTGTGGCTTTCAAAAAGGAATTATTGGGACTTCCCTGGTGGTTCAGTGGTTGGGAGTCCTCCTGCCAATGCAGGGGACACGGGTTCGAGCCCTTGTCAGGGAAGATCCCACATACCGTGGAGCAACTAAGCTCACCACAACTACTGAGCCTGCGTTCTAGAGTCCGCAAGCCACAACTACTGAGCCCTCATGCCACAACTACTGAAGCCCACGCGCCTAGAGCCCATGCTCTGCAACAAGAGAAGCCACTGCAAGGAGAAGCCCGCGCACCGCAACAAAGAGTAGCCCCCGCTTGCCACAACTAGAGAAAGCCCACGTGCAGCAAGAAGACCCAACGCAGCCAAAAATAAATAAATAAATTTATTTTTTTTAAAAAAGGAATTATTTACTTACCTGATAAAAAATATTTCAAGACACCTATTAGATTGGTAAGAAGCTTATAGTCAGATAATACCACATGGTGGTGAGCATATTAGTCAAAATGTGCTGTGATCTACGACAGTAACAAACAATCCCAAAAGATCAGTGGCTTAAAACGGGGGTCAGCAAACTTTTTCTACAAAGGGCCAAATAGTAAATATCTTCAACTTTGTACACCACCTGGTTTCTGTCTCAACTACTCAACTCTGCCTAGACAAGACATACAAAAACTGGCATGGCTGTGTTCCAATAAAGCTTTATGGAAACAGGCAGTGGGTCAGATTTGGCCAACAGGATAGTTTTCCAAGCTCTGATATAAAACATCAATGATTTATTTATAACTCATAGTTAATGTTTACTGTCCAGTCAGCTGGAGGCTTTATACTCCATGTTATCCTCACTGCAACACAATACAATGAAGAATTCACCATAGGGATCATTAAAGTTCACTGAGGCAAAGTCCAGACAATGTGGTGAATGCCTCACTGGCCCTTAAGGCTCTGCTCACATTTCATTGTCTAAAATGATCTCATGGCTATGCCTAACTTCAAAGGGAATGGGAGAGTGCAAGGCCTCCACATGCCTAGAAGGCAGAGAGCTGGAAGTCACTGGTGAACAGTACTCAAGTTACTGCAACAGAGGACATAGGGAAATGTGAACTCTCATGCACTGCTGGGAAGAGTGTCAGCTGGAAAGCCACTTTTGGGAATAATTAGCACATTTAGCAAAATTAAATATAAGTTACAAATTTCACTCTTAGGTGGGTACCCTGCAGCGTCTCTCACATAAATCCACTAAAAAATATAGATGAAGATGTTCACTGCAGCATTGTTTATAACAGAAAAAATTAAATGCAACTTTAATGTCTATCAATAGTGGAAGAGATAGATAAATTATGCTGTTTTTCATAAAATAATATCATACATACCAGGATCAATGAAAATGAATTACTGTATCAGTATGAATATATCTAAAGAAAGTAGTTTTGAGTAAAAAAGGAAAGTTGCAAAAAAGAACATACACAATGATTCCATTTATGTAAATTATTTAAAACACATTGTTTTTGGAGACATAATATAAAGAAGGGGGCACACATTAACAATGCTTATCCCTGGGGAGATTTGGGGGTTAAGGGGATTTCCAATGTATCTGCAATGTTATATTTCATTAAAACTATCTGAAAAAGTTATGGCAAAATGTTAATATGTACTAAATCTGGATAGTGGAAAATATGGGTTTCTGTTATTAACTCTTGTATGCTTGAAATATTTTTAAAATAAAAAGAAAAATAATTACTGCAGCTAATGTATAATTTTCAACCGAGAGAAGTGTCACGGTGATATTAAATGACACGAGAGAGCAGGCTGAACTAAGAACAAGACAATGAGTGGCCCTTACAAGAGCATCAGCTATAAAAAATGAGCCACAAAGGAGGAAAAACCAACATCAGTGGCTGAGCAGTCTGAAAGCAAAACAGTCAGGACTCAATTCTCTGATTTAGAGAAAGTTAACAGTGAATAAAACCCCCCAAAAGTAAACTCCATCTTTTTATGCCTTTGAATAATACCTTGTGGTCATTTAAGAATTGCTTGTTAGGACTTTTATGATATAAAAATTATAACAAATAATTGTGTAACATATCAAATTATTGTGTCTTCTATGCTGTGAAAGTGTTCTCATATGATAGAAATAAAATAGAAGGGAGAAGGAAAGAAGGAAAGGAAGAAAGAGAGAGAATGAGAGAAACAGGGAATGGAGTGAGGGAGGAAACGTCTGTGCTGGAAATCAGGTAACTGAGCTGCCAGCCTCGCTCTGTTACTAAACCCATCTTGAGCAAGGAACTTCATGTCTGTGAGCCTGTTTCTTCCTCCCTAATAAAAGGACAATGACCTAGATTCCAGCTCAGTATTCTACGATCCTTGAAGTAGCCATTGAGATTCACGTTTGGAGAAGTGGTATTGCCCTGGGATAAAAACTCTCAGCCTTTGTCTGATCCAGTGAACAAAGTACTAGAATAAAAAGTCATGGTCACAATTCAGCATGAAGGTCAAAGCCACACATCATTCATCGGGGCAGTTGCTCTACTATGGGTAGGTGGGGTGGGAAGTGAGTGAAGATAACTCAGGGAGACCGCTGGGTTTCAGACTTCCATTTATAACAAGCAGGATCCAATGGCCACTCCCTCTGTCAGGAATGCCTAAAACAGAATTGTGAGGAGAATCAAAGATTTATGCCTACCTCCAATTTTTCAGGATCTCAGAACAACATAAGAAAACCCAGGAAACTCTGGTACATTCAAACCTCTAACTTGCCCCGAAGTTGGTATGAAAAAGTTTACATTATAGGATGTGGAACAAAGTCTCACCAGAGTAGTTTCTCGAATACCAACTATATGCCAAACACTACACTAATAATAATAATAGTAACAATAATAACAACAACAGAATGAGCTACATCTGGTCCCTTCCCATGACCCGTTCCTTCTCATCCCCATCCCTGCAACATATCAGCCCCTTCCTTTAGAAGCCATAATGAGTTATTGCATTTCTCTCCAGCCTGAGCCCTTTGCCTTTTAACTGGGACTGGGCCATATCAAGCCATTTTCTCTATAGCTGCCCACAATAAATCATGCGGAGATATAGTTTGGAGGGGTGAAGGTAGCATGTAGAACCTATGAACTGGAAGAGGCTCCCTTGAGAAGCAGAGTGTCACTGGCTTAAAATAATTTTTCTTCAGGATTACAGACAAACATTCTCAGATGAAAGTTTTCCAAACAATGCAACCATCTCTGTTTTACATTTGATATGATGTCATCACAAACCAAGATCTTTCCATTAAAGTGTCAAGACTCAGATTTATACTACAGACATAAAAATAAAAGCTAAATACCGAGGCAAGGAACATTAATGGAAGTTATATACATGAATTAAGGGGAAAGTGCACCTCTGAGTGTTGTTTATGTAAAAGGCTATTTGTAAATTTGAGCTTGCATTTCCTCAGACATTATTTGAAAGTGTTTATATTACTGATGTGCAAGAAACATTTCTCACATTTTAATTATACTGTGGAACATGCTGATTCCAATCAACACATTGAGGACAGTTTTACAGTCCGTGAGCAACAAAGCACTCCCATTCATATAGAGCCCAGATTTTATTCATACAAATATTAACAAGTATTTAGTACATACTATGTGCTAGGATCGCTACTAAAACAGGTATTTAGATACTAATCCCTCTCTGCTGCACGTATAATGAAGTTTCCTCCTTTGTGTCCCCAACTCAAAATAAGAACATTTTCTTTTCTTTTTGTTTTTTTGACAGCTTAATTTGCACATTTGCACTTTAATGTGTAATACTCGAGGTACAAGAAAATTGCATCTAAGATTGTTGTAAATAAAAGAAATCAGATCAGTCATCAAGGGCTCCAGAGTGAACAGCATTTTCATAACCTCCATGCTTATCGTCTTTGCTTTCTGGGTGTAATTTAATAAGATCATCAATTCGAAGAATGGTAATTGCAGCTTCAGTTGCAAATTTCAAACTCTTAACTTTAACTATGGTTGGTTCAAACATCCCTGCCTGTTTGTTGTCTCGGGGTTTACCATTGACCAGGTCAAGACCAATCCATTTTAGATTTTTGCGTTCTGGGTTAACCTGAGCCTCATGATGAAAAGTTCTTAATTTTGCAACCAGATCTGTGGAGTCTTGGGCAGCATTAACTGCCAGAGTATTAGGAATAACAAGAAGAGATCTTGTAAACTCCACAATAGCAAGCTGTCCCCGGGAGCCCACGCTGGTTGAGTAGTTTTCAAGGTATATGGAAAGGGCTGCTTCTACAGCGCCTCCACCCGGAATCACAGATCTTGACTCCAAAACTCTTCACCACACAAAGAGCATCATGTAAAGAGCGCGCCATCTGGTCACACATGAAATCATTCGCCCCACGTTAAGATGATTGAGGCAGAGGTATGAGTCTTAGTGCTACTTAAAAAATACTGAAATTCTGAAATCAATGCTTTAGTAAGTCCACGTAGAAATTCACTCTAAGTGCCTCGATTAAATCCTGCTTACATAGGACATTTAGACATGGAAGCAATGTCTAGACCATGGAGAAGAGATGAAATGGTTACTTCAGCTCAATTCACAATGGCCCAACATTATTTTATCCCATGTGTATAACTGTTCGTATCACTGAAAGATTATAGCAGCAAATAAATAGGAAAGAGAACAACATTTTCTATGTGGCAAAGAGAAGCAATAGGTTAGCACAGTGAGGCAAGCAAGGGCCACATCATGAAGGATCTTGTGTGTCAGACTATATATAACATTGAAAGCTATGAAAAATATAGAACTTTTTAATCTGAGGAGGTATGGGATCAGATTTTCATTTGTAAAATATCGTTCTGGACAAAGTGGAAAGAATGAGGTACAAGTAAGGGCAAGGAGAGGGTTCAAGGTCCCTGTAGTAATAAAGGGCTTGAGTGTGGATAAAGTTGGAATAGGTGCATTGACATAATTTGGTAATCAAATGAGTTGGAGGTAACGGATTGAAGGCAAGGATAACTCTTTGTTTCCTGGCTTCAGCTCCTAGACAAGAAATGATGCCATTGGCTAAAAGAGGGAATAGAAAAAGAAGCAGGTTACCAGGAGTGGAGACTGATAGATAATAAGTTCAGTTCTAAATATGTTGAGTCTGAGGTACCCTGTCGGCAGTCCATGTGAAAATGTCTAGAAAGCCGTAGGAAATGTGTCTAGAGCTCAGAAAAGATATAAAGGGAATACAAGAGACTTATGGTGTAGCTGAGCTCCTGCAAGGAGAGTCTCTGGTGGAAGAGATTAATAATGAAAACAATAGTAATGGCCAACCTTTAAAGTGTGCTTCCTATTTGCCGGACCCTGTTCTAAGCCCTTTACATATATTAACTGATCTCATCCTCACATAAATACGATCATTATCCCCATTTTGTGGTTTGTAAGGCTAAGGCTTAGATAACTGAAGCAACTTGCACAAGGTCACACACAGCTAGTCAGTGCTGGAGCTGGGATATGAACCCAGAACAGACTGTCTCCAGCCTGTGCTCTTAGCCTTTACACAACACAGCCTTCCTAAGAGAGGCTGACCACAGAGGTCACCCTGGACTGCAATGATGTGGGAAGAAGGAAATGATCACTCAAAGAATACCGAGAATAGGACACTATAAAAGGGAATGGGAAGACCAAAGAAGAAATAGTTTTAAGAATTAGGGAGTCTTCAGGAAAGGCAAACACTAAAGGTATCATTAGTACATATCATTTCTTCGTATTGGAAGAGAAAAAAAATTTTTTTTCTAAAAAGAAAGCAAATAAAACTTGTAAGTAATCTAGTAATAATGTTGCAAACATTTCTTTTGAAATTATAAAGGGTTTCTGCCCTACTGACCACATAAACATGAGGAGGTCAGGCAAGGAGTATGAATTTCAAAGTACAAATATATGCTATTTAAAATAAAGGTTCCTTTTCTATAGTTACTTAGAGTTCATCTCTGCCTCTTAGTAGGTAAAGGCCACTGAAAACCAAGATGATTCGTCCTGCTGAGACATCTTGCCCAAAGGAGACAGTGAAATTAGCGAGGGCACTTCCCAGTAAGAATACAAAACCCAATCTAGCCAGCACCAACTCCCCACTGCCACTGCCAAAGAAATGAAAAGAGGAAGCAGAGAAAAGACAGCTTTGCAATCCATCCTTGAAAGAGTCACAATCAGATCAAAAACAAACAAAAATCCTTAAAGCCTTTAGATGTGCTCATTGAAGCTGTTGATGCATCATAAACCTTGACATATCATGCATATTCCAAGACTCTGCAAATAACTGAGCATTCCTAAATCTCATCTCCCATCCCAAAAGAAAACTGAAAAGTCAAACTTGAGAAAGCCTATCCTTTTCTCATTTTCAACTGGGGAAATGCAGTAAAATATTCTGCTCTGAAAAGTTAGGAATTGGTATTTCATTAGCATCACTCTACTTCAATAGCAATATATCTCCCTCTTGTGGATTTTTAAGATATTTCCACACAGGAGAATCCCTTCCAACTTACATCCCTCACTTAATCACTAAGTTGCATTGTATGACTATAAGCATAAATAAAAGATAGGATACTCTGCCATATCCCCCTACTAACTGAAGTACTAGGTAGAATACATACCCTGGCAACTCACATTCATTCTTCTTCTGGAAATGAAGTAGCTGTTAACAAACATCATGCATCAAATATTTATTAAGCTATTATGAAAAGCATGGACACAGGGCACTTGAAAATGCAGAGCTTGTTTCTGGGAAAATTTACAACCTAAAAATAAGACCAAACAGCCGGCTGGAAATTGTGTGTCAGTTGCTCTGATAGACTTGTCCTAGGACAGCTATCGAGGTAGAAATTCCCACCTGTGACCAGGACTGCCAAATGCCTAGATTCTAGAAGACTATTGTCCTGGGTGAAGTGTGCTGAAGTCCTGTGACTATAAAACTGATATTTTCTCCTATATGCACAAAAAGTCAATATAAGAATTAAATTCCATCCCTCTTTACAGATATAACACCACCACACAGAAACGCCACAGAATTCTTATACTTCTATCTCAAAATTTTGCAGTATCTAAGCCTACCTTTTCTACCCTTCCTTCCTTCCTTCCTTTTTCTTCCTTCCTTCCTTTCCCTTCTTTCCTTCTTCCCTCCCTCCCTCTCTCTCTTTTCCCTTCCTTCCTTTCTTTCTCTTTCTTTCTTTCTCTCTCTTTCTCTCTTTCTTTCTCTTTCTCTCTCTTTCTTTCTTTCTTTTTCTTTCTTTCTTTCTTTTTCTTTCTTTCTTTCTTTCCTGTTTCAGAAAAGAAAGTATCATTTCCTCCCAAGAGAAACCCTTTTACCACTTTTCTCAGCTCCATTCTCCCCCTGCTGGCTCCTTTTCCTCCACCCAAAATTTTGCTCAGGTCTCTTTCATCTCCCCCAGCCCCACCCCCACCCCCTGGTGATCCTTCTTTGAACTATGAAGTCCACCAGAATTGTTCACATTAGAATTAAGTTCCACTCTCTATTTCTCCATTCACTAATGAATCACCAGCACCAACAACGCCTCATATATAGCAAATATCAACATTTTTTTCATTTTTGTATGTAAATTTTTTACTTGAAATATAATCTGCATGCCATAAAATTCACCCTTTTAAAGTGCACAATGAGGTTTTTAGTGTATTCAGAGTTGAATGATAGTGGTACAATCATCACCACTATCAATACATTTTTTCACTTTTTTTCTGCTTTATTGAGGTATAATTGACAAAACTGTAATACATTTAAAGTGTATAATGATGATGCTTTGATACATATACCTTGTAAAATGATCCCCACTAATGAGTTAAATCTATCACCTCACATATTTATCTTTTTTTTTTCGTAAGAACACTTAAGTTCCACTCTTATCAAATTTCAATCATACAATACAGTATTATCAACTATAGTCACCATTATATATTAGATCCTCAGATCTTATTTCTCTTCTAACTGAAAGTTTATACCCTTTTACTAACCTCTTTCTCTTTTCCTCATCCCTGTCTCCTGACAGCTGCCATTCTACTCTTTGTTTCAATGAGTTAAACTTTCTTTTTTTTAAAAATTCCACATATAAATAATGTCTTCCTCTATCTGGCTATTTCACTTAGCATAATTCCCTCCAGATTCATCCATGTTGTTGCAACTGGCAAGATTTCCTTCTTCTAAGGCTGAATAATACTCCATTCTATATTTATACTACATATTCTTTATTCATTCTTTCATCGACAGACACGTTGTTTCTGCACCTTGGCCATTGTGAATAATGCTGCAATGAACATGGGAGTATAGATATCTCTTCAAGATAATGATTTTGTTTCCTTTGGATATACAATTGACCCTTGAACATCACAAGTTTGAATTGCTAGGGTGCACTTATACAAGGATTTTTTCTCAATAGTAAATACCACAGTACTACACGATCCAAAGTTGATTGAATCCATGGATGCAGAATCATGGATACAGAAGGACCAACTATAAGTTATACTTGGATTTTCAACTGGGCAGAGGGTCAGTGCCACCAACCTCTGTTGTTCAAGGTTCAACTGTATACCCAGAAGTGGGATTGCTGGATCATATGGTAATTCTATCTTAAATTTTTTGAAGAACCTCCATACTGTTTTTCATAGTGGTTGTACCAGTTTACATTCCCACCAACACCAGTTCCCCATCCAGGATTTCCTTTTCTTCACATCCTCATCAGCATTTGTTATTTGTATCTTTTTGATAGTAGACATCCTAACAGGTGTGAGATGATATCTCATGGTTTTGATTTGCATTTCCTTGATGATTAGTGATGTTGACTACCTTTTCATCTACCTGTTGCCATTTGTATGTCTTCTCTAGAAAAATATCTGTTCAGGTCCTTTGCCCTTTTTTTAAATTGGGTTATTTGATTTTTTGCTATTGAGTTGTATGAGTACCTTGTATATTTTGGACATTAACCCCATATTGTTTTTTTGGTTTTTTAAAATTTAATTTAATTTAATTTTTATACAGCAGGTTCTTATTAGTTATCCATTTTATACATATTAGTGTATATATGTCAATCCCAATCTCCCAGTTCATCCTACCACGATGCCCCCTACTTTCCCCCTAACCACTTATTGTATATGTGGTTTGCAAATGTTTTTCCCATTCCATTGCTTACCTTTTCATTTTGTTGATGGTTTCCTTTGCTGTACAGAAGTTTTTAATTGCATGTAGTCCTACTTGTTTATTTTTCCTTTTGCTGCCTTTGCTTTTGGTGTCAAATCCAAAAACTCATTGCAAGACCCAGATCCAGGAGATTACACCTTACGTTATTTCTAGGAGTTTTATGGTTACAGGTCTTACATTCAAGCCTTTAATCCATTTTGAGTTGATTTCTGTGTATGGTGTAAGATAAGGGTCCAGTTTCATTCATTTGCATGTGGATATCCAGTTTTCCCAACACCATTTAATGAACAGAATATTCTTTACCAACAGTATATTCTTGGCTCCTTTGTCATAAATTAATTGACTATATATGAGTGGGTTTATTCTGGGTCCTCTATTCTGTTTCATTGATCTGTGTGTCTGTTTTTATGTCACTACCATACTGTCTTGATTACAATAGCTTTGTAATATAGTTTGAGAGTGGGAAGTGTGATGCCTCCAGCTTTGTCTTCTTTCTCAAGATTGCTTGACTATTCAGGCTCTTTTGTGGTTTCATATAAATTTTAGGGTTGTTTTTTCTATTTCTGTGAAAAATGCCATTGGTATTTTTCTTTTGTTCTCCATCTCTATAACTTTGTTATTTCAAGAATATTATATATATAGAATCATTCAGAGTGATTATCCATTGGAATTTTAATAGGGATTGTGTTGCATCTGTAGACTGCTTTGGGTAGTATGGCATTTTAACAATATTAATTCTCCCATTCCATGAGCATGGAATGTCTGTTCATTTATTTGTGTCTTCTTCAATGTCTTTTATCAGTATATTATAAGTTTTAGTGAATAGATCTTTCATCCCCTTGCTTAAATTTATTCCTAAGTATTTTATTCTTTTTGATTCTATTGTAAATGGGATTGTTTTTTTTAATTTCTCTTTCCTATAGTTCATTGTTAGTATAAAGAAAAGCAACTGATTTTTATATGTTGATTTTGTATCTTGCAAATTTACTGAATTTGTTTATTAGTTCTAATGGTTTTTGTTGGCATCTTTAGGGTTTTCTATATATAATATTATGTCATCTGCAAACACAGAAAATTTTACTTCTTTTGTTCTGAGTTGGACGCCTATTATTTCATTTTCTTGCCTAATTGCTCTGGCTAGGACTTCCAGTGCTATGTTGAATAAAAGTGGCAAGAGTGGGCATTCTTGTCTTGTACCTGATCTTAGAGGAAATGCTTTCAGCTTTCCATCATTGAGTATGATGTTTGCTATGGGTTTCTTATATACGTCCTTTAATATGTTAAGGTATGCTAGCACTATACCCATTTTGTTGAGAGTTTTATCATAAATGAATATTGAATTTTGTCAAAACCTTTTCTGCATCTACTGAGATGATCATATAATATTTTTTTTATATTTATTTTATTTGTTTTTATTTTTGGCTACGTTGGGTCTTTGTTGCTGTGCGTGGGCTTTCTCTAGTTGCGGCTAGCAGGGGCTACTCTTTTGTTGTGGTGCTCAGGCTTCTCATTGTGGTGGCTTCTCTTGTTGTGGAGCACAGGCTCTAGGCGCGCGGGCTTCAGTAGTTGTGGCACGCAGGCTCAGTAGTTGTGGCTCACGGGCTCTAGAGTGCAGGCTCCGTAGTTGTGGTGCACGGGCTTAGTTGCTCCACGGCATGTGGGATCTTTCCGGACCAGGGCTCGAACCCGTGTCCCCTGCATTAGCAGGCGGACTCTCAACCACTGTGCCACCAGGGAAGCCCCAGAGATGATCATATAATTTTTATACTTAATTTTGTTAATGTGGTGTATTACATTAATTGATTTGCGGATGTTGAACCATCCTTGAATCCAGGAATACAGCTCATTTGGTCATGGTGTATGATCCTTCTAATGTACTGTTGAATTGTGTTTGCAAATTTTTTTTCGAGTATTTATGTTCATCAGGGATATTGGTCTGTAATTTTCTTTTCTTGTAATGTCCTTGTCTGGTTTTTGCACCAGGGTAATGCTGGCCTTGTAAAATGAGTTTAGAAGTGTCCCTTCCTAGTTTTTGGAAGAGTCTGAGAAAGGCATATTAATTCTTCTTTAAGTGTTTGGTAGAATTCACAGGTAAAGACATCTAGTCCTAGACTATTCAATCTCCTCACTAGCAATTAGTCTGTTCAGATTTTCTTTTTCTTCATGGTTATTAGTAGGTTGTATATTTCTAAGAATTTATCCATTTCTTCTAGGTTGTACAATTTGTTAGCATATAATTAATTGTTCATAGTAGTCTCTAATGATCCTTTGTATTTGTGTGGTATCAGATGTGATGTCTCCTCTTTTGTTTCTAATTTTATTTATTTGAGGCTTCTCTCTTTTTTTCTTGGTAAGTCTACCTAAAGGTTTGTTCATTTTATCTTTTAAAGGAACCAGCTCTTAGCTTTATTGATTTTTTCTAGTCTCTATTTCATTTATTTCAACTCTGATATTTGTTATTTCCTTCCTACTACTAACTTTGGGCTTAGTTTGCTCTTCTTTTTCAAGTTTCTTGAGGAAATGTTTTTCCTGCATCCCATAAGTTTTGATATGTTATGTTTTCATTTTCATTTGTCTCAAGATATTTTTTGGTTTCTCTTTTGATTTCTTCTTTGACCCATTGACTTTCAGAGCTAGGTGATTTGGCAGTCTGCTCTTTGGGTGGTGATTTGGCAGTCTGTTCTTTGGGTGGCAGCCTTAAAAGCTGGGGTGCTAGATGTGTGCTCCAAACCCTTCACTCCTTGGGGAGAAGCTGGGAGTTAGGGATTCACTCCTGATTGTGTGGCACTGTCCCAATGGTGGGATTTATGGCAAGACTGTGTCTCAGCTTTTCCTACCCATTTCTATGTGGGCATTTTCTCAGTCACCCAATATGAAGAAGTCACTCCCCTAGTTTCTGGATTTCTCTCAGAGGGAATTGCTCCTTATGTCACTGTATATTCAGTACGTCCATGGAAGAAGTAAAATTCAGGAAGCATATTAAGAAGGAAGAAGAAATCAAAATTAGATCTTGAATGAAAAAGAAGAGAGTGGAGTCATGGGCAAACTATAATAACTCTGTTATTCTAAGCCACTAAGTTTTGTGGTAATTTGTTACAACAGTAAGAAACTAATACATCACTTTTCATTATTTAATGTGACTTTTTAATGTGGACAGTCTTCTTGGCAATTTGAAATAATCCAGTGGTCATTTCCAATGGTGGATGAGAAGCAATTTAAGCAACTTAGAGTTAGAAAACAAATGACAAATAAAGTAATAAAAATTTTTGATATTATTTTATTTTAAATCACCCCAAAAGTATTTACATAGTATAATGGCTAATTTTATGTGTCAATTTGACTGGGTCACAGGGTACCCAGATTAAAATTATTCCTGGGTGTGTTTGTGAGGGTGTTTCTGGATTATATTAGCATTTGTATTGGTGGTGGACTCAGTAAAGTGGATTCCCCTCCCCAGTGTGGGTACACATGATGCAGTGGTTGACGGCCTGAATAGGACAAAAATCAGACAACTGGAATCACACTATTGCTTTCCTGGGTGTCCAACTTACAGATAGCAGATAATGAAACATAGCCTACATAATTGCATACGCAAGCAAATTCCTCATAATCAGTCAATCAATCTCTCTCTCTCTCTCTCTCACACACACACACACACACACACACACACACACGCACCACACACACATATACACAAACTTTAGGCAAAACTAGATAATCTCAATGATAAGCTTCCTATGCACTTTGACCCTTCTATCTTATTCAACTAGATGTTGTCTTTTGACTGAAAACACAATGTACATTACTAAATTAGAAAATTCTATAGGTTTTATGATGGTAACTTCATTCACTTAATCAAGCATATAAAGACAAACTATGTGAATTACCACACAAGATACATTTTAATTTGCTAGTTCTAAAAATATGTGTGAACCTAATTTATATCAAATAAAGCTATGACGAAATTTTACTACTTAATAGAAACTATGTTATGTACTATAATGAACTAATATTTTCACCTGAAAAATAAAATTACACAAAACAACCTATGCCCATTACAACACAGTTTGTTATTGCTGTGATCTAAATTTTTGTGTCCTCCCATGTTGAAATCCCAATGCCCATGGTGGTGGTATTGGGAGGTGGGAACTTTGGGAGGTGCTTAGGTCATGAAGGTGGAGGAGCCTTCGTGAATGGAATTAATGCTCTTATAAAAGTGACCCCAGAGAGATACCTCTCCCCTTCCACCACATGAAGGTACAGTGAGAAGTCTGCAACCCAAAAGAGGGCCCTTGCCTGATGATACTGGCACCTTAACACTGAACTTCCAGTTTCCAGAACTGTAAGCAATACATTTGTGTTGTTTATAATCTACCCAGTCTGCAGGATTTTGTTATAGCAGCCTAAAGGGACTAAGACAATTATGTTCTATTCTCTTGCTAGTGGTCATTTTGTCTCCATTTGATATCCAGAAGAAATCAAAATGTGATGTGGTTTCCCTCAGGAAAAGCAAAGGAACAAATGAATGAGGTATTTACAACCTCTACCCCAAGACTCCAAACTAAAGGATGCTGTTGATGAACTGAAATGTATTTCATTTTAAAATACAGTAGAGTGGTGCTCTCAACCTGTGGAGGTATAATTATTCGAGAATCTCAACATAGAGGGGCACAAGTGCCAAGGAGCTATGGTTTATTATCTTTCCACACTTTGTTTCTCTAAAATGTGGGATTCCCGAAGGGATTTATACTATTTCCTGACAGCCCCTAAGCATAAAATTAATAAAGAAGGTAAAAGAAAATTTGCCACAGAGATTCAGAGCTGATTAATATAAGCCATGCCCGTCCGTCATTCTCTGGAAGCCAATTAAGCAAAGTACTCAAA
The DNA here is from genome assembly GCF_949987535.1 of Balaenoptera acutorostrata. NCBI lineage: Eukaryota > Metazoa > Chordata > Mammalia > Artiodactyla > Balaenopteridae > Balaenoptera > Balaenoptera acutorostrata. Next base: position 41,361,703 of record NC_080070.1, read on the forward strand.
TGTAACACTTTAACACCATAAATAAAAGTTGGTGAAAAGTTTAAATTCTATCATAAAATTTCCCAGTGAAAGTAAAGTAGCTGTAAAAGCATACCTTATAAAAATAAGGTATATTTATGCCCCAATTGCTAAACAAAATAAAGGGAATTTTTATTGTGAAACAGCCAAAATGACCTCATCAATCTTTTCTAGCTTTCCACTGGGGGAAAAAGGATTTTGCACCATGAGGTATGTAAAATTAATCTGCTTCAAGCCTACTATTCTGCAGGATCTTATGAAAAACCCCATGAAGAGTATCTTAAAAATAAAGACGGACAACTCACCAGATTACAGAAACAGAAGGAAGGTGATAGATGGCCTTAATTTGTTCTTTTCATATTAATAGTTTGGGCACATTTTCTATCCTCTATGAAATCTGAGTTCAAACAGTGTCACACCCAACCATCTTCCCACACAGTAAATAAAGAAATGGATAGATTGATAGTTAAATTAGATAAACTAGTCCTATAACTCTGTCTTGTATGCATGCTCTCAATACTTGCTTTTAGTTGTTTTTTTTTTAAACTCAGTTATCAAACACCTGGCTACTGAGCCATGGGTTTTACGACATAATCAGGAAAAAATTCATTATGATGAGAGAAAAAGAGTCCCATGTTCTAAACCTAAAGACCCTGAAAACCAAGCCCTAGTCAACTGATTATGCCAGGTGATTCTAACATTAGATACTATCTCAGCCACACACACCACTTCACCTTAATTCCATGCCCTGGAGCTCTATAAGCATCAGATAAAACCACTCTTCCTCCACTTCTATACTATCCTTGACATGAAGAGGAAGATCTCCAAATTAATGTGCTATGAGTAAAAATCAACTCTCATCCCTCATTACACCAACTCTCATCATCTATCTGCCTTGTGACTCAGACATCCCTTTATTCCTGATTTGTTGATCACCTCAAAAAGCCTAGCCCCTCTCCTTACCTAGAAATGCCTTCACCCCTGGGCTCTTCTTATTAGATAGCTGTGTACTTACCCGTTTATGAACTTATCACCAACCCATCCCCAAATCCCCCTGGAACCCAAAATCAATCACCAGCAAAATCCCTTGTATCCAAAAATCAATCACCAGCAAAATCTCTTGTATCACTAATATCCTCAACTTGACCTGGCTCTCCCCCCAAGCTATGGCTACCCTTCAACTCCTCAGAGTATCAACCCACTACCCCTCCTTGTTGCAATTATACACAGACCTGGATCCTTCCCCACTCCTTGAAGAATTAAGCTTCTAACTCACTGTCAATTCCAGTACTCTACTTGTCATTATTCTTGGTGATTTCAATATTCCTCTGATGATCCTTCTAATCCATTTGAGCTCATCTCCAATGATTTTGTCTCCCACCTAACCCAGTCACCTTCTCATTACCAGTAACAGTAATTCCTCCATAAGTTCAACATCAAGCATCCCACTCTCCCACCAACACCTCTTGTCCTTCCAGCTCTTTCCTCTAATATCCCATTCCCAACAAGGACCTATCACTTTTTCCCCACATCCTATTCATATATTTAATATTCTCCTTATGTACTGATAGTTTAGAATCCACAGTCCATCATCTCTCTCTTGCATAAAACCTCAACTCTCTTGTCGTCTTCTTACCTCATAGGTCTCACTTGGCAAAACTCTAATCATACTTAAAGCCAACTCACCACCTGCTCTGTCCTGGCACCCATGAAGCTGAATGTGGCTGGAGAAAAACAATCTGCTGTATCCTTAAGTCATGATCACTGATCTCAAAGAGACTGTTGGTGCCGTCCAGTGAATGGACTCCAGTGAATGGACTACATATCTCTACTCCACTCAGTTACCTCTACTTTCACCTCAAAACTCTAGCACCTCCTCACCTTCACTCTCAGCTTTGCTTCCTATATCTCTGAGAGAAGAACAGCTCTAGAACAGCTCCACTACAGTACTCAAGCTCAGCCAAGCCCAGCAGAGCCCACAAGTCAAATCTGACCTACAAGCCCATTAGAAAGAAATATATGCTTGTTGTTGAAAGCCACTAGATTTTGGAATTTTTTTGTTATGCAGCGTTATTGTGGCAAAAACCTGAAGGTAATTTCATATACAGCACCAATATCATGTAGAAAGATTTCTACAACACTTTATCCATGATTATTTTTTGCCATATCTCATAAAGGGTTTTATCCTTTCTTTAGTATCCAACTAACACTATCACTCTTTCTTCTTTAGTTATAACTTCTTGAAGCAACAGTCTATCTGTATTTGTCTCCTTTTGTTCATTCCCACATGCTGTAACCCCTGCAATCTTGTTGACATTATAGAGACCATTTTCTCAAGTGTTACTCATTTCTTTACCAAAGGGGCAGATACAATGCAGTTGGGTCAGCAGCAGTCATGAGGACTGAATCCATCGGTAAGTGACGAGTAAAGAATTGGGTTGATATGGGGCAGAGAATGTAAAGCGATTTGAGAAGCTATTTGTTCAATCTATTGAGGCTTTTATTTTTTAAAAATAAAACCCCTCCCTTTTAATTTTTATTTAAAAAATCAAGATACTTCATCCACTGGATGAGTAATCAATCTCAGTTTTCTCAAAAACTAGTTTGGCAATTTTTTGTAATGCCACTTAACTTCTGTGATATTCTCACTCACAAATTTAGAAAGCTAAGCAGCATGGTTTTTAAGCAGGAATCTGGCAATTTTTCAAAATTCAGATAACCAATGGACCCCCTACTCTTCCATTCAATTTTGATACAACCCTTTAGAGTAGAGTGGGATTTAGGCAGCCTGAAAATACTCTAGAATTGATTTCTTATCTTCTCAAGCCTCGTTGCCCATCACTTGACACGTATGCACACTGATCATTCAAGACCATGAGGCAGATGTTCCCCAACATCCCCTCAAATATGTAATAGGTATATTTATCGCCTATAGACTGTGGTCTGAACACATTAACTGAGATGATGTTTCGTGTCTCTGATGCAATCTGTCTATGCCATCTAATGAATGTAAGCTTTCTTTTTCTTCTTTCACAATATCCATAAAAGTGCTAGATGTTAATAGTTTTTATATTAATTTACCTTCCCACACCCCCAAAACACCATATATGCAAGAATTCATGGGCCAAGAAATCAACTTTGCAGTGACATGTATTAATTTCTTCATATAACCCGGAGCATAGAGGCTAAGAAAGAATTTAAAAACTAGTGTGAGCTTGGGAGTTGTGTATTTTAGATATGAATTTTTCCCACCATGTAAACATTTGAAAGAATTACAATAATTGGATGTTCCCTCTTTTCATTATCTCTCTATTCTGAAAAATATGGTTATATGTTTTAATTTAATTTGAATTTTTAGGATATTAATGCATTTCTTTTATTCATTTTATCTTTAGCCATTTCAATATGAATTCACATACACACACATGCACCCAACTTCTAAAAATCTAATACTCCTGCTACACAGACAGACATCAAGCAGTTTCCAAGGGAACACTGCTTCAAGGCAATGATCCTATTAAAAAGATCCTTCTGAGAACAAATATCCATTCCCTGCAATATCATTCAGAAGAATTAAATTAGAGCCACTCCTCTTGAAATGAAGAGAACAATCCCGTGCTTAACCATCACAGGGTAGCAGAGAATGTTCCTCTTAAAAGCATAATTACTCTACAGGGTGGCAGTACCGGTATGGACCATTAGCTCTGACAGTGAAAAGCTCCCAATTCCTCTCCAATTGAAAAGTTGCTTGAGATGACAAGAGATCTACAAATCATGATTATCTTAAAATCAGAGAATTAGGCCATGTTACTGAAAGGGCCCTCCAGACATCTGATGCCCAAGACCTCTGGCTCAGGTAGGGAGCATAGCCAGAAACTAGACTAGTTGAGTAGTCTTCAAAGGGTGCTACTCTCCTCGAATTTACCATCAGAGCACTAGAATACCTCTTAAAACAGTTATTTTTAACATTGCTCTCATTACAAAACAATAAAATTTAGAAAACATAGAAAAGCGCATAGAAGAAACAAAAATCAACCATACTCCTACCACCCAGAGAACGACTGTTAACATTTTGGGACATTTTTCTAAACTTATTCTGTGGCTTTATTTTTCCTTTTATAAATGAGACCATAACATACACATTATTTTATGATGTACTTTTTTCACAGAATACTTAGTTGTAAATATTTTCTCCATATTACTAAATAGTCTAATAATGATTTTGAATGGCTGCAGTGAATTCCAAATTACCAAACTAGAATTTACTTAACAAATACTCATTTGGGGACACTTAGATTTTTTCTGACTTTTCAGTCTTCACTAATAGGGTACTAGACACCCTCAAAAAAATGTTTTAATGTACAAGATATATAATTTCCACATGACAAATTCCTAGAAGGACAATTGCTAGATTCTAGAATAAAAGTATGTTAATTTTTGATACACTTTCCAAAGGATTCCTCAGAAAGGTAATAACAATTGAAAGTCTACCATCAGTGTGAGAATGGACACCAGAAATGGCACTGGAATCCTCAGGCAAGGTCCACTCAGGACAGTTATATGCGTTCATAGTAATGACAAGTGGGATTCTGTCACCCATTTAAGGCCAGAAATCGATTCACTGAGAACTACTAGATTCACATGAAAAAGTAAGAATTAAGTAAGTTTACTAATAATGTTAATTTATGAATACTTCTAAGCATCTGTGGATGCTTCACAGAGAAAAATGAGCAGCAAGTTCTAGTTCCTCCTCAAAAATAGAAATACTGAGCCATAGCTAAAGGAGTGGTCTCTCTTTGGTTTGGTCTGGAAAGTTCTTCCTGATTTAGCAGAGCATTCTGTTAGTACTTAGCATCATTCTTTTCCCATACATCTCTGTGACAGGATAAAAGTACCCTTAATATAAATGCTTGATTCTCAGAGAGCATAACTCAATCAGCTACAAATCCCATACAGGTATATAAAGATAGAAACCTTGCCAATTTCTAAACACTGGGGAGTAGTGGAGTGTGTAACAAACTGGAGTAAAGTAGTTCAAATTCATTTTTTTTTTATCACGGAAGGTAGATTATATTTATATTACGGAGGTACTTACTTTTTGAAAACTTTTTCTTTTAGATCAATTTTAGGTTTATATCAAATTCTTTTGGATTTTTTACATAGACAATCATACCACTTGTGAACAATGTCTTCCTTCCCAATCTGTATACCTTTCTTGCTTTATTGTTGTAGCCAGGACTTCCAGTATGATGTTGAAAAGGAGTGGTGAGAGGGGACATCCTTACCTTGTACCTGATCTTAGTGGAAAAACTTTGAGTTTCTCACCACTAAATATGATGTTAGCTGAAGGTTTTTGTAGATAGTCTTTACCAAGTGGAGAAAGTTCCTCCCTACTCATAGTTTACAGAGTGTTTTTTGTCATGAATGGGTGTTGGATTTTGTCAAATGCTTTTCTTGCACCTATTAATATGATCATGTGATTTTTTGTTTTTAGTCTGTTGAGGTGATGGATTACATTGATTTTTGAATATTGAACCAGGCTTGCATATATGGGATAAATCCCAATTTGTCATCATGTATAATTCTTTGCGTACATTGTTAGATTCAGTTGCTAATATTTTGTTAAGGATTATTGCATCTATGTTCATGAGAGATACTGCTCTGCAGTTTGTTTGTTTGCTTATTCTGCTTTCATATAATGAGTTAGGAAGTAGTCCCTCTGCTTCTGTCTTCTGAAAGAGATTATAGAGAATTGGTACAATTTCTTCCTTAAATGTTTGGTAGAATTTGCCAGTGAACCCATCTGGGCCTGGTGCTTTCTGTTTTGGAAGGTTATTAATTATTGATTTGTTTATTTAATAGATGTAGGCCTATTTAGATCATCTATTTCTTCTTGTGTAAGTTTTAGCAGATTGTGTCTTTTAAGGAAGGAATTGGTCCATTTAATCTAGATTATCAAATTTGTGAGCAAAGAGTTGTTCATAGTATTTTTTATTATCTTTTTTATTATCATTTTAATTTCCATGGGATCTGTAGTCATGTCCCCTCTTTCATTTCTGGTATTAGTAATGCATGTCCTTTTTTTTCATAGACTGGCTAGAGGCTTATCAATTTTATTCATCTTTTCTAAGGACCAGCTTTTGGTTTGATTTTCTCTATTGATTTTTTCATTTTCAAATTTATTTATGCTCTAACTCTTTTTATTTTTTTTCTTCTGCTTATTTTGGGTTCAATTTGCTCTTCTTTTTCCAGTTTCCTGAGGTGAAAACTTAGATTAATGATTTTAAATTTTTCTTCTTTTCTAATATAAGTATTCACTGCTATAAATTTTGCTCTAAGCATTGCTTTCACAGCATCCCACACGTTTTGATAAGTTCATTTTCATTTCAAACTCATTTTTAAAACCATCCTGACAGTCAAGCAAAATAAATTGAGGAGAAAATTTCACTCATGGACCTCCAGATTGAAACACTGCTAAAAAAAAAAAAAAAAAACTATTGTAGATTATTCTCAGTCTCTCTTTAATGATTTTTCAAAGTATGCTTTGGGCAGCAAACATTTATTGAAGGATTTTTTAATGAATGTTTGATTTAGTGTGCTCTTTAAAAAGAAATATTCAGACTAAACCTGTGATATTTCATTTATTAACACTGAAATAGGGTTGCTTTCTATTTATGTGCCTCTGTCTTGTGTTGTCTGTGTTCTGCCTTGCTACGGCAGTTTTGTGCTCTCCATATCCTAGCAATGGAAAATTGTTGCAAATTTATTTTAATAATAATAATAATATTAGTTAATATTTACTGAGTACTTAATGGATTCAGGTCAACTGACCCAATTTCAGCTGAAAAGGCATTTCCCCATTACCCACCTCCCCATAGTGGTCCTGAAGATGTTCCTTTTAATCATTTTACCCACAAAAATATATAAAGTCTACCCTTATTGTAAGAATGAGGTCACTCAGAATGAGGTTACACTTGTCTCCTTAGTCACAAAGTCTCCCAAAACAAGTAAGAGTGTGGACAAGGAAGGAAGGGAAGCATGGGAAAGGAAATGCAATGTGTGACCCTTACAAAGTTTAATTTTGTGTTGGTGAGGCTGATGTCTCAAGAGAGGAGAACCCTATTTAAGCCTAATGCTTTTGTGTGGTTGGTAAATTTATTGAACTCACAGGCTGAAACAGTCTCAAGAGGGCTGTTTATTCAGAGGAGACATACTTATCTATTAAGCTAATGCTTTAACATAAAAGCCTGGACTTACTACATTAGCTTCAGTGACCCAAGTGATTTTACGCATTTGAATGAAATAAATTTTGGTGTGAGCAATATAAAAACAAACAAAAAAACAAATGAGCATCAAATTCCTTGTGTGTGTGTGTGTGTGTGTGTGTGTGTTCCATCTATTGGGTTAAATTCCTAACCTTGGCCTTTGTGTTAATTTGAAAATCATAAAATCTTCCATACTCTGAAACATGTATTTGATCTGAAAAAGAAATTGCAACCAAAAGCCTGTGCTTACCTGGATAAAATGAAAGTTTTCTGAATGTGTTTAGGGGGGAAATGCTGCATAAAGGAAAAGATAAATTGTGAGAGCTTGGGTCTCCAAAATAATAATGAAATGAAATTATATCTTAATTATAATTAGAAAGACTTGAAGAGTACTGACATGTGAGTAAATCATTTGTGTTTTCAGTGAAGTTTGCTCCTTAAATACATTGAAATATAATTTTCACTAAATCTTAATAAATCATTTATGGCAGATGTTAAGTGTATCAGTATAACAGGATCATGCAAAGAAGTGAGTAAATTCGATCCTACTAATAGCATAAGGCAAAACAAATGTTCATGATTAACAGTGACAGTTTGAGAGAATAGCTCTAAGCAATTTAAAGACCCAGGAACCAAAAGGATCAAAAGAAACAAGTTACTTTCATTGGGTGAATAGAAGTAACTTTAAAATTAGGATTGTTATAAGATGCTACTTCAAATGAGCTACAGGAAAGGAATGAAAGAGGACCTATTTTATTCTCAAAAAGCCTATTCTGTCTAGGTTGTTGGAGAACCAATTATTCTTGGGAGTTCGTCAAATAAATGCCTCTTAGCCTGTCTCAAGCTAAAAAATTACATACAAGCATTTAGCATGTATTAGTTTGACCCTGTGAACTGACCTCATTCATGAGATTTCAACAGAGTTGTTGAAAAATACTTCAACATACTAGCATACCTTAATTGAACATGGCACGTTTTATAGCAAAGGGTATAATGTGGGAAATTGCATGAAAACGAGAGTGAAAAAAGAAATTAATCTAATGCCGCTCTATATGCCAGTACCATTCCAGAATTTAACAAGAAACACAAACCATATAACCACTAAATTCTGGTTTCATTGATCCAGATCCCCTCCAAGCTATCCAACCAAGCCACCCACTTGTCTTGTTTTAAATATTTACGAACACAGCTTTTATCTGGAATAATTATCAATTGCTAATTGTTATATTAATAACGGAAAATTAAAATTCAACACTGAAACAGACGGCCTCCCTTCCACTTCACTCCAATCTCTTTATCTTATTGAAAACGCTCCTAAAAGCCAAAAACTATTAACCAGTTGGATGGGTTTTACAATATGTTTGTTACTACTCAAGATGGGGTGTCAGTGAAAGCTTTTCTTAGTGAGAGGCAATTATTTCGATCTGGAAAAAGTTCACAACGTGTTTCATAATCAACATTTGCCTAAACATTTGGCAATTTGCCTAAAATATTTTCTCTCTTTTTCCATGAAAAAAATGGAATCTCTTACTCTTTGATGTTTTATTAAGTGTTAATCTGGTGAATATTTATTCAATACTCAATGAAAATGTAAATCATACATTTAAAACAAATATTTGAGAACATCTCTTTATGGCCTGTCTGAGATTCGGATCTGCATGACTATTGCCTTCTCTTTCCATTCTGAGACCCCCTTCTGATCTCCCATGTCTCCCTGACAAAATCGGCACTATGATTCTGTCTGGGATTCAGATACTTTCCCAATTAATTCATCCTCATCTATTCATACACTGTATGACTGAAGGCCAATAAAAAAGCCTTTCCAACCTAAAAATGTTACATACCATAATTCTAAAAAACTGTAACAAAGATATAAATACAAGTTTGATTCTTGTAAGGCCTATTTATATATTTTACAGCACTGCTTTATTTTAATATATATATTCATCTTCCATGCACATAAACTTAATAGCCATTATTTCCATGCAAAAGGTAATCAAACATAAAGTAATTGTCAGCAAAGCAATTTAGACTCAATAGGTAAATTATAAATATTTTAGTCATATGATTTAGGTAAATAACAGTAATGTCAATTTTTATTTTCTTAAAATAAATTTATTTTGTATATTTTCTTTAACCAGAAACAATAGGAAGTATTTTAATAAGATAAATATGTGTCTATGTTATTTATATGGGCAAGGTTTTGTTTCCTTTCATTAACTAATTACATTTCAGCAGGGAAAACATTAAAATTAGGATAACCAGCTTAATTCAGCTGTCACCTTATTATTTATTGGTATACGAAGATTCAGTCAGGATAAAGTGCTTTTCTGCTTTTTCAAATCGTAAACCATTTCTCATTTGCAAATAGTTTAGCAAATAGAAACCATTCTTTCTATACCTGTAGAAGGAATTCTGTTAAAAGCTTCATTCTCTCTACAGCAGTCCTATGATAGCTTTCTTGGAAAAACCACAAATGAGACAGAACTTTGAGATGGAATTTTGCCTCTAAGAACCATGGCAGGCCTTAGTTTTGGTGCTAGAGATCCTCAATCCTGAAACTCAAGCAGATGAACCCCTTCTGGCAAGTTTTGCCCCTCCCCAGGCTGTGGGCCACCTCTGGACAGAGTTTTGCTCTGAACTGATGCACTGAGCCTAGTAGAACTCTGGATATATTTTTTCCACAGTAGCAACCAGGAGAAAGGGAGATTCTCAATAATAGGCAGAGCAGGATACAAGAGGTCAAAACCAGAGACACAGTGCTGAGCATGAGGTGGGAAGGTGAATGAGAAGCTGTGCCTAGGAAGATAAATCATACACCAAAAGCGTGAAGGATAAGGCCCAAGTCAGGATATGGCACCTCAAATGGATGAAGGCAAGAGGTTCAGGATGAAAACCACGACCAGTACATGGGTGACACCAGCTATGTGACATAACAATGGGCTTTATGGTGAATAGGACCCTGTAAGACTGAACACAAGTTTTAGTTTCTATTCTGTAGGCAATAGGAATCTATCTAAAATCCTGAGCAGGAACCTGACATGATCTGACATGTAGTTTAGAAGTTCCACTCTAGTGTCAGTGTGATAGACTGGAGAAATATAAGGCTGAAGGTAGCAAGAACATTAGGAAACAAGAAATGACAAAGGTGTAAATGAGGGCACTAGAATAGGGGTATGTTTGGAAGATATTCAGAGAATAGAATGATAGCAACTGGTAACCAATTGCCTGCTGGATCTGGGTGGGGTTTAAAATGGTATTTTTTTTATATTATTCCCAGGTCTGGCTTGGTGAAATGTGGGGATGGTAGTTCTAGGAAAGACAGGAAAATTCAGAAAGAAGGGGAGATTTTTGAGTAAAAATAATGAGATCATTTTTAAAGGTTGTGTTAAGCAAAGTAAAAGTATCCAGACCAAAACCAAGAGAGACCACTCCTTTAGTACCACTCTGGCTTGGTATTCCCATTCTTGAGAAGGAATTAGAATTTATAGCCAGAATCTCACTGTAGAGTGTTCACAGATGCTTGGCAGTATTCATTAATCAACATTCTTAGTCTACCTTGCTTATTTTTTTAATTTTTACTGTAAATCTAGTATTTCTCAGTGAATCAGCTTCTGGCCTTTTAAGCAGAATCCCTTCATGGCTATGTACAGGTATAACTGTCCTAGGTGGAGCTTGCCGAAAGAAATGGAACTTTCCATTTCTGTTATCTATTCTCATACACTGATGGTGGACTTTTCATTGTTATTACCTTTCTGAGGAATACTTTGACAGAGTGTACCAAAAGTCTTAACATACTTATATTCTATGATCTAGCATTTCTATAAATTTGCCCTAAGGAAACTATCACAAATGTGCACAAAGATTTATGTATGAGACTATCTAGCACACTATTAGTTCTAAGAGTCAAGAATCTAAGGACTATCCAATGGAATTGTTTTGTAACCAACTGGAAATAGCTTATCTCCTACTAGTCCAGTTGCCCCCATTCGAATGGGCATACTTGATCTGCAGATCCTAGTCTCTTCCATCCTCCCCTAACCTAGATCCTATTCTTGCCCTGATGTTGTCTTCTGCCTGTTTCATGTTTGATCCACTCTGACTCTAAATCTGCACTCTAAATTTTACCTGTCCTCCATCCAGTCCTCACAACTCTCTTCTTCTCTAGGTAATAGACAGTTAATCTGATACTCGAGTGCAGGTAATGATACAGGTAGAACACCAAATCCACTGTATGCTTCTCCACTATTCCCCAAGATGATAAGTTTATTTTAGCACTAATCTCTTGAACCCATGCCCTATGTTTCTTGTGTTCGTGAAGAAGCAATTACAAGGATGGGAATTCCAAACAAAGCAGAAGACAGAAATGCTATGGCAACTGAGTCAGGTAAATAGTCTAGGAAATGGGGAGTGCTGGTACCCCTCTTTCATCTGGTCATTTATTCCATTCTTCAACTGGGTCCATCCTGGTCTCTGATCCACTGGAAGGCTGCTTATATACTGCTTTTCTGGAAAGTTAAAATAAGTCAATGTTTCCAACAGATATTTATCATGCAAAACGTTGTGTTATTCCTGAAATAGATATGTCATTATTACAGATCGATACTTATTGAGTATATGAATACAGCCAATACCTTCTTTAGCAGTTAATGACTAATGGTCAGTTCAAGAACTGAGAACACTAACAAGAAATTTAGCTTTAGGTAGTTAACCTATTAAGATGTATTATAAAACTTTCTAAAATATACTGTCCTAAATGCTGCCCTTCTCAAACTCACAGAGCCACCCAGGGAGCTGCAGCAAATTCATAAGGGTGCCACGGGATATTTTAATTTTCAAAGGAAGCACAGGAACATCTGTCAGACACCACACAAAAAACAGCTCTGAGACAGTTCAGTTTCAACATGTACATTCCTTTTGATGTCATTTTTTTTCCAGTTTTATTGAGATATAAGTAACATATAGCATTGTATTATTTTTAGGTGTACAACATAATGATTTGGTATATGTATATATTGCAATGATGTCATATCTTTGTGAAACATTTTCAGCAATTGTTGTGATAAAAATCAAGAACTAAACAAAAATCAATGCAGAACAAGAAATGAGAGCAGTAGGTCCATTTTACTCCATGGTTTGAGAATTTGTGCAGTGTCATAATCATACACATACTAATAGTAAATAACTATGGGTATTTAAGAATGAAAATATTATTTTTCTTTCCATTCTATGTGTATTATTTTTCCAATTGGCTTCTATGATGCTAGGATATAAATACTTAAGTTATTTAGGCCTAAATACTCAATAAATAGGTCTATTAAGTTAGTCTTTTGGCCTAAAGATGCAGTGAGAAAGTTACCAGACACTAAAAGTGCTGTTTACAGGAGAAGTTCAGAAACCTCTGCCTAAATGATATGAAACTTTAGACATAAACTATACATTATTATTATATCTTGGTTTTTTCACAAAATTGAGCGAAACACTTTCCGTAGAATTTTATTTGATTATTACAATAAGTATTTAACTTTCAAACATAAAGAAATTCTTAATTTGTATCCATTTTTATCATTAAATATTGTTAGCACGTCTTTAGGATTTAAAAAAGGTAAACATTAAATCCTCAGTTTCAGAAGAATTAATTTGTGCTTTGGTTTCATATTTCTGTAATTTTAGGCAGTACCGACTTTTACGCAAAGTGCCTAGCAATTAGTTGCCAAAGAATTTATTTGTACGGAAATTTTTCTTCAGCCTTCTCCACTGATGCATAAACATAGTAAGGAAACTTTAACCTCATTGATATAAGAAGAAACACCTGAGGCAATGCCAATCAAGCAAAAATCTTTTATAAAATTGCAGGTCTGTGTTTTGTTTTCAGTATCAAAACTAGCACCAGTTATTCAAATCAGCTTATTTTATGTAAATTAGTCTCTTAAAAAACTTCCTTAATCCAGGCAGTTATTAAGTGAAATGGGATTTACCTCAACTAATGACTATACAAAGAGGAAAAAACACACAAGGGAAATCCTATTATAGCTTCAAAGCACTGGGCTCTCCTTTGTTTGCTTACAATCCCCCCTCTGGCAAGAACAATGAGCAGTGTGTAATTATTTTCTTGACTATCATTTTTAAGTTTTAATTTGACCCAGAATTTAAAGGAAAAGAGAAGAGGCATACAGTGCAGGAGCCCTTTTGTCTATACCAGTCTGGCTTAGCAATCAAGAAAGGGAGACATCAATTTTGCCACTGATTCCAAAAGGGATATATTTAAGAAAAACTGTCCTTTCTGCTTGGAAAATATGGTAGATTGATCTTCCAACTGACATGACTGTTTCACTGCTCAAAATCAAAATCATTTTCATTAGAAAATAGACTTCCAACTTGGAATTTTTTGCCCCATTAAAATAGCAATGTATTTTTAAAAAGTTAAGTGCTCTCAAGATGATTCAGTCTTAACATGAATCAAGCACAAATTTTACAGTATCAAACTGAAGGAGTTTAATCAGGAGGTGAAGGTGAGTTTTGATGTCTCTTTCAAAAAAGTTTCAGCTGCTACTTATCATAATCAAAGAATAGACAAAGAAAAAAAACATTAATGTTTGGTCCCAAATCCAGAGTCATTGGTGACAGACTTACATTCTTTTCTTTATGTTCAGACCATGCATGTGCAAATTTAAAACTGACAAACAAAAGCCTTATCACCTAGAAGGCTGGGAAAATGAGTTCTTCTAACAGTGTTCCTTTGAAGATAGTGGTTCACATACCATACTCAATAGAAAGTGACAATTAATTTCACAGATCCTGGTTTTAGGAATCCAAGAGAGTAAAATTTCCTGGTACCATAAGATACACAACTGTGGCTGAATCGGGGTAGAATTCATTTCCTAAAAATGTTAGCAGCCTAAACTGGGAGCCAGGGTAGAGTTGCTGCAAGGAGAATTTTGATGGAAATTATGGGATGGATGTTTTTATTTTTTGCAATTTTTATTTTTCTTAGACTTTCTTTTTGCCAAATGATTTTTTGTATTACTTTAATACACTGACACCTTAATTTCAGATTCTAGGTAAAAATTTAAAAACCTTAAAGACATCCTAATCATCACACATACATGCCAGATGAAGGAACAAGATAAAACCCCAGAAAAACAACTAAATGAAGTGGAGATAGGCAACCTTCCAGAAAGAGAATTCAGAACAATGATAGTGAAGATGATCCATACCTCGGAAAAAGAATGGAGGCAAAGATTGAGAAGATGCAAGAAATGTTTAACAAAGACCTAGAAGAATTAAAGAACAAACAAACAGAGATGAATAATACAATAACTGAAATGAAAACTACACTAGAAGGAATCAATAGCAGAATAACTGAGGCAGAAGAACGGGTAAGTGACCTGGAAGACAGAATGGTGGAATTCACTGCTGCAGAACAGAATAAAGTAAAAAGGATGAAAAGAAATGAAGACAGCCTAAGAGACCTCTGGGACAAATTAAACACCAACAACATTCGCATTATAGGGGTCCCAGAAGAAGAAGAGAGAGAGAAAGGACCAGAGAAAATATTTGAAGAGATTATAGTCGAAAACTTCCCTAACATGTGAAAGGAAATAGCCACCCAAGTCCAAGAAGCACAGAGAGTCCCATACAGGATAAACCCAAGGAGAAACATGTCGAGACACATAGTAATCAAATTGGCAAAAATTAAAGACAAAGAAAAATTATTGAAAGCAGCAAGGGAAAAACGACAAATAAAATACAAGGGAGGGGCTTCCCTGGTGGCACAGTGGTTGAGAATCTGCCTGCCAATGTAGGGGTAAACGGGTTCGAGCCCTGGTCTGGGAGGATCACACATGCCGCAGAGCAACTAGGCCCGTGAGCCACAACTACTGAGCCTGCGCGTCTGGAGCCTGTGCTCCGCAACAAGAGAGGCCGCGATAGTGAGAGGCCCGGGCACCGCGATGAAGAATGGCCCCCGCTCGCCCCAACTAGAGAAAGCCCTCACACAGAAACAAAGACCCAACACAGCCAAAAATAAATAAATAAAATTAAAAAACAAAAACAAAAAAAAAACAAAAAAAAAAACAAGGGAACTGCCATAAGGTTAACAGCTGATTTCTCAGCAGAAACTCTACAAGCCAGAAGGGAATGGCATGATATACTTAAAGTGATGAAAGGGAAGAACCTACAACCAAGATTACTCTACCCGGCAAGGATCTCATTCAGATTTGATGGAGAAATCAAAAGCTTTACAGACAAGCAAAAGCTAAGAGAATTCAGCACCACCAAACCAGCTCAACAACAAATGCTGAAGGAACTTCTCTAAGTGGGAAACACAAGAGAAGAAAAGGACCTACAAAAACAAACTCAAAACAATTAAGAAAATGGTCATAGGAACATACATATCAATAATTACCTTAAACGTGAATGGATTAAATGCTCCAACTAAAAGACACAGGCTTGCTGAATGGATACAAAAACAAGACCCATATATATGCTGTCTACAAGAGACCCACTTCAGACCTAGGGACACATACAGACTGAAAGTGAGGGGATGGAAAAAGATATTCCATGCAAATGGAAATCAAAAGAAAGCTGGAGTACCAATACTCATATCAGATAAAATAGACTTTAAAATAAAGAATGTTACAAGAGACAAGGAAGGACACTACATAATGATCAGGGGATCAATCCAAGAAGAAGATATAACAATTATAAATAGATATGCACCCAACATAGGAGCACCTCAATACATAAGGCAACTGCTAACTGCTCTAAAAGAGGAAATCGACAGTAACACAATAACAGTGGGGGACTTTAACACCTCACTTACACCAATGGACAGATCATCCAAAATGAAAATAAATAAGGAAACAGAAGCTTTAAATGACACAATAGACCAGATAGATTTGATATTTATAGGGCATTCCATCGAAAAACAGCAGATTACACTTTCTTCTCAAGTGCACACGGAACATTCTCCAGGATAGATCATATCTTGGATCACAAATCAAGCCTCAGTAAATTTAAGAAAACTGAAATTATATCAAGCATCTTTTCTGACCACAACGCTATGAGATTAGAAATGAATTACAGGGAAAAAAACGTAAAAAACACAAACACATGGAGGCTAAACAATACGTTACTAAATTACCAAGAGATCACTGAAGACATCAAAGAGTAAATCAAAAAATACCTACAGACAAATGACAATGAAAACACGAGAATCCAAAACCTATAGGATGCAGCAAAAGCAGTTCTAAGAGGGAAGTTTATAGGTATACAAGCCTACCTCAAGAAACAAGAAAAATCTCCAATAAACAATCTAACCTTACACCTAAAGGAACTAGAGAAAGAAGAACAAACAAAACCCAAAGTTAGCAAAAGGAAAGAAATCATAAAGATGAGAGCAGAAAGAAATGAAATAGAAACAAAGAAAACAATAGCAAAGACCAATAAAACTAAAAGCTGGTTCTTTGAGAAGATAAACAAAATTGATAAATCATTAGCCAGACTCATCAAGAAAAAGAGGGAGAGGACTCAAATCAATAAAATTAGAAATGAAAAAGGAGAAGTTACATCAGACACCGCAAAAATACAAAGCATCCTAAGAGACTACTACAAGCAACTCTATGCCAATAAAATGGACAACCTGGAAGAAATGGACAAATTCTTAGAAAGGGATAACCTTCCAAGACTGAACCAGGAAGAAATAGAAAATATGAACAGTCCAATCACAAGCAATGAAACTGAAACTGTGATTAAAAATCTTCCAACAAACAAAAGTCCAGGACCAGATGGCTTCACAGGTGAATTCTATCAAACATTTAGAGAAGAGCTAACACCCATCCTTCTCAAACTCTTCCAAAAAACTGCAGAGGAAGGAACACTCCCAAACTCATTCTATTGAGGCCACCATCACCCTGATACCAAAACCAGACAAAGGTACTACAAAAAAAGAAAATTACAGACCAATATCACTGATGAATATAGATGTAAAAATCCTCAACAAAATACTAGCAAACAGAATCCAACAACACATTAAAAGGATCATACACCACGACCAAGTGGGATTTATCCCAGGGATGCAAGGATTCTTCAATATATGCAGATCAATCAATGTGACACACCATATTAACAAATTGAAGAATAAAAACCATATGATCATCTCAATAGATGCAGAAAAAGCTTTTGACAAAATTCAACACCCATTTATGATAAAAACTCTCCAGAAAGTGGGCATAGAGGGAACCTACCTCAACATAATAAAGGCCATATACGACAAACCCACAGCAAACATCATTCTCAATGGTGAAAAACTGAAAGCATTTCCTCTAAGATCAGGAACAAGACAAGGATGTCCACTCTCACCACTATTATTCAACATAGTTTTGGAAGTCCTAGACACGGCAATCAGAGAAGAAAAAGAAATAAAAGGCATACAAATTGGAAAAGAAGAAGTAAAACTGTCTCTGTTTGCAGATGACATGATACTATACATAGAGAATCCTAAAGATGCCACCAAAAAAAAAAAAAAAAAGATGCCACGAGAAAACTACTAGAGCTAATCAGTGAATTTGGTAAAGTTGCAGGATACAAAATTAATGCACAGAAATCTTTTGCATTCCTATACACTAATAATGAAAAATCTGAAAGAGAAATTAAGGAAACACTCCCATTTACCATTGCAACAAAAAGAATAAAATACCTAGGAATAAACCTACCTAGGGAGACAAAAGACCTGTATGCAGAAAACTATAAGACACTGATGAAAGAAATTAAACATGATACCAACAGACGGAGAGATACACCATGTTCTTGGATTGGAAGAATCAATATTGTGAAAATGACTATACTACCCAAAGCAATCTACAGATTCAAGCAATCCCTATCAAATTACCAATGGCATTTTTTACAGAACTAGAACAAAAAATCTTAAAATTTGTATGGAGACACAAAAGACCCCAAATAGCCAAAGCAGTCTTGAGGGAAAAAAATGGAGCTGGAGGAATCAGACTCCCTGACTTCAGACTATACTATAAAGCTACAGTAATTAAGACAATATGGTACTGGCACAAAAACAGAAACATAGATCAATGGAACAAGAGAGAAAGCCCAGAGATAAACCCACACACCTATGGTCAACTAATCTATGACAAAGGAGGCAAGGATATACAATGGAGAAAAGACAGTCTCTTCAATAAGTGGTGCTGGAAAAACTGGACAGCTACTTGTAAAAGAATGAAGTTAGAATACTCCCTAACACCATACACAAAAATAAACTCAAAATGGATTCAAGACCTAAATGTAAGACCGGACACTATAAAACTCTTAGAGGAAAACATAGGAAGAACACTCTTTGACATAAATCACAGCAAGATCTTTTTTGATCCACCTCCTAGAGTAATGGAAATAAAAACAAAAATAAACAAATGGGACCTAATGAAACTTCAAAGCTTTTGCACAGCAAAGGAAACCATAAACAAGACAAAAAGACAACCCTCAGAATGGGAGAAAATATTTGAAAATGAATCAGTGGACAAAGGATTAATCTCCAAAATATATAAACAGCTCATGCAGCTCAATATTCAAAAAACAAACAACCCCAACCAAAGATGGGCAGAAGAGCTAAATAGACATTTCTCCAAAGAAGACATACAGATGGCCAAGAAGCACATGAAAAGCTGTCATCATCACTAATTATTAGAGAAATGCAAATCAAAACTACAATGAGGTATCACCTCACACCAGTTAGAATGGGCATCATCAGAAAATCTACAAACAACAAATGCTGGAGAGGGTGTGGAGAAAAGGGAACCCTCTTGCACTGTTGGTGGGAATGTAAATTGATACAGCCACTATAGAGAACAGTATGGAGGTTCCTTAAAAAATTAAAAATAGAATTACCATATGATCCAGCAATCCCACTACTGGGCATATACCCAGAGAAAACCATAATTCAAAAAGACACATGCACCTCAATGTTCACTGCAGCACTATTTACAATAGACAGGTCATGGAAGCAACCTAAATGTCCATCGACAGACGAATGGATAAAGAAGATGTGATACATATATACAATGGAATATTACTCAGCCATAAAAAGAAACGAAATTGGGTCATTTGTTGAGATGTGGATGGATCTAGAGACTGTCATACAGAGTGAAGTAAGTCAGAAAGAGAAAAACAAATATTGTATATTAACGCATATATGTGGAACCTAGAAAAATGGTACAGATGAACTGGTTTGCAGGGCAGAAATTGAGACACAGATGTAGAGAACAAACGTATGGACACCAAGGGGGGAAGCGGTGGGTGGTGGGGGTGGTGGTGTGCTGAATTGGGGGATTGGGATTGACATGTATACACTGATGTGTATAAAAGTGATGCCTAATAAGAACCTGCAGTATAAAAAAACAAACAAAACAAAACAAAAATAAATAAATAAATAAAATAAAATAAATAAATAAATAAATAAATAAATAAATAAGAAAATATAAGAATGGGCTCTCACGAGCCAGCACAAGGCCATTCAAGTATACCACATCTTGCACTACACCTTGTTTCATAAAGTTTCACTAGAAGCCTGTTGATAGTTTAGTACTGCTTGGCAATTTTTCTATCCTTTTTATTCCTTTTTAAAGGATTTAGGAACAGGAGGAAGACATCAATACCAGTTTACAAAAAATGGCTTGCACTACCCCTCACTGTGAATAGCCTTTACAGCACATAAATGCTGGGAGGGTTGTACAAATTTTAGTGTGATACCACTAAAATATAAGGGAGTTGAGATGATCTTACAGCTTTTGTGTGTGTGTGTATATGTATATATATATACACACCATTTTTTGAAAGGCATGGAAAGAAACAGCTAGAGAAGTTGAATAAAAATAACAACCATTTTTTTATTCCTTAAAATACTTTTATTTTATCATTTAATACAGACTTCAATATTTGTTCATTATTTCCATAGTTAAAAATAAAGGGAAGACCCTTCAACAACGAAGACTCAATGTAGCCAAAAAATAAATAAATAAATAAATAAAAATAAATTTACAAAAAAAAATAGATAAATTGGACATCATCAAAATAAAAAACTTTTGCAAAAAAAAAAAAGTCATTGAGGGACTTCTCTGGTGGCGCAGTGGATAAGACTCCATGCTCCCAATGCGGGGGGCCCGGGTTCGATCCCTGGTCAGGGAAAGAGACCCCACATGCATGCCGCAACTAAGAGTTCACATGCCACAACTAAGGAGCTGGAGAGCCGCAACTAAGGAGCCCACCTGCTGCAACTAAGACCTGGCACAACTAAATAAGTAAATATTAAAAAAAAAAAAAAAGTCATTGAGTTAGTCCTTTTGCCAAAGTTACTAATATTTGGGGTAAAATATTTTCTTAAACAAGAGCAACTAGTACTTGAATAGTATCATGTAGTTTACATATACTCTCTTACTTACTCCTCCACACAACCCTAAAATATGGACCTTGTTTTCATCTATATTTTATCTATTAGGAAATAGAAGCTCAAATAGAGACATTTGCAATGATTCACCAAAGACCATACAATCTTGTCAATAGAAAAGTCAGATCTCTTCTTCTACCTGCTTTTTTCCTTCCTCTCCTTTTCAAAAATATTTTTTGGGCAGTGAATTAGTCCACTCAGGCTGCCATAACAAAAACCACAGACAGGATGGCTGAAACCACAGAACTGCATTTTCTCACAGTTTTGGAGGTTAGAATAAGTCCAAGATCAGGGTGCCATCAAGGGTGGGTTTCTAGTGAGACCTCTTTTCCTGGCTTGCAGATGACTGCTTTCTCATTGTGTCTTCACATGGCCTTCCCTCTGTGCTAGAGAGAGACAGACCTCTGGTCTCTCTTCCTCTTCCATAAGGCCACAGTCCTATAAGATTATGGCTCTACCCTTGTGACCTCATTTTACCTTAATTACTTCTGTAAAGGCCCTATCTCCAAATATTGTCACATTGAGGGTTAGGTTCCAACATAAGAATTTCGGAAGGACACAATTCATTCCATAAAAGGCAGCAGACACTATACCAGAGATGGAAATACAGTGATGGACAGAAAAGACTTGGTCCCTGACTTTGTGGAGCTTATGATGCATTAAGCTCAGAACTTAAGAACAGACACTGACTAGGTCCACATTTTCCCCCCCACAACACTACTTACAGAAGGCATACTGTTTACCCCAATCTTCTTCATACCATTTTTCCCAAGAAAATTATTTTTATGTATGTATACAGGATAAACTTCAGACTGCTTTGTGTTTTATTCACTTGTCTTTAAATTTGTGGAGACAGAATTAATAAAATTTGCTTGGAAGTCCCCTCAGAGAAAGGTTAGTGCGGTCCTTCCTGAAAGCAGAACAAGGGTTAGACCAGGATTTGTCAACAAAAATGCTTATTGCAGTGGTGGAGGGCAAGGAATGTTTTTGTGAATTCTGTGGGGGTGAGTGCTGTGCTTCCATCTTCCATCTAGACTGGTGAGCAGCAGGAAAGCTTTCTCTTTTCATCACTACCAAAAATCAAGAGTTATTATATTTAAGAAGTCTCTGCTGTTAAGCTGAAGCAAATTCACAAGTGTTTCAGAAACTTTATAAAAAGAACCGGACTCAACAGCATCACAGCCCTTTGATTCTGTGATTCTGTGTCTCCTTCCCACAGCACAAATGGAGGTTAAAAAAAAAATGTGGGCGAAGAAGAAAAGAAACATTCTAAGACCTTTTGTTTAATGATATGCAAATGAAACAGTTACTAGGTCGCCAAGCACCACGGATGCTAATTCTGCAGTGTTTTTCGAATCCATTCTTTGCTTCCCAGCTGGCAGAAGCTTTGTATTGAATTAGATATAATATCTGCTCTGAGTCAGACAAATCTGGCTTCTGCTTCTGACACCAGTGCTTCCTAGTTTTATGAACTTGAGCAAAATACCTAGTCTCTTTTTGCCTGGGTTTCCTTACTGTAAAAATTAGAATAATAATGCTGTGCTGGGCTTTCTCAGGTTTAAGGAAAAGAGATATGTTCCAGTTACCTCAAGATATTGTAAAGATGAAAAGGAAACTGTCTCAGTCACCATCCTGATAATCAGCACGTTGTTCATCAATACTCAGAACAGGGCAGGTGCTGCTCTGATGGCCCATCAGGACTCAAATTCACCTGAAGATGAGAGTTCATTTCTCCTAACACTAGCAACCTCTGCCAAAATAGTGACAATCTCTCTCTCTCTCTCTCTCCTTCTTTTTTTTTACACCTGCTTCCTTCTATTCTACTACTAACTAATTTCTCTCTACTCCCCATGTTACGACTCCCATTAACTTCCTACTTCTACTACTATTGCCTTCTTTCTAAGGCCATTTCTTTGTGTATTTCTCTTCTGCTGCTTCCACGACTCACTGCATCCTTTTTTGTGTGTTTCGTTTTTAAGCTGCCTAAGAGACAAGGTCTGATCAACTTACTAATCAGAATAAAACTCTGCTTTGGCACAGAATTTGATGCCTATCCCTTATAGACTCCTGTTCAGCCTGTGGATGGCTGCCTTGGAGACTGATGCTCATCTTGATACACTCGAGTGTGGCTAACATGTGTCACATGGACAAAGCACAGGTACATATGCAGAGAGAACCGTTGACAGGCTTGCCCTCAGAGGTTTCTCAGGAGAGAGTAGTGTAATTGAGCACTCGCTTGAATGACCTGCACAGAACAGGTGTTGGTGGGGCTCAGATAAGATGTGCAAACAGCTTGTCTAGTGACTGGCATATAACAGACGCTCAGTAAATCTTAGCCCCACTCTTTCATCCCCCTGCTATGACTCTAGTTCAGGCCTAAGTTCTCTCTCACAACTGCAGTGGGTTCCCACAAGGCTCTTTGTCTCCACTTTCTTTTCTCTTCAGATTCATCTCCCACACCTCTGCCAGAACAATTTGTAGAGACCAGGTGGAATTATTCATTTATTTAACATAAATTAAGTCTTTGCTATGTGCCAGACACTACCTTAGATGATGGAAATATAAAAATTAATAAGGTAAGTATTCTATTCTCAAGGGACTCAAAGAACAGTAGAGAAAACAAATAATGGTAAATATATACCATAAAAGGTGCAGTGGAGCCCCCTCAAAAAGAACAATCAATTCTTCCCTGGTCAGCAAACAAAGAAGTTTCTAAAGAGGAAACAGGTGAGTCTTGAGAACTATAGCAGCTCAAAAAGTGCTGAAGGAAAAGAAGTTCATTGCACAAAGAGGACCAGATCATGAAAAGTTGGCAGTTTTCATATGAGGAATTAGAGAGTAAGTCAAAGAGAAAAAACACTACTCTTAGAGGATGTTAAAAAAAAGGAGGGGGGTGATGTTTAAAAAAAAAAAAGCATTCCAGAATCAAACAGGTCCAGGAAATGCTGGGTTAAAAGAGTAAACAATAATCAACAGATTTCTTTACCATAGGATTCCTCAGAGCTTTTAATATGCAAATGTGTATTATGACTCTCCAAGAGGAGAATCTGATATAAGACATTTTCCAACCTTATTTGACCTGGAACCTCTTTTTCCATAGAACACCTGGCAGGACATGTTATTAAACCCATTCTAGGATATGAAGTTGTTGTCTAAGAAGGAATTTCAGCAGGAGAGTGAGGTGAACAAAATCCACCTGCAGATCCCAACGCCCCACCCTTGCAGCCTGGTCCCACCCTACCTCTTCAGCCACGCTTGTCAACTCCCTCTGCCCATGTTCTCTACACCCTGGACAAAGTGGACATTTCACTTTTCACTAAGCATGCTTCATACCCCCTTGCTTTGGAGCTCTTGAACAGTCTCCTTCTGAAAGTCTTTTTTTTTTTTTTAATTTAATTTTATTTATTTTTATTATACAAGAGGTTCTTATTAGTTATCTATTTTATACATATTAGTATATGTATGTCAATCCCAATCTCCCAATTCATCCCACCACCACCACCCCACCCCGTTTTCCCCCCTTGGTGTCCATACATTTGTTCTTTACATCTGTGTCTGTATTTCTGCCTTGCAAACTGGTTCATCTGTACCGTTTTTCTAGATTCCACATATATGCGTTAATATACAATATTTGTTTTTCTCTTTCTGACTTACTTCACTCTGTATGACAGTCTCTAGGTTCCTTCTGAAATTCTACTCATCTTTCAGGATACACCTCTTCAATAAAGTCATTCATGATTCCCCAAGTTGTGTCGATAATACTCTCTTTGGGTGAGTATTAGTATTACTAATAATACTAAATACTAAATTACTAATACTACTAAAGACTAATAATATTAGTAATGCTCTCTTTGCTTTTATTTCTGTTAGCCCTTATTCTATTCTCCTTTGGGAATGGTCATGTATAATGGTGGGGCATGCCGGTCACTCCTTGCCAGAACCACCCAAGAACCAGTTCTAAATTTTTCCTGCTATATCACTACTTCCTCTCTGGGTTTTGAGATGGGACCTTCCCTGACTAATACACACACACACACACACACACACACACACACAGCAGAGGGTTCCAAAATTCCCCTCACTTCACACAAATGTGTAGAGAAAATTTAACTTCTTTATTTCATCTGTAACCAATCTAATCTTCCTCATTAGCACCCACCTGCTGAGTGGTGATAAAACAGTTTATTCCTCTCTTATAAATTAATCTAATTCTCTCTAGAGAACGCAGTATTTTGGGGATAAATGTCTAGCCTTTCAGATGAGCTCTCTCTCCCTTCTCTTCTCCAGGGAAACATCTGGATATATGAGGCGTGTTTCCTGTGTCCTCCTGACAGTAGGGGGAAGAGGTCTGGGATTTATATTCTCTGTCCGTATGCTTTTTTTCTGGACTAGCAATCATAGAAGTACCACTGAGCCTGTCCTGGGATGTTCTGCTGGCATCTGCTGTTAAATTTGGCAGCCAGTGGGATTTATGGCCTGATCTCTTTTGCTTTCCTTAAAGCCTCATCCTCTTTAAGCCCCTCTTATCTCTTCTTGAACATCTGGTCCTGGCCCAGTGTTTTATCCTATGACACTCAGCTGCAAGGTCACCTCCACTCTGCCACAGCAACCCTTGGCATGCCAGAATCTCAGCTAATTTACTCTTCCCCCAAGTCCCCTCTGGGTCCTGCAAGAAAATCTGGGATTCCATCCAAGTAGGATTGGAATAAAAAGACAGCTTTGGGTTGCTAGGTCAGTATGAAGTACAAAGTAGTTGCTCAATAAAAATTTGAATAGAAGGTTCCAAGAAGAAAAAGCAATGTTTATAAATGTTAACTTTATCAGCATCTTTAAATGTTTTCAAGACGCTCTGCTCTACATCATAATGTAAGTTTTATCCAAAGATTTCAATGTTTCTTATAACCATTTTAGCATATAGAAATTTGATTTCTTATTTTAGTTTATCATCATCACATCTGAGAGCATCATTTTAGCAGGAGCAAGGCTCCTACCCATAGATACTTTAAATTTTAAGAAAAATAATCATGGTATAGATATACAAATGAGGAACAAGAAAAACTGAACAAAATATTACCTTTAAATTGAAAAGAAAACTGAGGATGCCACAGGCTAATCAGTGCGAAGGTCAAGACACAGAAAGAGTCTGAAAGTGAGAGGAGGGAAGCCAAGGCATGAGAGAAGTGGACTTTGGAATTTAGGCAATGTAGGATTCGGGAATGTCTCTGTGTGGCTGAACCACAGTGACTCCATTTTGTTGGCTCCATCTTAGTCCTGTTGCCCCTCCCCTTTCTCCGTGGCTGAGCTTTAGCCTACTCATAAGGAATGCACCCAAGCCAATTAAGTTCCCTGTCAACTTTTACACTTGCCTTCATCTGATATGAAAACTGGAAGGTTAATGGTCATGAAACCCGCGGTGGGAGGAAAAACCCCTGGTTCCTTTCGTGCAGATGTGCTTCTCCTTCAGTTGTCAGATTCTACTTTTAGCTTTGGCCCCTTTAAATCCCTCTGTACCCTTTTTAGTGTATGTCTCTGGATCATCCTTGGCCCAATCCTGCCTGTATGTAAGTCACCCACAATAAACTTCATAATTGCACTTCATGGAGTTGCCTGCTTCATTGTTTCTCAGCCTTAAAGTTCCTTCTCAGTTCAGAGGATATTATTCAACATCTCTACCTTCCAACTGTCTCTCATTAGATATTCTCCATAAAGGTGATAGTACAATGTTTTTCAAATGAAATGAAGCATCTCTAAGAGTGACCTTAAACTCTTCTCCAAGTATGAGACTATCTAAATGGATTCCAAACTGAATCTCTTAAATCGTTTTCTAAAAAATAGGTTCAGAATAAAGAAAAGTAAAGAATGAGGAAACCCTTTCTAACATACTAATCATATCTGTTCTAATTCTTCTGTATTAGTTCACTGGTCAGAGATTGGCTTCTGGCTTCCTGTTAATTGTTGACCTTAGCAGAATTTACGTAATACTTGCTACTGAAGGAACGAGAGAAATCAGACAGCTTTTAGCATATGAGTGATCAATTACTTAATAGGTTGTAGTGGATATTGGGTAGGGGGTAGGATTAGATACCATTTTAATAGTGGATCAGAAGACAGAAGAAGCTTTAAATATCATTTTTCTTTCTGAGAATATCCTGGAAGCTATGATTTAAAAATAATAATATTTTATATCTGATACAAAGTCAGGGGTTGATTGATTTATTTCTTTTTATTTTTTTAAGTAAAGTGTTCCCTGATGACCATTGCATCACCTAAGTGTGAAGCCAAGCATTGACTATTTTATCACACCAAATACAATCTCTTTTCCTCTGAAAGGTGCTGAAATGTTCATTTAATCCAATGACTCAATTGGAACCTTTTATAATGCATTTTATATGACACACAATTTGTCTACGTTTTAAAAATGCATTGGAAGAATACCTTTGTTCATTTCAATGACCCTGAGGGAGCCCCAGTTACTTTAGATTATACAGATACTGTGTTACAACCTGCCTGCTTAACTGTAAACTTTTATCTCCAATTAACTTCTGCCTATGATCTATTTAAATCTTCAGAGAAGGTGAGAGAGGTAGGTAGTCAGAGGGAGGCAAAGGGCTCCTCTTGGAATAAGGCAGCTCTCAATCGACTTACAGGTATCAAAGGACAAGGAGGCCAACAAAAGCTGTAGAAAGCAGGGGATTTTGCCTTCACTCCGCCTAGGTTGAGCCTAGGTGGGCACGAGCTGGTAAATTGAGCTGAAAAATAGAAACATTCCAGGTGGGCAAAGCAACAAAGAGAAGAGCTTGGCCAGACCTCCACGGCTCAGCAAGTGCTGGTTCCACGCGACCACCGGGATATGGTGCTAATGATACCATAGAGGGCATTCATTAGCACGAATCAGGACAGAAGCAAAAATAAAATCCTAGAGCCTGTACAAGTGTATACATTTCAGCTGGAGGTAGGTAGTATCAAACAGATAATGAATAATTGATCCAATAGTAAGAGAGCTGAGATCTGTTACAAGTGAAGCCAAAGGAACAGTAGGAGACAAGATGTCACTTCCCAAAGTGCTTGTAGACTGGTATCACCCTTTTGCAAAAGTGGTGAACTTCCTTTAGTATACCTACTAAGAGATGATCCCTTCCTTTCTTAAAGAGACTACATCCTCTTGACGATGTGGACACTTGTAACAAGCTTAATTCTGCAGACATTCAACTGGCACCTACAGCCCTGAATTCCCTTCCAGAAAGATGATGTCAGACCCCGCTGAGTGCTTGTTCTAGGTTAGCTAATACCACTTAGAAGTATGGCACGTGGTGGGGTGGTGGTGGTGGGATGAATTGGGAGATTGGGATTGACATATATACACTAATATGTATAAAATAGATAACTAATAAGAACCTGCTGTATAAAAATAAATAAATAAAATTAAATTAAAAAAAAAAGCCGTATGGCACAATAGTCTCCACTAAGCCATGTCAGCCATTCTTGGTCATGGTGCTGCATGGCCCTCTGTATTCTGGGCTCCTACTTACAACAAAGAGGATATTCAGCAATTTCAGGTCATAGTCCCTCATTAAGAAGTTAAAGATCTGGTTCAGGGCCAAACCGCTGGCTTCACATTTGAATCGCCTGGGGAATTTTTGAAAAACAACCAGAGTCTAGCTAGGGTCTGGATATGGATATTTTTTAGAGCTCCCAGAAGAATCTAATGTGCAGCCAGGGTTATGAATGCTTGTCCAACTGAAGCATTACACACAAACAGCAAAGAAATACAGGCAAAATAGAGTAAAAGCACAGCGTGCTACATATAACATCATTGCCAATGCAAGTCAAACCATGAAAAAATATGCTAAGTCAACTCATTCTTTGTTTAACAAAACTGAAAACCTAACTGAAGCCAAAAATAAACTTAAGTTTACAATATAACAGTAACTGTATTCAGTCAGTCAGTTTGGG
Organism: Balaenoptera acutorostrata; assembly: GCF_949987535.1. Classification (NCBI taxonomy): domain Eukaryota; kingdom Metazoa; phylum Chordata; class Mammalia; order Artiodactyla; family Balaenopteridae; genus Balaenoptera; species Balaenoptera acutorostrata. Next base: position 41,390,392 of record NC_080070.1, read on the forward strand.
CCTGACTGCAGTTCTCCACGATTGGCAGAGTTCAGGAAATATCAGTGCCTTCCTTAGTGTACAGGCTAGTTAGCACTGTGCTAACACACCCAAAATTCCTCAGCAGCTTAAAGCAATGAAGTTTATTTCTTACTCCTGCTTCATGTCTGTCACAGGTCAATGGGAGCTTTGCTCTTCTTGGTCCTTAGTTCAGGACCCTGAGTGACAGAGTAGCCACTGTTGGAACCTTCCTGGGAGAGAGAGCATCGTGTTCCATGGGACAGTTTTAAAGATTCCACTGGGATGTTACACAGATCACTTCTCCTATTTCTTTGACCAAAGCAAGTCATATGGCCACCCACACCTGACATCAATCCTACCACATGCCTACACAAAGAACTAGAAATATTTGGTGAGCAACAAAACTAACTACAGCACATTGCTAGAGTTGGCTTAAGGCACTAGGAAGGTTTAGACAAACCTGTGTCTTTTGTGGAATTTTTCTATTTCCTTATAATAGCTAAAAGTTATTGAGCACTTATTACGTGCAAGAGGCTGCAATAAGGATAAGACAGGTACATTGTGTATGAATATTCTAGTAACCATACAGATAGGTACTCTTACCATTACCATCTTACAAGCAAGTAAACTGAGGCTAAAAGCAGTGAAGTAATTTTCCCAAGGTCACAGAGCTTGGAATGAGCTGTTGAGTTAGAATTGAGTGGCTCCAGAGCCAGCCTACTGGTAGAGTAGCCAACTGTCCAGTTTGCCCAGGACTAAGTGGTTTTCTGGGATGTGGGACTTTCAACGCTAAATTAAAGAGAGTCGTGGGCAAACCTAGTAGTAACAGTTACATTACCCTCTTATTGATCAGGCTTATAGTAAATGACAATGCTTACTATTTTCCAAATCAGGGAAAAACTCTGAAACCTGCTAATCCCTGGGTAACATAGCACAACATAGAACGGTTCCTACCTTTTAGAAAAATGATTCCGAATTTGTTTTTAATTTTTGTTTTTTGGGTTGTGGTTGTATTAACATATTGGCATCCCATCATGGATATACCTATGAATCTCCATGCCAAGAAACCTTCAATTGTATGTACTCATTTAACCCAGGCTTCCATGGACCACCTAGACCTACAGACAAATGCTACCACAGCCTTGGGGACAATCACAACGTGATTGATTCTACCCTAATCTCCCTATCCTGACCTCTGCTGTCCTGGAAGCCCTGAGTGGTTCATATCCCTCCTTAGCCATAGTTTCCACTTTTCTGCAGCCATTGTCATTGTTGTCAATTCTCCTACAGTTGCCATTTTTGAAGGCTAATGACAAACTTCTGCTCATTAACCAACCAGCATATGTCAAGCAGAAGGCTAGACCCTTCACATAGTATCTCATGCCTTCCCTGACCAAGCAGTTTGGGTTAATTAATTTTCCAACATACTCAAAGGGCTCACTCTACATACTTTCTGAAAAGGGTTTCTCTTCTTTTCCAGACCTGTGACAGCCTGTTTCCTTGCCTATATATCCCACACATGCATCAGGAGAGTGGGACTAGGCTTTTCTCCATTATTCTCTCCCCAACAATCTCTCTTTCTCCATCTATTACAAAGCAGGACACTCTTAGAGGCAGTCCACTTAGAGGCAGGCTGACACTGAACCAGACTGCCTGATTTCAAATCCTGATTCTGTCACTTATTGGCTGTAGAACCCTAGGCAAATTTCTTAGCCTCTCTATGCAAGCATTTCCTCACCTGTAAAATAGGAATAGGGACTTCCCCGGTGGTCCAGCAGTTAAGACTCCAAACTCCCAAAGCAGGGAGCCCGGGTTTGATCCCTGGTCAGGGAACTAGATCCTGCATGCCACAACTAAAGACCTGGCGCAGCCAAATAAATAATTTTTAATTAATTAATTAATTAGGGATAATAATAGTACCTCCCTCAGAGAGCTGTTGTGAGATTAAATGTGTCACTAAATATAAAAAGTTTAGAACAGAACCTGACATCAATGACCAGTCATCCTGGTTTTTCTGAGACTGAGCAGGTCCTAGGATGCAGAATTTTCAATGCTAAAACTGAGAAAGTCCCAGGCAAACCAGGATGATTTGGTTACCCTACCTGGCACATAGTAAGCAGTGTAAACATGTTAGATTTTTTTGGTTGATATAGTTGGTGATACTGGTTCATTTGGACTTATAACTAGATTGTTACATATCTCCCATTTCTGTCTTTTCAAAAGTCAAGTCATTTAAGCAAGCAGGATGCATACCACCTAAACTGCTCATCCTGGAACCAGGACTTAATATGGATTCTTCTGTCTTCAAACTTATCATTTGAAATAGAGGCCTGAATCATGTCTGTTTCATCTTCCCCAAGGTTTTCACATTACCATCACAAACTCACTTCTCATCGATTTACTTTCTCTTAAAGCCTGCTTGTTCCAAATGGGGCTCCCTTCTTATTGGCTCATTTGTTTGATCTTGTTTAATGAGGCAAATTTTTGTAACACTAGGAGGTAAAACATCACTGCTGTCAAGAGTGCCCAACATTATTTGGCTTCCCATCACAGTGCTTGCTATGCATAAACAAAAATCATTTCTTCCCCTTTCCTCATTGCTCAAAGCTACGTAATCACAAACAGAATATTAAAAATATCTCTTATGCACTGGCCCAAGCTTACATAGATAACGCACGTGTGACACAATTAAAAAGTAATATGAACTTTCACAAACACAACAGAACTTACCATTCCACAATGAGGTTGTCACCACTGAAGGAGATAATAGGGAGTATTAGAAAGAGTAGAACTTTAGTGCCAGATAAATCCCAATTCTACACTAGTTCGAAGGGATTTAAATCACTTAAATATTTTGATTCTGCTTCCTCATCTGGATGACAGGGATAATACCTGCTTCATAGGACTCTGGTGAAGATGAAATAAAAGTGATTTATGTTAATAACTGAGCTTGCTTCTTCCCACTTCTAAATCTAAGTTATCCTGGGGTGGAAGAGGAGGTACACAGCCGTTCCAGAGAGGATGCTGCTACACAGAATACTTTGGAATTGCTTACACCACATCTCTGTAAATTTCTCAACTAACAAAAATTCACTCCAAGTCAAGTTCGATGAATAAAGTGAGTGAGCCAAGCAGGGCAACACCATCAGTAGTGATGCCAAAAGCTCAGCCTCTCTGTACACTGGTGCTGAACTGAATCTCGGAGACAGGAGACAGAGTTTTGGGTGAAGGAGAAAAGAATAGCTTTATTGCTTTGCCAGGCAAAGGGAGACACAGAGGGCTCCTGCCCTAGAAAACTATGTTCCCACCCAGGAGGATCTGATGAAGAGTTTTATAGCAATAATTCAAGGGTGGGGTTGCTGATAAGATTAGGGTGTGTGTAGGGTCTGTCCTCCTTTAATCTGGCCTCAGGTAATCTTTTTTTTTTTTTTAATTTATATATATATTTTTGGTTGCATTGGGTCTTCGTTGACTGCACGCGGGCTTTCTCTAGTTGCGAAGATCAGGGGCTAGTCTTCGTTGCGGTGCGTGGGCTTCTCATTGCAATGGCTTCTCTTGTTGTGGAGAACGAGCTCTAGGAGCGCGGGCTTTAGTAGTTGTGGCACGTGGGCTCAGTAGTTATGGCTCATGGGCTTAGTTGCTCTGCAGCATGTGGGATCTTCCCAGCCCAGGGATCGAACCGGTGTCCCCTGCATTGGCAGGCAGACTCTTAACCACTGCACCATCAGGGAAGTCTCTCAGGCAATCTTCTTGATGAGCTTCTCTGGTTCCTTTAGTCTGGCCTCAGGTGGTCTTCTCTGGCATGGAGAATGCTGAATCTTCCATTTGTTGGGCTTTAATTCTATAAAACGGCTTAAAGATATTGTTATGTGTGTCCCTTGAGGTGGAACCAGGATGCTGCCCCGAGGCTGTACTATTGCTTCTTGGCTGTTCCTCCCTTGATTCTGTATCCCTTCCCTTCCGGAATTCGAAACTGTTCGAATCTGCCCTTTGGAACTCAGGAAAGGTCATGGAGGCTGAACAGAAAGGCTCCCCATGCCCAGGAGCCCCTACAGGGTCCTGCTTGGTTTAAGTAGTAAAAACGTAACTACAGTAATAGGGAGTGCCCCTAACCACTTCCGGTTTGGCGCTACTCAACTGGAATCAATTTTTGCACAATCTCTTACATTTTTTAATATGCCTCAGTTTATCTTTTAACAGCTCTGGTGTCCAAAGAGGGAACCAAAGGAGACCCCCAATGGCCCCCAAGAGCAATGAGCAGCCAGGTGTAGGACCTCATGAGCCCCTTGATCTCACTGTCTCTGGAGATGATAAGTAAGTCCCTCCAGGATCCTGGATCCGAGCTCCACAGCTTTTGCATTATGCTCAGACTTTGAGCATTTCTTTTTCTGGACTGGGTCCAGAACCTGGCCAGAGTTAGACTGGGTCTGGGGTTGGACTAAGTTCAACTTAGGAACTGGACATGATCTGGACTGGATCCAGCTTAAAACTGGACTGGGTGCAGTGTGTGGCCTCAGGTGAATAAAATTATTTTGAGGCTAAACAAGTAGGTTAACTTTACCAAAGATAATCTTGAATTACAGTGTCTACAGTAGAGAACTTTCAACCGTCTTAGGTAGGCTTATCCATTTACACAGGTGCCCTCGAGACAAAGGAGTTTCACTCAGGCACTTGCTAAAAAGAATAGAGGGAAAATTATTTTTCCTTCTTTACAGTTTCTGGTGACCAGGATGAGACCTGCAGATGGGATCCTGGGAAAACTGCAGAAGCCGGCAAAAGATGAGAATTCTCACCAAAGTCAGCTACCCCTGATCTCTCTGTGGTGCCTGGTCAAAAGAGGAAGCTAAAATTTTACGTAGTTCCTTCTTTTCCAAATTTAGATTGGCAGGGGAAATCATTGATTATTGACCCTTTCTCTCCCAGGGGCAGCTATTGTCTTCCTGTCTCATTTTGTGTTCTGAGAGGTTGGCTTGGCAACCATCAGGTTGCAGGACCCCAAAATATGGCAAGACAGAAATGTGAGTTGCACTCCATTTGCAGCTAGGGTCCTACCGACTGTTCCCAGCTCTCAGGGGAATTGTCTAAGTCTTCATTCTTTTGGTTATCTTTGGGAGTGGCTCTAGATCTTGGAAGGGTAGTATCTTGCACCCTCGTTGGGCACCCCTCTTGTGTCCATGGGGTTGTTCAATACTTCCAGGAATATTTACTGCTATTCAAGAGGTTTTTTGTTTTTTTTGTTTTTTTTTAAGTAGCTCTATGGTCAGAAGTTGGTCTAATTGGAAGCTGACATTCAGAGCCTGATAGGAACTGTTTTGTAGACCTTCTCCCCTAATCTAAAATGAAACTATGTACCCAGAGGGAAAGAAAAACATTCTGAAGCCACTGTGGAAGGATTACTAAAACATTCCAAAGAATCACAGCTCTAAATCTAGAACATAGGAATCTTTTGATTTCCATCTTAGTTGAAAATCTTCTCCCCAATATAAAAGAGGAAATTGAGGGTAATGTGGTTGGATGGCGGGGTCAGCATCTTGAAATTATTTAGGTTGCAACCCAATTCTTTAAGGAATTTTTAAAAATTGTACTTGTCTTACAACTGAGTCTTTACAAGAACAGAAATGCAGCTGTAGCAACAACTCAAAACCTACCTATCATTTTACCAAACCCCAAAACTTCCCTTTTTATCTCAAAAGGCTTGCAGATGTTGTAAAAGATCTGAATTTAGGAAACAAAAGCCCTTTTTGGAGAAACTTACAGCCTTTCCCTGTGCCTTTGAGATGTAAATGTTCTTCCTGGTCTTTAGGAACCCAGAGCCAGCTCTTGAAATGCAATATGAGAGATAATTCTTATCAGAGAAAAAAAATTAAGCTATTTGGAAATGAAGTGAATAAAAAGTCTCAAGTTTTTTTTCACAAATATTAGTAGTAAAAACTTTAGCCATCTGAGCAGATAACCTTAACTTATTCTATCTGCCAGAAATACAACCAACCATTCTTTTATAAACTACAGAGTTTTGCATTGTTGCATTTGTCTCATGGGTAAGATTTTAAAACAAAAACTATAAAATCAATGCATCTGTATATCTTTGTATGTATGTTATAGTTGTGTGAAATTTTTCTACCTCTGGATGATATTGCCAAAATTAATTTGTCAAGAGCTCTATTTAATTTACTTAAAGACAAATAAAAACTTATATAAATCAAGTATACTCTCAGAAATATAGAAACTAACCCAAATGTTTTTCAAGTTCACATGATCTAGGATAAAACCTAAAGTTTATTGGTTTAATTACAATGGGCTTGTCTTCAGAGTTATAAGCATTAAATATAATACTTTTATTCTACCTAGGTTTACTAAAAGTCAGATAAGCTCACGTTTTTTCTGTTACAGAATTTGCACCCAAGAAAGATGACTTAAGATGATGGTTAGCTGTCTAATGTCTCATGAAATTTTCATGAATAGTCTAAACATTATTATTAAGAACAAGTAAATTAAATAGATGTAAGTAAGATAAGTTTATAAATAAACTTTTCAACAATAATTATGCTTTATGTCTACTTAAAAATAATTTCCAAAATCTTTTTGGTAATTTGAAACCTTAAAGTTATACTGAGATAAGTTGAATGATAGATATTCATTGACTATCTAGATTATTTCCAAATAAGATAAAATACTGAAACGTTAATTGCTGAACATAGGTTTATCTACTTTTGGCTTCCTTTTACAGATGAAGTAAAGATATATTGGTCTATTAGTAAACATGTTTTGTGCCACATTGAAAAATTTACTATGATGAAGAATATACTTCTAGAAATTGTAAAATATATTTATAAACTTGCCAATCTACAGAATGCTAGTGTAACAAACAGTCCACAATTACTTACTTCTTAGTTTTCACTAGAAATAAAGGATTCTAAGATTTAAGAAATCTAATCAATGTGTTTAATTAAAACTACTTAGAAATAATACGGGTGAAAGGAAACAACCAGGTATGAAAAGTAGGTAAGGAAAGTAACATGACTGGTTGTTCCAAAATGACAAAGAGAAAAACCATAGGACAAAACCTGAATGGATATCACAGTGAGAAGGCCACGCGCCACAACAAAGAGTAGCCCCAACTCGCCACAAACTAGAGACAGCCCACGCACAGCAACGAAGACTCAACGCAGCCAAAAATAAATAAATAAAATCAATAAATTTATTTAAAAAAATTTGTTGTAGTATTATGGAAAAGGAGTATTGGAAAAGGAATCTTATGAGTGATCAAATGGACTAAAATTGGAACGGATTTATTTAAGTTTTTAAAGAATGAGTTTTGACAGCAAAAGTACACTGGTGCAAAATTTGAATTTGGTTTTCTCTGTCAAAAGGACAAAGTTTTATTGGACTATTGGTCTGATCTTGATAAGAGATTGTGAAAGTTGTTTTTTTTCCAGGTAATCTACTTGGAAAGCAAAGGTTTTGTGTCTTACCAAAATAATTTATTGTGCTTCATGTTGTCTTTATCAGGTCTTTGATTACTAACAAAACCCAGTCTTCTCAATATTAAAAGAACTAAGTTTTGTTCACAAATATGTAACCTTCTGTATTTGCCTTTAAAGTCTTTTATTACTACTTTGGTTAAATAAATAATTAAGTATTATTTTATAATCTTACATCCAACATAGTCAAATGTTCAAACCTTTTGACATTTGACAACTTCCCCAAATCAAATTCTAAATGGAGTTTTTTTACCTCAAAGCAACTTTGAGATTTTCCAGAAGACCTCTGGAAAACCTCAACGAATTTGTCTCTCACCTTGTAAAAGAGAGATGTTAAGCTAATGAGATTTATTTGGTATGTTACATTACATGGGAGCACTGTCAAGTAAGAAGTGATGATAATCCTCCTTATGTTACCTGTATAGGGATATATGTTGTTAACATAGCTATTTCAGAAATTATCTAAAGTCTTTAGAAATTTGTCAATACTGTCATTGTCCAATTATTATCTAATATTATTATATGCCACAAAAATAACTACATTTCCTAGTCAAATGAACTCTCATCAGATCTTTAACCATGGCCATTTTTTAGCCTTTTTTCATTTACATATAGTTACTGTTTTACTCTGATGTTTTCTGAGGTACTTAATCTTCAGAGAGATTCATAGAATGGACTTTGACAAATATTCTAGAATATAGGTTTCTGAAAACTTTAAGATCATAAAACTGAACTGGGTAAGAATTTCCATTAGGAAAAACTGGATTCAAGCAGAATAATAATTAATAATATGGGACTGAATAAACTGATGAGGATGATTATGATTTTTTTACAACTTTTTCTTTGAAACATTACTGGTTCCTTAATATTTTGTTTTTCCAGATTTAAGGAAAACTTTTTCTTTTTTCTCTTAAGATATCTATGACTTACAGTAATTTTACAAAGTACACCTCTGTAAAAAGAATTGAAATATTTACTTTTCTCCCTACCTAATCCCTCCAGAATTCAGAAATTTATTGAGTATTTTTCTTTTCATAGCAATATAGTTGTTTGCATAACTTCAATAAGGATCTGTTCTCCTTGTAACAAGACATGATTGGAAACATTGGTTATATTACCAAGGCTTTGACTGGAGTATCATATTTGAGAATTCCATAAAATCAGATATGACCAAACAGTTTTAAGGAACTAAGGTTGACTTTAAGGAGCCAATAAAACTTACGAAAAATTCCAAAAAGCAGATTTAAAATGAGTATATATGGTCAATCACTATTCTTGCTACATTTACATAAATAAGCAGGCCAAATTTAATGAGACTAGACTTATTTTGCAAACAAATTAGTCTTGCTGTGATTATCTTTGATAGAAATGAGGGTGTTTGTAGAAAAAAAATTATGTTTCAGTAGAAAATTATAACACAACCTTGTGGATATCAGATTCTAGTTCCATTTATTGTCTTTGAGGTTTTGTTATATATCTATAAACCAAACTAGATCCTGAATTCTTCTAGTATCCTCAATTATCTGGTTACAACTCTCCAGACTAACATTTCCAATTTTCTCCCACCCCTTTTGAATTGGAATCACTAAGAACAAAGACTGCCCTTTAACCTCCCTGGCAGGGACCATACCAGGTACGCCTCACTGCCCAGAAGGCAGCCAAACTTCAGGGACTTGAAACTTGGGTCCACATCCCCCGATTAAAATGGGCTCCTCTAGACTCTTGGAACTGCACACTAGCTGGAGATCTAAAATTGAAATCGTCCAGGGAGGTTCCTCCCCAGAAGCAGATGGCATTCTGAGGTAGACAGCTCTCCCAAACTCAGAGATCAAGATCTTCATCTCCAATATAAAACTTTATTCCTTTTGCCTTTTCACTACTTAGTTTTTCTCTCTGTTAGTGCACGGGAAGACAGAGCTCCTTAACTTTGGCAAATGTTGCTTAATTTACTGCTAAGCCCATAGCTGAACAACAAAGTGCCTATATTTTCTTGCTAAAGTGGTTTTAGATAATAGGATTCATTTAGATTACTTCTTGGCTGAACAAAGAGGAGTTTGTGCCATAGCAAATACTTTCTGCTCTACCTGGATCAACACCTGTGGTATTGTAGCAAATAGAGGAAATAAACAAATAAACCGCTTGTCTCAAACAAGCTGTTGCCTCTTCAGGTATACTCTCTGATTTATTTGAGACCAACTGGTTTCGTTCATGGGAGCCCTAGCTAAGGAGTATACATCATTCTCTTGGTATTATCTTCCTAATAGCTATCATTGTAGTCTCCCTGATGCACTTTCTCTCAAAAGTCTTAAATGCATGTCCACAGCCACCAGTAGTACACTAGATGGTCTCACAATGCTTGGAGAAACAGAAACAAGATGAACAGCAGAAACAATCTCTTCCACAGATCTGACATCATAACCTATGAGTTTCACAATGAGACAAGAGCAACTTAACTCTGATGGGGACTGAGAGTGGCGCTAATACTAAATTTTTGGTCAATATCTCATGTATCAGAGGATGACCAAAATGGGGGAATTGTTAAATTAATTCAACACGGAGGCCATTTCTCCCTCTTCCCTAGAAAAGTATCTCCCTGAGCTCCTAACCACTTCTGGTTTGGCACTGCCCAATTCCAATTGACTTTTTTGCTCAAATAAACTCTTAAAATTTTGAAAAATAAATAAAGTAATAAGGTAAAACAGGTCATAAACTAACTTTGAAGCAATTCTGATAGAGGGGTTTTAAAAACATTTTGAAAAATAGATATTTTTCAAATTTGTTTATAGCTTCCCAAGGTAATTCCTTAAAATAGCAACCCTAAACTGAGTGATTGCTTCTATATTCATTAAAAAAAAAAATCGGGGCTTCCCTGGTGGCGCAGTGGTTGGGAGTCTGCCTGCCGGTGCAGGGGACGCGGGTTCGGACCCTGGTCTGGGAGGATCCCACATGCCGTGGAGCGGCTGGGCCCGTGAGCCACAACTACTGAGCCTGCGCGTCTGGAGCCTGTGCTCCGCAACAAGAGAGGCCGCGGTAGTGAGAGGCCCGCGCACCGCGATGAAGAGTGGCCCCCGCTTGCCACAACTGGAGAAAGCCCTTGCACAGAAACGAAGACCCAACACAGCCATAAATAAATAAAAATTTAAAAAAAAAAATCACATTTATTCTCATCTGTTTTATATAATTAAAATTAATTCTAGTTTCAGACACCAATTTAGATATTCTAATCACCATTGATGCTTGATATGCCATAAACCAAAGCTGAAAATTATTTCTTGTATCTGCTAATCCCAAGAAATAATTTTCAGCTTTCGTTTATTTAGCAGATGCAAATTGGTATATATAGAATGGATAAACAACAAGGTGCTACTTATAGCACAGGGAACTATATTCAATATCCTGTGATAAACCATAATGGAAAAGAATATGACAAAGAGTGTATATACATGTATAACTGAGTCACTCTGCTGTACAGCAGTAATTAACACAACATTGTAATTCAACTATACTTCAATAAAAAATAAATTTTAAAAAAAATCTACAAAAAAAGAAAATCATTTCTTGTTATGTACATTCTTCAGGGTTTATATAACAAGGAATAAGGTTGTATATATTACACATATGATACTCTTGATGATGGTTACATAAAGGGCAGATTTCCATAGTCAGAATGAAGAACAGATTTGTGTTTCACATCTTGACATTAAGGATAAAATACTCACATAAACTGGTTAAAAATCTTTTGGTTTCAGTGTGATTAAATAATATGCTTGCATCAACATTTATTCACTTTGCTGTGAATTCTTGGCCTCAGTGTACATTATCAGAAACATGAGACATGCTCTCCAGTTTTCTTATTTCTCAAAGTAAGAGGTTTTTCTCCCAGTACTGACTGCCATAACTGTCTCAAAGAAAACAATACGCCCTTAGCCACAAAGATAAATTATAGAAGAACTAAAGAAAAAAAAAAAGTTAGGTTTACTGATTTAAGAGGCACTTGGTGAGCTTTCAGACCTCAATTAAGGCTGTGATTTGAGAAAAAGAAAATGAATTTTCCAAGCAATTAGGTGGTAATAGATCTAATGGCTTTGGGGGAAAAGAAACGGGTATATTTAACTTTGACAAGTGGCTGCTGTGCATGTGTTATATAATCTCTTTTGATAAGTATTTTTGCTCCAAATACCTTTTTTAATTATCTGAAAATGCCTTTTGCAGGGAATTATAAAGAGGAACAACCACAAAGGAGACAGGCATTCTGCCCTACTGAGTCAACAGCATTCACTTTTCTAAAAACATCTCACATTAATTTCATAATACTCACTTTAAAAGGTCCAAAAATATGTGCTTACCAATAAACCATATGGTCTCAGAAGGATATTTTACAAGAAAATGTGTCAGCTTTCATAAACTTCCACAGGGGACCCTTTTCCTTTTGAAAGAAGAAAATCTGACATTGAAAACACAGTGGAATTTGAGCATGAAAGAGACTTTTTAGCAGCATGAGAATGCAATAGAATCCAACAAAATCAGTTCATTTTATATTAAAGTAAGGTCCTGTGCTTAGCTCATTCGTGGGACAAAAGAACAAACCATTGGTTACAGTGATGCAGCACAGGTATTCAAATTAATGGAGATTGAAGTTCCTCATTTACTTATTGTTAAAGGACAAGCTAAGATCGATTCATCTGAAAACAGAGCCACATTGCTATACCTTATTCCTTAGGTAAAAATCTTTCTTTAAGCTCTTTTTTTCACAGTGTGCAATTTTCTTCATTATTTAACCCTACTTTTTTCCCTGCCAATTCTCTAGAGTGCCAAAATGTGTTCTACAAAGCTTCACAAGGAGGAAATCCTCCATCCACTAGTTCTGTATGAGCAGAAACTAAATTCTCTGAGCTTTGTTGCCTGCCTCTTCCAGACGGCAGAAGCCTGACCTCTCTAACCTACAGAATAGCAAAATGAGTTGGCTTTAGGGTACAGAAAATATTTCAAGCTAATCAACTGAATGAGGTTTCTCTAAAAGAAGGCATAAAATTAAAACACATAATGGTTACACCTAAAACTCAGCTGGAGACAAAGAAGTTTAATGTCTGCTTTGCTGGGGTTGGAATAATTGTTCACAAAATAGGAATGCTGAGGTCATACCACCAATTAATCAATGAGTAATCAGTGGGACAATAGCCAACCCATTCAGTCACTTTAACCACATTGATAATGAATATTGATTTCTAAAGTCAAATCTTTCAGGAGTTGATCATCTGTTTACTCAGATGACAAAACCAATGGGTCAGTTCCACTGCCTATCTGGCCCCTTATGTGGTAAAATCTGAAGAGTGCTTGCTGTTGTCTGAGATTGAAGCATAATGATATTGGTGCTAACAGAAAAGCAGAAGCTCTCCTAACCCCAGGAGCCCTAACCCCAAGAGAGGAAGCAAGGGGACTATAAGAGAAGCAGAGGATATACCCAGCTCAAGAAAAGCTGGGACAGGACATCAGTGCCACAGAATTAGGCAGGAGAAAGCAGCACAGGTCATGCAGCCAAAGTAACACAGGGTCAAGCTAAAAGCACTAACACCTAATTAGTCATAACTACAACTGGCATATGTTGAACACAAATATTTGCCAGGAATTGTGTTTATCTCAGCAAATCTTTTTTATTTTTTTTATTTTTTATTTTTATTTATGGCTGTGTTGGGTCTTCGTTTCTGTGCGAGGGCTTTCTCTAGTTGTGGCAAGCGGGGGCCACTCTTCATCGCAGTGCGCAGGCCTCTCACTATTGCGGCCTCTCTTGTTGCGGAGCACAGGCTCCAGACGCGCAGGCTCAGTAATTGTGGCTCACGGGCCCAGCCGCTCTGCGGCATGTGGGATCTTCCCAGACCAGGGCTCGAACCCGTGTCCTCTGCATTGGCAGGTGGATTCTCAACCACTGCGCCACCAGGGAAGCCTATCTCAGCAAATCTTGACAGCAGCCTTTGATAGGTTCTATCTCCCTGTTAGGGAGAGGGAAACTGAGACTCAGAAAGCCAGTGGTGGAATCGGAAACAAACCCAGGCAATATAACTTCACGGCCCATGCTTTTGCCAGAAGCCCTCAGGAGCACTGGCTGAAGTGAGGAAATGGCAAACATGAGCAGGGAAACCGAAATGAATCAGCCAAACATCAAGGGAGGGGTAAAAGGAGTCAGTGGACAAATGTTTAAGAGGTTGAGCCCGACAGCCAGGACCAGCAGGTAGGTGTGTGATGCTGCTTTGGAAGCCTGTGCTCAGCCTCATCCAGCAGCTGTGACCTGTCCCTCTTTAACCACTTGTAATTACAAACCACCATCAGATAGGGATGACTAGAAATAGCCATCTTGGTAAGCCTGGATCATTCAAGAACACATTCTGCAGGTCAAATAGAACTCTTTCATTTCTCCTCATTTAAAAAAAAATTATCGAAAATATTGCTTTGACAAGTGCGTACCAACATGTGGAATATCATGCCTTCATCTGAGGTCTCAAAACATTTCATAAACACTCTCACAGTGGCCCTCACAAAAGAATCCTTTTTATTCAGTGCCCTGAAGCTAGAGTTGGAATATTAGAGAAGAATCCAGTATCTTCCTATGACCCTGCAGGGTATCTTGTACTTTCACCTAGGCTACAGAGAAGACAGTGATGATTTAGAAATTGGAATCCCACAGCTTGTTTTGCAGGGATTACACATACTTCTAGAACCTCCGAAGGATGTGTTGCTTACTGTGAATCAAGGAATCGGTGGCAGAGTGTATGGGGCCTACCAGATTAATCGCATTGCCTGCATTGATTTGTTAAGCAACTAGAACATGTGCCTTATAAAGTCCTATACCCATTATGCCATGCTGGTAAATAGCCAGCTTTAATCTTCAGTATCTTTAAATTGTTGCCATTGTATTATATTGTCCTCACTGGATCCATGCATTTCTGCTTATAATTCTTCTATTTCTAGAAGTGTGGTTTGTAAAGAAATAGATCTGACCAGTAAAACCCATAATATGGAATTGATTCTCTTTACTAAATATATTTATAGCACTTTATACTTACAAAGGATTTTGTTGTTGCTGCTGCTGTTTGCATTTTCAATGGATCTTATTTAGGTAAGTGTGGCTATTTTCATCTTACTCTGGAAGGCTAAAGATCACATTGCTACAAGTTACCCACTAAACCCCGGACCAAAACAATTAGAAGTCTGCTGATACCCAACACAATGTTTGGCTCATTTTTCCTTTCACTGAGGCAAAAGGTAAAGAAATATAGACAATTAACAATTTCCATTTAACTAATGACTATAGATATATAGGCTGAATGATTCAGACCAAACACTTCCTTAATTCTCATTTTATATCAGTACTAGTATTTCTGGCAAGAATTACTCATTAAATAGCATATGTACTGATATTTTAACTTGTCTTCAGTCATGAAGGTTTGGGTACACACATGCTATAGAACAAGCACTGTAATTAGCTCTAGGGGGCTCTAAGGGCAAGCACAGGACAAAAGGCCCAGCCCACTTCAAGTGACTTCAAGTGTGCTCAGAAAGACACAACATACACACACAAAATGTCCTGAGAAACCACTATACCCAAAGATGTGGGGCAATATTCATGTCAAACCCTAATAAATATATCCAGCTGCAGGGCTGAGAAAACTTACTGAGCCACAGTCAACAGCCACCTGGTTTCAAACAATACTGAGCCAAACCAAATTCCAGCATAACAAACAAATAGGTAACATTCTTTGCTTTGCTGTGATAGTGTTTGATAGCATAAACTGAGTGAATACATGCTAAAACAATGGTTCTCAAAGTGTGGTCCCAGACCCACAGCATCAGCACTATCTGGCACTTGTTAGAAGTACATATTCTCAGGCCCCTTCCCAGACTTACCAAACCAGGAACTCTGGGGGAAGAAGCCTACAATCTGTTTGCAGAACTTTTCCAGGGGATTCTGATGCACACGAAAGAAAAGTCATCCGCTTCAGGTCCAATGAAATCAGGAATGTTTCCTGAAGGAAAAGAACCTTTAATCAGACTTGACAAGAATTAGAAGGTTTGCCTGAACTACAAGCAAGACCAGAAAAAGAGATTAAATATTTACCTTTTCAAAGAAGTTTAGGCTCTGTTTAAATGCTAAACCTTATCATGCAACTACTTTGGTGGATCTATTGAATATTTTCCATTGATGTTGCAGCCTCAAAAATATACACGTCCCACCCAACCATCTTAAAAAAAATTGATAAGCACCCCAAAATACTTGAGAATATACATGCTATCATTCAAGATGAAATGTGAAGTATTTCCCTTCACTGATCATTGTTATTTCTTTTCTTTGTCCATTTCATAAACCGTATGTTTAGCTCAAAGGTGAAATCTGTAGAAAATTTACAAACTATAAAGAGGCTGAAATTAATGTGAATACGAATCCACAAAGATTACTAAATTCTAGTCAAGATTTTTTTTTAAGTTCTTATTTTTTTTGCTACAGATTACAGTTTTTCTTAATACAAATACACTATATTTTTCATTAGGCTCCATTTCATAACAATCTTAGTGCTCTACTTCCTCCTTGTGGTGAAAATTAGAATTTTACTATTTTTGAAATCTAAAGGTTGACAGTGAACAGCAAAGGCTTATTTATACCCAGTATCAAGTTTAAATAGAAACTGACAGATTCAATCATCTCATTGTTTCTGTATATCATCCAAATGCCTATCTTTTTGAAACACCTAATAGTTGGTAGGATTTGTTCTTTTCCTTATCTAGATGCAGACGAAAACAACTGATGGGAGTAGCCCGTCAATAAATTTTTTCAAACAACATTCAACTGTTAGTTTTTTTAGAGTGCCCGAAAAAAGAAATTCAATACATCAGAATAATGTGATTGTTACTGCTAAAAATAAAGTCACTAAAACTACACAGAGAATTTGTGGTGGGCTTCTCACCATTTATTTTGTAAATACTGTGCTACTCAACGCATAACTATCACTAGAAGAAAAAAAAAAAGCCCAGTTTAATCAAAATTTCATTGTAAAATCTAAAATTTGCAGCTCTAGAGTTGACTGCTCAGTGGTGCCAGATTGTGTCACCACAGCAACACATTTCAGTCACCCATGAGGATGTACTTGGGTTGAATTACTGGGGTTATGAGTGTGGTATCAAGACTGACAACTTAAAAATACAAAACCCCTCGAAATTAAAAAAAAAAAAAAGGAGAAACGACAATTTCAACACCTAACTACGTTTGCATCCACAATCGGTCAAGTTCTCAACTCCTATACGGTGTCTGTGTGATAATCTCAGGAACACTGATTATGTGGCCAAATGATGCCATGCTAGAACCATGCAGGGGTTTCATTAACGAGATGAACTGATTCAACCTCAGTCCAGACGAAACCTGAGAGAAACAACAATGGACTCCACTTTCAAGGAATTCTAGTTTCCTCCATCTCTTAGATTGTTAGACAATGACATTTATTAAACGTTTGCTATATTCAGGATGCTGAGCTAATGAGATACTGAGAAATCTTCTTGTCCTTCAAGGTCCGGCTCAAATGCCAGAGTGTCTCTAAAGCTAGACAGAATTAGTTCTTCCTCTTCAATGATACGATAGCAATTTATTCCTACAGCTAAGAATGCACTTCACACATTGTTTTAAAACTATCGCGTGCCCATCTGTCTTCCTCGCTAGACTGTGCACTCTCTAAGGAGGGAAACCACAACTTAATCATGTAGAATGACTAACATCTAGCATAGTGTCTGGCAAATAGTAGGCACTCAATAAATGTTTGCTAAATGAATTGAATAAATGAGGGTGGATGGTGTTATACAAAGGAGTTGAAAATATAATCGTTGCCCTCGATCAGTTTATGGTTTATCTGCATAGGCTCTCTAAGTGTATATTGAGCGGTTTGGTCTTTGTATGATGGTAAAAAGTGTGATCTCTCCTGGGGTTAAGGAGAGCTAAGAGAGGAGAGAGTTTTGTTAGCTAAATGCCATTCAAACCAGCTTTTCCAGATTTTCTTCCACTAGCCCTTCCCCTAAAGCACAGAACTTGTTTGCAGCCAAAGGAAACTGGGCCCCTTTTCTTGATCAGTGTTATTTCCCTCTCTCCACAATAGTTGTATGGCCCCCCGCTAAGGTTGCACATATTCAGAATCAGGAAATGGTCAATAAAGTACACTTTCAAAGATATGAAGAAGACCCCCATTGTCCAATATTTTCCCCCCTACTATGTTAACTAAATCCCACCAAAAGAGTTGATTCCATTGTGCTACAGATTGCTCTACCATTTAAAAATGCACTTTCCCCTTGGAAGAGCAGTCCACCCAGTTCTTAGCACCTTGGTGTGTGTTGGTGTTTATTAAACTACCTTTTGTCTGCTCTAACAAGACCTGAGAAAGCAACAGGGTTCTGGGTACTTAATAAGGGAAGTGAAGTGCTGAGGGGTGAGAATGAACATAAATGCTCTGACAGTGAAGCGAGGAAGCCCTAACATTCTAGACCCCTGCATTCCTGGGGCTGCTCAGGGACCCATGAAGGTGGCCTTCCTGTATACTTGTTACTATTACGTATCCACCCACAGTTTATCACTACTATGCTTCCCCTTCAAAGTGACAGCTAATTAATTTGAGAAAAATCATTCCTGGGAGTATTATGAACTCTCAGAATCTTCTTCCTTCCCAAGTAACATATGCTAGCCTACATGATGTGGACAGGCTGTGCCTAAACCAAAACTAAATATCATTCCCAGCAAGATGAGTTGAAAGCCCTCATCACCTAGCCTTGGGGCAGAGTAGCCTGACAACAAGAGAGCAGCCACCTAAAAGCACACAGACACAGACCAAGGTGCAGAGGGGCAGCTTCACACCACCCTGCTTCCTCCATGAACTAGCAAAGCAGGCATCCAGCACAGCCAGGAAGACAGTGATAAGACACCATGCCCTGAACATCAGCAGGTGGTAATTCAGTCCTTAAAACTATGCTCTGGGCCAGAGCTTAAATAATGCTAACAACTCTATATGATCAGTTACATAGATTTTTAAAGCAAGAGGTAGACATCCTCTTTCAGACAGGGTGCCAAGAACAGCCTGAAACACACTGAAAAGGAATCACCCTGGGCGGATCACCAGATCTGAAACAAGAAGGACTTAGAATCTAGTGGACATTTGTTGTCATTATTGTTGTCGTTGTTATTATTATTGTTTGGCTAAATGAGATTCATTCCCTCTTTCTACTGTTATCCTAATTGCCTTTAGAGGAATGACTTCTTCACCTCTCTGTGAAGTCTTAGTGGAACTGTACCTTACCCTAAGCAGAGATTTGGCACAAAGTCATGGAGTGTGACCCTCTCTCTCTGGACTTTGAACTTTGAGAAGAGTGATATTCTTTTTAGTTTAAAAAAATAAAGTTTGGGTCACATTCATTCCAGGAGCAGGGCCTGTAAAAGATGGTCAGATAGTTTCCACTGTCTAGAGACCTACCAGACTGCCCTGGTTTCTGTTTTCACTCTGGGATTGTGTAGAAGCCATCACATGTCTAAGCCTGTACATTCTGTGATGAATCCCTCCAATAACTCTCTCATTCTCTCTCTTTCTCTCTCTCCCTCTCTCTCTCTCTCTCTCTCTGTATGTGTGTATATATATATATATATATATATATATAATAAACCTTTATATATGCTGCATAATATATATGTATATAACTAATGAATCTAGGTATTCTTTTTTTTAATACATCTTTATTGGAGTATAATTGCTTCACAATGCTGTATTAGTTTCTGTTGTACAACAAAGTGAATCAGCCATATGCATACATATATCCCCATATCCCCTCCCTTTTGCATCTCCCTCCCACCCTCCCTATCCCACCCCTCTAGGTCGTCGTCGCAAAGCACCGAGCTGATCTCCCTCTGCTGTGCTGCTGCTAATCTAGGTATTCTTATACTAGAAAACCTATGGCAGGTATCTCACTTGACTGATTAAAGACACCTGTAGTAGGCAAGAATCAGGCACACAATTCTGTCTTAGAACTTATTTTTCTCTGGATATGCCACATGCTACATTTTAATTCTATCAGCTTATTTCCAGCCTCTCATTCTGGATGATCTCTGAGTGAGCCAGGAGACATGAAACAAGCATAAAATGTTGAGCATAATCATTTGATCTCATCACATGAACCTACTGAACTGAGAATTCAATCTCAGTCTCTTAAAAGGTGAAAGGTATTTCTCACATGAAGTAAAAGAATCAATAAGTGGTACCAAACCTGTAGTCTATCTAATCTCCAATTCTCCCAGTCCCAAGGAAAATTATCCTTGTGACTGGGACACTCTGGCTCAGGGTGGATGTGGCTGGCAGCAGATTCACACTAAAACAAGCCTTTTTGGACCATCACTGGGCTGGATCACCACTAAGGCTCCCATGCTAGAGTTGAAGAGGCAAGTCCAGTCAGTTCCTACACGCCTTAGTCAGTGTGGATTGCTGTAACAAAGCACCATAGACTGCGTGGCTTGACTTATAAACAACAGAAATCTATTTCTCACAGCTCTGGAGGTTGGAAGCCCCAGATCAGGGCGCCAGTATGGAGGGTTCTAGTCAGAGCTGTTGTCCAGGTTGCAGACTGCCAACTACTCATTGTATCCTCACGTGGCTGAAAGAGAGCAAGAGCCTCTCTTATAAGGACACTCACCCCATTTGTGAGGGCTCATGACCTAACCACCTCCCAAAGACTCCACCTCATTATGCTACTACACCGAGGCTTAGGATTTCAACATACGAACTTGGGGGAACACGAACATTCAGTCCACTGCAATGACCCAAACAAAGCAGTGCCCAGTTGGAGCTCAGACTCTGTGTTCTGGTCCATCTGCTCCATCCTTCTCAAAAGCAGGGTTCATTTCCATTGACTTGTTTACTCCTAAGCCCCACTCAGAGAAACGAGAGCTTAGTAATTATGAGCAAAAATTAATTTTCTCACAGTTCTTGAGGCTAGAATTTCAAGATCAAGGTGCCATCAGGATTGGTTTCTGGTTGGGCCTGTCTTCCTGGCTTTGGGGGGCACAATTCAGTCCATAACAGGTGGACCTAACAAAGTACCACAGATTGGAAGGCTTAAACCACAGAAATTTATTTTCTCACAATTCAGATTGGTTTCTTCTTACTTGACTTATAAATGGCCATCTTCTCTCTGTGACTTCACATGGTCTTCCTTCTGTACATGTTTGTGTCTAAATTTCCTCTTATGAGGAAACCAATCATATTGGATTAGGGCCCACCCTAATTACCTCATTTTAACTTAATCACCTCTTTAAAGATTCTGTCTCCAAACATAGTCACAGTCTGAGGTACTGGGGGTTAGGATGTCAACGTACCAATCTTTGTGGGGCACAATTCAGCCCATAACAGTAAAATAATAAGTCAAGAGACTGGGTAAATGTTAAGAATAGGAAGGATGGTGAGAGATTAAAGAGCAACACTTATCAAGGCTGTGTCACAACTCTGGCTCTGAGGTTCACAGGTGCCGATGCAGGGAAGGGAACTTGGTCAGTTACAAGACACTAACCCTGCTCTGCACATGGATTTGAATGATGCTCTTTCAGAGGCAGTGTGCTTTTGTTGTCCAGTAAAAAGTCATGACTCTAATGCTGGGAGACTCAAGACAGGGAGGAAAACAGAATAGCACCATGGCAGCCCAGTGAGAAATGTATTCTTTGATAGTCACAATTTTCTTGATTCCTTCAAAACACTGTCATGGGGGCAGCTATCTGTACTTCATGGTTCTGTGGGGACAAAGAGTGTTTGCAAAGAAACAAACATTTCATAAATAACATATACTAATGTATGTTTTCGTGGAGTATGTTTCAAAAATTATATTACTTCAGTTGTTTTTAGTAACCTCCCAGAATTAACTAGTTTTAATTTCTCAACTGAATGACAAAATTCATGAGGGATACTTAGATCTATAAAAGCTTTTCATAGTCTCTGGCATATCCATGTCTCTCAAAGACCATCGCAGCTCAATGGGCCAAAGATGAAAAAGGTCCCGGTGCTGGAGCCACAGACTTTAACCTTTGACCCTGTGTCTTGGCAGACCACTTGGATCACCTTTGGAAGGGAACTGGATATTTGGGAGTGAGAAGACATGTAGGCATACAGGAGGATGAATGGTATAGCCTGGCCATAGATCATCAGCCTTTCCAGTCCTATTCAGAGATAAAGTTTATCTGACAAATTGAAGGGAATTATGGAGAAAGCCTCTTTTTCTACCCACACACAGAAGTTCTGTGTAGTGCTGAAAGGTCATGAACAGTCTGCCTGGGTTTGAATCCCAGAATCACCATTTATTAAATGTATGATTTGGGGATGTTTCATTAAGCTCTGCATCCTGGTTTCCCCATCTGATGAGGAGGAAAACAACTGCACCGATTTGGGGGGGTTATGAGGATTTAGTTAAATATGTAAAGTGCTTACAACAATGCCTGGTATTTAGTAAATGCTATTACCCTTAAATAGTTTCTTAGGCTCTGAAAATTATAGGTTGGTATAATCAAATTTCTGTTAAATTGCTTAACTAGAAATGATAGAATCAGAACAGTTTCAGCCACACGTGCATATTTACACGACCCCAAATGTATTCTACACTGTGATCAAGGTTCGTTTAGTCAGCTATGTAATGATCTCATTATGTTAGTAAAGAGGGACATGAGTTCCTTTGTCAATGCTTCATAAAGAGACACCTCTGTAGGACTTCTTTGGCGGCGTAGTGGTTAAGAATCCGCCTGCCAATGCAGGGGACACGGGCTCGAGCCCTGGTCCAGGAAGATCCCACATGCTGCGGAGCAACTAAGCCCGTGTGCCACAACTACTGAGCCTGCGCTCTAGAGCCTGTGAGCCACAACTACTGAGCCCATGTGCCACAACTACTGAAGCCCGCGCGCCTAGAGCCTGAGCTCCGAAACAAGAGAAGCCACCGCAATGAGAAACCCACGCACCACAACAAAGAGAAGCCCCCGCTCGCCACAACTAGAGAAAGCCTGCACGCAGCAACGAAGACCCAACAACGAAGACCCAACACAGCCAAAAATAAATAAATAAATTTATTAAAAAAAAAAAAAAGACACTTCTTCATTAAAAACCCCAAGAGGGAACTCTCACCGTTTGGAGCTGTTGAAATAATACCTTGCAATTCTGATAGGATTTGCAATCAGCTTTCACTCCATATCCAGGCTTTACACAGTTCTTCTCCAACTGGGTATCCTTAAGATTTCTTTTTCCTGGGTGGTGTGTTTGTATTCATTTTTGTGTTGTATCCTGTACTTTTTTTTTTTTCTCAAATCTCTGAGTTCCCTTAAGTCTTTGTAAACTATCTCAGTCTGTGGTGTTCTCAGCACCATCATTTGGTGCTACATAGTAAGCCTCATTGGAACATCTTCTCTCTGCCGGATCATTAATGATTCTTTTAAAATTTACATCGAAGGTTCTTCTAAGTCTTTTTCTTGCATCCCACATGTCTTTCTCTACAAAATGGCACTGGCTGACTTGGTTCTCTTCTTCTGTTGCCTCTCATTCATTCTCATTCTCCCCTTTCCTTTGTCCTTTTAAAAATGAAGGGAAACTTTGCTACCCAAATAGGCTGTTATTTCAAGATGGCTTGTCTCTCAGTATATTCAGTGCAGATATATAATTAGTGTAGAACATACTTGAATGGGATCATTTGTTTTATAAATTACAGCCATGGGCTCATCCGTTTTTATGGACTTTCTATTTTTTTTTCCCTAGTGCCTAAGGTAATCAGATTTATGCTGCTGCTTATGTTGACTCCCTATTGTTCTTGTGATGTGTGACATCTGTTATTTTACAGTACTTAACTCAGGTGCACTGGCAGCCAGACACCTACTGGAAATAACAATTAAGGGCATAAATAACACACATCTGCATGAGTTTTGGCACTTGCTCAGGTATTAATTCTGCTTACCACCTTCCAGATTCTTTCTCTTCTGCATTGTGATAAACATTTGATTTTGAAGAGTTTAGCTTCCCTCCCTGTGGAGATTTTGGCATACATTTTATGTAATTGTCTGTTTTTGTGGGTTGGGACTCGTGTGTATTGTGTGCTCTCTGATAATTGAACATTCAGGAAAGAGAGACACTCCCCACCGTATTCTCTTATTGCAGTGCTAGCCTTCCCACCTGAATGGTTTATACAACAACATCAAGCATGACTCATTGATAATCCCTGCTGATATAAAATTCATATGCCTGTGTGCTTTCTTCTGAAGGCAGCAATTTGCATTTCTGTAGAGGTCTGAAAGGATAGGAGAGGGTTATTATCAGTTATTATCTGCTGACCACCCACAGCACTCACAATGGGGTACAAGAGACAGAAAGGGGAAAGGGCAGCTCTTTCAAATGTGTGTGTAACCAGCTCAGAGCCGATGGAAGCATCTTGGTGGCACTTTAATTAGCAGCTTCCAGGGTCAGAGGACACTAAAAATTTTTCCTAACATCCACTTCGAGCCCATGGAAACTGTCACTTCACAGACTCATGAGATGAGAAGGCTGGCAGGGAACAGCTGTGAATTCTGCTTCACCGCTAAGCAAGATGGCCAGCACCACCTCACTCCTACTTTGTAGAGCTTGGGGCTGGGATGCTCCATGGATGCCATTGGCACCTGCTGAGGGCCACACAAAAGCTTTAAATGTTTATTTCCCCTCCAACAACAACAAAAAGAACAGGAATGAAGGAGGAAGGATCATTTGAGCTCAGATCGAAGGGATGGCACTTCAGTGGATGGCATTATGATGGCAGAACAAGCCAGAT
Organism: Balaenoptera acutorostrata; assembly: GCF_949987535.1. Taxonomy (NCBI): domain Eukaryota; kingdom Metazoa; phylum Chordata; class Mammalia; order Artiodactyla; family Balaenopteridae; genus Balaenoptera; species Balaenoptera acutorostrata. Next base: position 41,414,703 of record NC_080070.1, read on the forward strand.
CCACTGGGAAAGAATGGTGCTGAGCAAGGAGCTACTCTGATGGTCAAGTCAGACTAGAATCCTAAACCCATGCTTCCTAAACTAGCCATTAGAAAGAAAACAAAGTGGCTTTTTCTTTTTTCAAAACAAAAGCATAGCTTGTAACACCAACAGTACTCTTCCTTAGAACATTCTAATTTTTTTCCCTAAAAGCCTTTCAAATATTTCTAAATGACAGAGCATGAGGTCACAGAGTTTCTTTTTGTTTATTTTTGGAGGATGACAGATGAATGAGAAGGATGAAATAGGTCATGTATAAACTATGCTTTCCAAGTTATATGCGGAAGTCTAGCATCAGAGATGAGGGCAAAACTTTAGGTCTAAAATATGTCACAATATGATAATATTAAAACAAGTAATCTAGATATGTAAATATCTGATGACAGGGAAATGGTTTAGCTATGGTCCATCTGTAAGGTGGAATTATTAGACAATTACAGAATTATGCTTTCAAGTCATCTTAATGATCTGCAGAAATGCTCACTATATAATGCTAAGTGAAAAAAGCATAACACAAAACTGTATGATTTTACAGGATGATTTTATTTATAAATATGTACAGATGTACACACACACACACACACATACACACTCACACTGGAAGGAAACACACCAAATTGTCAATAACACAGTTATATCCAAATGAGAGGATTAGGGATGATTTTCATTTTCTTCTGGATTTTTTTTGATCTCTCCATGACTAATGTATTTTACTATTAAAATCAGGAAATAAGTAAATATTTTAAAATGCCTAGCCTGCCTCAAGAGATAACTCATCAGCAGGACAAATATTCACTTATGTGATAGAAATTTAAGAAGATTTGTAAAAGTCCATCGTACCCAAAAATCTCTTCCACCAATATTCTGCAGGTACACAAAATTCCTATAATTAGAAATTTATTCAACAACATATCTTGAGTATATATTTATAATCCTATTTCTTTTTGTGTTTTAACTGAGTATATACTTTAATATCTGTTTACTTATTATTTATTTATATTATTATACACACGCTGGGAACTGACCCAACTCAACTTGTTCACAATCATCAGGTTCTTTTTCATAGAGAGCTGTAGGCTCTAAAGGTTAGAAGTAGGTGATAGTAATGGACTCTTCTCCCACAACTACCCTGCCAGTGGGTATTTGGTACAATGAAAGCAGGTCTCACATCGACTTTTGCTCAGGAGACAAAAATTTATTAGTTGGCAGGCACAAACACAGTTACACTCAATTCTCTTAGCTCAAAGAAGTGCCCACGAGACAGAATAAAATCCTCAACCTAGAGTGCCAGGCAAATGGTATAGGATTGCACTTAAATTCTTATTCCCTATTCATCAAGGGCAGGAGGGCCTATATAATATTTCTAATCAATTCACATTATCTTGAACACTAATAGTCTTACTAAGGAAATATTATTTCTAATATTCATTGTACTAAAAATAAATAACTGGAGAGCTAGTTCCTCCAGAGTGGGGACTTCTGATTAGTCTTTCAGTGGTAACTGACCATTCCTTGAAAGTTTACCTTGATTAGGGTATGTCAAAGATTAACTAATCAAACTAATCAAACTAAGGTATTGATTAAAGCTAAAACACAGGCACACTTAACTAATTTATAATAAATTACAGATCATATAATGATATGCATTTACCAAAAAAGAAAACAAAAGTCTGAAAACAATAACCAGCAAATTATTATTAGTGATTTTCTCCAAAAAGAATGGAATTAAGAATAAGGGACATTTTTCTTGATACTCCTCTGTATTACTTGAAGTTTACAAAAGCAAATATCACTTTTATAATATATTAATACTAATAACTATTTTTAAAGGATGGGATAAAGGATAACAGAGATTTACTCATCTGAATTAAAGATTTACTTCTGTTTACCTTCAAAAGTGCACAGCGGTGTGCTGGAAGTTTGCAAAAGCACAGGATGAACAAGGCATGTAGAGAGTGTATTCTGCTGGGAATTTCAGATGGGCTAGAGCATTAAGTAACCTAAACGACAACTAATTTAAAATAGACTTTTTAAGCACTTCCCCTCTGGCCTTTCTTCCCCCAATCTTACACCCCACACCCCTGCCTCCCACCTGTCTCTCAGCCCCATTAGAGATACTTATTCACTTTAGTGAATTTAGGATCTTAGTGGAAACATCTGAGAAGTTACACACTTTGTTATTATCATCCATTAATACTTGTTGTGAATTAGTGTATCAGGTTATCATGATCAGTTACCCGCAAGAGCCATGGAATAACTGAGCAAAGGATGTAACTGGTGGCAGGTGGCGGTTGAGGAAGTTGAGGAGGAAATGGGTGAAATGGGACTAGAGCTCTGAAAAGGTGTACTTTCAGGGCTGAAGCAGAGGAGTGAAGCAGAAAGGTCAGGGAGCATTAGCACCAAAAAATTTTATACCACAATTTATCCCTCCCCAGGAAAAATATAGACATAAATTCAGCAGCTATGTCAGCCATAAGATTTGCTGCCAATGGATATACATCTGTCAGCTTACTTGCATCAAGCAAAAGAGCCGAAACTATAATCTGTGTTCATGATAAATGGAGATTTGGAAGACATTTACTTTATCCTGCCTGTTGCTTACTTAGGCATATACAGACACAAAAGACACCATCAGAATCTGCTTAGACAACACTGAACATGGGGTAGCAGTGAGAAGGAAGGGAGAAAACCACTATGAAATATTGCCATTTCCACTGCTATTCCGGAACCATCATTTTACAATGTGAATGCTTGCTGCTGTATGTGAGGAGCCGGAGCCTTTTCTGATCCAAAGGCCTTGGCAGGAGGCTTCATTTATCAGGGAAGGAAAATGCGTAATTCAAAATGAAAGTCACCTGGCCCTGATAAATGAAGCAAAACTTCATTCTTTGGCTCCGCACCAGGAAACCACCCCTGCCCCTCCAGATAGGGAGCTCCCCAACCTTTTCTCAGTTACTATTAGACCCTATAACCATAGTAAAAGAAGAGAGTTAGAGGAGGTTGGGAGCATCATCGGGCTAATAAGAATTTAACTGCTTTCTGTGTATCTGACTTCAGTGGTCTTAGGAAAGTAGCACACATAATCTCTCCCACTCACCCTTAATCTCTCTCCCTCTGTTACTGCAGAAGGACAGCTTTCATTCTGCACCCCTGTATCTGAAAGATTACAAATCACTCCAGAATGTCTGCTTCCTTCTCTCTCCTGACATCCCCCTTTCCCCTTCCCTTTCTTCTGTATCGCAACTTCTTTTCCCAACCTCCCTCCCCATAAACCCAAAGTTTAACTCAGGCAGCGGGTGCATGAAAATGAGTCATCTATTCATCCATCCCCCATCTTTTTGACAAATATTTATTTACAGCCTGTTATGGATGAGATGTTTGGGAAGGGAGAAAAGGCATTCTCCTATGCCCCCTTATGCCGTTTATATTCCTGAGAGATTCTGAAAACTCTGTCCCTAAAGTGACTGTAAACAATTTGCAGCTGTTATCTGTGTAGCTCTATAAAGAGAAGGTGTTACATAAAAATTACAAATCTATTCTAACAATGCTCAGTGATTCCTGGCTGAAAGCTACCCTCCTCCAGCAGCTAAGTCAAATGAACCAGCAGAGCAAATACAATCTGGTGGCCATGGCAACATACATTCCTGCTTTGAACTTGTCAATCCACCACAAGGAAATCACATTAATGGGATGTTTTTTTGGCTACAAATAGCTTTTGTTTTCACATTTTAATTACAGAAATAGATTTTTCATGATTTCTAAAGTCTTCAAAGACCTCGGCAAAAAGGAAAAAATAATAATAATGTTGTTTCAAAAGTGTTTTTGAAATTCCAAGCAGCCTTTTAGTTGGGGAAGGGAAGGTGGAGAAGGAGAAACCATCTATCTGTCCTGTTTTTTCCCCACCACGTGACTGTGAAAAGTCAAAGGCTTAGGCAGATACTCTCTAAGCAATTTGCTTCTTAGTCATTTTAAGATCATTTCCTCATCTGTAAAAACAGAGAAAACAATATCTGCTTCACAAGATGTTGTGAGGTTTAGTTAATGCTTGTGAAGTGCTAAGGATAACTGCTAGGATTATCAATTAATGTTGCTGATTAATGCTGGGTAGGGGACCCTTGGTTTCACCTGAGGCCCTTAGCTACTTCATTCAGCTTTTATCAGCCAGAAAATGCTCATTTTATCCAACTTTAATTGTGTAACTGTGGACCATGGCTGTAGAAGTTTATGAACACATTTTATGAAGAAATTAGTAAATTCATAAAAAGGGCTAAATTAGGACTATTTCCCACCATTGATAAAGCCGAGGAAATAGGAGATGGCACCCATGTACCACTGTGTATTCGATAGGAAGCTCCAAGGAAGACAAAGTTGGACAATGAGAGGAAAAGAAACCATGACCATTAATGTTGCAGGTTTTAGTAATCTTCATTCTGACCTCAAAACTAGCCATATGATAAAAGAGGAAGACAAAAATAAACAGTCTGCAAAAGTGGATTGATAATCTCTGAGTCATGAGGGTCTAGCTCTGTAACTCTTCCTATCTTTTTGAAAAGAATGGAAAGGACAAATCTGTACAAAATAAAGAACCGATCTGCATGCCTTGGTTTTACTCACTTTGCCCACTTGTAGGCACGGAAGATACAAAGAGGTAGACGATGACCCAGAGCTCTGGGCCTTCCTCTTTCTCAGATCTTAAGAAGCAAAGCTACTGCCTCAGGATTTTGTTGACAGAGGAAACTAGACCAGCCTCAGCCATTTCCTAACAGTCACTGCCATCTGACTGCTTCCAAACTGGACCCCGTAGGATGTAGAGAGCAAGCAAAAGGTAGCTATCGTCATGTTACCAAACCAAAACTTGGGTCCACTAGGTGCGCTCAGTAAAGCCAATCTACTGACACTGAGTTGTGGTGAAGGAAAGTGCAGCATTTATTGTAAGGTGCCGGACAAGGAGTCCAGGACAACTCATGCTCAAAAAACCCAAATTCCCCATGGGTTTCAGGGAAGCATTTTTAAAGGCCAGGCGAGGGAGGGGATTTCCAGGGTATGTGATCAGCTTGTGCACAATTCCCTGACTGGCTGATGGTGAGGTAACAGGGCAGTGTCACAGGGGTTAACATTATCAATCCTTAGGCTCCAGTAGGTCTGGGGGCTATGTGCTCACAGTCATCAAGCAGTTAATGTCTTCCATTTGGTGGGGGTTTTAGCCTCTGTAAATCAACTCGGGAGATGTGCATCCGATACTGCTATCTAGGTACTTGGAGAAGAGATATAGCAGAGGACATGGGGGGAGGGGTCTGCCCTTGGAAGGCCCCATAGGGTCCTGCTCAGTTACAATCACTCCACTCAACCCTTTACACTGGCTCTCACAGCTTGCTCTTCTGAGCCCTTGAAGGAAATCATGGGCTGGTCCAGCAGATATTCAGCTCAGTATATGTAGTAAAAAGTCTTCTAAAATGTTGGTGAGGATGTGGAGAAATTGGAACCCTTGTGCGTTTTTGGTGGTGGCAATGCAAAGTGGTGCAGCTGCTGAGAAAAAAGGTTTGGCAATTACACAAGAAGTTAAACAGAATTATCATATGACTCAGCAATTCCACTCTTAGGTGTATGCCCAAAAAGAACTGAAAACAGGAACTCAACAGATACTAGTAGGCCAATGTTCATAGCAGCATTATTCACAACAGCCAAAAGGTGGAAGCAACCCAAGTGTTCATCAACAGATGAATGGATAAACAACATGTGGTATACACATACAAGGAATATTATTCAGCCTTAAAAAGGAAGGAAATTCTGACACAAGCTACAACATGCATAAAACTTGAGGACATTATACTCAGTGAAATAAGTCATTCACAAAAGGACAAATACTGTATGAATCTAGTTATACAGAGCATACCCAAATAGTCAAATTCACAGAGACAGAATAGTAGCATAGTGGTTACTAGGGGTTGGAGGAAGGGGGAGTGGGGAGTTATTGTTTAATGGGTATAGAATCTCAGTTTAGATGAGGAAAAAGTTCTGGAGATGGACAGTGGTGACAGTTGCACAACAATGTGAATGTACTTTATGCCACTGAACTGTACACTTTAAAATGGTTAAAATGGTAAATTTTATATTATGTGTATTTCATCATAAAAAAATTTTAAGCCCCCTAAGCATTTTGGGCAATAGAATATCTTGCCAAATTTAATATTAAAACTTTATTCTCTATGCAGTTTTATTCCCTCCAAACCCACCCCACTCCCCACTTCCTCCATCTGCAAGATACATGGTCCTGAGGCCAGAAAACTTGCAGTGAGAAGCCCAGGACATGGTGGACCCCTTCATCTTCCTTTCTCTAGTTGCTACTACCCTCTGGGGCCCCTCAGCAGGGACCAGAGTGAGAGGAGAAGGACAAGGAGGAAGGGCAGGTAAGCCTGGGTACAGTTGTCATATTGCTTTGGTGCTCACTGAGTTGAGCAGATGGTCAAAGAAATGTTTTGTGGAGGACTTTGGTAGGCACTTCTGAGACCACTCCTCATGAGAAACACACACATACATGTACACACGCACTCACACACAGGACCTCTCCTCTGTAGTTCCCTTGATGCTGGGGGGCCTCCTCCAACAGGTGCTATTCAACATCCTGCTCAGACCCTTGGTTCCCAGTTCCCAGTCCAGAGGTGGGCATGGGAAAATGGGGGCAGAACAAGACTTCACAACATCCTAGCACATCTGCCCTTTGCTGGTAGTACTCAACATCTACTGCATTGCTCCCAGCCTTTGAAGCCTCTGCCCTCCTCTGAAGCAAAAGCAAGAGTTGCATTTAGTGATCTGTTATAAGAGGTGTTTGTTTGCTTGTTTGGGGCTTTTGATGATAAGATGTCCAATGATGCAGAACTGTAATATGTATATTATGGGGGTTGTGGCAAACACAGCAAGAGAAACTCCTGAAGGATGCTGGAGGGTATGAATAAATTTGTGTAAGTAGCATGGAGGCCTTCTAAGGAAAGAAGGAATCAAGATCCCAACCTTCTGTCTCAAGATTCAGCCATTGAGATCTGTGGACTACACTGGCACTGACCAAAGGTCAGGGCCAGAGAAGGCCAAGAGGCCCCTGTGATTTAAAAAAATCACCGAGAGAGAGAAAAAGAGCCAGGGAGCTGGGCCAGCACCAAATCAGATAATTAGTGGGGTAGTGATATCAGGTCTCATCTGAGGCTGGCTCCAGCATTTCTGCTGGCAGATCCTTATCCTGCAGAGCTCTAAAGACCCCTGTCCTTGGAGAACTGCAAAACTTGCGGCTTAATTTTCCCCAGGTCTATGAGCCCCACTGTGACACGGAATATTTAATTTACTGAAACATTTTTATCCATTAGTATCTTATACAAGTTAGCCTTTAGATAAAAAAGTATGTGTTAATATCCATGATCTCCAGTAAATATGAACCATTAGATTGGGACAACTTGGACCAACTGAAAGCCATAATCTATAATCCAGAGATTAGTGATAGAGGAGAACTTTACAGGTAATGCCTGTAAACCAGTGGCAGGTTTAGGAGGTACTCACCTTTTAATACACATGCAATGAAAGGTGACACAAAAGAGATGCTACAGCTGGATGCTTCCATCCTACTCATTGCCAGGAAGGCAAAGGTTCATCTGCTGTCCTGGAGATTTAGCTCCCTCCTAATCCCTTTCTTCCCCATAATTCTGTGGAGGTGCTAACTAGAGCTACAGTTGTCCTAAGTAGTGTTTTTAATGAGAACAGTTGATCTTCAAGAAGAATGCTTGTTCTATACCAGGTGATCCTTATACATCAAACACATAAGAAAGGGTAGCACCCTCGGGTAGCAGAAATATCACTGACGGGTGAGGGAGTGAGGACTTCTCACAGCCAGAAGTCACTGTTAAAGACTCAGGGAAATCCTGCAATAAATACATGTTTTTTAATAGTGTCTATCACAATGTACTCCAAATTTACTGAACCACAATACTGAAATATTGTGGAAATACCCACAACACATCAGTTTGGAAAACCTTTTAGTAAATTACCTTGCCAGAATAGCTAATGGCTATTTTTTTTGGTGACAATGAGATGAGATGAGATGAGATGGTTGATGTGAAAGCTCCTAGTACCGTGCCTCAATGAGTACAGTATTAGAAGAACCAAAACACAAATCTAAATCCTTACGAAGAAACAGGACACTGAAAAGGTGTATCTTGATAATAAATACATCAGGAATGCCCAAGGAAGTGAGGCCCCGTGTATCCTGTGTGTCCAAGAGCAGGGTAGGTGATACTGATGACTAAAATGGGAGGAAATAAAGGAAAACCTCAGCCTTCCTCACAGTGCAGCTTGTGTTAGCACCAGTTTTAACCTCTGATTTCCCTGCTCTCCCCGCTTCTAACTTGATCCTCTCTTTCTTTTACAGCCCCCTCCAAAGGACAAAAGCATGCGCAAGGCACAGATGATAGCTAACAACAAAAGCAATGGAACAAAGAAGGAAAAAGAAAAACTCTGTAGAATTTTATTCATTTTATACCACACTGCAGCACCCAAGCGGTCCATGGCTTTAAAGCAAAGCAAGGCCTCCATCTAGTGGAAAAACAGAGGTGTCCGACATTGCAAAATGTTATGTGCAAATGATATGAAACCCTCCTCCACACCCCCATATTAAATTTGGCAGCTGTTCTAAAGCAATACTCCAACTAAATCACGCTTGACAATCATATTTGTTTTTGGCTACTTAATTCATTCATTTAGTCCAGTAATAGATATTAACAACATTATATTCCCTACAGCAATGCAAACAATTGCAGACATTTGTAATGTTCCAGCTTCTGCTGTATCACAAATACTAATGCATCACTGAAACTAAATGAAAAAAATCTGTCCTTCAGGCAGTAAGCTAAACAGAATAAAGGTAGTTTCTTCTTTCCTAATAATACTGGGAAAAAATGAAAAATATCATTTTGAAGAAAGTCTTTTCACCTTTGGGCAATACGTTTTTTAATCCATCTAATTAAAACAAACACTACATCTTAAACTACAATTCAACCAATATATACTAAGTGATTTTTATGAGAAATAATAGCAGCACTAAAGACTGTAAAGTCACTCTTTATGTTACAGTTTAATGTGGAAAATACTTTAAGATATATGAAAAATAGCACCTGACCACCCAAGACCCAGTCAACAAGTAAAATTAAATGTCTGAGAGTTCCTATCATTACTGAGAATAGGTGGGAAAGGAAAAAAGATGTGAGCAGGTACCACCAATATAAGAGCTTATCAGCCTAATTCGTAGTATGCTTCCATTTGAAATGACACTGAATTGTTTTTGCATTTTTATTATATGGCAGAAACTGTTTCATATCAACTTCAAATTTCAAAATTTGGGAAGTTGACAGACAAATGATAATTATTTTTAATAATGTGGTGCACAGAATTCAGTGGAGAGAGAACAGAAGAAAATATATGTAAAGGTCAAAGAATGGAATAAAAAGAAAGCTTTTAACAAACTGTAATGGCTGGTGTTTAAAGAGTATGAAGACTAGTTAGAATCCTAACAGAGGATAAATTTATGATCTTTCATGACGATCAGTGCCTTTAAGATAACAAGACAACAGGATGTCTTCAGATGAGGATGGAAGGGGGAAGAGAAGGGTTTGGGCCTAACAGCATTCACTGAGGTGGGAGAAATGGTCAAGAACAGAAGAGATGAGATTTGTAGTTAGTTGGCTACTGCTCAAAGTGGGTGCAAGTTGAAAAAGAGCTCATGAAAGTTTAGTGACGGTTATAAACAAAGTTGGAGTAGTGCTACTGCTGGTGAGAATAACGTCAAAAGGGAGAAATGTATGAACTTCATACAATAGAAATCCTCCAGGAAAAGGACAGTTGGGGGTTTTATAGACAGTTGTAAAGACGTGACACTGGTAATTGGTTCAAAAAGCGACTTCAAAAGAGTATAAATGAACAAAATTCAAAATTGATGTTACACAATTGATAAACAACACTTTCATTGTTCCATGATATTCTGATGCAAGAACCTGATTTTCCAAATCAAATTAAATCTGGTTTGGATCTCCCACCAACCTGCTGATGGGATGGTAAATACCATTACTGGTACACCCTGCCACCCTCTGAGAAATGTATGAGAATCCTGAGACTAAGATGGTGACAGCAAAAAGGGGCAGGCCTGGCCCTTAGTCCACATCTATCATCATCATCCACCTTCTGCTGCCTGATTTTTCCATCAAGCACTGAACCTCTGTCCTCTACAGGACCCTGTATTATTTTCCTATTGTAGCTGCAACAAATCATCACAAACTTAGCAGCTAAAAAACAACACAAATTTATTATCTCATAGTTCTAGAGGTTAGAAGTCTGAAATGGGCTCTACTGGGCTAAAATCAAGGCGTTGGCAGGCCTGTGGAGGCTTTCTGGAGGCTCTAAGGGAGAACCCATTTTATTGCCTTTCTAGAGGCTCTAAGGGAGAACCCATTTTCTTGCCTTTTTCAAACGTTATAGAAGCTGCCTTCATTCCTTGATTAGTAGCCCTTTCCTCCACCTTCAAAGCCAGCAATGACAAATCAAGTCCTTCTCGGGACACCACCTCTCATATTCTGACTCTTCTGCTTCTCTCTGACCCATTTAAAGGCCCTTGTGATTACATTAGCCCCTCCTAAATAATCCAGGATAACCTCCTTATGTAAAAGATGATTAACAAAAACACAGTTCAATCTGCAACCTAATTCTCCCTTGTCACATACCTAATATTCATGGGTTCCAGGAATTAACATGGACATCTTGGGAAGGCCATTATTTTACCTACTACAGACACTGCAATAGAAGCTCCACAATGTAATCCTCTCTAGTACTTTCCAACCTCTTTTTTACATCAGGGAATTCAGTGAAAATGAAAATATTTTATATCATACTGGGGCAACTGGATAACCCTGTCATGCCTCAGCACAACTTTGGGTCATTTGTATAATGACCACAGGACTGGTCACAGGGACTTACAAAAATGCTATTAAGACTGAGACACTCAGGGATCAAACCATAGACCTGCATGCACTGTCTCCATGAAGTCTTCCAGGGCAGCTGAGTGGGAAGGGAAGCTCTGCCATCTTTAATCTGCCACCACTGCTTCCTCCCAGTCTCAGAGGATCTCTCTATTCACAAGGCCAGCACATATCCATCTTCTTATCTAAGCATAATCTTCCTTTGTCCTCCTGTCCTCCCCCTTCCTTCCCTGGGACAACCCAATGTGATTCCTTACTGCTCCTGACACTTGATGAAGGATTTAATTGAGTGGCAGTTGCTAGAATTCAACTACATCAGTCTAACTAATGTAAAAAGACGACTTTTTTTTTGGTCTCACATAACCGAGGAGTCCAAGGCAAGTACTGGCTTCAGGCATAGCTGGATCCTGGGCTAAATGGCTCTGAAGTCCTCCATGGAAGCCCTTTCTCTGTTGCCATAATGTAACCCTTGGCAGCATCAAGTTCACATCATTCTTTCTGTTAGCAGTCTCAGCTGAAAGCACATTCTATAAATTGTCCGAACATGAATTCATTGAGATTTTCTTTTACCTACTTTACGATCAATTTAAAAATATTCCAGAAGTGTTGGAAAAAACAGAATTCTTTCGTTTATTTGTAATTACCAAATAGGGGACATTTTCAGTACACCATTATTATAGCGTTAAAGTAAAATTTAAATTGCGTGTTTAGGTCCCTGTGCACACAGCTCAAAGGGGTTGGCAGGGCTTCCCTGGTGGCGCAGTGGTTGAGAATCTGCCTGCCAATGCAGGGGACACGGGTTCGAGCCCTGGTCTGGGAAGATCCCACATGCCGTGGAGCAACTAGGCCCATGAGCCACAATTACTGAGCCTGTGCGTCTGGAGCCTGTGCTCCGCAACAAGAGAGGCTGCGATAATGAGGCCTGCGCACCGCGATGAAGAGTGGCCCCCACTTGCCGCAACTAGAGAAAGCCCTAGCACAGAAACGAAGACCCAACACAGCCATAAATAAAAATAAATAAATAAATAAATAAACCCAAAGTTTAAAAAAAAAAAAAGGGGTTGGGAGAAGGAAGATTTATTATTTTCAAAGTTTTTGAAAAATAAGCTCACACATTCCCATGCAGTAAAGAGTGTCTATATAAAGAGAGTTAACAGCTGATTTTAACTTCTTAACTCAATAAAAGTTCTTTTAAAGTTCCCCTTTGATCTTCTTGTAAGTGAGGAGCCATATCCTAGTTTTCTGAGTATCTGAAGATGCACCAGTATCAATATATAAACTGATTTTGTCTCCTTTCAAAAATAATTTCTTATGAGATACTATCTCTGAGAGCTTGGACTATGGTATTTGAACAGAATATTATTTTCTAAAACTATAATGTCTGAAAGAAAAACAATGAGAAAAAATCATAGCAAAAGAGATGTTACCATTTGGGAGAAAAAAAAGATCTGCTAGATGACTATGTTAGATTCTCAGTATCTTTATGAATAGATGTCGTTTATCTGGTATAATTAAAATGTCCCTATTCAGATTAACCCCTTTCTATGAGATAAATGAAAATACTGTAATGTTTCCAAAAATCAAATTGCTGAGATACGCACATCTCGTTGAGATGTCTAATTCATTTATTCAGTAAATACTGAGTATCCACTCTATGCCAGCCACAGATCTAGGCACTTAAGACACATCAGTGAACAAAATAAAGATTCCTAGCCTCATGGAACTTACAGTCTATCAAGAAGAAACACATAATAACATAATAAGTAAGCAAATAAGACTGTGTGTAAAAAAAAAATGGAGATGAAAGGGATGGGGAGGGTGGAGGAAGAGGGACACCATGTAGTATTAAATAGGGTGGGCCAGGAGGTTCCACTGAAAAGGTGACATTTGAGCTAAGACTAGAAGAAGGTCAAAGGGTTGGTCGTATGGTAGAAGAGTGGTCCAAAGAGAGGAAATAGCTAGTGCAAAAGCCCTAAGGAGGAAGCATGCCTGGTATGTTCCTGGAAGATTAAGGAGCCCAGTCTGGCAGGAACAGAATGAACAAGGGGAAAGGAGTAGAAGATAAAATTAGTGAGCTAAGGGGGAGGGTGGGCTGATTGTATAATACTTTGTGGAATATTATGGAGGATTTAGCTTCTACTGTGAATGAGAATAGAGTAAATGGAAAGCTTTGGGCAGAGAAATGACAAGTTCTGACTTACCTTTTAAAAGGATAATCTTAGTTGCTGGTTTGTTAACACAATATAAGGAATAAAGGATGGAAATTTACCTTTACCCACTAATCCATATGAGGGATGATGGTGGTATTGGTATTGGGGTGATAAGAAGTTGTGAGATTCTGAAAATATTCTGAAGGCATAGCCAGTAAAATTGGCTATGGGGTGGGAGTGCAAGAGCAAGAAAGAAATCAAGAATCAGTCCAAGGCAAAGTGAGAGAGTGGTAGTGTATATATGGACATATATACACTACGAAATGTAAAACAGATAGCTACTGGGAAGCAGTCGCATAGCACAGGGAGATCAGCTCGGTGCTTTGTGACCAGCTAGAAGGGTGGGATAGCGAGGGTGTGAGGGAGGGAGACGCAAGAGGGAAGAGATATGGGGATATATGTATAACTGATTCACTTTGTTATAAAGCAGAAACTAACACACCATTATAAAGCAATTATACTCCAATAAAAATGTTAAGAAAAAAAAAAGAATCAGTCCAAGGTTTCAACCCGAGCACCTGGCAGGATGGATTGACAATCAGCTGAGATGGAACAGATCTGAGTTGGAATATCAAGAATTCTATTTTAGATATGTTGAGTAGAGCTGTACTTTAGACAGTTGAATATATGAATGTGAGTTTAGGAGAGAGATCCAGCCCAGAGACAGAAATTTGCAAGTGGCAGGTATACTTATGACTTTAAAACCATGAAAAGAGGACATGAAAGGAATAAGTGTAATAGGAAGAGAAGAGATAATAGATGAAAGGGGAAGGGAAGAAGAGGAAAGAGAAGAGAAAGGAAGGGAAGAGAGAAGAGGGGAGAAGAAAGAAAAGAGGGAGGAACCACGACTGAGAAGATGCAAAGGAGAGAAGGAAGAATCAGCAAAGGAAACTGAGAAGCAACAACCAATGAGGGACAAGAAAAACTAAGAGTTTGGTGTTCTGGGAACTAAGCAAAGAAAGAATATTGAGGAGAATATTGAACTCTGTGTAAAATGAGGCCTGAGAAGTGGCCAATTTATCTGTTATTTCACATTGATTTTGCAGTGTGGAGCTCATCAATAACCCTGACAAGAGAAGTTCTGGTAGAGTGGTGGGAATGGAAACCCTTTGGAGAAGTCTTGCTACAAAGATGAGCAAAGAAATGAGACAGCAATTGGTTGGAAAAGTGGAGTCAAGACATGAATTTGTTTTTAATGTAGGACAAAGAGCAACAGGTTTGTTCTCTGGTAGGAATTACTGAATGAAAAGCAAAAAATTGGTAACAGGAGCAGGAAGGAAGAATTTTTGGAAAAGTATTTTTGAGTGCTCTGAGTGATGTGATCCAGTGTATGGTGGAGGGGTTGGCTTCAGGAGGGAACATGAGGAGCTTATTGATGGTAGCTGGGCTCATGGAAAGGCAGAGAAAGTGGAGCTGCTGCTATAGGAAGATGATGGGAAACTTGGGAAGTTCTTTTCAGACTACTTCCATTTTCTCAATGAAGAAAGAAGATTGCCAGCTATGAATGAGTATGGATGCATTTATCTTTGCACTTTTTTCCATTTAGGTGAATTTTCTGATTTCTCCAATACTAGTTTACTATATGCGTAATTGTTATATCATTTTCCAGGTGGCAAACAAACACTGAGAAGTCAGTGAGCATTCTGAGAATACGAAAAGGAGGACTTTTAGGCTCTTACCGCTTAAGATGCATTACCATGCATAATGTATCTCTTCATCATAGGTATTCTGTCTTTATGACCAACATCTAACTGTAATCCAGAGCTTTGTAACATTTATAACAAAGAAAGGAAAGGTAATACTATATACATGTGCTTTACACTTTTAATGTCATGACTCTCTTCAAATCACTCTTCTAATAAATTTTCTCTACTGCCCATAGTAGTGCTATAAGGGACATTAGTCCTAACACTTACTCATGGAAAGCTTTTACAGTAGAGTTTTTAAAAGCTTGCCTTTTCCACAAAAGTTTGTTCTTTAATTAGATTTAAAGGTATTTCTAGCCCAGAGTTTCCAAAGAGTGTTACACGTTATTCTTCTCTTACTTAACTGGTCCAAAGAGATGCTCCTAGAAAAAGCGTTTTTTGATCATAGATTTTAGAAATGCCTTAAACTATATTTGCTTCTTAGAGCTATCCAATGTAAAAATTAGCATATTAAAGACTTTGAGAAGTCTTAGGAGAATGAGGAAATCTACTCTTTCCCATACGTGACTACAGAATTCTTATTTTCATTGAACACACACATAACACACTTTGGGAAAAGCTGGTTTACAGCTATTCCTTTTTCAAAAATATAGCATTACATAATATAGTCACTAAGCATATTTATTTTGATACTATTCCAATATTTAAGAAAATGAATGTGACTAATATATTACTGCAACATAGATCAGCCTATGCCAACTAACATAACACCTCTGCCTACACAGGGAAAGGAATGGAGATGAAGGAATCAAAACCCTCCCTGAAAACGCAAAGTAAAATGTTTTTTTCCATATCTTATATCTCAGATCTACGTGGGCCTATATTCCTGATCTATGCGTCAGGGAGTGAGAATCAGTATTATCTAAATGTTAAGAATGAATACAAATAAATAACCAAATAATATGCATTAGCAAACACCAGTTCATTCCATTTCTAATTATGAAACATGTAATATAATGTAGAAAATGCTAAGAAAACTCATTTAAAACAAGAAAATGTTATTGCTCTTTTAAATGATACATACGTATTAATATAGTTGTAACTAAAAGTAAACTGTAAAATATCAGCAGAGAATTTTAGTGACTTTTCTCTAATATGTGTAATGAATCATGTAATTCTTCAAGTGATTATGATGTGAAATTATATTTGAATAATAGGAAATCAAGTTTAAAAAATTAAATAGTGGAAAGTCTTTAAGTTGCTAATTTAGTGAGTGGTAATTACATAATGTGTTGTAACCCAAAAAAAGACTACCATGAGGCATCTCTGGGATGTCAGCAGCATAGCTTGGTGGGGGAAAGGTGAAAACAATGAGTTGGCAGGGCCAAGGCTAAGGGAAATGATCCAGGTGTAGATTTGACTCCCTACAGGCCAGTAGTTAAAATTCAAAGCCAGTATTCAAATAAATGAGGAAAATTGAGGTTTGACAGAGGCAGGATGGGGCAGAACAGAAAGGGGTGGGTGCAAAAGATTTGATCAGGTAAATGGGTGAGGGTAGCAACCAATCTTCACATGAAAAAGAATGTAATAGCCTTGACTTTGATGAAGGAGACTTATATCTCAAATTTAGTGAACACCATTTAGCAAATAATTTCCCTCTTAAAATGCCTACATAATGATAAATACAAACTATTCAAAGATATTTTGATATGTAGATGCTGAATAGGTGACTAGGCCTACTTACTACCTAAATGACTATATCCTGAATGATAGACTAGTAAGGTATGGAATTCAATTTTATACCCTAGAAAAATCACAAATTCTTATATTATGGAACTTTGGGATCTGTCCCAAATAGTTGAAACCATAAACATTAAGCCTACCAATGCCAAGATTCTAGAATATTTAAGGTGGGGTTGGTTCCTAACTGAAACAAAAACTCAGCTATCATTTAGGGGTACAAAGAGAAAAGCCCAATCCTCTTTAAAAACATCTAATGGTGAAGAATAAATTATAAAGGAAGTAAAAACATTCAAGACCACTGAAGTCTTTTTTTTAAGTTTAAATATTCAATTGCTTGTAATATATACATCCTTCCCGTCCATCCTCTTAAGTCCTCTCTAATAAAGCACCTTTTTCTCCAGGTATCAATACTTTTCCAGGAGACCATGAGTTGTAGGGGAGAATATCTGCAGCCCCAGCATGTGGTCTTGACTAGCCCAAACCAAGCATGGTGGTCATATTCTCCTTGTTAACAACCGGCTTAGGTGTGAACATGTAACAGTATGGAACATTTCTGGCCAATAAGATGGGAGGGAAAATTTTTTTGAGGGCATTCAAGAGAAGGTTGCATGGCTCATAACAGCCATCAGGATGAAGCCAACACAGAGATCAGAGCCCAGACAGCTATGAAAAAGCAAAACCAGATTCCTGCAGCTGCCTGACCCCTGGACTCCTTGTTAAAGAAGAGAATAAGCTTTGTATTGCTTGAGTAAATTTAATTTAGGGGTTTCCTGTTAGTTGCAGGCATCCTGATACACCAGGCTTTTTTTCTTTAAAAATATACTAATGTAGAAAAAAATGCATTCACAAACAATTGAAACACAACAGGTTGATATAAAATGCAAAGTAAGTCTTCCCTGACCTCCCAGTACTACTCCTCAGAAATTATCACGTAACCAGTGTCTATTAGCAGATCTTTTGGTGGTTGTCATTTCAAATTGAAAATAATATACCTAATCATGGTCTTTATCAACTTTAGAGAGAATCAACCACCTACCGTGAAAGATTATAGAATTAGTACACTAAGCCTTTTCCCCTCCTTTTTTCTTCTATTCCCCAATGTGAGGTACATTTTACATCATTAACCAATAAATGTAATTAAATCTTTTGTGTACTGTTTATAGATTGATTGAAAAACATTTATATTATATAAACAAATTCGTTGTAATTTGAGTAATAAAAGAAACAATATCAGTTTTCCAAATGAGAAATTCCCAAGTGTCAAATTCTAATGTATGCTCTCAATTTCTTTTTAGCTTTATTTTTTCATGAGTGTATATCCTCAGCCACATTGTCTAGTTTCCCATGTTGTAACCCTTCTTGTACATTGTAATTCAGAGTAAAAAACCAGTAGTTTTTTTCATAAAGGGTATGTGGATGGTAATCTTTGAGTTCTTGCATTTCTAAAATGTCTTTATTTTGGGTTCACCCTCTATTAATATTTATTTGGTTACAAAGTTCAAAAGCATTTTTCCCTCAGATATTTGGAGACACTACTCCATTCCACTTCAGCATCTATTATTTTCCCCCATGTCTGTGAAGCGAATTCTTGCTACTTTGTAGGAAACTTCTTTTCACTCCACTTTCCCCACCAATTACTGCCCATTTCTCTGCAACTCTTCCCCAAAAAACTCTACACACTGCTTTTCTAGACTTGGTATCTTCAGCTCCTCCCCTTCCATTCTCCTTCTCTCTCTCCCTCCCTGTCGACCTTTTGTAATAATTTATTTTTTGGTGTGGTCGGGGTTGGGCGAGAAAAGGATGCTTTATGGCCCCCCACAAGATGAGACCATCTCACCAGAAGTTTACCGTAGAAGTTTACATTAGGAATAAGACCAGTAATTTTTTAAATTTAGGCATATTTGCAGAGTAAAAAAGAATAGATGATTCTTGAAAGACTGTGACAAACTACTCACTTATATTAGTATTTTGATCTGTTTCCATGTACCCCATTATTTTGCAGACATAATACTAGTCCAAAAGTAAACAGATGAGACTATAAGAATCATTCGCTCTTTATCCACTTTGACTCTTCTGTCCTCAAATACTGTCTTATTTTTAAAATACAATATAGAAACAATAATGACTAGTTTTTACTTTCTTGGAAGAATAATAAAGGAGCTTTTCATTTACATAAATTGACCTGTCATTATTTGCTTGATGACGGCTTTTGTAGGTATAAAATAGTTCTGAATAAACAATGTTATTCTGAGTGGTGATCAAAAGAAGAAAAGCATGTTGATGAAATGTAAGCTACACTAAATAAAATCATAATGGGTTTGATGGATAATCTTTTTCAGGTCATATTTAGTTCAAACAGATGAGACAGAAAGAGAAAGGGAGGGGGAGAATGGGAGCACAAGCATAATATATGCTATCATCCTTGCTCTACTTGAAGTACTATTTAATACGTGTTCATGCACATGTTCTAAAAATTCATTATGATTTGTTATTCAGTTTTATTTAGGCCAGTATTCACCAAACTTTTGCTGTGGCACACTTGGATTTGGTACTCAATAAAAATGATTCTACGGTCCAAACAATACTTATTATCTCTACTGGAGATTCACAATATAGGTTAGCTTACTAAAAACTCTGAGAAGCCCAATAAATGGGTATTCAAGGACCCAAGTTTCCAACATGTTTTAGGGAGGTTTTCCCCCCACACCACCAAGTAATGCTCCTAACACCAGGTGGGTGTGCTACAATTCAACTCAATTTTGACACTGTCTGGAGACAGGGTCAGATCCCACAGGTTAAGGGCTCAGTCCTACAAGACTATTTTTCACTTCAGATGCCAACCGCAAGCCCAGATTGTCACCTGTGCTTCTGACCAACTGGCCACAGACTGGAGGTTCCCCGGACTCCTTCCTCAGGTTCTATTAATTTGCTAGAGAGGCTCACAGAACTCAGAGAAACACTTTACTTACTTTATTATAAAAGTATATGACTAAGAACAGCCAAATGGAAGGGGTGAATAGAGCATGATATGTGGAAAGGGCACCAAGTTTCCACACCCTCTCCAGGTGCACCACTCTCCCTAATCTCCATGTGTTCACCAATTTGGAAGCTCTCCAAACCCTTTCCTTTTTTTTTTTTTGGTTTTTATAGAGGCTTCATTACAGAGGCAGGATTGATTAAATCATTGGTTACCAATTCAATCTTCAGCTCCTCTCCCTTCCCAAAAGCCTAGGGGTGGGACTGAAAGTTCCAACCCTCTAACCACTTCTAGCAACCAGCCCCCATCCTTAGGTATGGTCCAAAAGTCACATTGTTAGTATAACAAGAGACACTGCTTTGCTGTCATCACAGGAAATTCCAAAGGTTTTGGGAACTGGGAACTGAATGAAAGCCAAGTTGCTAACCCTTCAACAACACGGGTGTTAGGGGCACTGACCTCATGCAGTGGAAGATCTGAGTATAACTTTATAGTCAGCCTGTTTTATCCACAGTTCCAAAACCACAGATTCAACCAACAACAGATTGTGTAGTACTTAAAATAAATTTTAAGTATTTATTGAAAAAAATCTGGGTATAAGTGGACCTGTGTAGTTCAAACTTGTATTGTTTGAGGGTCAACTGTATACATGAAAAATGTATTCTGATCATCTAAATGACCAAGCATATATTTCTTATAAATCACAATACTGAACGCCCTTATAAAGAAACACTTAACAAGATTCAAAGCTTAATCTGTATTTCACAAATCTATTTGAATATGATTTTTTTTTCACAGCATATTTATTATCATCCTGTAGAACCTCATTCTGAAGAGCAAGCTATTTGCTACACGTATGGAGTCATAATTGAAACTCTAGTAAAATATCCATGTTAAAAATTCTGTCCAAAAATGTATTCAGTATAAATTCTTTTCCAAATTTCTTTAAAAGCACTTAGTTTTGCTGCCATTCTCTCTAAACCTGCTCCAATGAGGCACACCCCCACCACTTGATAAAAATTAGTCTTGCCAAGTTCATTTCTGAGCTCTATATTGCTAGAAAGAACAATGGCTACTTCTCAGGCATCTTCTTACTGGACTCAGTGGCAGCATTTTACAAAGTTGACTACTTTCTACTTCTTGATAAACTTTGTTTCACTTTCTCTCAAGACACAAAACTCCTAACTCATTGGCTGCTTCTTCTCAGATACCTTTGTGGGTTCCTCATTTTCTCCTTGTACTTTTAGAGCACCTGAGGGTTCAGTTCTTGGATTGTTTCTTTTTATATCTATAAATATTCCCTTGGTGATTTCATTTACACTCATGGTTTAAAATATTCCCTCTATTTTGACAATTCCAAAATACATATCTTCAGCTCCACTCTCTCCAAATTCCAGGCCTATCTCCAACCCTCTACACATTGTCGCTAAGTTGGTATGTCCAAACTGAATTTCCCATCTTCCCTCTTAAATGTCTTCTGGCAACTTTCCCCATCTTAGTTAACGGCAACTATCCTTCTGGTTCTCTATAAACGCTAAACTTGGAATCATCCTTTTCTCCTCTTTCACGTCTATATCCAATCAGTAAGCAATTCCTACTGGCAACCACTTCCCACCATTGCCACCGCTACCCTCCTGGTGTAATGTGTGAGCTGCATCAATTTCTCATCCTGGAATACTGAAATAGACTAACTGGCCTCTCTATTCCACTGCTGCCCCTCTGTAGTCTATTAACAACACAGCAGCCAGTATGATCCTTTTAAAACGTATAGAAGATAAAGTCATTTATTTGCTCGAAACTCAGCTATCACATCACATTCCAATGCCAAACCCTTTACAAAAGCTGACAAAGCCCTACATGATCTGTCCTGCCCCTTACCCCACTATCTTTATAAACTCATCTCCAACTACTCCCCCCGTGTCACTGACCTCCAGCTACACTGGCTTCTTTGCTTTTCCTAGAACTTGTCACACATTTCCATCTTCCATACAAATAACTCAAGCCTGCAAATTCACCTTCTCAATGAAGCCTACACAGACCATCCGGTTGAAAATTGCAACATGTTTTTGACCTGCCTGCCCTGACAATATCCTTCCCCTGTATTACACTTTCTTTTGTAGAGTGTATCACCTTACATAGTAAAGTAAAAAATTAATAAACAGAAATCTCAATTATTTAAATAGAGTTGGTAGACCAGAATGGGAGCTCTCACACCTTACCACCATAGCAGAGCCCGACAGGAAGAAGAAAGACTTCCTCTCTTTCCTGACAAGAGCTGGGCTGAGACTGTCACAACTCAGCCAATGAAAAGCCATGGACTCTTTACTATAACCCTCTCGGCTTCCTTTTCCCCTCTATGAAATAATTCTCCTCTCCATTTTTGCTGGGGAATTGGATGTGGTTTGCCATGGTTACAGACCCTGAAAGGCAACTCTTTGTTGATCCCAAATAAACCCATTTTTGCTGGAGAAATTACTGGCAGTCTATTTAAGTCAATGGTAATTATTTTATTATGGTTATTACCGATCTCCTTTCAAGAGAATGTAAGCACCTGCACCCCATACTCCTTACATTATGAATGACAATAAATAAAATTGCATAGCAAGTTATCTAGTGTAGAGGAGTAAAAATTATTTTTCCTCTACCCTCCTAGAGGGTCCTCCTCTTTGCTGAGGAACCCCCCCACCTCCGCCCAGGTAATAAAAGACAGATTAGCAAGAGAAAAACAAAAAGAAGTTTAATAACGTGTACCTCCTGTATATATGGGAGATAGACAGGAAAACTGAGTAACACTCAGGAATGGCCCAAGCCTTCACCTACGGAAAGACACAAAAAGATGAAAAAGATGATTGGAGTCGGGGGCAGTTATGGGAGATTTTCAGGCAAAGCACAATAAGCAAGGATATGGTTGTTGTGTCGATTTAAGCCCATGCCTTCCCCACTGCTAAGAGTTCCTAGAGATTTAGTCATCCTCCTCTTCCCTGTCCAGAGAAGGAGACACACTTAAAAATGAAGATTTCCTTATAAATGTAAACGTCTCTTATAGAAGGGTACCATTTACTTGGTTTTCTGAGCTTCTCCTACGATTTTGTTTGTTTACAATAATCAGTGTAAGATAATCCTTATGCCAAAGAGGCATATTTTTGGGGTGGCAAATTCTGCTCCCCTTCACTGGGTAGTTCAACCACAGGGCAAGGAATGAAGAGAAGTTGGAGACTGGTTTGAGTAGCAAAGTTGAGCTAAGAGGAAGAATCTGAATTTCGCAGAAGATAGTCAAAATAAGGCCTGCATGGTAGCGTGAAAAATAAGACAAGAGGCCCAAAACGGAGTTGTTTCTGCTAAGCCCCGCAACATCTAACCAAGGCTTAAGTACTGTTTCAGCTCTCCCAGAAATGGAATCTTAACCCAATAAGGAACTACCTGATGGGCACTAGTGACGTAATCTGCCTGATAGACCCCTGCCATCCCCTAAAGGAAAGTGACCTTGCGACAACTTTTTGCTGGTATAACTTCCTTGTCCTGCTTCTTCCTGCCTGTAAGTCTTTCATGTTGTTTAGTTCCTCAGAGCTCCTTTCTATCAGCTAGGTGGAAAGCTGCCTGACACATGAATCGTTGAATAAAGCCAGTAAGATCTTTAAAATTTACTCATGTGAATTTTGTTTTTTAACAATAGGGAACATACACACTGCACATCTGCTGTTATCTTCCACTGACTTTGGCTGTGGTTGATGTAAATGTAAACTAAATGTGGATTCATACTGTTTCATCTAATCCTGTCTGACACCATCACCACATGGAAGGAAACCTTGGTGTAAGCAGGTTAGGTAAGATAAGGACCTATGCCTGATTCATTGATGCATGTCAGTAAATACAGGGTTGGATGTTAGGGTTTCTCTTCCTTACTGTTGGTTTTCCTTAAATGTCTGAATTCCTTGGGCATCTGTTATGTGTTTATGAAGGACTTACATCAACTTGCACAGATAGATGAGAAAAGCAGTTTCTTCAGCAGTTACGTATGCCCGTGTTAAAGCTCCTTTTTGAATAGGAGCTATGGTTTCTTGTAAGTTGTCAGGGTATTTCAACCTGCAGGCAACTGCAGGTGAGTATGTGGTCAGCACGCAGAAGTTACTATTCCCTACACATGCCAAAGTAAGACGGCTTTATTTACTCTGGGAGTGGAGGGCTGCTATTACTCACCAGCACCCACTCCATCACCAAGTGAAAATTCACTTCACCTCTTCTCTTTTTTTGGCATCTCATTACCCTCAAATGGGGAGCCTGCCCAGGGATAATCTCTTTCTTCGAAGAGTTATCCTAAGTTCCTGACCTGAAGAAAAAGCTGTCAACAGTTTACCTGAAGGGGAGAGAAAAGGGCAAGGGTTCCCCATGAAGTTCTACTTTGGCCCATTCTTTCACTTTGCTTCCCCCTGCCCCAACCCCCTAAAAATCTGAGACTTAAAAGCTTCTCCAGGACACCTTGACTGTGGTTCTCTGATTTCCCTCTCAATTCAATTTTTTCTGTTTTATACCTTTTCCTTTATATCATGCCTCAAAACTTCTGTATGTTGTTTTACAGCATGTTTACAACTTCATTATTATATTTTCTGTCATTGGGACCAAAAGGGGAAACAATCATGACTGATTTTATTCAAACTGTCACCTGGAACTAAAGATGCCAGCATTAACATGAAAAATTAAAACCTTAGAGACCTACTGCTGATACCAATCTCTTCTTTATTCTGTTTGGCAATGGTCTCATTTTCCTCTAGTGTGTTTTTATTTGCTTTTACTTCAAAAAAATTAGAATAACTACCCCAGGATTGTACAAATTCTTAATTGACCTTGGGCAACCTAAATTTTCACGGAACTAATCTCAGAATTGGACCTGAAATTTAGAGCACGAAACTACCTACCAATCTGCAGCACCAAAAGAATTTCATGCCTACCCCATGCACTATAGCATCCAATGCAAGACATACTCAATCCAGAAAACTTGAATAATTACAGAAATTAGTTCAAGAAAAAGATTAAGTCATGTTATGAATATTACTATTTTACACCGAAGAAAAGAAGTGATAAATTTCATGTGTTGACTTGTGTAGGGAGTGTAGATTAAGCTACTGTCTTGGTCATTTCATAACTACAGGAGTTTACCATTCTCCCTGTGCATTCAACCTGTATAAACTATAAAGAAGAAAAATTTTAAATTACTGAGCAAACTTTCATGTTGATTACTGGTCTAATTTCTAGTTGCTTATATAACTAACTACTCACACACACATACCTGTAGATTACCTAAGCGTCTTTATATTTAGTTTGTATCATAAGAGTTATGATTCATGGCACATTTTTCCTTGCAAAAAGTATGCCAAAGAGCCAAATGGGAGGTTAAAAAAAAAGAAGGGGTTCAAATAAATGTTTAAAATGGGAAAAACAAGAAAGATAATCAAGGGTACAGATGCTAACAATATTAAAATAATCCTTGAAGTTCATCGTCATTTGAAAAAAAAATTTTTTTTTTTGCTTCATTTGTTCTGTTTAATAGGCCACAGATAATCCTCAGACCAAAATACAACGTATGGCTATTTTCTTATTATCAAACAAAATTAGTAGATATAACTTTCAGGAAATAATTAAGGTACATAAATATAATAGAATAAATTCATTTTCTTCACAGATTTCAAATGAAAGATGATCACTAACAAATACAGCTTCATGCAAAGTCTGCTTTTTCCCAACCAGGCCTAAAAAGGAAAGCAGCAGGGGCAAGAATACTTGCTCCTAGCAAGCAAATACACCAAAATTATAATTAACAAAATCTTCAAGCTACCAAAATCTGTGAGGGAAGGAGGATGGACGACGCTAAGAAAGCAAGAGAAGTTACTAAACGGCAATCTAACAAGGTCACCTCAGGGTTTCAGGTTAGTGAAAAGTAACTTCTAGAATATGGTCTACAATCAGTATAAGCAGCCCAATTGCTTATATACCCTCCCTGTCTCCAGAATTGCTGAATAAACTTTTAACAATAAAATGACAACAGAGAACATCATATTGTAAATATTATATTTCTCTCACTCACAAAGGTGTATGAGATATTTACTAGTTTTAATATGTATCCATAGGATTAATACTCATGTGGAGTATAACACGGAAAAGTGCGGAACTAAAGAAATAAGTCTATCTGAAAACAAAAGCACACATTTCTTAGGATTTAAAAATATTGCACATAATAAGGTTGCACAGAAATTACTGGCTGTTTTTATAAACAGAATGAGGTATTAGTCAATCTCTAAAGATGAGGGCAAAGAAGAAAAACCACACACACACAAAAATACGTAAATCCATACTAAGACCTAAAGCGTCAACAATTAAGAAAGAAATGTGAAAAGATGTGTAAAATAGCTATGATTTCAACGCTACAAAATCATTCGCCAGGGACCAAACACGTAACAAACTCTGGGCAATGTTAAGTTTTCAACTTTCTTTGAGTCTAAATGACTATGAGCAATACAATCATTTCCTTTACTCAAATTCTTCTGCATGGTTCTCTGATAAATATTAAACCATACCTTTCTGAAGCTTTCAGTGGAAATTAACCAAGATACTGCTTGCTGTCCTTTGCTGAACGACTCAATTATACAGTTTCACATACATTTTGCGACCCAAGTCAGAGATGCTACAGAGCATGCAATTTTAAATTAGCAAAGGTTTCACTGCAAAAAAATCATTCAAGTTCACACAATTTAAATCTACAATAACTTTTAAAATTTAACCTTTAAATATTTATCAGGCAAATTCATTTTTTCCTTGGTAATAAAACTGGTCATGTTAATAAGCCCAAGGGCAGGTAGAGAAAAAAGACCAGGCAGAATTATAATATTTTTTAAAGAACCTTGCCTAATCAGGGAAATTAATAATTAGCTATTTCTCTACTAACTGAATGTTGCTGAATTTCTCAAAAACAGTTTAAATATATTTGATAGCTATATCAAGTTAAGTGAAATCATGCACTTGTCAAAATAGTTCACAAAAAATTGGTTCTGCATCAAAGATATTGAAGAAGAGTCAACTAGTTGGGTTTAAAGAGAACAGAAAAAGGACAAACTACTGCCCTGAACAGTCAGTGTATGTAGTAACCATATTTCCTTTTCGTTGAGTGACAGTCCTACAGTGCTTGCTAGATCCATGGAAGCTATTTTCAGTCTGTACTGTATGTCGATTGGTGGTGGTGTCAAAACCACTAAAAGAAAACATTTTCTCCATATCTTCAAACATGTCATCAAACAACCCACCTCCAAAAGAAAACTCCTGGAAATGGTGCCTTTGTCTACTGGAACCATCCTGGTGTGCCTGGAAGTGATTTTCAAAATGCTTCTTGGACCGAGTGTTTTGGTTTTGACCAAAAAAACCAAAGTCTTTAAATAAGTCATCAAAATTGAAGTTAAACGACTGCTCAAAAGGACTTCCACTAGCTCTTTGTCCTTTACCATTAGTAAAAGCACTATGTCCAAGCGTATCATATTCTTTTCGCCTATTAGCATCTGAGAGTGTTTCATATGCTGAAAGAAATAAAAATATTTTAGTAACTGAAAGTAATCAAAATTACATATACCCAAACCTCTTAAATTTATTTTATGAAAGTATTTCACATCACAAATAAAACCAAATGCTACTAACCTAAGAGAAAAGTTATAAGTCACAAAAGGCAGAGACTTTGTCTTATCCACTGCATACTATTAGCAGTTAGCACAATGCCTGCCTCTAGTAAATAACCAATAAATATTTGTTAAATAAATGCTACTATTGATACAAATAAATATGGGGCAACAATTTCAGAGTTATTCTTATTATTTGCGCAAAATCATCACTTGTATGAAAGAATTTAATGAACAAATTCAGAGGAATTCACATTTTTCACTTACTAGTTGAAGTAAATGTTTAACTCCAACTCCCTACTCAGTTACCTCCACCCACGATTAATTACTAAATGCTCAGGAGATGCAATTTGTTTTAGAATTAGTCTTAAGTCAAAACTTGTTTCGTACTTTTCCTTTAAAGACAAATGTGGCTTTCAGATGTAGACCAAGTGAGGAAGAAAAAAAACCAAGGCATTTTAGAGTCTATTTAATTTTTTTATGCTTAATATTTTTATATTTAATCTCCATAATTCATAAAAACTTTCTTCAATTAATTCATAAGTTTTGGGTATCTAAAATTCCTTTTGACATAGAAACAATAACCAACTTTATAAATAACAAAAGAATGAAATAATACATTTTCAACATTTTCAGATCTGAATGCCAATGAAAGTATATACTTCCACACATCCAGGATCAAAATATGTTATAAGAGAAGAGCCTTGAGAATCTCACTCTCACTATATTCATGTGTAGATCCCACTCTCCCTCCCACCTCCACAAAACCTTCAAATGCATACAAACTTCTTAGGTATCATTCTCCTTTACTAGTTAATACCTGTGAGACCTTGGAGATAGTCATTTACGTACCTTCTGCAATCTCTCTGAATTTTGCTTCAGCATCAGGACTCTTATTTTTATCAGGATGGTACTTCATGGCCAACTTGTGAAAGGCCTTCTTGATTTGGCGCTCTGATGCTGACTTTGGCACACCTAAGATATCATAGTAACTTTTTGAGGCCAAAATTAATTCGGTTATCATTAAAATGCAGATTGCAAAGATGAAAACTGACTGGGGAGTAGCCATTTCTAATATCCTAAAAAAGAAAAGAAAAAAAAAATATTATCCATGGAACTAATCTTAAGATTTTTCTTTTAAAAGAAACTGAATGAGCTTTTAGGATTCAAAGTATACTAATGCAGTATCAAAATGTTAAGCATATACAGTGCATCTTGTATCTATTTCCATGTTATTTCATTTATACAGGCCGCACTACCCCTAAATTGGTTGTAATCTTCTTGAGAGCAAATATAATTCAACCAAATTAAGAAAAATCTTTCTTGGCTTTGCCTTTCCACTAATACTCTGGCCATAAACACAGTAGTTACAAAAATATAGCTTAAAATGATCTCAGTATCTCAATCTTCCCTTCTAGAATTCATATTCTAAAGGGATTTTTAAAAAATTTTAACTTATTGGGAAAAAAGTACATTACCAAGGTAATCATCCCAGTATGTCTAAATTAGCAGTAATCTTCCCTCCCTAAGAAACTTTCAGTTTTCATTTCAGCAAGGTGAGCCAAGGATTGCACACAGAGAATCTCAATATCACATAATACTGACAACGCAACACAACAGAACGTAATCTCTTTTTTAAAAAAACTGTAAGATCCCAAATATTTAACAAAAAAGCATGGATAAACGAGTTTTGTTAAAAACTCATAATTAATAGAATTTAAGATTTCTGCGAAGGCTGCCAGACAAATGAACTTCCATAGTTTGTACTTTAGATAAGGTAAATTCTTACTTTCTAGCTTCTCAGAAGTCGTTAAAATGTTTCTCTAACCTTAAAGAAGTTTGAACCTAGAATTCAACTTAGAATTCTTGAGAGCACAGATTAAATGACTTGGGATTCAAGCGACCCTGTTTGTTGAACACCGTACCACAGGAGTCCTTAAGAACCTAGGATGACATAACACAGCGGACGAAAGACGCTCTGGTTTGTGCAAAGTGCCTGCGCTCCTCTCCTGCTTGCCCGTTCGGAGCGTAATTAGCAGATGGATTACTTCTTCCCAGAGAGTTACCCACAATCACGGGAACCAAGGATCAAGTACGAACTCTTGGTTTAAAGAACACAAACCGAGCGCGTACTGTGACGGATCCCTAGTCAAAGGGCGGGTCTAAAACTGACAGGGAGGCATCTTCCCAGTTTCATAAACCGTACTCCACAGTTTCAAGTTGAATATACCATACTCTCCTAAAAGACGGACTTTTGCGTTATACTGACTCCTCATTCCCAAAAGAGACCCGGCGGACGGCAAGCCTGGGCCTTACTCCCCAGAGCCAGGGGCTGGTTGGGCTGGACTCGCCCTGTCAGACCTTGCGCCGCCGTCCGGTTGTCCGCGGCTCGAGGTCCGGCCCTGGGAGGAGCTGCCCGACACCCGAGAAAGCCAGCGGCAGAACCCCCCAAAACACCGCACTACACCGTGCTTCGACCATCTCCTTTCTCCTATTCTCTTCCTCAAGAACACCAGGCAGCCCGAAGCCCTAGCGGCGACCGTGGCGGACACCGAGGCCTAAACCCCCTCCCGGAGACCTCGGCCTCATCCCTCATTCGCACCCTCCAGCTGCAGCTGCTCCTTCAGAGACCGGAGGCGCCGGCGATGCTGACCAGCTACTCCACAAGGCTGCGCGTCTCGGCCCCCCTAACCCCGGCCTCCGTGGCCTCCGGGAGCTGGTGCGCACCCACTGCCGCCTGTCCACCGACCTCACACTCCTGCCGTCGCCGCCGCGTCCCCTCACAGCCAGCTCCCCACAGGCGGGCCGGCCGCTGCTCGCGCCACCACCTCAGGAGAAGACCTACACGAAACGCTTTCCTATTGGCTCCCGCCTTCCCACCTGACCCTGGCGCCCTACGCGCACGTGGAAAACTGTTGTTGCTGCTCGGCCTGTGCGTCACTTCCGGCCCCAACCCCCGAAAGGGCCGTACTGAAGCCGGCAGAAGCGGAAGTGAGTCGAGGGTTGCACCGTCTTTCCGTTCCGCCCAGCCTGGCGCAGGCGCGGTGGCCCCGGCGGCCTGGATCTGCGGCCCCGCCTCAGCGAGGAAGGCCCGCCTGCGCCCCTCGGCGGCCTGGGTCTCCTGTGTCCTCGCCGCAGTGATGCCCCGCTATTGCGCAGCGATTTGCTGTAAGAACCGCCGGGGACGAAACAGTAAAGACCGGAAGCTGAGTTTTTACCCGTAAGTTGTCCCTAACGCAGAAGCGTCAGCTTGCCTTTGGGTCGCAGTCCTGTGGCGTTTGGGGTTGGGGTTTGGCGTATCTCCTGTCAGCTCTATAAATTCGTCCTTGGTTCTGCGGCCGTGTTCGGCTCCTCCGCGGGAGGAGGGCGCGAAGGCTCGAGTTCAGTTTACCTGGAAATGTTCTGACATTTCTAGGGAGGTCGCTGGGCGTGTGGCGAGGCGTTGGGGCCTGTTGGAGTGTTCATAGGGTGCCTAAAGCAGTCACGTTTGCGCGATGCTCCGTGGTTTTCAGAGCGTTTCCCCACCTCCCCGGGCCTCATTTCATTGACGACCTTAACCACCACTTCAGGTGCATCAAATGTGCCAAGTGGGAAGGTGCACTTAAAGTTAACGTACACTTGCAGTGAGTTAGGTCGCATAGTTGTTATTTAATTCCACTTTCTCCTGACGAAACTGAGGCCTTTGAGAAAGGTTAGGTAAGTGACCTTGAAAGTTTTGTGGCAGAGCCAGAATTACAACCTGTCTCCTGCTCAGGGCTCTAGATACTCTCCATTCGTTCGGAGAGCAGGGTAAGTAAGGGCTAACAGGTTTTCCCCGCTCTCCCAACGTAGAGCGTTACTCTGAAACCTTTCCTAAGCGAGGAAGCAGTTGCTTTTTTTTTTTTTTTTTTTCTCCTCTCTGTAAAAGCGAAAATCTTGTTCGGGCATCAGTACCTGTTAGACCTAACTCTCCTAAAAGTGAAGTGGCAGAAAGCGAACTTTGGAGACGTGGGGAATACCTGTATTCCAAATTACTGCGGCCACGAAATATTTTCGTGGAACCCGAGAAGTACCCATTTTTATCTGGAAGAATAGTGAAGCAGTATTGTATAATAAGTAAGAGGCCAGACTCCAAAGCCAGACTTAGGTTCAAATACTGGCTCCACTACTTTGTAGCTGAATAACCTTACGTAAATTATTTAACCTTTCTAGCTAAGACCTCCCATCTGTAAAGTGGAGGCACTAATAATACCTAATTCACACGTAGTGTGTGAAGACGTAAAATGGCGTTTGGCACTCATAACGTGCTTAGTGTTTATGAAAGTCAACGTATTTAGAATATTCTATTTCCTGTATTTAAAAATAATTAATTTAGCCCTAACCTGGTTGTCTTTAACTTTCTTTGAATTTTCACTAGCTATTTTGTGAAGCTTATTTGACTTTAGACCTAAAGCTTTCTGTTCACTAATAACTCAGCTGCTTTCCATTATCTTAACTAATGAAAAAAACTGATAAGTCCAAATAAATCACACCATGTGGCAATATTTCCAGGATTATCTTTATCGAAGCCCTTCCACAAGTTGCAAAGAGAGATTTTAGGGGGAGAAATATATGCTAGTATATTAATGGCTTTGGCTCTGAGGAGGTTTGTAGCAAAGGATCATGTTGAGCTTGATTTAACCCCATATTTTCCATATTTACTTGGCCTTGGATTTGGGGGTGTCATAACCTCAGACTAAAAATTCTTTAATCTTTGTGGACTGCATAGTTACTATTTTTAAGGAGGGAAAAATAATAATGCCAGAGGAAGTCAATTATAAAGAATTTTTTCCTCAAAATGAATTTACTGAAAGTGGAGTTTTTAAATGAGTTTTTGAAATTTCATGTGTAATCAGCGAACTAAAAATTGAATTAGTTTTATTCCTCTAATAGCACCAAACTTGAAGAATTGAATTTTCTCATACTAACACTATAGCAAGCTGCAAAATAAATTTATACTAATTTGAGAATTAAGTGAATATATACATATGGTGACCAGTTTATACCAGTGATTATTTTATGTTTTGGGGAGAATTAATAAGACAGAGAAACAAAATTACCAGTCAAACAAACTGAACCAATGTAGAGATACTAAGTTGTTCCAGAAACATATTCTAGGAGAGTTCTTAGAGATTTACCTGTTAAGAAAGCATTGCAATACAATTACCAATAAAGATATTCACAAAGTGTATTTTTTTAATTGTTTGATAACTCAGCATATAGGTACAATAGAAATAATTTACAAAGGGCATCCGTATACATGAAATAACATTTAAAAAAAATTTTTGTAAAAGGCATATTCTCATTTTAGCTATAACAGAAAAGGTATAAACTTATCTGTGGCTAGTAGAGTTCCAAGTCCTCTGAAAAGAAAATTCTTTTTGCCATTAAATGCCTTTTCTCGTTAGGCCTATCATACTTATAACCTAAGTCATTTATATATGTAAGGTTAAAAATTTTTCAAACCATGTATGAATATTATATCTATGGTAAAAACTTCCAAAGGCAGATAATCTGAGTTTTCCACGGAAGGATATCAGGGTTAAAAATTATTTCCTACAAAGTACCCAGACTCTTTTCATCTAACATCTTACAAAGTTATCAATATTTATTTTAAAAAATCGTGCTACTACGAAGCATAAATGGTTGTGATTGGGAGGAATGTATAACAGCTGCTTTTTGTATGAGAACCTTCTATGTTACTGTTTTTTAAAAATAGGAAATTATTATGTAGTATATGTGTCTTGGACTGTGTTCTTGTAAAATCTTCAAAAGAAGTATAAATCACTGTTGTTTAATACAGTTTAACTCAAACCTGATTAGACTGGTAGAATAAAGTTTTCTGTCAAATTCTGCCATTAGTCCAGTTTTACCCATAAAACACATTGTAGTACGTTAGAGCCAACTCTAAAAATCCAGGCTACTCAGTACAGGAACAACACGTATAAAGAGCTGTTTTACCTTTCTCTATCTTTTCTATTTGTTTCATATTATAAAATATCTGAGTCTGTCCTTTAACATGTTTAGTTCTTGTGTCAATTTCTCTTTCAGAACTTGAATACTTGAATTTTAGAGTTCCCAATCTACCCAAGCTGTAGAAGACTAGAAATATTGGACTAAGTTACAAATGGGTAGAATTGAGGCTGATTCCAGTGAAGAGAATGGAGGATTAGAAGTTTTATAAGATTGAGTACTCATTTTATGTCAGCTAAACCATTTGTTTGAATTAATGTCTCCATATTTTAAAAATACTAATGTAAGAGCTTGAAGTTTAATACTTCTTGAATTATAGACAAGAAACCGTTTGACTTGTTATATTACTATGAAATATATTTGAATAGGACTTTGTAGTTACAAAACTCTTCACTAGTTCTAGGCAAACTACACAACAGAATGAAAAAGAAATGTAATCCATAGCAAATATGAATAGATTTTATCCTCTGTAGTAGCATAGGTTTTACTTGAAGGGACTCTGAGTTATGTTCTACAAGCCACTCTTCTCAGACAAAAGCTTTGGCTACACATCTCATATCTTAGTCCTCTTTGCTGCAGAGATGATATGGTAGTAGTTGTCATGAAGATGCTATTGTATGGTAGGAGTGGTTGTCTTGCTTTTGTGGCACTTGACCCATAGGTTACCTATATGTGCAGGCCTGGAATCTGGCAAACTTGTTAAAATATAGCAAAGTTTTCCTTTTTTTACTTTCAGGTTTCCTCTACATGACAAAGAAAGACTTGAAAAATGGTTAAAGAATATGAAACGAGATTCATGGGTTCCCAGTAAATACCAGTTCCTGTGTAGTGACCATTTTACTCCTGACTCTCTTGACATCAGATGGGGTATTCGCTATTTGAAACAAACTGCAATTCCAACAATATTTTCTTTGCCTGAAGACAATCAGGTATTGGAGGCAGGGAGTAGGGGAGAAGGGGATAATGCTGAGCATGGTGGCAGATTGCAGGGTGGCAGGTAATCAGGTAGAGGGGATGAGAGGGAAAGATAACTGCTGGGAAAACACATATTTGAGAAAGAAAAACTAATTTGTGCTTTTACTGAATGTGTAATAATTTTTTAAAGATTTAAACCGTTTTGAAGCATAGCTTCAGAGGAGCCAAGGATAACACATACATAAATTATCAGGTTAAGTTATTAATGTAAATTAATGATCTAGATTTTTTACTGGTCTTGTGAGTGATCTCAGATTTTTCCCCATTATATTGATATATTGATTATGCGTAATGTTTTTTAAAAAATGCTTTCAAGTATATTTTGAGCTGTTATATACTGGAAACATTTTTTTAACTGAATAAAATTGCTTGGCCAGTATACTGCTCATAGTTGTACTGAAATAGTCAGCACTAACTAATAAGGGAACAAGCCTAGTGAGGACATCTTTATTAGAATTTGAAAATATTATTTTATAGGAGAAAGACCCTTCCAAAAAAAAATCTCAGAAGAAAAAATTGAAAGATGATAAAGAAATATGCCTAAAAGCCAAGTCAGAAGAGTCATTTTCATCAAATGAGCCAAAGAAGAATACAGTTGACACAGATGTCGTCCCTGAACATGCAGAATTACTTGATTCATCTGCCTTGGTAAAGCCACCAGATCCAAAAACAGAAAGTGTACAAAATAATGTATTAACTTTTAATCTGCTTAAACAAGATGCCAGAAAATCAGAACCTACCTTGGAAACATCAGTTAATCAAGACATAGGTATAGGTGGTTTTCACACATCTTTTGAGAATCTAAATTCTACAACTATTACTTTGACAACTTCAAATTCAGAAGGTATTCAGCAGTCTTTGGAAGCCCAAGAAGTGCTTGAAATAACTACCAATCATCTTGCTAACCCACATTTTACAAATAATTCTGTGGAAATTAAGTCAGCACAGGAAAATCCATTCTTGTTCAGCACAATTACTCAAAGAGTTGAAGAATTAAACACAAATAAAGAATCTGTTATTGCCATTTTTGTACCTACAGAAAATTCCAAACCTACAATTAATTCTTTTATACCTGCCCCCAAAGAAAAGGTGGAAATGGAAGAAGACATAGATGTTGAAGACTCATATAAGGATGTAGACTATGAGATGGAAGTTTTACAGATTGAGCATTCTTACTGCAGACAAGATGTAAGTAAGGAACATCTTTGGCAGAAAGTCTCTAAACTACATTCAAAGATAACTCTCCTTGAGTTACAAGAACAACAAACTCTAGGAAGATTGAAGTCTTTGGAAGCTCTTATAAGGCAGCTAAAACAGGAAAACCGGCTATCTGAAGAAAATGTCAAGATTATAGAAAACCATTTCACAACGTATGAAGTTACTATGATATAGATTAAAGAGGTTTTAAAGCTGTCACTTTTATGTAAGCTTTTTGTTTTTGCCAAACCAAATTATATGTAAAGCGAACCTTTTCCTGTGTAAAGTTCTTACCTTAATGAAGCTAAGCAAGTGCTCTAATGTTATGAACTGCATCCTGTTCTTATAATGCTCATTTTTGAGAAAAACTAGAGAGTTGTTGGGTAGAAGAAGTTTCATTACTTGTTACTTTTCCAAATTTGAAGTTAAAATGTAGTGAATAAATAATATGATTAAGTCGTAAAATGAGAGAACACGGATATGGTAAACAAGAGCCCAGAATAGAAATCAGGCTCAGGAATCAGTCTTGGTTCTACCGTTGACATGTGACTTGGACAACTTACTTATCAAGATTCTCAGTCTCTAATCTGTAAAAAGAGGGCACTTAACTAGATCTCTAACATAGTCTGTTTCTTTATAATTTCTTCCCTTTCTAGTTAGATACTTTTAATAGAACAAGTTTTCTATATGATAATCTTATACTTACATAAAACTAGATGCTGGCTAGCATTTGATATTATTAACTGTTGGATTCTTCTCAATATTTATTAAATTATGTGTTGCTTGGCCTTTGGGCTATAGTTTTCTATGTTATAAAGGAAAATACTCCAGTTACAGTTTTATTCCAATTGAACTAAAATAAGGAATCAACCATTAGCCCAGTTCTTAGGAGAGGTACTTTAAACTTGAAAGAATATGTACCTTATATGTGGCAGACCATCATAATACACAGTCATTTAAGTTTCTTGACACCTTGTATTTAAGGTTATATTTATAAACCAAAAATTTCAATGGGGTTAATTTTTTTAATACTTTTTAAAAATTATGGTTTTTATCTATTTAATATGTGTAACTTTTTAAAATGTGTGCATATGTCATTTTAAAATTCCAGAATGATAGAGTAATACTTAATGTTACACCTTCCCACTTACATGTATTTTAGTAAAAGAAATTATAGATAGGTGGTGATGACCTTGGAGAGACAAGTAGGAAAGAGAAATAATGGTGATAGAAATAAAATGAAACGTAAAAGTGGAGACATAGTCGTAACAACACAAATGTGAAAAATAGATGATCCCTTAGAATTGGCAGTTAATATAATTAAATATGTTACTCTTTATGGTGTTAAGCAAATTCCTGTCAGCCTGATTCTTAGTTTTCTCATCTGTTATATAAAAAATACTGTTACCTATCTTGAAGGATGGTTTTTTGAATTCTGTAAGGTAGTAAATGTGTTTTTGGTGCCAGAAAATAGGAGGTGCTCAATAAATATTAGTTGACTACACAGCAAATAGTATTTTGTAAATAGTGTTTTGTAAATGGATGATTATTTGGGGCCATATGTCACTTAGTTTTTTTAGGCTAATAAAATTAATTAGTATTATATGAATGTGTGTCAGCTAATTATAAAAAGTTGATTAGAGGTGTCCTTATTGTGTGACTGGGGGGCAAAAATCCTTAAAAATTTTGCATAAATAATGTGTATATAATTGGTAAAGTTGATGTGATGTTATTTTTAAGTTGCATTTTGCTGGTATTTAAAATAAATAATATAGATGTAAATAGCCTTTTTAAGTCATTATAAAATATGTTGTACGTTGTAGTTATTTTCTATTTAAAGTTATAGTTTACTCAGGAATAATTTAAACTAGTTGTGTTTCTTTAAACTACTAAATTATAAGTATTTAAGATACTTTCTTGGCTTTTCTATATTCAGTTCAGAATGTTCCCAGTCTAACTCAGTTCACCAATAAATTTTATTTGGGGGTTCTGACCAACTTTATTTCTTTCTTATATTCTTGCAGGAGCCTCTTAACTAATAGTACCTATATTTTCAATCTCCTGCTTCCATATCTTCCTGGACTCTGCTATCAGCTTTTTACCTAACCTATAGATCTAGCTGTATCACCTGCACACCACCTAACTTTCCTAGCTCAGAAATCTGTAATCACTCTTTAATACCTACAGAGTAAAGCAAAACTTGTTACTATCATGTATATGATCCATCCGTGATTCTGTTCATCCTGTGTTCTAGCCACACTGGACTTCTTAGCATTTCTCAAACATGCTAGACAGGTACTTGTTTTTGTGTCTTCTTATTTTATTCCCTAAATTCAACCAGTCTGTTAAAATTGTATTTCGGTTTTGTTGGAATGTCATCCCTTCTTACCAGTCAAAATTGTTTTTTCTCTGTTCCTACAGGGCTTTGTCTTATAACACTGAGCTTTGTTTTATAACACTGTAACAGTGTTTATACTGTTTGTATATCATGATGTTATCCATGGCTTTCTCTTCGACTGGACTGTATGCTTTTTGAAAGCAGAATTTTTATTCACTTTGTTTCTTTGACAATGTAATATTAACTCAATAAATGTTTGGATGAATATTTTGAATTTGCCTACTTAGAATTTCTTGGTTCTGGTCACCTAAAATCAAGAACCTTCTTAACAAATATATCCTTGATACCTTGAGAATGATTAGGGAAGGATATAGATCTTCATATAATCTTCAAAACATTCCATGTTTCCAATGGACAGTACCATTTACCAGTTATCTTCTATGCCACCTATTAACTGATTTTTGTTGTAGAAGGCTATCCCCACCACAGACTATTTCCTACTTTCTATCTGATAGTTAAAAAGGAAATAAGTCTAAGGAAGCTGTTTATGCCTACATGTTAGGGAGATTGGTTAAGTCAAATTTAGAAAGACTTCATCATATAAATAATATGTGACGTTGATCTAAACATCAAGCAGGTTTTGGCAAGGGGCAGTGGTGGTTTTTGGTTTTTTGGCTATGCATTTCAAAAATTTTGACGTTTTAAGGATGCTTATACATAAGGCATGAATACCACTTTGTTCTTGGTTTGTAAATTAACTTTTATAAACTTTCTTTTTTATACATAAAACCAAGGGTTTTTTTGTTTTCGTTTATTTATTTATTTATTTTAGGCTGTGTTGGGTCTTCTTTTCTGTGCGAGGGCTTTCTCTAGTTGTGGCAAGCAGGGGCTACTCTTCATTGCAGTGCACGGGCCTCTCACTGTCGCGGCCTCTCTTGTTGTGGAGCACAGGCTCCAGACGCGCAGGCTCAGTAGTTGTGGCTCACGGGCCTAGTTGCTCCGCGGCATGTGGGATCTTCCCAGACCAGGGCTCGAACCCGTGTCCCCTGCACTGGCAGGTGGATTCTCAACCACTGCGCCACCAGGGAAGCCCCAAAACCAAGTTTCTTAAGGCTACCTTTGTATTCTCTCCTGTACCTCTTGAGCCTTGAACTTTGACCCCTGCAGCAATAAAGCAGCACTTCTGTGACACACACAAGGTCATTTTTTTTTAAGAAAAAGAATGCACAGAGTTGTTACATTTTTAAGTGCTGCATTCAAAAGATACAGTTACTCAGAATTCTCTAGTTTGAATACATTCTTGCAGAGTATCCCTACTGTAATTTGTGATATGATGCTGTGCCCTAAAATGTATTTCCTTTACTAATGGACAGTTTATTATGGCACATCAGCACGATTTCTTTGGATGATACACCACTACATTCTGTTAATCATTAGGTGTGACTGAATTTCTTTTGCAGTTATTAAAAAAAAAAATCTCAACTTTCTAAATATGCAGAATAAATCTTTTTAAAATAAATAAAAACATCAAGCAGGGAACTTTTCTACATATTTTCGATCTTGAAAAAAAATCAGCCATGTATTAAGAGTTGGAATATTAATGTGCAGATAAATTTTTCTGTTTCTAGCTAAATTGAACAGTTCTGCCAACTAATTTGGTGTTCAGGTACATCTTTCTTTTTTAGATTATGCTATTTTGTATTTTTGTGGGTGAGGTGGGTGGGTAGAAACACTCGTTCACAATTGTCAGAGGGAAAAAGCTACAGAGAAGGTTGGGGGGTGGGGGTGGGAGACAAGATGTATCTGTATAAGACATAAGTTCCTTCAAGGAAGGGTCTTTGTTTCATTTATCATTTTAACCAATTCTCCACCCTCTGGCTTTTTGGTTACTTGACCACCTTATCTCCAGTGAACTTTTCCTCCATTCCTCTTCAGCCACCTCATTTCTGTGGTCAGTGGTAGACCTTTGTCATCACCAGTACTTGCATCCCATTGAAAAATGTCAACTTCAAGCTCCTCATTCTGACCACCACCTTCTATTGTTTAGCACAGTTATGGGAACAACTCACACTGCAACCAACCACTCTTCCACAGTCTATCATCCCTGTAGTAGGTTCTATTTTCCAAATAATGGCTACAAAATATATCTCATCCTGTATTCTCTTCCGCAGTGTATGACCTTGCCACTCCCTTATCAAGAGGTGGAGTTTATTTCTCTACCTTTTTTTTTTTTAGTAAATATTTTATTTACTTTTGGCTGTGTTGGGTCTCTGTTGCTGCACGTGGGCTTTCTCTAGTTGAGGCAAGCGGGGCTACTCTTCGTTGTGGTGCGCGGGCTTCTCATTGCAGTGGTTTCTCTTGTTGCAGAGCACAGGCTCTAGGCACGCAAGCTTCAGTAGTTGCGGCATGTGGGCTCAGTAGTTGTGGCTCTCGGGCTGTAGAACACAGGCTCAGTAGTTGTGGTGCATAGGCTTAGTTGCTCCATGGCATGTGGGATCTTCCCGGACCAGGGCTCGAACCCATGTCCCCTGCATTGGCAGGTGGATTCTTAACCACTGCGCCACCAGGGAAGCTCTCTCTACCTTTTTTTAATCTGGAGGAGCGTGTGACTGCTTTGATCAGTAGAATACAGTGAAAGTGACACTGCCAGTTCCAGACTCAGCCCTTAATGGGCGTGGCAGCTTTCACATCCTCTTTGGAGCTTTTGCTTCCTCTTGGAATGCCAGGTGCCATGTAAGATGTGTGATTACCCTGAGATCATGCTGGAAAAGCAAAGTCACATGGAGAAACTCTGGAGAATGAGATATCAGACGCACGAAGAAGCCACCTTGGAAATTGATTCTCCAGCCCCAGTGACTGGAGACTCAAAATGCAGCAAATGCAGCCACCTAGCTAAGCTCTTCCTGAATTCCTTAATCACAAAATTGTAAGCAAAATGTTTCTTTTGGGGTGGATTTTTAGGCAGTGTTTAGGCTGTGTTTTCCAGAGAAACACGCTGTTGTTCATGCTGAGATATTCCAAGGTCTGCAGTTGGCAAGCTAGGGACCCAGGAGAGCCATTGGTGTAGTTGTAGTCCAAGTCTGAAAGCCTAAGAACCAGGAGAGCTGATTGTGTAGTTCTAGTTCTATCTCCAGTTCAGTTCTCCCTTGTGCTGCTCCCTTCCCCTCCTACTACCCCTTCCTCCTCCCCCAAGCTAAGGATCTCATCACATGATTCACTGAAAAAAAAAAAATTATAAACACCTCTATAAACCAAAACAATAGAATATTATACAGTAGTTAACATGAATGAACTAGATTTACATGCATCAACATGAATAAATACCCAAACTATGTGAAAAAAGGTAAGTTACAAAAGGTTTGGTAACAGTCTACTACTTAATTAAAATTTTAAAATACACCAAACAGTAATACATGTTGCTTATATTTACATTCCTATGTAAAGGATAAAAACACACCAACTTCAGGATAATGATTACCTCAGGAGGCAAGAAGGGGTGACGGTGGAGAGATTTTATGTGTCACTTCTTTAAAAAAAAAAGTGAGCTAAATAAAGATTACAAAATATTATCTATTTAATAGGTAGAGGTTTGCTTTACTATTTTTAAAATGTTTCAGAATTTAAAATTACATATTTTAGTTGAAATGACAAAAGAGCGTGTTAGGCTTATTAAAGTCACTCTAAAGGTCAACTCTGATTAGACATCATTCTTATAGTTTTTTTTTTTTAAATTTTTATTTATTTATTTATTTTTGGCTGTGTTGGGTCTTCGTTTCTGTGCGAGGGCTTTCTCTAGTTGCGGCAAGTGGGGGCCACTCCTCATCGCGGCGCGCGGGCCTCTCACCATCGCGGCCTCTCCCGTTGTGGAGCACAGGCTCCAGACGCACAGGCTCAGCAACCGTGGCCCACGGGCCTAGCTGCTCCGTGGCACGCGGGATCCTCCCAGACCAGGGCTCGAACCCATGTCCCCTGCATTGGCAGGCAGATTCTCAACCACTGCGCCACCAGGGAAGCCCCTATAGTTTTGTTTTGATTGCTCTTTGTTTTAAGAACATTTGAGGGGGAGTGGGGATTTACAGTGAAAGACTTGATGATTTGGATTCAATAAACTTGGGTTTGAAGTTAGGCACTATGGTAGGCAGAAGAATGCTCCTCTAACTCACTAAAACTCTGAAAAGGGGCAATTTCCCTTTTAATAAGTGGTTGAAGTGGCGTGGAGTGGGGTGCG
Source organism: Balaenoptera acutorostrata (assembly GCF_949987535.1). Taxonomy (NCBI): domain Eukaryota; kingdom Metazoa; phylum Chordata; class Mammalia; order Artiodactyla; family Balaenopteridae; genus Balaenoptera; species Balaenoptera acutorostrata. Next base: position 41,456,708 of record NC_080070.1, read on the forward strand.
GGCAGGCAGAGCAGCTAACTGACTTCTTTAGTTCTCTGCAGCAGTAAAATGTGAGCCAAATGAGGATGACATTTTGCATATCATTTTCCCACTTGCTAGCAAATTCTAGTTTCATCTCTCTCCTCTGAGCTTGTAATGACGCACTGGCCCACTTCTCTACTCCCAGAGAAAATAAGAACCAGGCAGTACTGGAGAGGATAACATAAAACCTTTACAGGCGTGAGAGTAAGTTTAACTCTAATATGAACTAATCAACTAAATTGTTCTAATATAAATTTAGAGCTATTTCCATCCCCAATTTTGAAATAACCTAGGTTTAATTAATATATATATTTAATACTTTAATAAAAGAAGCTTTAACATAATAATCTCACTTTACTCACAATCTCAGGGAAACCCTAAGGACAGCCCATCATTAATCATCATTAATCTGTCACCAGCACCTCAGTGGTTTTGTTCCAAGGTTCAGGTTTTTGATAGTCTTCTCTATGGCATGTATATAAATAGTATGCATTGTGTAATTAAATATGGTGACCTATTCTGCATCACTAGTAAACTTAATCACCTATTCCCTCTCTGTAAATTCTACACCTTCTGGATAATGGAAAAGAAACATTTTCTTATATTTTATACTAGAGAGAATTCATTCCCTCAAATGGACATTCCTTTTCAGACTCTCCTTCTGTCTCCCACACTCTAATATGTACTAATCAACTAAATTGTTTTAATATAAATTTAAAGCTATTTCCATCCCCAATTTTGAAATAAATAACCTAGGTTATTAATTAATATGACATTATACAAATTTAATACTTTAATAAAAGAAGCTTTAAAATAGTCTCACTTTACTCACAATCTCAGAGAAACCCTAAGGACAACCCATCATTAATCTGTCACCAACACCTCAGTGGTTTTGTTCCAAGGTTCAGGTTTTTAATAGTCTTCTCTATGGCATGTATATAAATAGTATGCAGTGTCTAATTAAATATGGTGACCTATTGTTCTGCATCACTAGTGAACTTAATCACCTGTTCCCTCTCTGTAAATTCTACACCTTCTAGATAATGGAAAAGAAACATTTTCTTATATTTTCATACTAGAGAGAATTCATTCCCTCAAATGGACATTCCTTTTCAGACTCCCCCTCTGTGTCCCCCACACTTATGCCAAGGGCTCCAGATTGCCCTGGATCCCAGAGTCTTGGGCCATGGTATCGACGATCTCATGTATCTGTGCCATTAGTTTTATTAGTGTTAGCTTTTCCATTCACGACTGTGTTTTGTCTTCTCTTCAGGCATTGTAATATAGTGTTGTATTTTTGTCAGGTGTAAGATCATTGAATGACCCTATGTTTTAGAAAGGCTTGATTACATACATTCAGGTAATGGAAATGTGATGAATATTCACTATTGGAACTGGAACCTACAGATTCTAAAATATATGAGATTTTTTTTTAATTTTATTTATTTATTTTTGGGCCACACCATGTGGCATGCGGGATCTTAGTTCCCCAACCAGGGATTGAACCCATGCCCCCTGCAGTGGAAGCGTGGAGTCCTAACCACTGGACTGCCAGGGAATTCCCAGAAATGTATTTTAAATGTTCTTATAGATGTCTTTTAAATTAAGAAATTTTAACTTAAATAGTCTAACAAATTAGCAAAATATCTTATGTTGGGTGAACTATTAACGTATTCTTCTCTTGAGTTATTTTTAGTAAAATATATTACCTAAGGGGATAAAAATATTAAAACTACTTTTTAATTCTCTGATAATCACACAGGGATGCTATATTAATAAACACATATTTAGATTTTTCTGTATATTTGAAATGTATGCTTTATTTGATATTTAAGAGAAAATATATGATAAATAATTTTATTGATTATTATATATTGATTATAAAGTGGATTTTTCACAATGTGCTGGATTAAGAGTGATGTGGATTTTGCCCCCAAAACAACATTCTGCCCTTAGAAATGACTTAAATGTGATTATTTTCATCTTAGGCGTTAAAATGTATGCCACTTTTTCCTTTGAAAGAAGATGTTAAAGAATCTGTTGTTCCTAAATAATCAATAAATTTGACTGTTTTTAATGGTCACTGATTAGCATTTTGGTACTATAACTCAGGTAGTCATGCTTTAACAATGCCAGTATTATATGTACCAATAATCCAATAAAATCTATAGTGAAAATTTCTAAATGATGAATGAATGTATATGTGGATTAAAGGTAAAAATAAAGCCTGGAGAAGTTATGGAGCAAAAATGAAATGGAATTTCATCATGTATTAAGTATTAAGTTCAAAGCAATTTATTATTTTTGAATCTTTCTATTCCACTTTGTCTTGATAAATATAGCTAAAGAGTAAAAGGAAAGTTCTGAAAGGGAGGATATATACTAGGAACAGACTAGGATGGTCAAGAATGAGGAGGTTAGGTATGGAAATAAAGAGAAAAAGAAGTTGATTTCTGTGAATCACAAATGAAAAAGTGACAGTAAACTTCAAATAAACAAGTCCAGTGTTATGGGCTAAATTGTGTCCCCTACCCCTGAATTCAGATGTTGAAGCATTAAAAAACAGTACCTTAGACTGGGACTGTATTTGGAGATAGGGCCTTTAAAGAGGTGATTTAGTTAAATAAAATGAGGCCATTAGATTGGGCCCTAATCCAATCTGACTGGAGTCTTTATAGGAAGAGGAAATTTCAACACACACAGAAACACCAGGAATTTGAGAGCACAGAAAGACCACGTGAGTTACACAGTGAGAAGGCAGTCTGCTGCAAACGAAGAGGAGAAGCCTCAGGAGAAACCAAACCTGCTGATACCTTGGTCATGCCTCCAAAACTGTGAGAAAATAAATTTCTGTTGTTTAAGCCACTCAGTCTCTGGTATTTTATCATGGCAGTCCTAGAAAACTAATACATATAGGAAGTTGGTTATCCAAATAATAGTCATTTAAAAAATTCATAACAAAGGAAATAGTAAAAGAAATAGTACAAGAAAATCTTCTAGAATTGAACATGTATTTCCAGATAGAAAGACCCGTCATGTGCTGAAAACAGTGGATGAAAATAGATACACCAAGGCAGATTATTTGTAAAGGTCAGAACTTTAGACACAAAATGAGGACTTTCAGCAAGAAAGCACATGCAACACAAAAGTTCAAGAATAGAACAGCTTCAAACCCCTGAATGGCTACCCTGGAAGCAAGAAGACAAGAGATCAATGATTTGAAAACTATGAGGAAAAAAGTTCTAAGATCAAATTCTATATCCAAATTCTCAAAATATTGCCTCCTCTGTACCCTTTCCAAGGACGCTATTGGAAAATATGTCCTAGGGAAATAAGGCCATAAAAGAAAATCAAGAGAATGGTTAATCTAGAATGATTTAATTTATCATTAAACTGATCAAGAGATTAAAAGTAGGAAAAAGGAAATTCAAATCAAGAAAGAAACAAAGGAAATCCCGAGTTGGTGGTGAAGGGCAGTCCCAACATGACAGCTGGACTACAGATCTAGAGAGCCAGCAGTCCAAATTGTAGTAGATCAGATAGCTCAGGGATAGAGTTCTTCAAGAAGATGAACATTGATAGAATGACTAATGTGTTGAACATCTTCAGAGGAAACTTACATATCTAGGGTAGAATTTAGAGTTGAGTTAATATTAAGTACAGAGAAAACTATCCAGACAGACAAATATTGAGGCAAAATGTATAGGAAAGTTCAAGCCATCATATCTTAGTACATAACTGCATTTACATGGTCAAAATATTGTAAATACAACATAAGCACTGACAGAATGGGAAGATGAGGTATGGCATGGGAGGGATGTGTGTATGTGTGCATATGTTTATGCTAAGGCCAGGAACAAGGGGTTGGAAGATGAGGTAATTAAAGAGAGCAAAATCCTCATCGACCATAGTAGGATATCAAAAGATAATGCCTGAATGCAAAAACTTTAAAATGCAAATTAAGTGTGTTATTTTGAGGTAATACACAAAGAATCTGCATTTATCATTGGAAGGGGTTGACTCCAGGGAGCAGGTAATGAAGGACAGCAGTTTTTGTAACAAGACTCATAGAATGCTGACATTTTAAGCACATGTGTAAGAGATATGGGCTAGCTCCTATTCATCCTTCAGGACTGACCTGTTCATTATTTTATTTAGAAAGCCTTCATTTGCCCTTCCAGATGCCCTTCTTATTTACTCTATTTGCTGCCTTTACTTACCCTGTCATAATACCTATCATCTAGTATCATTATTGCTCTTTACTTGTTTTCATACCCCCAATGTAAGTTTTCATACCCTTAACGTGTGTTTATTTTACAAGCTTTTTACCTTCATTGCCTAGCACAATTCTTAGTACGTAATAGGAGTTCCATAAATATTTGTCAAGTGAATAATAGCACCTACTAAACCGTATTTCAGGAACTATTTGCTGGGTCTAATTCTGGCTCCACATTGAGACAGCCACCAAATAAATTAACCAATTTGCAGCTCCATGAGTATATTATTGCCCCATTATTCAGGTAGGCTCTGTTAAATCATTAACGTGAATTGTAATGTAAATAATGCTACTTTAAATCTTTTATGGCATGCCATAAACAGTACCTAGTAAAGGTGAAGTAGCATTCCTTCTAGACTAGTGTTTTGTAACTTGGAGGTCTTTGGGAAGCCTCTAGGAATGTCACTGGATGCCCTAAAATTTAATGCAAAATTTTGTGTGCAGGAATTTTTCTGGAAAGAGAACCCATAATTTCTGTTAAATTAGGAAAGGGACAAATGATTCCAAAAAATTTAAACAGCACTGGTCAGGGCAATATTGCCTTACATTTCACATTGTGCCATTTTTTAGAGAGGCATAGAGCTCTTTACCTATTTTATTCTCTAAAAACCTTGAAACATAGAGAGGGGAAAGCTACTATCCTAGATTTGAGTACACAAAAACCACCAATTCAGTTTTGTGATTTTTATTCATCGGGAGTAAAACTAGGACTGAAAAAAAATTGACCCATATCCAAAAGCAGGCTGGGTAAATTCTACACGAGAATTCTTATGAGTTTTAGACCAGTGTTGTTTCACATTTTATGGAAAATAAATTTTTATGTTCAAATTACTATATAGAATGTCAGAAAATTTATTTCAGATATTAAATATTATTTTTAATTATTAGAAAATACTGTGTAAGTTCAATTCATTTGTTTCTTGGTTGCTGAAATATAATTCGAAATGAGAAGCAATGGAGCAGGAGCCAAATTCAGAGCAAGCCTAATTTTTTTTTTTTTTCAGTGCATGGTTTAGGATTTCCATTAATAAAAAGGCATGGTGTTTAAATATGCACAGTGGACTAGAACATCATAAATGTGAAATGAGGTTAATTTTATTGAGATTTCAACCTTGCTTAGTCTAGGTAAAAATGAATTCACTGTTATGAGACTAGAACATATCTAAACCACAGATGAAAAAGAAGTCAGTCAGTTCAATGATGTGGTATTAAACTATGAGAAGAAATTTTTGAGAGAGTGAGGAGGGAAGGGCAAAAAGACACCATTCCAATTATTCAAATAATTCCCAGAAGGTCATTAAATAAGAAAGCATGCATCTATTTCTCTTTGGAACATCAAGTAATATGTTAAAGAGATGTTTATTTTGCCGTGTTAAAATTTGGTGATTTGGAGGTTTGAAACATCCTTCAGCATATCAACTTTCAGTTCACCTGATTAGTTTCATTAATTTGGGAAATGATAAAATGCAAAGGGAAATAATGTAGTGGGATATAGGAGAGGCACAGAGGTAGGACTCAGAAGACCTGAAAAATCCAGTTTCCTGAGTAATAAAATTCTAGTCTTCTTTGTCAGTAGGCAGAAGCGCATTAGTGGAAAAACCACGGAAATGCATTTCTGAAAAAAAGAAGTACTGTAAACAAAGCCTTTTAATGAGGGAAAAAAAGACAAAAAGCCAGTCCAAGGCACAATGAGGTAAACTGCTCCTTTGTAAGCAACAGCAAAATACTGAAGGTCAAGAGATGCCGCTGCTAATACTATTGAATGGAGGACCCTGGTTTTAACACATAGTGTTTGGCATGGGAGAAATTGCTTCCAACTTAGACAAAATGGTACCACACATCTCATCTGTCTTTCATCTTCATTTTGTTAATCTGGAAAGAACTGAACCAGAACTTCCTGGGGGTTGGTTGGTCCTATGTATCACTGAGGAACAGGTTTAAATGTTACCTCTTCCAAGAGGTAACAACACACACAGACACACACACACACTGATGCACACACACAGATATTCGTACCAGTCAGTTATTCACTCTGTCTTCGCAGACTCTATTCATATCATTAATATAACTAAATCATTCTTTGTCATAGCTACCTCCTTATGTATCAGTCTCTGTTTAGACTGCAAGTTCCTAAGAGGTGGGGACCAAAACTTATCTTTGTCAGTGTGAGGGAGAAGAAATCCTTATACCCTCTACCATCCGACATACACATGGGAGAACTCACTGTGATGGGTAACTCAAAGGTATGGGCAGAACTTGGGGCTTATATGGTTTCTTAGCAAGGAAAAGTGACAAGACAAAGGAAAAGGGGTTTAGGTCTTTAGAGGCAGCAAACTGGGGAAAGGTGAATATATGGTGCTGGGGGAGGGAATGAATGGCAGATAAAGGCTCTTTAAGTGAGTTTTGTTACGTAGATTTCTGTGGTGCTGATAAGAGTCTGGGGTTGTCACTGGTGGTTAAGAATCTTCCTGTCCTTCCTAGCAGAAAGAAAGAGGACAGACAGTTTTTTATGTATCTGCATCCTCTCAATTGCCTGCAGCTCAAAACAGTCCTTAGTCAAAGTGGTATATTTTGGGGTATCATACTTTGAATGCCTTAAGCACCTAGTAAGCCCTCAATTAAGTTGTGGAAAAACCTAATAATATGCTATATCTAGTGGCGGTATTTGAATGATAGATGATTTTTTTTTCTTTTTTATACCAGGATCTTATTAGTCATCCATTATATACACATCAGTGTATACATGTCAGTCCCAATCTCCCAATTCATCCCACCACCACCCCACCCCCACTTTCCCTCCTTGGTGTCCATAACTTTGTTCTCTACATCTGTGTCTCTATTTCTACCCTGAAAACTGGTTCATCTGTACCATTTTTCTAGGTTCCACATATACGTGTTAATATACGATATTTGTTTTTCTCTTTCTGACTTACTTCACTCTGTATGACAGTCTCTAGATCCATCCATTTCTCTACAATTGACCCAATTTCGTTCCTTTTTATGGCTGAGTAATATTCCATTGTATACATGTACCACCTCTTCTTTATCCATTCGTCTGTCGATGGGCATTTAGGTTGCTTCCATGACCTGGCTATTGTAAATAGTGCTGCAGTGAACATTGGGGTGCATGTGTCTTTTTGAATTACGGTTTTCTCTGGTATATGCCCAGTAGTGGGATTCCTGGGTCATATGTTAATTCTATTTTTAGTTTTTTAAGGAACCTCCCTACTGTTCTCCATAGTGGCTGTATCAATTTACATTCCCACCAACAGTGCAAGAGGGTTCCCTTTTCTCCACACCCTCTCCAGCATTTGTTGTTTGTAGATTTTCTGATGATGCCCATTCTAACTGGTGTGAGGTGATACCTCATGGTAGTTTTGATTTGCATTTCTCTAATAATTAGGGATGTTGAGCAGCTTTTCATGTGCTTCATGACCATCTGTATGTCTTCTTTGGAGAAATGTCTATTTAGGTCTTCTGCCCATTTTTGGATTGAGTTGTTTGTTTTTTTAATATTGAGCTGTTTATATATTTTGGAGATTAATCCTTTGTCTGATGATTCATTTGCAAATATTTTCTCCCATTTGAGGGTTGTCTTTTCATCTTGTTTGTAGTTTCCTTTGCTGTGCAAAAGCTTTGAAGTTTCATTAGGTCCCATTTGTTTATTTTTGTTTTTATTTCCATTACTCTAGGAGGTGGATCAAAAAAGATCTTGCTGTGATTTATGTCAAAGAGTGTTCTTCCTATGTTTTCCTCTAAGAGTTTTACAGTGTCTGGTCCTGCATTTAGGTCTCTAATCCATTTGGAGTTTATTTTTCTATATGGTGTTAGGGAGTGTTCTAATTTCATTTTTATACATGTAGCTGTCCAGTTTTCGCAGCACCACTTATTGAAGAGACTGTCTTTTCTCCATTGTATATCCTTGCCTCCTTTGTCATAGATTAGTTGACCATAGTTGTGTGGGTTTCTCTCTGGGCTTTCTATCTTGTTCCATTGATCTATATTTCTGTTTTTGTGCCAGTACCATATTGTCTTGATTACTGTAGCTTTGTAGTATAGGCTGAAGTCAGGGAGCCTGATTCCTCCAGCTCCGTTTTTTTCCCTCAAGACTGCTTTGGCTATTCGGGGTCTTTTGTGTCTCCATACAAATTTTAAGATTTTTTGTTGTAGTTCTGTAAAATATGCCATTGGTAATTTGATAGGGATTGCATTGAATCTGTAGATTGCTTTGGGTAGTAGAGTCATTATCACAATATTGATTCTTCCAATCCAAGAACATGGTACATCTCTCCATCTGTTGGTATCATCTTTAATTTCTTTCATCAGTGTCTTACAGTTTTCTGCACACAGGTCTTTTGTCTCCCTAGGTAGGTTTATTCCTAGATATTTTATTCTTTTTGTTGCAATGGTAAATGGGAGTGTTTCCTTAATTTCTCTTTCAGATTTTTCATCATTAGTGTATAGGAATGCAAGAGATTTCTGTGCATTAATTTTGTATCCTGAAACTTTACCAAATTCATTGATTAGCTCTAGTAGTTTTCTGGTGGCATCTTTAGGATTCCCTATGTATAGTATCATGTCATCTGCAAACAATGACAGTTTTACTTCTTCTTTTCCAATTTGTATTCCTTTTATTTCTTTTTCTTCTCTGATTGCCGTGGTTAGGACTTCCAAAACTATGTTGAATAATAGTGGTGAGAGTGGACATCCTTGTCTTGTTCCTGATCTTAGAGGAAATGCTTTCAGTTTTTCACCATTGAGAATAATGTTTGCTGTGGGTTTGTCGTATATAGCCTTTATTATGTTGAGGTAGGTTCCCTCTATGCCCACTTTCTGGAGAGTTTTTATCATAAATGGGTGTTGAATTTTGTCAAAAGCTTTTTCTGCATCTATTGAGTTGATCATATGGTTTTTATTCTTCAATTTGTTAATATGGTGTATCACATTGATTGATCTGCATATATTGAAGAATCCTTGCATCCCTGGGATAAATCCCACTTGGTCATGGTGTATGATCCTTTTAATGTGTTGTTGGATTCTGTTTGCTAGTATTTTGTTGAGGATTTTTGCATCTATATTCATGAGAGATATTGGTCTGTAATTTTCTTTTTTTGTAGTATCTTTGTCTGGTTTTGGTATCAGGGTGATGGTGGCCTCACAGAATGAGTTTGGCAGTGTTGCTTGCTGCACAATTTCTTGGAAGAGTTTGAGAAGGATGGGTGTTACCTCTTTTCTAAATATTTGATAGAATTCACCTGTGAAGCCGTCTGGTCCTGGACTTTTGTTTTTTGGAAGAGTTTTAATCACAGTTTCAATTTCATTGCTTGTGATTGGTCTGTTCATATTTTCTATTTCTTCCTGGTTCAGTCTTGGAAGCTTATACCTTTCTAAGAATTTGGCCATTTCTTCCAGGTTGTCCATTTTATTGGCATAGAGTTGCTTGTAGTAGTCTCTTAGGATGCTTTGTATTTCTGCTGTGTCTGTTGTAACTTCTCCTTTTTCATTTCTAATTTTATTGATTTGAGTCCTCTCTTTTTCTTGATGCGTCTGGCTAATGGTTTATCAATTTTGTTTATCTTTTCAAAGAACCAGCTTTTAGTTTTATTGATCTTTGCTTTTGTTTTCTTTGTTTCTATTTCATTTATTTCTGCTCTGATTTTTATGATTTCTTTCCTTCTACTAACTTTGGGTTTTGTTTATTCTTCTTTCTCTAGTTCCTTTAGGTGTAAGGTTAGATTGTTTATTTGAGATTTTTCTTGTTTCTTGAGGTAGGCTTGTATAGCTATAAACTTCTCTCTTAGAACTGCTTTTGCTGCATCCCATAGGTTTTGGATCGTCATGTTTTCATTGTCATTTGTGTCTAGGTATTTTTTGATTTCCTCTTTGATTTCTTTAGTGATTTCTTGGTTATTTAGTAACATATTGTTTAGCCTCCATGTGTTTGTGTTTTTTACATTGTTTTCCCTGTAATTCATATCTAATCTCATAGCGTTGTGGTCAGAAAAGATGCTTGATATGATTTCAGTTTTCTTAAATGTACTGAGGCTTGATTTGTGACCCAAGATGTGATCTGTCCTGGAGAATGTTCCGTGTGCACTTGAGAAGAAAGTGTAATCTGCTGTTTTTGGATGGAATGTCCTATAAATATCAAATCTATCTGGTCTATTGTGTCATTTAAAGCTTCTGTTTCCTTATTTATTTTCATTTTGGATGATCTGTCCATTGGTGTAAGTGAAGTGTTAAAGTCCCCGACTGTTATTGTGTTACTGTCGACTTCCTCTTTTATAGCTGTTAGCAGTTGCCTTATGTATTGAGGTGCTCCTCTGTTGGGTGCATATATATTTATAATTGTTATATGTTCTTGGATTGATCCCCTGATCATTATGTAGTGTCCTTCCTTGTCTCTTGTAACATTCTTTATTTTAAAGTCTATTTTATCTGATATGAGTATTTCTACTCCAGCTTTCTTTTGATTTCCATTTGCATGGAATATCTTTTTCCATCCCCTCATTTTCAGTCTGTATGTGTCCCTAGGTCTGAAATGGGTCTCTTGTAGACAGCATATATATGGGTCTTGTTTCTGTATCCATTCAGCCAGCCTGTGTCTTTTGGTTGGAGCATTTAATCCATTCACGTTTAAGGTAATTATTGATATGTTTGTTCCTATTACCATTTTCTTAACTGTTTTGAGTTTGTTTTTGTAGGTCCTTTCCTTCTCTTGTGTTTCCCACTTAGAGAAGTTCCTTTAGCATTTGTTGTAGAGCTGGTTTGGTGGTGCTGAATTCTCTTAGCTTTTGCTTGTCTGTAAAGCTTTTGATTTCTCCATCGAATCTGAATGAGATCCTTGCCAGGTACAGTAGTCTTGGTTGTAGTTTCTTCCCTTTCATCACTTTAAGTATATCATGCCACTCCCTTCTGGCTTGTAGAGTTTCTGCTGAGAAATCAGCTGTTAACCTTATGGGAGTTCCCTTGTATTTTATTTGTCGTTTTTCCCTTGCTGCTTTCAATAATTTTTCTTTGTCTTTAATTTTTGCCAATTTGATTACTATGTGTCTTGGCATGTTTCTCCTTGGGTTTATCCTGTATGGGACTCTATGAGCTTCCTCAACTTCGGTGGCTATTTCCTTTCCCATCTTAGGGAAGTTTTCGATTATAATCTCTTCAAATATTTTCTCTGGTCCTTTCTCTCTCTCTTCTCCTTCTGGAACCCCTATAATGTGAATGTTTTTGCATTTAATGTTGTCCCAAAAGGCTCTTAGGCTGTCTTCATTTCTTTTCATTCTTTTTTCTTCATTCTGTTCCACGGCAGTGAATTCCACCATTCTGTCGTCCAGGTCACTTACCCGTTTTTCTGCCTCAGTTATTCTGCTGTTGATTCCTTCTAGTGTCGTTTTCCTTTCAGTTTTTATATTGTTCATTCCTGTTTTTTTGTTCTTTAATTCTTCTAGGTCTTTGTTAAACATTTCTTGCATCTTCTTGATCTTTGCCTCCATTCTTTTTCCGAGGTTCTGGATCATCTTCACTATCATTATTCTGAAATCTTTTTCTGGAAGGTTGCCTATCTCCACTTCATTTAGTTGTTTTTCTGGGGTTTTATCTTGTTCGTTCATCTGGTACATAGCCCTCTGCCTTTTCATCTTGTCCATCTTTCTGTGAATGTGGTTTTTGTTCCACAGGCTGCAGGATTGTAGTTCTTCTTGCTTCTGGTCTCTGCCCTCTGGTGGATGAGGCTATCTAAGAGGCTTGTGTAAGTTTCCTTATGGGAGGGACTGGTGGTGGGTAGAGCTGACTGTTGCTCTGGTGGGCAGAGCTCAGTAAAACTTTAATCCATTTGACTGTTGATGGGTGGGGCTGTGTTCCCTCCCTGTTGGTTGTTTGGCCTGAGGCAACCCAATACTGGACCCTATCTGGGCTCTTTGGTGAGGCTAATGACAGACTCTGGGAGGGCTCATGCCAAGGAGTCCTTCCCAGAACTTCTGCTGCCAGTGTTCTTGTCCCCACGGTGAGCCACAGCCACCCCCCGCCTCTGCAGGAGACCCTCCAACACTAGTAGGTATGTCTGGTTCAGTCTCCCCTGGGGTCACTGCTCCTTCCCCTGGGTCCCAACACGCACACTACTTTGTGCCCTCCAAGAGTGGAGTCTCTGTTTCCCCCAGTTCTGTTGAAGTCCTGCAATCAAATCCCACTAGCCTTCAAAGTCTGAATCTCTAGGAATTCCTCCTCCCATTGCCGGACCCCCAGGTTGGGAAGCCTGACGTGGGGCTCAGAACCTTCACTCCAGTGGGTACACTTCTGTGGTATAAGTGTTCTCCAGTCTGTGAGTCACCCACCCAGCAGTTATGGGATTTGATTTTACTGTGATTCTGCCCCTCCTACGGTCTCATTATGGCTTCTCCTTTGTCTTTGGATGTGGGGTATCTTTTTTGGTGAGTTCCAGTGTCTTCCTGTCGATGCTTGTCCAGCAGCTAGTTGTGATTCTGGTGTTCTCGCAAGAGGGAGTGAGAGCACGTCCTTCTACTCTGCCATCTTGGTTCCAATCTCCTCAGCTGTTAACCTTATGGGAGTTCCCTTGTATGTTATTCGTCATTTTTCCCTTGCTGCTTTCAATAATTTTTCTTTGTCTTTAATTTTTTCCTATTTGATTACTATGTGTCTCAGCGTGATTATCCTTGTGTTTATGCTGTATGGGACTCTCTGCCCTTCCTGGACTTGGGAGGCTATTTCCTTTTCCATGTTAGGGAAGTTTCCGACCATAGTCTCTTCAAATATTTTCTCGGGTCCTTTCTTTCTCTCTTCTCCTTCTGGGACCTCTGTAATGCAAATGTTATTGCGTTTAATGTTGTCCCAGAGGTCTCTTAGGCTGTCTTCATTTCTTTTCATTCTTTTTTCTTTAGTCTGTTCCACAGCAGTGAATTCCACCATTCTGTCTTCCAGGTCACTTACCCGTTCTTCTGCCTCAGTTATTCTGCTGTTGATTCCTTCTAGTGTAGTTTTCATTTCAGTTATTGTATTGTTCATCTCTGTTTGTTTGCTCTTTAATTCTTCTAGGTCTTTGTTAAACATTTCTTGAATCTTCTCAACCTTTGCCTCCATTCTTTTTCCGAGGTCCTGGATCATCTTCACTATCATTATTCTGAATTCTTTTTCTGGAAGGTTTCCTAGCTCCACTTCATTTAGTTGTTTTTCTGGGGTTTTGTCTTGTTCCTTCATCTGGTACATAGCCCTCTGCCTTTCATCTTGTCTGTATTTCTGTAAATGTGGTTTTTGTTCCACAGGCTGCAGGATTGTAGTTCTTCTTGCTTCTGCTCTCTGCCCTCTGGTGAATGATAGATGATTGATAAAGTATATTGCATTATGCTTAGATCTAGTTAGTTTTAAATGCTGTAGAACTTAATAGAAATTTTATGTTGTTCAGTCTCACAGCCTATTTGGTAACTGTGCTGGCTTTATTTTTTGCTGAAATGTGTATCTCCGATTTACCTGTTAACAGCAAATAGAGAAGAAGCCATAGAAGTTATAACATCAAAAGAGATGAAAACCTTAGAAAAGATTTAAATGGGGCAAAGAAGGTTAAGATAGTTAAAAATATGCATATCACTCTTTTCAATTTGAGGCATCCCTCAGAAAGTCACAAAATATTTACTCCAAGACTTCTGTTTTCAATTGCAATATATGTAATATTTACAAAATAAATAAAACTTTAAAAATCTAAAACCCAATAATACTATAGGTGACTTATTGGCTACTCCTAAATCTTCCTTATGTTGGACTTATCTAAATTCTAAATTGAAATATTTTTTTTGGCCTTAACGCGCAGCTTGCGGAATCCTAGTTCCCTCACCAGGGATTGAACCTGGGCCACGGCAGTGAAAGCCCTGTGTCCTAATCACTGGACTGCCAGGGAACTCCCTAAAGTGTAATTTTTAAGGCAAGCCTTTGATATTTTTCTAGACAATTATCTTCATCTTGAGTGATTTATCTCTTGATTTGGATTTTATTTTATGAAGTTTATACTCCACCTACATTTTATTCTATATCTTCACAGATATATTATTCCTAGAATTGTTTGTAAATATTTCAGTTAGTCACAATTTTCATGATTGAACTGAGAGCAAAATAAGTATACTCTGAGACTTAGAAACTGTCCTTCAATCTTATTGCCATAAGATGTTTGCTGCTAACTCCTCTGAGGTGACACATATTTACTGTTTATGATTGTTCTGGGAACCATACTCATGTATTTAGACATGAAAAGTCATTTTCACTACACTTTAACACAATATGGATATTCTTAATGCCACATCATAACATGAATAATGCTATGCTTCATTTACTGATCTTCCTAAATCTTTTATCAATTAATTTTATAGAGTAATTCAAATCAATTTTGTCTTTCTTAGCAGTATGCCTATTTTTTAAGATAGCATCAAATTCCACATAAACTATGGCAATTTATATTTTTTTAAGTAAGACAAAATGAAACAAAATATATTTTGGAACTGTTTTTTCTGAGACATGTTTCTAGCAATTTTTTTTTTTTGATTATCTCTTCCTCCTAAACTTGTTTTACTGCATTTACAATGTGGGATTTAAAGAGAACCTATGGAAAGTTTGTTTCACACTCATTTGTAAACCCTCGTTTTTATTTTGTTTTGTTTTAACCCATTCTATGTCAATGTCCTTTATTTAGAAGATTGTTGATCATTTTGACCATGGATTATCTCATTTTCTTCCTTAAATGTTTAGTAGACTTTACCAGCAAAATAACCTGGGCCTGGAGTTTTCTTTGTGGAAAAGTTTTTGAAAACAAATTCAATTTTTTAAATAGAAACAAGACTATTCAGATTTTCTTTGTGATCTTGTACTAGTCTTGGTAAATTGTGTTTTTCAAAGACTTTGTTAATTTCATCTAAGTTGTCAAATTTATTGGCATATAGGTGTTCATTACAATTATTACCTTTTTAAAGTCTGTAGACTCTGTAATCATAGCTATTCCCTCTTTTGTTCCTGTTATTAAGTGACCCCTGAGTTAAATACCATCTTTAATCCCCTTTTCATGTGGGAAAATAAGGCCCCAGTGATAAAGTTTATATCTTGCTGGCTCAAGATGGCATGATTTACTGTTAACTTCTGATTTGCAATGTGCTCTGTTTTCCCATGTGTACGTTTACCTGGAATATCTTACAAAATTTTATTTGACAAAGGATCAAAACTATCACTGGGATAAAAAATACTACTAATGAAAATCCAGGCCATATAGGTCTTGGATATTTTGGGCTGGAATAATTCAGTATCAAAATTACTAACTATCAAAAATATTAGGAGATATTTCAGGCCTAGAATTGAAAATTAAAGATCATAGCTGTTACAGATTGCAGTATTTAAAAGATACTTCTTTTTTGTAAAGTAATCATTTGGAGATGGACTGCTTGGTGTTGGTCCACAGTCATCATGATTCCAGTACCATCGTGATGGTGGAGGGCTACTATCAATTTCTTCCTTCCCTGTACAAGCATGCCATACTCCCATCAGGAGACAGAAGAAAGAGCCCGTTCCTTTTCTTCTTTGAATCTGGGCTAGCTTTAGTGACTTGCTTGATGAATAAAATGTGGCAGAAGTGATGTTCTGGAACTTCCAAAGCTAGATCATAAAAAGCCCTGCTTCTGCCTGGGCCTTTTGCAACACTCATTCTTGGGGAAACAAGTTGCCATGTAGGAAGGCAGATTTCTCTGTGCTCATCATGCCCTAGAAGCCATGTGAAGGTGCTCCAGTCAATAGTTTGAGCCTATGTTCTAGCCATACCCATCAAGGCACCAGACATGAAGTCAAGTCATCTTGAACCCTCCAGATCAGCCCATCTACCAGCTGAATGCCACTAAGTGACTTAAGTCAATGCCATATGGAACAGAAGTTAAGCCATGCCCAAATACCTGACCAATGAAATTGTGAAATATAATAAAGTGCTTGTTGTTTTAAACCACTAAGTTCTGGATTGTGACACAGAAGAAGATAACCAGAACAATGACTATTATGTAAATGAAGGCAAACATCCCTATTATCTGGCCTTTTAATTTGCTTAATTTAATTTTTATTTTTTTTTGGCCACATTGGATCTTTGTTGCTGCGTGCGGGCTTTCTCTAGTTGCGGTGAGCAGGTCTACTCTTCGTCCTCAGGCTACAGGCTCAAAGGGTTCAGCAGTTGTGGCTCGCGGGCTGTAGAGCACAGGCTCAGTAGTTGTGGCGCACAGGCTTAGATGCTCCGCGGCATGTGGGATCTTCCCGGACCGGGGCTCGAACCCATGTCCCCTGCATTGGCAGGCGGATTCTTAACCACTGCGCCACCAGGGAAGCCCTGGCCTTTTAAATACAGCTGTAGTATTTCAGATTATTTGAGAGAGGATCTGGAAAAATGCCACCACCAAATCTGTCATGCTAAGTAGTATATCCTAGGCAACTTCATGCCTCTCCACAGTGCAAGGATGGGATTATAATTTCTAAAAATTATAAAAGTTCTTGCCAACACAGTTATTTCAGTTTAAGATGATTGACTCTTTCTGGTCTTCAGCCAATTCTGACTTATTTTTATGTTCAAGGTGCTATAATGAACAGGACTTTTAGATTATTCAGTATTATCTTGAAGAGAAAATAAAAACGTCTTCATGTATAAGGAAATGTTTGAGTAGTGATGCAAGGGTAGGGCTGTGAGGTTTTGGCTGGTAAACATACTGGGCTTGTTCAGATTTCCGACTGCTTTGAAACATATCTTTGTGGTTGAATGAATCTGTGATAGGGGATTTGCCTCCTGAGAGAATTCTCTCTTACTGGAGTGTTAAAAAGGCTTTGTGTTGGGTACATGTGGAGCCCTCTGTAACTTAAAAGTTACTCTGAGCTTTGCAAACTGCTTTAGCCAAGAGGATCATAAGCTATACAACAAAGGTGAACATATAAATAAAAATATCTGTTAAATTTAATCAAATCTCTAGTGCTTTAAAAATAACATCCTGGATCATAAATTACTTTTAGTAAAAGCCTAATACCTAATTTGGCTTGGTGAGAACTTAATTGGAAGTGTATGTAAAATAATTGAATATGTTTATTGTGAGTCTTTAATATTCCTTTTTATTCTTTAATGAAGAATAATTGTATAGCAACAGAAAACACAGTCAATATCTAAAGTCCCTGATTCCTTTCCTGCTCAAGCAAGGATCATTCTCATTAAACAAAAATAATGTAGAGAAATAGTTGCCATTAAAGAATCACCTCCTTGGGGCATATTAAAAATTATTTTAAGCCTCATATGGATACCATGCTTCTATAAAGTGAGCTCTTTTTATTTAGCTTTAAAGCGGTACTATCAAAATTGTTCAGATTACCGAAGAAAATAAAGAGAAGGTGAACTGGCTCATATGCCCACTGAAAGGAAACTGAGTTGAATGACTTAAACTTCCAGCCTTGTTTTTAGCTCAGAAGGGCAATTTTTCAAGTATTTTTCTGTGGTCTTAACAAAAGCCATTAACTACTGAGCAGACTTTTTAAAGAAAATGGCTTATAAACACTAAATTATACCTATCCCAAAGCTCGATAGCTAGATAAATTCATAAATCAGTTAATAATAATGACTATTTTAGAAAGTGTTGATTTCTCTGGATATACAAAGTCCTATGTCAGTAGTAGAGTGGCTTGTATTTGGCAACCATTGTTGGGAAATGAGTAGAAAATCTATCTTTTGAGTTACTAAAATATAAAAAATATTTTACTCATTGAGCAGACCAAATTGTTTTGTGACATGATTACATTGTAATTCAATAAAAACCATAATTTAAAAGCTGTTATTTTTGGTTATTTATGTATATATCAAAAGGTATATTGTGGATTATTCCTATGCATTGCAAAAGCTCTTGCTTCCTCCTGTACTCTAGAGGATTCATTAATTCATTCATTCCTTTATTAACAGGTACTTAATGAGCATCTATTGCTAAGAACTATTCTGTGTTCTGAATTTGCAATGGTAAACAAACCAGGAAAAAATATTCCTTCCCTCTTGAGGCTTACGTTCAATTTGAAGAGAGAAGAATAAACTAGTGGTTACCAGTGGGGGATCGGGGAAGGGGAGGGGAGGGAGAGGTACAAACTACTGGGTGTAAGATAGGCTCAAGGATGTACAACATGGGTAATATAGCCAATATTTTGTAATAACTGTAAATGAAAAGTAACCTTTAAAACTGTATAAAAATTTAGAAACATTTTTTAAGTTAAAAAGTCTTTTTAATTAAAAAAAATTTTAAAAAGCAATTTGAAGGGAGAAAATTGATTTTAAAATTTCAAATAAGCATATAATATAATGTCAGAGAGTAAAAATTAACGTGAAGAAAAATAAAGCAAGGTATGGAATAGAGTATAATAAGTATATTTTTGATGGGATGATCAGGGAACTTCTCTCTGAGGAGGTGACATTTTCATCTCTGTAATGAAATGCAAATGAAACAGAGGGAAAAACCATGGGAATATCTGGGGAGAGAATGTTCCAGGCAGGAACAACAAGTGACCTTGAGAAGAATGGTTGGCAATGACGATGGAGAGATGGCCAGTAGCTTTGGATTTTATTGTGTGATGAGAAGCCTTTAAAGAATTTTGAGCAGAGAAATAAGGGATCCCTTTAACTCCTTCTTAAGTGACAATAGAGGCAAGAGAGAAAGCTCTGAGAACAATTAGGAGCAGTTAGGAGGCTCTGGCAAGAGAAGATAGCGCCTTGGACTAGGGTGTGTGCTGGATATTTTCTGTTTGCCTCTCCAGATCCCTTTCTATCCTTCACGGGTGTTTTGTGCCCAGAAGGCTGGTTTGATTCAGCCAGTAGGAGATACTGGCAGAAACTGGAGAACAGGAGGAGAGTTAGGAGGGTACTTATTCTCCCGGCTCACTCCCTGCAGGGTCACAGGAGTTGGTCCATTCCTCTACCATAGCTTATCCTGGGCAGCCCCTGTCCAAACATCTGTTCTCTCCCGGTTCTATAACATCTCCCATCAGTTGCCCCTTTAAACCTATAATGATACGGCTTTGTGCTTTGGTAACCCCAAGATTTTATACTATCCCTTGTTGAGTTTCCAAAACTCTACTCATACCTTTAAACAATCCCTTCAATATAGCCTCCTCAAATTACCTGGTTTTAATGAGCCACCTGTTTCTTGCTGGACCTTGAATGGCACAGGATGATAATAGTGAAGATGATAAGAAGTAGTTGGATTCAGGATATATTTTGACAAGATCTGGTGAAAGACTGGATGTTTACGTATAGCATAAGATATGGAGAAGGGATACAACTCGCTTTTTTTTCCCCTTAATAATATGGAAGTCTTCTAAGTTAAAACATATACCTGTATTTATTTTCACCCAATTCAAAGAATTCCAGAACATGGATATACCATAGCTTATTAATTAATCACCCCACTTGAAGTGATTTAGGTCCTTTCTGACTTTTTGCTAATACAAATAATGCTGCAGTGTACACTCGTGAACATACATCTTTGTGCATGTGTGGATTTCTTTTTTCTTTTTTCCTTTTTTTTTTTTGGCCTCGCCACTTAGCTTGTGGGATCTTAGTTCCCCTACCAGGGATCGAACCTGGGCCCATGGCAGTGAAAGCACCAAGTCTTAACCACTGGACTGCCAGGGAATTCCCAACAGTCCATTTCTGTGGATTTCTTAAGGACCAACATATAGAAATAGAATTACTATACCAAGAAATATATACCTTTAAAACTTATTTTATTATTTCCAAATTGTACTCCAGAAAGCAGTACTAATATCACTTCTAACAATATTGCCTTTCACCCTTACCATTAAGAGATTTTTCTCAAACTTTTAAAAAATCTTATGATAAAAATGTTTGTTATCTTCTTTGCTTTTACTTGAATGCTAGTGATAGTAAGCATATTTTCATGATAGCTGGCCAATGTTTGATGAGGCATAGGATTAAACATAGCTTCAAAATAACTTTCCACAAAATACTTAATTACAAAGAGAAAAAAACCCCTCACAGTGGGGAAATCTGATACCACCTTAATTAAGTGACCAAAGTGAATGTCATCAGTAATGAGACAAGTTAAAATTGTGGACCACCTCATGGCAATGAGATATAATGAGAAAACAGCATCACCTCTGTGATATTACTACCAAAGATAGATAATCTGACTCTAATCATGAAGCAAACCCAAACTGAGGGACAAACTACAAAAAAATCTAGTTTGTGTTAAGTTCATGGAAGGCAAGGAAGGACTTAAGAACTGTTCCAGAGTGAAAGAGACTGAAGAAATATGACAATTAAATGGCATCTGTGGATTAGATGGTAGTCTTGAATCAACATTAATTTCCCAGTTTTGGAGGTTGTATAATGACTTGTAGGAGACACGGGTCTTGTTTGTGGGAAATTCACACTAAAATATTAGGAAGTGATGGGGCATCAGGTCAGCAACTTACCGTGAAATGGTTCAGATAAAGAAGTTATTTGTGTTCTATGTGTAATTGTTATGAAAGCTTGAGATTATTAAAGCAACAACAACCAAGTTTTTCACATTGGTAATCTTCTGAACACTTCACTCTCCTTGGCACGCAATGGACACCACATATTCAACCTTGTGACAGAGAGGATAAATCTTAACTTGCTTTCTCTTTCCTAGTTTTTTTTTTTTTTTTTTTTTGGCTGATATAGGTTTCAGCAGTCATAAATCATATAGCATAGTAGTTGGAGAAATATTTCATCACACTATCTACAAGTCAGAAGAATAAGTTTCTCTGAGCTAATCAAAGGCTGTCTGTCATTGAAGGGGAAACCTCAGTAAGGTACTGGCTTGTTCCTCATATACTCCAGCCTTTTCAGGATTTAAGATGTAGAGAAGTCTCCCGAAATCCTGTGTTAAAGGCATTCAAATGTTATGCAAATTGCAGACATTAAAAAATGATAATAATAGGTCACCTAAATCTCAATTCTCTACAAAAACAACTGTGTTCTCTACAAATTATTTGCAAGAATCAACATAATTTGGGTTCAAAAATTGGTTGCAGCTACTGTTATTGAAATAAAGCATGAAAATCTCTAAATATGACCTAAGCCAAAATATTTGCTTTCAGAATTATTTTTGCCCTTATAACTAAAGAGTTATATTTTAACAATATCTTCTCAATTGACTTCACACAGGAAGAGTTACTATGAAATATCCCTTTTAAGGAAAAAAAAAAAACCCTGAGAATCTAGTGCAGAGTTTCGAAAACAATATGATTGTTATTATTATTTCATTTTCTTTTTTTCTCTATCCCACCCCCTTTTTTAAATAAATTAAGCTTAAAACTCAAGTAACAAGCTTTGAAAACAGATACAATTGTTACTTTGGGCTGCCATCTAGTGTTAAAATAAAGAACACATTTGCCTTTTCTTTTGAAAACTTGTATTGATAGTATTTTCAATATGACAGAAGTTAGAAGCTAATACTATGGTTAAAATATTTTTTAAATAAAAGTTAAATATATTTAAGGTATATAACATGCAATTTGATATATTGGGTTGGCCAAAAAGTGCCTTCGTTTTTTAAGTAAAAATAAAAGACACATTTTTCATTTTCACCGAGAACTTTATTGAACAACGTATTCACCCTTTTGTTTCACTACCTTCTGCCATTTTTCAGGCAACTTCATAATTCCATCTTCCCAAAATTTTTTATCTTTTTGAGCAAAGGACTGTTCCAGGTGCCTTTTACAGTCTTCCAGGGAATTGAAATTTTTTTCCATTAAGAGAATTTTGTGAAGACCGAAATAAGTGGAAATCCAAAGGTGCAATGTCTGGTGAATATGGTGGATGAATCAGAACTTCCCAGCCAAGCTGTAACAGATCTTGCCTAGTCGTCAAAGAAATATGCAGTCTTGAGTTATCCTGATGGAAGGTTATGCATTTTCTGTTGACTAATTCTGGATGCTTTTCATCAAGTGCTGCTTTCAGTTGGTCTAATTGGGAGCAGTACTTGTTGGAATTAATCGTTTGGTTTTTCAGAAGGAGCTCATAATAGAGGACTCCCTTCCAATCCCACCATATACACAACATCACCTTTGGATGAAGACGGGCCTTTGGTGGGGTTGGTGGTGGTTCATTTCGCTTGCCCCACGATCTCTTCTGTTCCACATTGTTGTAGAGTATCCACTTTTCATCACCCGTCACAATTTGTTTAAAAATGGAACGTTTTCATTACATTTCAGTAGAGAATTGCATGTGGAAATATGGTCAAGAAGGTTTTGTCCGCTTAACTTATGTGGAACCCAAACATCAAATCAATTCATATAACCAAGCTGGTGCAAATGATTTCCAACGCTTGATTTGGATATTTTGAGTATGTCAGCTATCTCCTGCGTGGTATAATGTTGATTGTTCTCAATTATTGTTTTGATTTAATCGCTATCAACTTTAACTGGTCTACCCGACCATGGAGCATTGTCCAGTGAGAAATCTCCAGCACGGGAATTTCACAAACCACTTTTGACACATTTGATCAGTCACAGCACCTTCTCCATACACTGCACAAATCTTTTTTTACATTTCAGTTGTGTTTTTACCTTTCTTGAAATAATAAAGCATAATATTCCGAAAATGTTGCTTTTTTTCTTCCATCTTCAATATTAAAATGTCTACACAAAAATTCACCAATTTTAATAAGTCTTTTTTAAATGCACACGGATATGAGAGCTGTCACATATAATCTAGCAAAAATGTTTCAAATGAAGTTAAAGACAACTAAGTGCTACTAGAGCCATCTTATGGAAAAAAACAAATGAACCTTATGGCCAACCCAATACATATACATAGTGAAATGATTACTACGGTCAAGTTAGTTAATATATTCTTTCTTTACATAGTTACCATGTTTTGTTGGTGACAAGTGCACCTGAAATTTATACTCAGCATATTTCCTCTGTTTAATACAGTATTTTTTTTTAAGTTTAATTTATTTTTGGCTGCGTTGGGTCTTCATTGCTGTGCGCAGGCTTTCTCTAGTTGTGGCGACCGGGGGCTACTCTTCGTTGCGGTGCACGGGCTTCTTCTTGTGGTGGCTTCTCGTTGCGGAGCACAGGCTCTAGGCGCACAGGCTTCAGTAGTTGTGGCACATGGGCTCAGTAGTTGTGGCTCGTGGGCTCTAGAGTGCAGGCTCAGTAGTTGTGGCGCACAGGCTTAGTTGCTCCACGGTATGTAGAATCTTCCTGGACCAGGGCTTGAACCCGTGTACCCTGCATTGACAGGCGGATTCTTACCCACTGAACTACCAGGGAAGTCCCCAGTGCAGTATTAAGTATAGTCATCATGCCTGTACATTGGGTCTTTAAACTTATTCATACTCACATAACTATAAATGTGTACCCTTTTACCAACATCTCTCCAATTCCCCCACCATCCCAGCCCCTGGTAACTATCCTACTCTCTACAACTATAACTTTGATTTTTTTTTTAGATTCCACATACCATATATGGAATTTTATATATATATATATTAAATTATATATATATGATATATATATATATCATATGATACATCTTTATCCATTCATATGTTGGTGGACACTTAGGTTGTTTCATATCTTGGCTATTGTTGAACAATGCTGCAATAAACATGGGAGTATAGATATCTCTTTGATATCTTGTTTTCAATTTCTTTAGCTATTGAAATCCAGAAATTGGATTGCTGCATAATATGATAGTTTTATTTTTAATTTTGAAGGAAACTTCATACTGTTTTCCATAGTGGATGTACCACTTTACATTCCCATCAACAGTGCACAAGGTTCTCTTTTCTCCACATCCTTAACAACATTTGTTATTTTTTTGATGTTAGCCATTCTAACAGTGTGAGTTAATATTTCACTGTGGTTTTGGTTGCATTTCCCTGATAATTAATGATGCTGAGAATTTTTTCATAGATCTGATAGCCATTTGTATGTCTCCTTTGGAAAAATGTCTATTCAGTTCCTCTGCTCATTTTTTAATTGAATCGTTGTGGGGTTTGCTATTGACCTGTGTGAGTACTTTGTATATTTTGGATATTAACCCCTTATTAGATATATGATTTGCAAATATTTTCTCCATTCTGTAAGTTTTGATTTTGTTGCTGGTTTCCTTCTCGGTACAGAAGCTTTTAAGTTTTGATGAAGTCTCACTTGTTTATTTTTGCTTTTGTTGCCTTTGCCTTTGGTGTCAAATCCAAAAAGCTTTGCCAAGACAACTGTCGAGGATCTTGCTCCCTATATTTTCCTCTAGGAGTTTTACAGTTTCAGATCTTGAATCTGTTTTTAATTCATTTTGTGTTGGTTTTTACATATGGTACAAGATAGGGGTCCCATCTCATTCTGTTGCATGTGATTGTCCAGTTTTCCCAACACCATTTATTGAGGAGACTATTCTTTCCCCATTGTATATTCTTGGCACCTAGTCATAAACTAATTTATATGCATTTGTTTATTTGGGGGCTCTTTATTCTCTTCCATTGATCTATGTGTCTGTTTTTAATGCTGACATTATGCTGTTTTGATTACTATAGCTATTACAATATGTCTCGTATTGAAGCCTACATCAGGTACATTTTGACATTGGGGCCCAGCTCCTGTCTCTGGAAGTTCCAGTCCATGTGTGTATCCCTTCAGGAAATAGAACTTGCTCATTTTTCTGAGTTTTGTCTTGGTAAATGCCTAACATTCTCGTTCTATCACAGAAATAGGGCTCAGCCATGCCCAAGACCAAAATCAGGTTCCCTGCCTGATGCCTGGTTTCTGATATCTATAGATGCCCTTTGGCCTCCTGAGATTTCTCAGCATTTATTCAAGTAAATCCACCATTACCATGCCCCTTTACCATAGGGTTTTTGTTTACCAACTATTTTCAAAATGTTTTAGTCAGCCCCTATTACAAGGAGAGTTTCCTTGTTCTTATCAGCCCCAATAGGTATAAGAGTCCTTGGTCTATGCCTTATCTTATTAGAGGTTAAGTGGGCAAAATCTACCAAATCTAAGAAATGGCAGTTTCACAAAGGTTTACCTCATTGTCTTCATGCTCAAGAGCTAATGACTGGAGTGGATTGGACTGCTGCTCTCCTTCAGAAGAAGTGCCATATTAACCTAGGAATGCAGTTTTAATGGCAGTCCCATTAAGAAGGATTTGGGGAAGATTTGGGGATTTTCAACACTTCTTGAATCATTTCGTTCAAAGCTCATTTCATTAAAAAAAAAATTGCCATTATCTGTGGCTTCAAAATCTGGTAGATATTGACCAAGAGCCAACCTGGGAGTTGTGAGGCTCAGGGAAATACCTTTGTCTTATCAAAAAGGAAAAATGCATACATATTCTTTTTGTATTTTCCTAAAAGTTACATTTATTCTTTTAATCACTACAGTAATGAAAGAAATAATTTAGAATTGAATCACACTGAGGTTAAGTATTCCCAAAATATAGGAATATTTTTCCAGTCCATAATGTCATAACTGGCAATTCTCCCTTTTAAACTGACCCTGTTTTGTGGTAGCTCAGTGGTTCTCAATCCTTGCAGACCCAATGCCTTATTTTTTATTGCAAATATTTGGCAACATTTTTACCATTCTAAAATAAAATTCATAGATAATACAACCCTTCCATACATGTAATGTTCTAACTGTAATATAAATGAGTAGTGAAAGAGAAAGTTATTTATAATAAAATACATGTATTTCTGTGTAAATGCTCAGACATGATCACAAAAGGAGACAAAATGAGGCAGTCTGATGTTGGCACCTATATCTAATATCAACCTGAATACAACAACTACAAATATTGTTTACAGGTGTGTTGTGTTGTTTGCTAATGTCACAGATGATATTGCCATTGACAATGTGATTTTCCAAAGGAATGAACAATTCTTGTTAAAGTTCTGAGGAAAACAGAGTAAAATCTTTCCTCAATATCTATGGTAGCTACATTTCTGGAAATTTCAGAAAATTAAAACCATACCAAGAAAATACTATGTGTTTATGAAAACTGAATAAAACCTAACTAACTGCTCTGATTATTATGAGAATATGTTTCAATTCACAAATGTCTGGAAGAACATTCAAAAACAGAGCAAGACCTGATAATTTCTAATTGTGTGCAAGGCAGGGTGTCTAGCCTCTGACCCCAGCCATCAAATGCCAGTGGTACTCTCTTATAATAGTGATATCCAAAGTGGCCTGAGAGGCCAGTGTCACCCCCACTCCTGTGTAAGATTCACTTGTAAAGCAAATAGAGAAAAAAACTGGCAAATTGAATTTTTTTGTTCATTCTGTAAATATTAATGAATAAGATATTTTATATATTGCATTTCTATATTTGGGATAGTATTTCTTATAGGTCCACAAAAATAGGCCCTTTATTATAATATCTGATAATACAGAGAAAAGCATAATTGCCAGATGGCAACACAATTTAAAGTCTGGAAGAGTAATACAATCTATAAGCTAACAGATATTATGACAGTAAGATATGGATATATAAGAAGAGAAATGATGTAATTCTCATAAATAATTTTTAAATTTTTAAAATATTTTACTATAATTATTTTCTTACACATTTTATGGGTGTAACAAATTTTCTCACAACTTTTTTGGGTCTTAGAAATTTTCTTACAAATATTATGGGTCAAATGAGAAGGAAGAAACTAAGAAAAGATGGGAAAAGAAGACAAATAAGAAATTTAAAAACTGTAACTATACCTTAAAAAGAAAGATGAATAAGTGAAAATTTAAAGCAGGAAAAAATTTGGATAAGTCATGTATGTATGTTGTTGCTTTTTCTTCCTCAAAATTAATTTCTATGACTCAGCAATTTTAATGATCATAAAACCTCCAGGGGTATTTCTTATTCATCTGATGAATTTGTGGATGTATAGAGTATAACAAACAAAGAAAAATCTTTAAATCCTGAACATTTATCTTGCTGGGGAAAGAAAAAAGTTACCTTAATTCATTCCGTTCTTTTCTTCCTACCATGAATTGCTTCAGGTTCTGAAGGCTCAAATATGAAACTGGATCAGTTCTTTGGAAAGTTTCAAGATTGCGAAACTTTGAGGGAAATAGTAGAAATATGGGCACAAGGGAAAAAAAATCCATAAGCCTATGCTTCAATTTAGCAGCCCAATCTCATAGCCTAAATTAATGGTTTTCCTATATATTTCTCGAAAGTTCTTTTTTTTTCTTTTTAGAATATTGTTTTTAATTAATTGAAGACACATAACTTTAAGGGTGGGAGGGAACTCTTAAGGTTTCAGTATAACTTTGTCTGCAAGGGAAATCTAAATTGTGGCCCAGGATATCTAGAAATCCTTCAAAAAACAGAAAGGGGGAAAATTAAATCACTTCCCTTGGGAACTCATTTTAATGCCTAGCAGCATATTGGTCAGGAATATTGTCTAAGTTACAGTTTCACCATTATTTAGATATACTCAGTAAGCTTTTAAATGATTTTTGGAGATATTGAGGGAGTTGATCCCATGTCCTTAAACCTAACCTTTCAAAGGACAAATCTAGAAAATTATTATAGCAGAAGGCCACAAAGTTATCTGTTTCTCTTGATGTCTAGATAAGTGACTTCCCACCAAAGTTATGGTAATCTAAAAAAGTTTTTTACTACTCTCCCCCCTTATCTGTTTTTTGTGAGGGTGTGAGTTGAATAGTCATCTCATCTGGTTAGCCAAATAGAGTTTGTGTCTTTGAAGCGACCATGACCAGGATTAATTTACCTAAGGTTAAGTGGAATGAAAAGAACTAGAGGGCTGAGTCCAGTCCAAAGCCTAAGAAAAGACCATGTTTCAAACTGAGGAAACTAAAATAAGCTAGTAAAGCTCAGAAACCATTAGACCATGGTACCTGGATGGGCCAAGTAGATATTTTATATTGGAAAATAATGCAGTATTGCAACTCCAGGTAAATTGAACATTACTAGTCTTTGTATATGTATCATTCAGAGATGGTAAGAATTAAATAAGGGCTGAAATGAATGCTCTGACATTTTATAGTCCTTTTATTTGGCTGTATTAAGGCATGGTTTTAATCAAGTAATGAAATAACCATTCCTATTTTCACTCTCAATATTAAGGAAGTAATTCTGAATACTATACTTTGTGGTTAACGGCACAAAAGGCAATTCCATAGGTCAATTATCTTTTGCTTAAACCAATGGCTTCCCCCAAGAACAAAGAGCAGCAAATCAAAGCAGCTAATCGCTGTTACACTCAAGAAGATTTCATTATAAAATGCAACATTGTCATTACAGTCACTTGAATGTGCCACAGTGTACAAGTAATAGATCCTAAAGAACTGGTAGGGAAGGAAGCAAATAAGAATGACCCCTATAAAAAGCAGGTTTTTCAACTGGGCCCAGAACTCCTGATGGGATAGTAAGGAGTGGCGTAGCTTCCGCGCCATCAACACAATGATGATGCTCTGGAGGACCAAGAGAATCACTGCAATAACTATGACAATAATGACTATCAAATAGTTGATGACTTGCACATATGCGTGAGCAAGTTCTTTGTGGAATTTAAAACAGTGGTATTTGTCATAACCCTCATGAATTCCATACTGAGAAACAACCAGGGGCACCACAATGATAATCACCAGTAGCCACAGGGCAGTACTGGCAGCCACAGCATGCAGTTTTCTGTAGAATTCCACTTTGTCCTTGTGCTTGAAGAAGATGAGGTACCTGATGACTAGGATCACAACGTAGAACAGGAATGTGAGGTACATGTGGATGTGCAGCATGGCACTCACAAATTTGCAGAAGGGCAACCCAAATGTCCAAGTGTGCTTGATGAGGTAGGTCAAGCGAAAAGGCACTGTCAGGAGAAAAACACTGTGGACCACCACCAGGTTAATGACTGCTGTGGTGGTCACAGACCGGGTGTTCATTTTCACCAGTAGGAACAAAATGGAGATGATGCCCACCAGTCCTCCAAAGAGCACTATGAAGTAGAGCCTGGTTAAATGGGGTGACCTTATAGGGTTATTGCAGGAGGAACTATTGTGGTCAGCCATACTTCAGGAGTCACCTGGAAGAGATAAAGCACCAGTGTAACTAACAAAATTCCAGGATTTTGTTCATATTTTGTTCACATTGCACTGGCAATGTGACTTTGTCACTTATCTGTTTACATGACGTAAGCTTTATGTGCCTTAAGAATGAAGATGATTGTCATATGCATTTCTGTGTACTCTACACTGAAAACACAGTTAAGTCATTGATTCTTGACCTTTAATGGTTAAAGACCTCATCAAGAGGTCTGTATATCTACACAGTCAAAACTATTTGCATAAAACTGATTGCAGACCATTTGAAGCTGATACATGGATACTACTACTGTAGCAAACACTGGGGGAAAAAAAAAATCTTAAGATGGACAGAAAGCTGAGTGGATGCATTAAATTCACGGAATACTTTTTTTCTTTTATGTATCATTATAATTCTCTAATTCCTTCCAGCTCATCAGCAAATGATCCAAGAATATTTATGCTTAATTCCTTTAGGATACTGATGAGTTTGGCTAAAAAACTGGCTAAATCAAGGCAGCAGCAGGCAATAGGAGGGTATATCTGAATTTCTCATCACAGTTATATTATCATCTAAAAGTGAGACCTTGGCTAAGCTAAGTTCTTATCATGGGCCCCACTGAGAATATAGCATGTCTCCTAATTCTCCCGTTCCCCCACCCTTAAATTCATAAAAGAACCACTATCATTTTTCCTCCTGGACTCCTGAAAGATCCTTTTCCTATACAGTCTTGGTCCCTTCTAATTATTATCCACATTCTAATTTATTATTTACTAATTAATAAATATAGTAAATAATAAAGACGTATTAATCTAAATACTTATTAATCTTTACTTACTCTAATCAGGTCACCTCACTTTCTTATTTAAATTCCTTCAATGGCCTCCCATTTCTTCTAAGGTAAAAATCAAAATTCTTGCATGTTTAGAATGTTTTGAGTTGTGGCAAAATCTGATCCCTTGAGACCAGATTCAAGAAATAATCTAGAGATGAAATTGACAGGATTTGACATGAGTTGTATATTGGGAAATGAAGGGAGAGGAGGTGTCTCAGTCACTCTCGGATTTCTTACTTGAACAACGGGGTGATAAGAGGTCTGTTTACTGATACCAGGGAAACTGAGGCTCAAATTTAAGGAAGAGCAGTAGTTGAATTATGCACTTCATAATTATGCACTTTGTAACACGTTTGCAATTATTCTTATTCTTTTTTTAATATCTCTTCATACAATCAAACTTACCTAGCAATAAAAATGAACCAACTACTGATAAAATACTGATGAATAGAAAAAGCATTATACTAAATCATGTATTCTCAATAGGGTAATATTGCCCCCAAGGGGGCAAACGTTTGTTCTGGAGGTGTGAAAAATCTTACTTTTACTGTATAAAATACAGATATACATATAGTACATAAACAGACAAACAGTATATCTGTGGTATTAAAATTTCATAAGAGGGAGAGAGATAATTAGGGAAATAGGTCTAAAAAGGCTCTTTAGAAGGGCAATAATAAAGTTGAGAACACTATACTAAATAAAAGATGCCAGCCACAAAAGACTACATGCCGAATGATTTCTTTTTCTAAAAAATCACAACTAATGTGACAGATCAGTGTAGCTCAGGGCCCAGGTTGCAGGGGAAGGGATTAACTTCAAAGGGGCTTGGGGGAATTTATGGGATGATGGGATGTTTTATATTGTGCTGGTTACAATTGTAGTTATTTGTCAAAGTTCATTGAATTGTACACTTAAAATTGGTGAATTTTCTTGCATAGAACTTATACCTCAATAAGACTAATTAAAAAATAATAATAACCTGGCCCCAGAGAGCCTTTACTTTCCTGGGTATGGAATAGAATTTCCATGCAGCCGACCTTAAAGCTTGCCTCATGTTATACTGATTCTGTGTGATGTGTAACCTCTGTACTTGCCTTTTATTTTTCTCTGTAGAAAAGTAGTTCCATCAGGTAAATGTGAAATTATACTGTGTTCGTATCTGAACCAAGCATGAACGTGCCACCATAAGTCCTGCTCATCATTTTTTCAGCTATTTACCTAGAAGGACCAGCTTCTAAAAGAAGAAGAAAATATGATCAGTTGCATATCATCTGTCTCAAGTCCTCCTTTCTTATCACCAACTGCCATGGTCTCTCTCTTTCAGATATAAGAAGCTCATGTTAAATCTCTTCTATGCACCAGGTACTACATGAGATGCTTGCCTGAACATAGTCTCATTTGACCCTCAAAGCAGTCCTGTGTATTGTATATGTATCACTATACTGATTTTCAAATGAAGAAACTGAGCCCCAGTCTGGATATCATTTGCCAAGTTCTCCAAAGTCTCACACACACACACGCACGCACTCATGCATGCACACACACTCCTTATTGTAAGTCATGGAGAAGCACGTTGTGCATCTCCTAAGCCCAAGCTCCTAAATCTTAACATAAGAAGGGGGGAGGCCATGAAGAAATTTGGTTCTACTCAGATAGCTGTATGCCAGTATATCTTAAAAGCTGCTTTTCCTTCTTTTTTTTTTTTTGGCCGTGCCATGTGGCATGTGGGATCCTAGTTTCCCCGACCAGGGATCAAACCTGCTCCCCCTGCACTGGAATCACTGGACCGCCAGGGAAGTCCCTGTTCTTCCTTCTTTTTGGATTTCTTATTTTCTTATTCCCTTTACTTAGTTTACAGCAGACCCCATAAGTTAGCTCATTCAACATCCATTCTAACCTCTTCTGGTCTGCCAGAAAACTTCTGTACAGATTTTTTGCAGTTATAGTGCTTGTATGTGACCTAGTTTCTGCTAGTTTGTTGCACTACTGCAAAACTTGGAGGCAAACTGAAGGATATCAATGTGTAGAGAGTTCAGATCATTTGGCAAGACAGTAGTGGAAATGTCTGGTTGCTCTGGGACAGCAATGGCACAGGTATCCAGAACTATACATCATGGATTTCAGGAAGCAATAGTTAGTCAGTGATGTTTCTGCTATGAATCCCATGGTAGTATTGAATATTTTTCTCTACATGGAGCATGTCTTTGTAGCAGCCAAGCCTGGTTCCCAGACATTCCATGATATTCTGTAAACTGTTACCTTCTAATAAACACCTTCTGCTTAAACCAGCTAAAGTGGGTTCTATTGTCTGCAATTAACAACCCTGATATACCCGGTTAATTCCTATGATCTTTTAAGAATCAACTGAGGCATCATTTCTCCCAGGAAGCCTTTCCTAATATGCATTCTCAATTCAGGTTGGATGTCATTCCTCTTTTGTCCCATGGAATACACCAACCACACTTACCTCTATTATGGCACTTATCACACAGACCATAATTCAGTTCTGCATTCCAAACAAGACAGAGCAAGGAAGAATCGAGTTTTCCTTTGTATTCATAGAATCTAATGAAGTTATTTAAATTAGTGTAAATATTATTATTGAAAACTAACATACTTATAGTACAGTGCCCCAATATAAGTATACAGTTCAATGAATTTTAACATAATAAACATACCCTCACTGAAGGTAATCACTATCCTGACAACTAAAACCACATAGTAGGTTTGTCTACTTTGAATTTTATATAAACTCAGTGTCGTTTTTTTGTGTGTATCTAGTTTAATTCACTCAACAATATGCTTTAAGATTCATCCATGTGTATGGTTTTATCTTATTTAGTATATTGTATCATTGTATAAATATTTCACAATTTATCCTATCTATTGTTGATGGACAATAGTGTTATTTCCACTTATAGGACTATTATAAATAATGCTATAAACCGTAAGCAAAACAAAAAGACAACCTACAGAATGGGAGAAAATATTTGTAAACAATGTGACCCACAAGGGATTAATCTCCAAAGTATACAAACAGCTCATGCAGCTCAATATCAAAAAGACAAACAACCCGATCAAAAAATGGGTAGAAGATCTAAATATTTCTCCAAAGAAGACATACAGTTGGCCAAAAAGCACATGAAAAGATGCTCAGCATTGCTAATTATTAGAGAAATGCAAATCAAAGCTACAGTGAGCTATCACCTCACACCAGTCAGAATGGCCATCATGAAAAAGTCTACAATCAGTAAATACTGGAGAGGGTGTGGAGAAAAGGGAACCCTCCTACACTGTTGGTGGGAATGTAAATTGGTACAGCCACTATGGAGAACAATATGGAGGTTCCTTAAAAAACTAAAAATAGAACTACCATACGACCCAGCAATCCCACTCCTGGGCGTAGATCCAGAGAAAACCATACTTCAAAAAGACACATGCACCCCAATGTTCACTGCAGCACTATTTGCAATAGCCAAGACATGGAAGTAACCTAAATGTTCGTCGACAGATGAATGGATAAAGAAGATGTGGTACATATATACAATGGAATATTATCAGCCATAAAAAAGAGTGAATTAATGCCATTTGCAGCAACATGGATGGACCTAGAGATTATCATACTAAGTGAAGTAAGTCAGACAGAGAAAGACAAATGTCATATGATTTCACTTATATGCGAAATCTAAAAAACGAACTTATTTACAAAACAGAAACAGACTCACAGACTTAGAACTAACAAACTTATGGTTACCAAAGGGGAAAGGATAAATTAGGAGTTTGGGATTAACATATACACACTACTATATAAAAAATAGATAATCAACAAAGACCTACTCTATAGCACGGGGATTTCTACTCAATACTCTGTAATAACCTATATGGGAAAAGAATCTGAAAAAAGTAAATATATGTATATGTATAACTAAATCACTTTGCTGTGCACCCAAAGCTAACACAACATTGTAAATCAACTATACTCCAATATAAAATAAAAATGAAAAAAAAATAATGCTACTCTGAACATTCTTTTTTTTTTTAATTAATTTATTTATTTATCTTTGGCTGCATTGGGTCTTTGCTGCTGTGCTCGGGCTTTCTCTAGTTGCGGCAAGTGGAGGCTACTCTTTGATGCGGTGTGCGGGCTTCTCACTGTGGTGGCTTCTCTTGTTGCAGAGCATGGGCTCTAGGTGCGTGGGCTTCAGTAGTTGCAGCATGCGGGCTCAGTAGTTGTAGCTCTCAGGCTCTAGAGCGCAGGCTCAGTAGTTGTGGCACACGGGCTTAGTTGCTCCTCGGCATGTGAGATCTTCCCGGCCCAGGGATCGAACCCGTGTCCCCTGCATTGGCAGGCAGATTCTTAACCACTGCGCCATCAGGGAAGCCCTGAACATTCTTATAAATATCTTTTGTGAAAATAAGCATTTCTGTTGGGAATTTACCTAAATGTGAAATTGATGGATTGTAGGGTATGTATATGTTCAGTTTCAGTGAAAACCGCAGTTTCTGATATAAATTTCCACTAACAGTAGATGAGAGTTTCAGTTGTTCCACAACCTTGAGAACATTCAGAATTTTCTGTCCTTTCCGTTTTTGCCATTGTAGTTGATATAGTTGTATTGCATTGTGGTTTTAATCTGCATTTACCTAATGAATAATAAAGATGAGCACATTCATATATATCTTTTGGACACTTGCATATCCTGTTTTGTGAAGTACCTTTTGAAAGTCTTTCACCATATTTCTATTTGGTTGTCTGCCTTTTTCTTATTGATCAGTAGTAGTTCTTTATGTAGCCTAGATATTACTCCTTTGTTGGAGATATGTATTGTAAATGTCTTCTTCTACTTTCCTTTCATTCCTTAATTGGTATCTTTTGATGAACAGAGCATCTAATTTTTGGTATTACCAATTTGTCAAATTTTCCTTCAGAGTCAGCACTTTCATGTTCTTTTAAGGAATCTGCCTACTCAAAAGTATTAAAGATAGTATACTGTGTTTTCTTCTTTTTAACTTTATTTTTTTTTAATTTTTAGATATACAATTCATAGAGAATTGATTTTTTTAAATATAAAGTAAGGTAGGAGACCATGATTATTTTTTCCCATATAGATAACCAATTGACTCGGAATTGGAAATACCATCCTCACCCCCACTAAACTGTGTCATAAATCAGGTGACCACATATGAGTCAATTTAGCCCATTTTTAGGTCTCCAGTATGTTCCGCTGGTTTATTGATCTATACATGTGTGAATACCGCACTGTCTAAATCACTATTGCAATATAGTAAGTTTTCATATCAGGTAGTGCAATTTTTTTAGCTTTCTTTTCCTTAAGATCACCTGAGCTATACTTGACCTTCTGCATTTCCATATAAGTTCTGGAATCTGCTTTAAAAAAGTCTAGTGTTTTTAATGGATTTTCATTAAAATTGTAGATACCGATAACTTCAGATAGATAGTAATAGCTTTTCAATATGTCTTCTAATCACTGAACATAATATATCCCTCCATGTTCTTTTTTTTTCTAATTTTTTAATTATATTTTTTGAATTTTATTTATTTTTTCATTCAGCAGGTTCTTATTAGTTATCCATTTTATACATATTAGTGTATATATGTCAATCCCAATCTCCCAGTTAATCCCACCACCACCCTGCCGCCATTTTCCCCCCTTGGTGTCCATACGCTTGTTCTCTACATCTGTGTCTCAATTTCTGCCCTGCAAACTGGTTCATCTGTACCATTTTTCTAGGTTCCACATATATGCGTTAATACACGATATTTGTTTTTCTCTTTCTGACTTACTTCACTCTGTATGACAGTCTCTAGATCATCCACATCTCTGCAAACGACCCAATTTCATTCCTTTTTATGGCTGAGTAATATTCCATTGTATATAGGTACCACATCTTCTTTATCCATTCATCTGTCACTGGACATTTAGGTTGCTTCCATGACCTGGCTATTGTAAATAGTGGCTGTATCAATTTACATTCCCACCAACAGTGCAAGAGGGTTCCCTTTTCTCACACCCTCTCCAGCATTTGTTGTTTGTAGATTTTCTGATGATGCCCATTCTAACTGGTGTGAGGTGATACCTCATGGTAGTTTTGATTTACATTTCTCTAATAATTAGTGATGTTGAGTAGCTTTTCATGTTCTTCTTGGCCATCTGTATGTCTTCTTTGGAGAAAAGTCTATTTACATCTTCTGCCCATTTTTAGATTGGGTTGTTTGTTTTTTTAATATTGAGCAGCATGAGCTGTTTATATATTTTGGAGATTAATCCTTTGTCCGTTGATTCATTTACAAATATTTTCTCCCATTCTGAGGATTGTCTTTTCGTCTTGTTTGTAGTTTCCTCTGCTTTGCAAAAGCTTTGAAGTTTCATTAGGTCCCATTTGTTTATTTTTGTTTTTATTTCCATTACTCTAGGAGGTGGATCAAAAAAGATCTTGCTGTGATTTATGTCAAAGAGTGTTTTTCCTATGTTTTCCTCTAAGAGTATTATAGTGTCCGGTCTTACATTTAGGTCTCTAATCCATTTGGAGTTTATTTTTGTGTATGGTGTTAGGGAGTGTTCTAATTTCATTCTTTTACATGTAGCTGTCCAGTTTTCCCAGCACCACTTATTGAAGAGACTGTCTTTTCTCCATTGTATATCCTTGCTTCTTTTGTCATAGATTAGTTGACCATAGGTGCGTGTGTTTATCTCTGGGCTTTCTATCCTGTTCCATTGATCTATATTTCTGATGGTCTCCTTTGCTCTGCAGAAGCTTTTTAGTGTAATATAATCCCACTTGTCTGTTTTTGCTTTTGTTGCCTATGCTTTTGATGTCACATCCAAGAATTCATTTCCAAGGCCAATGTCAAGAGGTTTTTCCCCTATGTTTTCTTCTAGGAGTTTTGTGGTTTCAGGTTTACAATTAAGTCTTTAATCCATTTTGAGTTAACTTTTGTGTGTAGTGTAAGATGAGACTCCAATTTCATTCTTTTGCCTCCAGTTTTCCCAAGACCATTTATTAAAGAGACTACCCTTTCCTCATTGTGTATCCTTGTCAAAGATCAGTTGACATATATGCATGGGTTTATTTCTAGGTCTCTATTCTGTTCCATTGGTCTATGTGTCTGTTTATATGCCAATGCCATACAATTTGCATTACTTTGTAATGTATTTTGTATTACAGCTTTGTATGGTAGCTTTGTAATATGTTTTGAAATCAGAAAGTGTGATGGCTCCAGCTTTGTTCTTCTTGCTCAAAATTGCTTGGGTATTCAGAGTCTTTTGTTGTTCCACGTGAGTTTTAAGATTTTTTTCTCTTTCTGTAAAAAATGTCATTGAGATTTTGACAGGGATTATATTAAATCTGCAGATCACTTATGCTAGTATGGATTACTATGAGTAGTAATTATAACAATATTAATTCTTTCAATCCATGAGTACAGAGTATTTCCACTTATTTCTGTGTTTTAATTTCTTTCATCAGTGTTTTATAGTTTTCAGTGTATAAGTCTTTTACCTCCTTGGTTAAGTTTATTCCTGAGTGTTTTATTCTATTTTATTCTCCTATTGTTAATGGGTTTGTTTCCTTAATTTCTGTTTCAGATAGTTTATTGTTAGCTTATAGAAATGCAACTGATTTTTGTATGTTAATTTTGTATAGTGCAACTTTGATGAATTCATTGATTAGTTCTAACAGGTTTTTTTGTAGAGTCTTTAAGGTTTTCTACATATTAGATAACATTATCTGCAAATAGACATAATTTTGCTTCTTTCTTTCCAGTTTGGATGCTTTTTATTTCTTTTTCTTGCTCTTTTTATTTCTTTTTAATTGCTCTTTTAATTTCTTTTTAATTTCAGTACCGTGATGAATAGAAACAGCAAGAATGGGCATCCTTGCCTTGTTCCAGATCTTAGAGGAAGAGATTTCAGTTTTTCTCCATTGATTCTGATGTTACCTATGGATTTTTCATATACAGAGTTTATTGTGTTGAGGTAAGTTCCCTCTATACATAATTTTTTGAGAGCTTTTATCATGAAACAGTGTTGAATTTTATCACATGCTTTTTCTGCATCTATTTACATGATCGTGTGACTTCTATCATTCATTCTGTTAATGAGGTGTATCACATTGATTGGTTTATGTATATTGAACCATTCTTGCATATAGGGATAAATTTCACTTGGTCATGATGTATGATTTTTTTTAATGTGCCATTGAATTTGGTTTATTAATATTTTGTCAAGAATTTTTGCATACATGTTCATCAGGGTTACTGTGCAGACTCCCAGATGGTCTGCCTTAAATCCCAGCTGCTGCATTCTGTCTTATCTTTTGGCTAAGCTGTGCCATGCAGTCTCTCAGCCTGCCTGCAGGGGGCACACTCTCACATCACTCCCAAGGAAACCATCTCCACTGTGGCCTAGGTAACACAATGAGAAAAGAGAGGTTAAAAAGGCTCTTTCTTCCTAGAGGGGGTTCCTTTTTCAAAAACTCTCTTCCTCTTTGCCTCCTTCTACATGGCACTTTCTCTTTTTCGTTCTCTTAAAGACTGCTCCATTCCACACAACTGTCCTCCTCTACCAAGATGGCTCATCAGCTTTTGAAAGCCAAACAGAACTAGAATGCAGCCTAGAGGAAGAAGACAATGAAGCAGTAAAGACTTTTGAGAGTCATAGGTAGTAAGGGAGATCAGATAGGGATTTGGGCCCAATTTCTTCCCAGTGAAAAAAATGAAAAAAAAAAAAAATGTGTGTCCAAGAAGTATTCCTCTGCATGTGGGATATGACTCCAGTGACTAATAGAAGTTTTTAATTAGTTGGCATAAAAATTTCATTTCTCCTCTCCTTCATTTTTTCTCAGAGAAACACTTAATTCTCCTACATACATGACTTGCTTGTAGCCGTGACTGTGTATGTCCAATACCACACTATCAGTCACTTTCCCACCTGTGTAGGGACGGGGCATTGCAGCATGTTCACAACATCCTGATACTTGAGAAGAGATGGGCACATGGATGAATAGCATTATTTTATCAATATTACCTTAGACAATTATATTCTCCAAATTGAAGTTGAAACTTTGAAATCTGAAGACAATTCTCATTTGAGTTATGAGCAATGTCATGTTTTTCTTACTGTCAAATTTCTTTATACAGTGGTTTACTTCAGTGACAATAGCAACATCAATTCAACCAAAGTAAACGGATTTGTTTGAACCTAGATGGTTAAATGTTTCCTAACCTATTACTTTATGTGTTAGAGTTGGACACCCACAAAGAATAGGGGATATCTCAAGTTTTTGCACAAAATTGGAATTTCAAAGCTTAAAATCTTGGAAAGAAATGCCTTCATTTCAAAAACTTTGAACCACACAAAAATAGTAAATGCCATTCAGAAATGCTTCCAGTGCATCACTGCAGAATAATAGCTTGCTAATGAGAACAGTCCTACACTGGGAAAACCGAGAGGATGTCTGAGAGAAGCAGTAAGCTGTGTGACAGACAGGCCTGGGAGACAAACACCACAGGCAGGACCTGGGGACCTGAAACAATTGAGCCACCACCCACAGTCATAGCACTCAAGGGCAAGCTCAGCTGAGGGCTTTGACATGTGTTATATACAGAACTTGCCAAGTGTGAGGTTCAGTAAACACTTGCAGATAATATATATTTGCTTATTAAACGAGAAGTTCTCTTTCTTCCCCTGGATGTCAAGTTTAGATGCTGTGTGTTTGGATTTTTTAATATTCAGGCTCAGGTTTGGAAATTTGCCCTGTGCTTTGGGACAAAGACATTTTGAAGAGGAAAAAGCCTGAAACTTAGAAGACACCTGGATCGAATGTTTGAGACACACTAGTTATTATTATTTAAAGACTCCACCTCACACCCAATTTTTGTAGAAAAAAATAATGTTAGCACTAGCCCAATATTTACTGCATGGTAAGTGGCTAGTATATCTGTAATGACTGAATGAGAGAGAAATCAAGAAAAAGGGGGATGGAAAGATAGAGAAGGGAGAGGAAAAAAGAAACGAATAAGGAGAAGGAGGGAGAGGGGGAGAAGAAGAAGAAAGAAGAGGAAGACAGGCTCTAAGGTTTCCAGCCAGCCATGCTGTCATCACTTGCAGGCCTTGAGCTGACTAATATCTTCCTGGCATCAAAGCCTTTGTACCTGGAAATAATACAAATATATTTATTTACCCACTTGATTGTCTAATATAATATGAACTTTTTGCAAAAGAGTGCAGCTGACCTCTGTAAGACCTGAAGGTAAGGGCTATAGTTTCTGCTTCCAGGGAGATGATGCATTATGAATACAAGGAGCCAGGGAATTTTTTATTTTGTTTATTTATTTATTTATTTTTTAATTTTTAAATTAAATTTAATTTATTTTTTTATACAGGTTCTTAGGAGTCATCAATTATATACACATCAGTTTATACATGTCAA
This sequence comes from Balaenoptera acutorostrata, assembly GCF_949987535.1. Taxonomy (NCBI): domain Eukaryota; kingdom Metazoa; phylum Chordata; class Mammalia; order Artiodactyla; family Balaenopteridae; genus Balaenoptera; species Balaenoptera acutorostrata. Next base: position 41,497,376 of record NC_080070.1, read on the forward strand.
TCCCAATCTCCCAATTCATCACACCACCCCCAACCCCTGCCGCTTTCCCCGCTTGGTGTCCATACGTTTGTTTTCTACATCTGTGTCTCAATTTCTGCCCTGCAAACCAGTTCATCTGTACCATTTCTCTAGGTTCCACATAAATGCATTAATATACGATATTTGTTTTTCTCTTTCTGACTTACTTCACTCTGTATGACAGTCTCTAGATCCAACTACGTCTCAACAAATGACCCAATGTCGTTCCTTTTTATGGCTGAGTAATATTCCATTGTATATATGTACCACCTCTTCTTTATCCATTCGTCTGTCGATGGGCATTTAGGTTGCTTCCATGACCTGGCTATTGTAAATAGTGCTGCAATGAGCATTGGGGTGCATGTGTCTTTTTGAATTATGGTTTTCTCTGGTATATGCCCAGTAGTGGGATTCCTGGGTCATATGGTAATTCTATTTTTAGTTTTTTAAGGAACCTCCATACTGTTCTCCATAGTGGCTGTATCAATTTACATTCCCACCAACAGTGCAAGAGGGTTCCCTTTTCTCCACATCCTCTCCAGCATTTGTTGTTCGTAGATTTTCTGATGATGCCCATTCTAACTGGTGTGAGGTGATACCTCATGGTAGTTTTGATTTGCATTTCTCTAATAATTAGGGATGTTGAGCAGCTTTTCATGTGCTTCATGACCATCTGTATGTCTTCTTTGGAGAAATGTCTATTTAGGTCTTCTGCCCATTTTTGGATTGAGTTGTTTGTTTTTTTAATATCGAGCTGCATGAGCTGTTTATATATTTTGGAGATTAATCCTTTGTCTGATGATTCATTTGCAAATATTTTCTCCCATTTGAGGGTTGTCTTTTCATCTTGTTTGTAGTTTCCTTTGCTGTGCAAAAGCTTTGAAGTTTCATTAGGTCCCATTTGTTTATTTTTGTTTTTATTTCCATTACTCTAGGAGATGGATCAAAAAAGATCTTGCTGTGATTTATGTCAAAGAGTGTTCTTCCTATGTTTTCCTCTAAGAGTTTTACAGTATCCGGTCTTACATTTAGGTCTCTAATCCATTTGGAGTTTATTTTTGTGTATGGTGTTTGGGAGTGTTCTAATTTCATTATTTTACATGTAGCTGTCCAGTTTTCTCAGCACCACTTATTGAAGAGACTGTCTTTTCTCCATTGTATATCCTTGCTTCCTTTGTCATAGATTAGTTGACCATAGGTGTGTGGGTTTATCTCTGGGCTTTCTCTCTTGTTCCATTGATCTATGTTTCTGTTTTTTGTGCCAGTACCATATTGTCTTGATTACTGTAGCTTTATAGTATAGTCTGAAGTCAGGGAGTCTGATTCCTCCAGCTCCATTTTTTTCCCTCAAGACTGCTTTGGCTATTCGGGGTCTTTTGTGTCTCCATACAAATTTTAAGATTTTTTGTTGTAGTTCTGTAAAATATGCCATTGGTAATTAGATAGGGATTGCATTGAATCTGTAGATTGCTTTGGGTAGTAGAGTCATTTTCACAATTTTGATTCTTCCAGTCCGAGAACATGGTATATCTCTCCATCTGTTGGTATCATCTTTAATTTCTTTCTTCAGTGTCTTATAGTTTTCTGCACACAGGTCTTTTGTCTCCCTAGATAGGTTTATTCCTAGGTATTTTATTCTTTTGGTTGCAATGGTAAATGGGAGCGTTTCCTTAATTTCTCTTTCAGATTTTTCATCATTAGTGTATAGGAATGCCAGAGATTTCTGTGCATTAATTTTGTATCCTGCTACTTTACCAAATTCATTGATTAGCTCTAGTAGTTTTCTGGTAGCATCTTTAGGATTCTCTATGTATAGTATCATGTCATCTGCAAACAGTGACAGTTTTACTTCTTCTTTTCCAATTTGTATTCCTTTTATTTCTTTTCTTCTCTGATTGCTGTGGCTAGGACTTCCAAAACTAAGTTGAATAATAGTGGTGAGAGTGGACATCCTTGTCTTGTTCCTGTTCTTAGAGGAAATGCTTTCAGTTTTTCATCATTGAGAATGATGTTTGCTGTGGGTTTGTCGTATATAGCCTTTATTATGTTGAGGTAGGTTCCCTCTATGCCCACTTTCTGGAGAGTTTTTATCATAAATGGGTGTTGAATTTTGTCAAAAGCTTTTTCTGCATCTATTGAGATGATCATATGGTTTTTATTCTTCAATTTGTTAATATGGTGTATCACATTGATTGATTTGCATATATTGAAGAATCCTTGCATCCCTGGGATAAATCCCACTTGATCATGGTGTATGATCCTTGCTTGGGCAATTTTAAGTAAAGTTATAGATCTGCAGCCTCACGAATGAAAAAATTCAGTTTCAACAAACAACAGCATTCTGGGTTTGAGCTATTATTTTTGCAATCACTTGAGGAGTTAAACCTTGTCCTGACTTGATAATTTCTGGTGACCCATAAGGAAATGAAAGCTGAGGTCAGATCCCCATAAGGGTGAAACTCAGAGCCTTTGTGTTTGTACAGAGTAAGAGCCACACTGCCCTGCAAGCCACCTCAGCACACTATTTCACCACCTACTTTCTCCAAAATAAGGAGCAATCTGTTAGTTCTTTCCATTCCCAGGGGGAGCTTTTTTCAGATATCTAGGTCTGTTAGTATTAAAATGTGCTGTGAATTCTGACGCTCGCATATGTCCCTCACCTCCTTACTGGAAATGTTGCTCCAAAGAAATACCTAGTTGCCCAAGGATTGTGTGTTCTCAGAAAATGTTAAACCTGTGGGAGTGTGTTCCTGGAAATCCCCTATGCTCGAGGCTGTAATGGTCTTCTTGCCACCTTCATCACAGGACCTGGCCTACTTAATCCACCCCAGTCCCAAAGACAGAAACAACCTGTCGGGTAACCAGTAAGGGAGGAGGGCTTCCGAGAGACAAAACTCGGTAGTCAGCCATGCTAGTAACTTCCTCGCCTCTAAGCTTGCATATAGCCCAATGAAGAATTGAAATATAACAAAGTAAGGATAGGATATCACTAAAGAGGCTGCTTTTCACATTTTCATTTCATATGATTCACGCTGAGTGTGTTTCATCAAGAGTATCATAAGTAGGCTTTCTTCTTTTCAGCACCACTCTGACCATTTTTGGTGCTTAACTATCTACTTGTTCATCTCCATTTTTTTTCCTTCATAATAACTACAATGGTTTTGTTTCCTTTTCTTTTCTTGGTGTTTCTGTGTTTTATTTTATTACAGAAAGGCAGCAAAACTTAAGAAACTAAAGAAAAATTAGATGAACAGAATTTTTCCACTCTCTTGAATATTTTAGTATATTTTCTGCTAGTATCTTTCTGTTCATCTATGTTAGTGAGATAGATATAATTACATTGTACCTCAATTTTCAACCCATATTTTTCACTAGTGATATATTGAAGGACTTAGCCTTGAAGCTTCTGTACTTTTAAATGACTACGTAACATCCCATCAGGTGGTCATCTTCAAATGCTATTTAACCAAATATTCAGCAATGGGACATTTCCAACTTACTGTTGTTATAAATAACTCTATGATAAACATTTTTGTGAATTAAGCATTTTACATATTTTGGATTATTTCCAGAAGCTGGCATCCAAGAAAAGAGTGGTCGTATGACGTGAAAATATTTATGGATCTAGATTTACAGTGCCAGCAATCTTTATTCGTTGTTCTTGTGGGAGGAATTCTGAAATGAGCAAAACAAGGAACTATGGGTAAAATGCTGTCCTCAAGTAACTCATTGCCCCTTGAAACCATACCCTCAGCCCTCAGCAAACTAAGCCAACAACGAAAGAAAAGTATTCCAGAAGTTCTACAGGTATTCTCCTGTTCAAATCCTGTCTTTGCTTCACATCTAAATAGAGCTCTGGAAAAATCATTGACCTCTGTCTTGGAGCTCAATTTAATCTGCCAACAAGTCAAGATGCCACTGCCAACAGAACATCTAGGGAGGACTGGGAACGGGAAATGACTTTAGAGAATGTTGAGCTTCTTTATTAAGGGAAAGATGGCTTTTCATTTGAGAACTCACCAACATCTATGGTTGGAAGGCACCATACCTCCAAGGCAAATGTGAAATATCTTAGAGCAGTAAGGCTTTCCACAAGTCAAAGCTACTGAGAAATTAGCCAGGCAAATCTGCTGAGGCTCCCCCTTCTCTCATCTTCAGTCCCAGGTGCCTCTGGGTCTGTGCTTTCTCATCAACAGTGGACGTGTCGATTCTAGCACAATTTGTCAATAACAGAGCTGCCACGTTCTCAGTTCTTCCTCATTTTGGAAATGTCACATACGTTACTTATAATCCTCCCAAGAAGTCTAGGAGCTGGGTATTTTTATCCTTAATGAAAAAATTGAGGCTCTGGAAAGCTCAGCAACTTTCCCAGGTTCACTCAGCTAACTAGTGGCAGCACTGAAGCCCAAATGCTGAGTGCCAGTTCACAGAGTTGCAGCAGTACAGAAGTCTTCCTCCTGTGGAAAAAAAGTGGACTTTCCATCCTGCTGCAGCCCTGCTTTCCTCTGAGGTGGGGATTCTCCTAGATAATTGGTCCTTGTTTCTCCACTGCACTTGTTTACACATCTATGACCAGTTACCAGGGTATTTAAAGGCAGTTAATTTGAATACTAGCAGGAGACTTGGAGAAGTAATTAAATAGGCCCACTTGATATTCTCTAAAGTCAATAAATGTTTGAGAAGTGGTTCATCAGGTTGCAAGAGAATAGAAAAACAAAACCACATTAAAGTTTAATTACCAAAATTTGATTTGTCCTGAAGATAAGAGTCCTGAGCCCCTTTCTTAATTCCTTTTCACTTCTTGAACTGTAAGTCCATAATTCCCCCTTTTTGAGATTGGAAATCACACTCAGAGATGGTTAAAGTGGGCCTGACCAGCTGCTCAACCCCAGATGAATCTAGCCCAGAGAGAGCCATGTCTAGCCATCGATGGACACGAGGGGCTGCTCTATGTCAGTGCCTGCTGCCCAGTGCCCAGGGATCCCTGATGAGCAGCTGGGACACAGTCTTCTCCTAAGAATGTCAGGCTGGAGTCATACCACACCTCTCCTCTGACTGCTTTTTGCCTAATTCCTGGTTTTGCTTTCCAGCCCCCTCTTGGTTTTGAGTTTCTCTGAACTCAAAAAACATCTTCACATTCTGCTGCTTCTGTCTTTCACTCCATGCCCTCTTTCACTCCATGCCCTCGCATTAATTTAGATGTGTCCCTCCCAGGACCAGCCAGCCCCTCAAATATTGATTCCAGCCTGGCTCTAAAGTTCTTTAGGGACTCCTTCCTCTGTTATTCATTTTGGCCCCTATTTCCAAGGGCTGCTCCTGCTTCCTTTCATCGTTGCATTATTTCTAATGGAATCTCTGGAAGAATTCAAGCTTTGCCTTATGCTCTTATTCCCTCACCTCTTTCCTTCAAAGTTTATCCCCTATCCCATCCCACAGGGGCTAAAGTAAGTTCTTGCAGAAATCCCAGCGTAGGAGGAGGTGCCACTTATTTCCTCAGTTTCCCATCTAATTCTCAGCTCTCCCCACTCCTTTGTTTTTGATTTGCTTCCCAGCTGCCTCTGAACTGCATATTCTAACCACAGTCAAGGTGAATTCTAAGATTAGATAATTTAGTCCCTTCTTAGAAAAATGACTCAGACTCTCAGATACGTGTGGCAAAGGGTACGTTTCAGTATTTTCAAAGAGAGGAACTAAGTTGCTAGGAGCATTTTGGTCCTCTTTACAGGAAAAGAGGACCATTTTGTCCATTATTAAACACAGGGTGAGATCCATGTTAGAAGTTGAAATGGGTAGAAGAAGCAACTAACCATTAATGCCAGATGAAAGAAGAGGTGCCAGATATTCAAACATGGATTGGAAAACTTCTTGGCAGCTTGTTGTACAGAAAACTCATCACGGAATCTGAAGGTAAGATAAGATGACCAATCCTGAGATTCCATAATTTAACAAAGACAGGGCTTTTGCAGTCCTATCTTAACTCCATCTCTTAGCTCACCCAGACTTCCGCTTTAGGCTCAAACAACAAAACTGCCTTGTGATGGTCTGATTACCAAACAGTCAAAGGCATTTCTTTCTTGGCTCTGATTCACCCTCAGCTTCTTAAAGCTACCAAATACCACTATCAGTACTTCTCTGGATTCTGGCCGCGGAATTATTCTTAAGATAGAATACTCAAAAAGGACTTGGACTTTCAAGTTCCAAGAATGGCCAACAGTGAAAAGCATTCACTGGAGATTGAAAACCTGTGTCATTGACTTGTCCTCAATATTTTTCCCCTGGATGATGTTTTTTCATCTCAGATGACATGCTAGTATTGTGGCTAATATTCTATATTCATTTATTTAAGCTACAGCTATGTACAATGAAAGTAGAAATGCCTTGCCTTTCCCATGTTTTCTGAGTAAGATGGTGTAGTGGGGTTGAATGGTGGCCAGCACCCAGAAAGATATGTTCAATTATTAATCCCAGAAACCTATGAATGTGACCTTATTTGGAAAAAAGAATCCTCGTGGATGTAATTAAATTAGGGATCTCAAGATGAGATCATCCTGGATTATCCATGTGGGCCCTAAATCCAATGACAAGTGTCCTTTAAAGAGACACACAGGGGGCTTCCCTGGTGGTGCAGTGGTTGAGAATCTGCCTGCCAATGCAGGGGACACGGGTTCGAGCCCTGGTCTGGGAAGATCCCACATGCCACGGAGCAACTGGGCCCGTGAGCCACAATTACTGAGCCTGCGCGTCTGGAGCCTGTGCTCTGCAACAAGAGAGGCCGCGATGGTGAGAGGCCCGCGCACCGCGATGAAGAGTGGTCCCCACTTGCCGCAACTAGAGAAAGCCCTCGCACAGAAACGAAGACTCAACACAGTCATAAATAAATAAATAAATAAATAAAAGAACGTGAATTTCTTTAAAAAAAAAAAAAAAAAGAGACACACAGGGACTTCCCTGGTGGCGCAGTGATTAAGAATCTGCCTGCCAATGCAGGGGACACGGGTTTGAGCCCTGGTCGGGGAAGATCCCACATGCCGTGGAGCAACTAAGTCCGCGCACCACAACTACTGAGCCTGCGCTCTAGAGCCCACGAGCCACAACTACTGAACCTGTGTACCACAACTTCTGAAGCCCGCATGCCTCGAGCCCATGCTCCGCAACAAAGAGAAGCCACCACAATGAGAAGCCCGCGCACCACAACAAAGAGTAGCCCCTGCTCGCCGCAACTAGAGAAAGCCCGCGCACAGCAATGAAGACCCAAAGCAGCCAAAAATAAATTAATTAATTAATTAATTTTTAAAAAAAGACACACAGAAGAGAGATACACAGAGAGAAGAAGAGAAGGTCATGTGAAGACAGAGGCAGAGATTGGACTTTATGCAGCCACAGGCTAAGGAATGCCTGGAGCCTCTAAGAAGCTGGAAGAGGCAAGGAATGATTTTCCCATAGACCCTTCAAGGGGAGTGCGGCCCTGTGAGCCTTTGATTTTAGACTTCTAGCTTCTGACCTGTGTTAGAATAAATTTCTATTGTTTTAAGCCACTAAGATTGTGATGATTTGCTATGTTACCCCCAGGAAACTAATACAGGTGGATATTAGTTTGGTGTTTACATTAACACCAGCAGAAGAAAGTCTGAATTGTGGCAGAACCTCTGAGTCTGTAATGTCAGAACCCCCCAGATTTGTGTGAACATTTTCAAGTACAAATTGGCTGTGTTCCATACCACTGGCTTCGCAGATTGCAGAAGGAAGTTAAGAACATCTGATGAAACTCCTCATTTACAAATAGTAAAACAGACTGTTCATGCCTCTATATTGCACCCCCCTAAAACACACACACACACACACACACACACACACACACACCCCACTTGTCAGGGAAGTCTAAAATAAAAGAGTATTATGAATCTGAGCTCTGCTTGAGTTATGTATCTTCAAATTCCATGCTGTTGGTGGACATCCAGACCTTTAAAAAATTCCCTAAGGTCCTATGAGTCAGAGATATCTACATATTCTCTACCAGCCTTGAGACCTCAGAAGAGCCAAGATTTACGTGGATGAGGTGCCAGTTGGCAAATGTCCTGTTTCCTTTGCCTACTGGTGGCTCTTTCAAGAAGTTCCCTGAATGGGTGTCACTCTTCTTGCCTCAAATCAGACTCACCAGCAGAAAAGACTTTCTAACCCACATTTTCCCTAAAGTTTCTATTTTATCCAGAATCATCATTCACTTTCTTCATGTCATTTAATACAATGTCTGTTAATGTATCTGTTAATTTATATATTGATTGACCCTTTTCCTCACTAGGCATGCATCTCCATAAAGACAGTGACCATGACTATTTAGCCCATCACTATTATGATGCAAGGTCCATAGTAAACACTAAATATTTTGTTGATTATTTGTTGAATTTAAGACTTCTAATCTCCCTTACTAGGTATAAACTTTTTAATGGTGGAAACTTTCAATATAATTGATGTATTTTATCCCTGAGAGAAAAAGGAATACATTGCAAAGCTATGAGACCAGGGGATCCATTTCCTGGTGTATTTATTGTCTTTGAATAATTATATTTAAGATGCATATGTTTTCCCAAGAGATATGTAATAAAGATTATATAGTAATGAATGAGGGACACAAAGTAAAAGGAGACACAGGCCTGCCCTCAAGCAGCTTATAATCTAGTGTAGGGGGCAGATGCATGTAGTAGAAATACATGCAGGTGGAATGAGATAGTGCTTTGAGGGCACAGTGGTGGCGGGAGAACAAGCTGCACTGGGAGAAGGAAGAATCCAGGAAGGCCTCACAGGAGAGGCTGCTTTTGAAATGGAACTGAAGGATGGAAAGGATTTTGCAGGCAGAAAGAGAGTAGATGAAAGGAGGAGGAGACTGGAAATGTCAAGGGATGGAACAGCACGAACCACAAAGAACAGACAACAAACTTTTAAGGGTTTGTTAAGGAGAAACATGATCCTCTCCACTACGGCCTGAATGTGTCAACCAGCAAACACACAACCTCCATAGATCTTGATAGTCTAGTCCTGGTTGTTCAGAGATGTCCTCAGTGCATTTAACTTTTGGAGAGAAGGGCGGTGACAGTAAGAGATATGTTTGTATTTCTCTTTTCTTGTTTTGTTTTAGACCATATGCTTTAGACTAGAGGAAAGAAGTGTAGCTTTTCCCTTTTGTAGATTTGAAAGCAGCTTCTCATTCTTCTCACAAAGCCTCAGTCCACATTTTCTGGGGCTACATTCCCTGCTGACAGTTACTATGTGTTACAAAAATGATGTAAATTTTAATCTTAGTCAGAGACACACACAATTAGGAAGACCTGTCTGTAATCAGAAATAGCCATGGTTTACACATGGCCTTGCTCTATTGTGATAATATCCATCATGGAAAATTAAGGGTCTTTGGCTAGGGAACCTCCCACATATCTTCCTGGGTACCTTATATAGAGCTGGGTCCTAATAAATGCTCACAACACCCTTGGCCCTGTGGGAGACACTTTATGCAGCTCTAGTCTGTAAGGGAAACCCCTCCCTTTAATGCTCAGATACAAAGAGTTTGAGTTGAAAACCTAGCTGAAAGTTCAGCAATGTTATGTCCTCTTTTATAACAAATGAGATACAAGTAAATAAAGTTGAAACTTCATTCAGAAATAGAAATTCTTAAGAAGGGAATCATGTAAACTGAAAGAAAAACATGCTTTGCAGTACACGGATTCCTGAGCAACAGAACTAACTCACCTGAGAATACAGAAGTTACCACTTTCAGCCAACAAGAAATGATACTTCTGATCACACGCTAATTTTTTTTTTTGCCATTCTTATTGAAAAAACAGATCCAAGTAAAACAGTGAAATAGGATAATTTTTGTTCTTTAGGGTGCTACATTTTATACTAAAGCCCTGGATATTACTTCTTCTAATCTCTGTCCATCCTATTCCCTAACAAATCTTATTTTTTTCCTGGGTCTTAATTTCTCTCAACAACATATTATAAATGGCCAAAAAAAAAAAATAGTCCTTTATGCTCTAAGTCATTTTTCATTTCCTTTAAGAATTTTCCATTATTCCTCTCCAAGGAATCTTTCCCACCCTAATACTTAGTTGTACCAGTTTTGTTTCACATCATTTCAAGGTGTCATTATAGTCATTAATTTAGCTTCTCCCTCTCTATAATGAAATATAGACACCCATGGCAGGAACTGTGTCTAATTCTTTTCAGTTTCCCCCATAGTTCTTAGCAAGACTGTTGTCTACATGGTTAATTGAAAGAATGAATGATTTGTGGACAGATGTGTTTGCCTGCCTCCTCAGACTCCATTTCTGCCTTCCTCAAAGCCCATTATTTCCATTTCAGGATCTATGTCATTCTCAGGAAGTTGACTCCATGCCTCAACTTCAAAGATGGGATTCTATACTTGGGTTAAGGTAAACTGAGTGGTACATTTCATCCCCCATCTTATACATAATTGCAATTATTGGTTCAAGATGGACATAGGACCTCAGATGGTTCAGTCAGAAAGAATTTTAGGGCTCTTTCTGGGAATGCTGGGCAAAGGCAAATCCTCTTGTTTTTTTGTTTTTGGCTGTGCCACGTGGCTTGCAGGATCTTAGTTCCCCGACCAGGGATCGAACCTGTGCCCCTGCAGTGGAATCTCGGAGTCCTAACCACTGGACTGTCAGGGAATTCCCCAAATTCTCTTGTTTTTACTAAGTAGAGTGAGTATATTTAGACTTAGAAGTGTTGCAGTCATTTCACTACCGTAACAGAAATCAACATATACTAGGCTCATGATGCTGATTAGTGGTAGCTTGTCAGTAGACATTTAGGTATCTGGTATATGAAATACGTTCTAATAGGAAAAACAAACAAACAAACAAACAAAACAGGAGACAAAATCCCCTATCAAGTTTTGGACCACTAAAATCTGATAATTAAAGAAGTTAAAGTTTTATCCAGTTTGCATTCATAAAATGCTATTACAGTATTTCCTCATCTGTAATATGGAACCAATAATGAGGTAAATTATGTAAAGCACTCAGCATGGGCCTGGACACTGAGCAGCCACTCCATAAATCTCAATAGTTTCCCTTTCTTTTTTTTTTTTTTTTTTCCCTTTCTTTTCTTCCCCATCTAGAGGTCTTTTTCAAAAAACAAAAAAACCAGTAAAACCCTGAAATATATCAATAACCTGAAATTCTTATAATAGCATGTTCTGAAGAATTCAGAAAAAAGATCAATAATACTCAGGAACAAAACTTCATCTTCCAACTTTCATGAGGATACAACTAACCCATACCAGGACTCATATTTTTGAGACTCCTAGTGCTTGAGACACTGATTAATGGGAAGCCATTGCAAAGAACTTAGCAGCTTACATCCTGTTTCTACACAACATTGTAACAAGCCATGGTGTAACAGTACTTGCTACACAAATGGCAGGTTAAAACACAAAGAAAAATAAACTCTCGATTTCTCAAATTAGACCTTTACAGTAAAAAGTATTCATTGGAAAATAAGGATAATGTAAAGGTATAAACTTCAGTTTGATTTATTCAAGGTAATTTGGATAAATTCGAGTTTGCTTCTTTTTTGTTTGTTCTTTACCTTGAATTGCCTAAGAAGTTGGGTAACCAGCAGTTAGTTACCAAGAGTTCTAAGTTATTAAAAAATCCTATTACAAACATAATGGTCTAGAATCTAGTAGACTGTAAGCCTGCATAGTAATTATCTTCTACCAACTTACCTTTTATTTTGTTGTAATGTGAGGAAAACCCACTCTATTAATATTCCTGAAATATTTTAGAGCCTTATAGGAAAATACAGTCCTTTGGAGTCAAGTTAACCTGTTAGTTCCATTAGCAAAACTGTAGACTATCACTCTTTTGATTACCGTGATTAAATGCAGTAATTTAAAGGATATATATAGGAGAAAAATAGCCTGAGCCTGGGTCCTAGCTCTGCCACTTATTGGCTGTGTACATCTCTTCACTTTAAAATATTACTACCTCAGCTTTATAGAAGATAATAATACATGCCCTGGCAAACCCATAGACTCTCAAGAGACTAAAAAAGGATCCCACCAACATTTGCCACCAAAATATCTGGCATAAAACCTATCCTTCACTGTATCTCAGAGGAAAATCTAGAAACCCAGGTCCAGGAGGGAAGAGGAGAATGAAACAAAAGACATGCAGAAAATAATAGAAAAGCCATTGGCTTTGCAGACAAAAATGACCATATTTGAATTTTGATACTATTATCAATTTGAACTTAAGCAATTTATTTAATCTCCCTGGGTTCAATTTCCTTATTTATAAATGGAGATTACACTAACAACACTGCAGAATTGTTAAATGAGACAACAAAGAGATGTAAAGGGTCCAGTTTAGAGGCTTGCATTAAGAACTTCTTAATAAATGGTTGCTGCAATTACACAGAATAGTCAAGTAGAGAAATAAGGTTTCAATCATGTAAATATGTAACTAATGGGTATTTTGTGCAGTGAACTGGAGGTTCTTTAGCAACCAGGCAGCATATATTGAAGACGACATATATTTAAAGTGATGGAACAATTGCAGATATAGAGTCTGGGAACTTTCATTAAGTAATAAGGCTCAACGCAGACAAGTGTAACCCTGGAACCATGTGGAACCCAGAAAAGCGCTTAGAATCTAGGCAGCAAAAAGGAAGAGAAATCTAAACAAGACCTAAGAGATATGCCTTGGAGACACTGGCTAAGGTTTCTGAGTTGTTGTTTTTTTTTAACAGTTTATCCATAAAAAAGCATTATAAATTAGCATCAGAATCTAATGATATTTTATCTGAATTTTCTTATATGTAAATTGTTTGACTTGATTGGTATCACACTGTGTATATTTGTGGCAGGGCATTGTTTGCCCAATTCTTCACCCTTCCCTTTATGCACACCCTCCGACCTGTGACTTTGCAGTCCCTAATTTATTTCCAGCTCCCTTGACTTTGTGTTTGGCCAAGTGACTTGCTTTGGCCAAAAGATGAAGGTAGAAATGACAGTATGAGAGTTTCACACTTAGACCTTAAGAGGTGGTATTTCTGCCCATTCCCTGTGCCTCTGCCATTACCCTGAGAACAGAATCCTGGGCTAGCCCCTGGTCCCAGAAGGAGGATGAAAGACACACGGAGTGGAGCTAAATCATCCAGGAGAGCCCAGCCTCAGTCAGCAGACACAGGATGTTGGAGCAAGACCAGCTGAGATTTGCAGAGCCGACCATCTGGGGCTAGACCAATTGGCTGACCCTCAACCAGTACACAGGTGGAAGAGGATAAACACTTGCTCATTTTGCTATTGAGTCTTGGGATGACATATCACACAGCATTTTGCTGGCAGTAACTAACTGAATACAATGTCCTTAATAGGTGTTTTGTTTTTTTAAATAATGTCCCCATCTAGCTCATGCATTGCCACCAGAAATGTAACCACTCTTTGCCATCTTTCAGGCATCAGGTTTATGGTTTTTTAAAAAAAAATGGCCTGTGATTCGTAACCTGATCCAGAGACACAGAGAAAGGTTGTGTGAAAAAAAATTTTAACAGTAACTGGCTATTTGACGATATTAAAAAAATATTTTGGGCAAGATAATAGTATTAGAGTTATTTTTTTAACAGAATCCTTGTCTTTTATAGATACATATCAAAATATGTATGGATGAGATGATATTACATCTGGGGTTTTCTGGGGTTTTCTTCAAAATGATCCAGTTTCAGGGTAGGTGTAATAAATCAAACCAGAGCAGCTGGGAGTTGCATCATTGTAGCTGGTCGTAGCTTGGTAATGAGTACAGGGGGTTCACTACTCCCTACTGTGCTGTATATTTCAAATTTTCCATAATAACAGTTCTAATTAGTAATCTGAAAAAAAAAAGAGTAAGGGCAGAAAACATTTTCTTTAAAAGAGACAAATAATGGTGAAAGATAGATATACTTCCATTTTCTGTTATGAGGAGTAAATATGATAAAATTCAGTGCCTCGAAAGGAGACATTGCCAGTGGGGCTCCCTCCAGATCACCAAGTACTCTCAGCTTCTCTACTAGGAACCCATCCTCAGTTTACCCTCTGCAGAGAGGGCTTTGTGAACAGAGAATCCATGCTGCGAGACAAATGCAGAGGGAAAACTTAGTGCAGGTGTGCTGGGCACACACAGGCATTCTATGACTGTTCACTCAATAAAAAACACTCCTGGTGGAGGGAAGAGAGGCCAGCTCACAAACAACAGACACACTGTAGTCCCTGCTACTGTGCTCCCTGCTTTTACACTCAACTCCCAAGCCTCCCTCTCCCTTAAGTACTTACCACACCCACTGGGGGTTACTTGTGGTTGTCTGAACTTCACCCTTGGCAGGAAACATCTAGTTCAAGACATCCCTTTACAGATACTTCTTTTATCTGTGCCTTAAATGAGCTGTGTTGGCAAGGTATTTGAAAATCAAAACAACGATAAGATCTTTTTCATCTAGTGAAGTAAAATATTGTGACAATCTTCAATGCTGGCAAAGATAAGGTAACACTGCTCATTAGAGTTGAAATTGAGACCACATTTCTAGAAATCAATTTGGCAGTGTATGGCAAGTTCATGAATAGCAATCATGCTCTTTGAGTCAGTAATCCCTCTTCTAGGAATTACTAAGGGCAATATTAGCAATGTGTACAAAATGTACACACTAGATGCAAAGAGATTTGTTAACGGTAAGTTAATTCTGCTACACCCATATGACCTACTATGCCACTAAAATAATGCTTATAAAGAAATATTAAATAAAATAGAAAATTCCTGTGATAAATAAAGAAGACGACTGTTTATACACTGTATTTATTGAAAGTGACTTCATCAAATATTTGAGTAGTTGCTTTGGGCAGGTGGATCATGAATAATTTTGATTTCTTTCTGCAGACTTTTTCAGTGTTTTCCAAATTTTCTTCAATAACAAGAATAAATTTTCATTACTATAAAAATATTTTAAAACAATTAAAACTATTAGTTCTTCTAATATTTCCTCCATCATGCAAAATTGCCCTATATTTCTTTTTTTTCCTTTCTCATTTCAGTGTTCTTTTTTAAATTAAAAAAAATTTTCTTGAGGTATAGTTGATTTACAAAGTTGTGTTAATTTTTGCTATACAGCAAAGTGATTCATATATATATATATATATATATATATATATATATATATATATACACACACACATTCTTTTTCACATTCTTTTCCATTACGGTTTATCACAGGATATTGTATATAGTTCCTTGTGCTATACAGTAGGAACTTATTGTTTGCCCTATATTTCTTAACTGCCTGATAATAATGACTTTGATGACAGACACAAACAACAGCCTTAGATATACTCAGAATAGGGGCTATGGCTTGTGCATCTATATATAGTTTTCCTTGACTCAGTTAAAAATATAATTTAATAACACCTTCATCTCAAGGTCATTTTGAAGATAAAAGAGACACAATGTATAAAAAGTCTTTATAAGCCTTTAAGTTCACAGTTTCCTTTATATGTAAAATGTTGAGAAGACGTGCGTAATATACCGTACCTGAACATGCATTGTAAACTATGTAAAATTGCCATTATTATTACTTATTTGAATGAGTACTTTAAGCAAGGCATTTGGACCTTGATATTTTGTTGCTGCTCAAACCCTCTTGCATAATACAGCCAAGGGTTATACATAATAAACCCTGGCTATCTGGGGTCAGTCCCTGCACATGCCTCCCTCTTCCCCCTCATCGGTTTCCTGAAGTCATCTGCCCTTTCCCGAGAGGGACACATGCCTTTCCTGCAAGCACAGCGTTCCTCTCAGACATGACATTATTACTTCCAGGTCTTACAAGGGCAGTTTTAGCTTTCACTACTCACTGCAAATGACACCTTCTTTTGTCACCACCCTGTTAGAACTCCCATTAAACTGTGGAGGAAGAAATGTGTCTCTTAGCACAAAAATAAATTCAGGAAGAATAACAACTCCCTGCGTAATTGGAACACAGACTGCTTTTGGCTGGCTTTTTTGCCAAGTAATTATTTAGGAGACAATTTGAAAAAAAATGCTGACAGAATGAAAGACCAGATTCAGGGCTCATTTCATTGACTAAATTAGTTCTTTACCCAGGTTTAGCCATTTTTCCTCATCATGCTTCAACACGGCCACTTATAAAATTATAACCTTAAATCCGCTGGGCTGCTGTGATGGTCTAAATGAGCTAACTTCTAGATCCAAAGCATCTTAGAGGTCACATGTTATCTGAGAGGTCATTCACATTGCAAGGTTCTTTTCAATTTAGGAAATTTCTTTCATACCCAGGCAGACACTTTCAGCTTCACAGAATTCACATTTTTATTTTTCGAGACAGTCTGTGGTATTGTTAGACAAAAATAATAGCCGAAGGTGCTCTATTGTACGTACAGAAGGCTACCCTCCTCTAACAACCCCACCACAGTTAGAGTTCTGTTCTTGAGGTCTTTATAATGTAACTGTTTTTCCTTTTTAAATGATATTTCTTCATCAACTGAATATTCCTACCTTCTCTCTTTTCTCTCAGTACCCTGCCATCTTTTCTTATTCAGGCAAGTAACTAAGGTTTTCAGCATAGTGTAGGATTATAAGCTTTGGCACAGGAGTCTTGCCTCTATTATTTACTAGCTGGGCCATCTTGGGCAAGTTAATTACTATCCTCATACTTCATTTTCCTTGTCTGTCAGTTGTATGACTATAATGGTACATATTTCATAAAGTTGTTGTACTAAATGTTTTACTTGCATGCGGATAGTCTACATAAAACACAACACATAGAACTTGGTATAGAGGTTGTACTCCATAAATGTTCATCATTGATGATGGTGATAAAGATGGTGTAGTCTCCAGCACCTTCCTCATATGGCCAGATTATTTGAACATTCTAGTTTGCCAATGTCTTTCTTAAATTATAATGGTAGGGGGACTTCCCTTGTGGCGCAGTGGTTAAGAATCCACCTGCCAATGCAGGGGACATGGGTTCGATCCCTGGTCCGGGAATATCCCACGTGCCGTGGAGCAACTAAGCCCGTGCGCCACAACTACTGAGCCCGCGAGCTGCAACTACTGAAGCCTGTGCACCACAACTACTGAGCCTACATGGGGCAACTACTGAAGCCCGTGCGCCTAGAGCCCCTGCTCCACAGCAAGAGAAGCCACCACAATGAGAAGCCCGTGCACCACAACGAAGAGTAGCCCCCCGCTTGCTGCAACTAGAGAAAGCCCTCACACAGCAATGAAGACCCAATGCAGCAAATAAATAAATAAATAAATAAATAAATAAATAAATAAATATTATAATGACAGAA
This sequence comes from Balaenoptera acutorostrata, assembly GCF_949987535.1. Taxonomy (NCBI): domain Eukaryota; kingdom Metazoa; phylum Chordata; class Mammalia; order Artiodactyla; family Balaenopteridae; genus Balaenoptera; species Balaenoptera acutorostrata. Next base: position 41,514,756 of record NC_080070.1, read on the forward strand.
CTGGAGGCATAAACATGTTATAATCAGGAAAACTCAGAACACAGTGGGGTGCTCACCACTTGATCTGGGTGTTAGCTATTTGAAATTGAGCAAGTTATTCAGTCTCTTTAAAGTCTACAGATGGGAATAATAAGATTATTCACTTTGTAAGGCTGTTGTGAACATTTTAGTAATGGTGCTATACTAAGGTGCTAAATATGTACAAATCATGGTTCTAAGCACTACATTTAGGACCATCTTGACAAACAGTAAACATTCAGTATTATTATGACAGGAGAAGGTCTAGGAGGTTTAGGGTACAGCTGTCTGAATCTAGGGTGATATTTTTTCCCTAGGCACAGGGTCTGAGGTTACCTCACCCCTGAGAAACCCCACACAGATCTGACCACATCTCTGCCCGGCTCCACTACCAGACACTTTAACAGGAAGGAGGTGAAGGGAAGTAGAGAAGAAGGTTGGGGAAGCACAGGAGAGAAAGAGGAAGAGGCCATAGCAGTGACAGAGAACTAAGCAACACACCAGGTGGGTGGTCACTCTCAGAAAGAGGAAAGAGGAGAAGAGCTACCAACAAGAGAAGGGCTTTCTCTTATTTTCCTTCATCCATGCCAGTCTCTTTGCAAGAGTCTACAGTCTATAAGATTTATGTAAAAAAAAAGAAAAAGAAAGAAAGAAAAGAGCCTTACAATATTCAAACTGTCACTTGCTTATAAAGAGGCAATGGCATGAAGAACAAAGAACATGAGCTTTGGTATCAGATGCATTTTCCTTTTTTTATAGTTGCATTTTCATGGCACCCATCATTAAACATCTCCATTTGAATACCAGATTCAGCTGTCTCTGTAAAGTACAGCTTTTGATTCATGTGACTAAGATTCTTCTTATAGTTTCTTTTTGCCATTCATTTTTGAATTCTTATCACTGCCGGAAAAGTTAAAGGCACTGTAGGGTGATAAAAGATATTTCCACTTACTCTTGGTACTTACAGAAATCTGGAGTATTGAGAAAAGTTCTCTCCACTGGGAGAGTTTAACCTCAAGCCTCTTTCTTGGATCTTTTACAAGCATTTTGATGTTCAGAATTACTGATAGGCCTGAGTCCCTCTGTGCTCTGAATTTTGGAAGTTTACCCATCCCAAACCAGTGATTCTCAATCTATTGACAGATTTGCACCATTTCCCCCCTTCTCTGCATCCCCTAGAATCCCTGCCCAGAGGGTTTAGTGTTAGATGCCACCAATAATAAATATCCCCATCGCAATCTGAAGATGAATCTGAAGAGAAGCCATGACTCTTCCTGTGTCAACAGCATCCAGGCCCAAGGGCTTAGGAGACAGCAGACAACCCCTTCTAGTGGAGGGTCTCAGTCTTCCTCTGAATCACCCTCCTTGGAGCATACATGGCTGTCGTCTTCAGTGGTGGTTTTCTGAGATTCCTGTACCTCCTGATTTCCAGAAAAAAGGTAGCAGATGCCCCGAATCTTTATTCTTATAGCCCTTCCAATGGTGTTGCAGCCTCTGATCCTCTACATTAAATTCCTCCCTGTTTGGAACACCTAGAGTGTTGTGTTTTTCTTTTTCTTTTTTTTTTTTTCCATGATACTCTGGCTGTTGCATCAATGCTGGCTGCACGGTAGAATTGCCTGGGAAGCTTTTGAAAAAGACTGATGCATGGCTCCCACTTCTGGGAAGGGGCCTAGGTATCCTTATTTTTCAAATGCTCTTCAAATATTTCCAATGGGCATCCAAAGATGAAAACCACTGTCTCAATCTCAAATTGAATTCCCAGCCTCTGGGTTTGATTTCTTTTCTGTCAGACCCTCATCTTTTTTTTTTTTTTTAAATGTCTTTATTGGAGTATAATTGCTTTACAATGGTGTGCTAGCTTCTGCTTTATAACAAAGTGAACCAGCTACACATATGCACATATACACATATTTCCTCCCTCTTGCATCTCCCTCCCACCCTCCCTATCCGACCCCTCCAGGTGGTCACAAAGCACCAAGCTGATCTCCCTGTGCTATGTGGCTGCTTCCCACCAGCTATCTATTTTACACTTGGTAGTATATATAAGTCCATGCCACTCCCCTCATCTTTTTATCATTTCAAATCGGGTTTATCAAGTCAGAGGACTCACTCTATCCCTTCCCTCAGTGTTTTCCCAACAAATTGAAGAGAGGCCAGTATAAGCAATTTTCAAAATGGCTCAGGGTTTCTGGATATCTGGCTGAAAGTACATGGCAGACACAAATGCCAGTGCAAATGTAAAAATATAAAGAAATAAAATATTTAACATAAGTGATTTTTAAAAATGGATCAGGCAGTTTGAAAAATAAACAAAATTGTATTTTGAAAATGAAAAATATACCCATAGAACCAGAATCTCAAAAGACATATTTGACAAAGAAAATAAAAATTGGTGAACTATATAATAGATATGAAAAAAAGTTACTCAGTGCGGCTCAGAAAGGAAAATAATAAGAGCAAACACACTGTATACATTTCTTATCACAAAAAAGAAGTGACATGGAGGTTAAATTTGTTCTAGAATAGACGATAGAGAGAGCAAAGTAAAGGCAATTTTCTGAGAGATAATTGCTGAGAATTTTCCAGATTTGATGAAAAACATCGATTGTCAGATTCAGTAAGGTCAAAAAATCTTAAGCAGGGTGAATAAGAAGAAATCCATACCTAGACATAGCAGAGTGAAACTGCAGAATACTAAGGAAAAAGAGATGCTGATGCTAAAGCCAGCCTATTAGAAAAGACGGATCACCTAAAAAGAAAAGCCTTTACAGATACAGGTGGGTTTTTAAAAGCAGCAGTGGAGGCCAGAATATAGTAAGATATTACCTTAAACAATGAGTGAAAATAACTATCAACCTACAACTATACACAGCAAAATTGTCTTTCAAGAATGTAGGCAAGAAAAAGACCTTTCGTACAACAAAAATTGAAAGAGAGTAACACCAACTTATTCTTTCTAAAGGAACATGTACAGGATATATTTAAGGAAGAAGGAAAGTCTAAGTTACAAAGGAAAAAAATGTTAATCAAGGAAACTAAATATATGGTAAGTCTAACCAGATTTTGTATAAAACAACAATAATAAGGGTACCTAATTTATTGGGTTAAAATATAAGATAATACTAAAATATTGGGCAATAATATCATATATAAATGTTGGAAGGGGGTTCTCTGTCAATGTATTCTAAGATCTGTATATTGCTTAGGAAAAAAGTAAGACATTGTTTAACTTCAGGGTTTTTAAATTATATGGAAGTTCATAATTCTTTAATAGCACTAAAAGAATAAAACTTGAATGTGTATCTTCCAAACTAGTAAAGGGAGAAAAATGAAGTGAAGAAAAAGCAAGTTCAATTAGTCCAAAAGAAAAGAACACAAAGATGGAAGGAAGGAAAGGAGGAAGGAAGGAAGGGAGGGGAAAAAATGAAACCTACAAAAATGTATACAAATAGAAAGCAAAAAATTAAAAGATAGAAATTAGATGCACCTTTCATTAATAATTCATTTAAGTGGACCATACTCTACAGTTAAAAAAGATTATCAGATTTATGTTTAAAAATCCATTAGAAATCCATTATTTAGATACATCTTAAATAAAAGAAACTGGAAAGTTTGAAAGAAAAAAAATTAAAATGGTATGCAAGGTAAACTCTAATTTAAAAAAAAGGAAGGGAGGAAGGGAGGTAGGAAAGAAGAAATTAATGTATCTATTATCATTACAAAACAGGCCTTAAGTTGTGTATAATAAATGCCATATGAAATAGGTACAGCCTATTGTGAGGGAAAAGGGAGTAGCACCTAATTCTTCCCAAAAAGGTTAGGGGAAGAATTGAAAGAAGTTGAAGGAAGAAAAGGAAATAAACATTTGGGCAATGTTTGTTGAGCAGCTGCCTATTCCTGGCCCTAACCCAGGCGACTTATTTGCATTCTCTCCTTGCAGTCCTTATGACAAGTCTCTACAATATGAATTATTACCTCCAGGTTAAATAGGTTGCCTAAGGGCTCATATGAGGCTGAACAGGAAATTGTATCAAATTCTTTTTTTTTTTTTTTTACATCTTTATTGGAGTATAATTGCTTTACAATGGTGTGTTAGTTTCTGCTTTATAACAAAGTGAATCAGTTATATATATACATATGTTCCAATATCTCTTCCCTCTTGCGTCTCCCTCCCTCCCACCCTCCCTATCCCACCCCTCTAGGTGGTAACAAAGCACGGAGCTGATCTCCCTGTGCTATGCGGCTGCTTCCCACTAGCTATCTATTTTACATTTGGTAGTGTATATATGTCCATGCCACTCTCTCACTTTGTCACAGCTTACCCTTCCCCCTCCCCATATCCTCAAGTCCATTCTCTAGTAGGTCTGTATCTTTATTCCCGTCTTGCCCCTAGGTTCTTCATGACCTTTTTATTTGTTTCCTTAGATTCCATATATATGTGTTAGCATACGGTATTTGTTTTTCTTTTTCTGACTTACTTCACTCTGTATGACAGACTGTAGGTCCAACCACTTCACTACAAATAACTCAATTTCGTTTCTTTTTATGGCTGAGTAGTATTCCATTGTATATACGTGCCACATCTTCTTTATCCATTTCATCTGTCGATGGACACTTAGGTTGCTTCCATGTCCTGGCTATTGTAAATAGAGCTGCAATGAACATTTTGGTGCATGACTCTTTTTGAATTATGGTTTTCTCAGGGTATATGCCCAGTAGTGGGATTGCTGGGTCCTTTGGTAGTTCTATTTTTAGTTTTTTAAGGAACCTCCATACTGTTCTCCGTACTGGCTGTATCAATTTACATTCCCACCAACAGTGCAAGAGGGTTCCCTTTTCTCCACACCCTCTCCAGCATTTATTGTTTGTAGATTTTTTGATGATGGCCATTCTGACCGGTGTGAGATGATATCTCATTGTAGTTTTGATTTGCATTTCTCTAATGATTAATGATGTTGAGCATTCTTTCATGTGTTTGTTGGCAATCTGTATATCTTCTTTGGAGAAATGTCTATTTAGGTCTTCTGCCCATTTTTGGATTAGGTTGTTTGTTTTTTTGATATTGAGCTGTATGAGCTGCTTGTAAATTTTGGAGATTAATCCTTTGTCAGTTGCTTCATTTGCAAATACTTTCTCCCATTCTGAGGGTTGTTTTTTGGTCTTGTTTATGGTTTCCTTTGCTGTGCAAAAGCTTTGAAGTTTCATTAGGTCCCATTTGTTTATTTTTCTTTTTATTTCCATTTCTCTAGGCGGTGGGTCAAAAAGGATCTTGCTGTGATTTATGTCATAGAGTGTTCTGCCTATGTTTTCCTCTAAGAGTTTGAGAGTGTCTGGCCTTACATTTAGGTCTTTAATCCATTTTGAGTTTATTTTTGTGCATGGTGTCAGGGAGTGTTCTAATTTCATACTTTTACATGTACCTGTCCAGTTTTCCCAGCACCACTTATTGAAGAGGCTGTCTTTTCTCCACTGTATATTCTTGCCTCCTTTATCAAAGATAAGGTGACCATATGTGCATGGGTTTATCTCTGGGCTTTCTATCCTGTTCCATTGATCTATATTTCTGTTTTTGTGCCAGTACCATACTGTCTTGATTACTGTAGCTTTGTCGTATAGTCTGAAGTCAGGGAGCCTGATTTCTCCAGCTCCGTTTTTTTCCCTCAAGACTGCTTTTCCTATTCGGGGTCTTTTGTGTTTCCATACAATTGTGAAATTTTTTGTTCTAGTTCTGTGAAAAATGCCAGTGGTAGTTTGATAGGGATTGCATTGAATCTGTAGATTGCTTTGGGTAGTAGAGTCATTTTCACAATGTTGATTCTTCCAATCCAAGAACATGGTCTATCTCTCCATCTATTTGTATCATCTTTAATTTCTTTCATCAGTGTCTTATAATTTTCTGCATACAGGTCTTTGGTCTCCTTAGGTAGGTTTATTCCTAGATATTTTATTCTTTTTGTTGCAGTGGTAAATGGGAGTGTTTTCTTAATTTCTCTTTCAGATTTTTCATCATTAGTGTATAGAAATGCCAGAGATTTCTGTGCATTAATTTTGTATCCTGCTACTTTACCAAATTCATTGATTAGCTCTAGTAGTTTTCTGGTAGCATCTTTAGGATTCTCTATGTATAGTATCATGTCATCTGCAAACAGTGACAGCTTTACTTCTTCTCTTCCAATTTGGATTCCTTTTATTTCTTTTTCTTCTCTGATTGCTGGGGCTAAAACTTCCAAAACTATGTTGAATAATAATGGTTAGAGTGGGCAACCTTGTCTTGTTCCTGATCTTAGTGGAAATGGTTTCAGTTTTTCACCATTGAGGGCGATGTTGGCTGTGGGTTTGTCATATATGGCCTTTATTTTGTTGAGGAAAGTTCCCTCTATGCCTACTTTCTGCAGGGTTTTTATCATAAATGGGTGTTGAATTTTGTCGAAAGCTTTCTCTGCATCGATTGAGATGATCATATGGTTTTTCTCCTTCAGTTTGTTAATATGGTGTATCACATTGATTGATTTGCGTATATTGAAGAATCCTTGCATCCCTGGGATAAACCCCACTTGATCATGGTGTATGATCCTTTTAATGTGCTGTTAGATTCTGTTTGCTAGTATTTTGTTGAGGATGTTTGCATCTGTGTTCATCAGTGATATTGGCCTGTAGTTTTCTTTGTGACATCTTTGTCTGGTTTTGGTATCAGGGTGATGGTGGCCTCATAGAATGAGTTTGGGAGTGTTCTTCCCTCTGCTATATTTTGGAAGAGTTTGAGAAAGATAGGTGTTAGCTCTTCTCTAAATGTTTGATAGAATTCACCTGTGAAGCCGTCTGGTCCTGGGCTTTTGTTTGTTGGAAGACTTTTAATCACAGTTTCAATTTCAGGGCTTGTGATTGGTCTGTCAAATTCTTTCAAACCAGAAAACTCACTATGTGAAAACTGAGGCTCAAGGTTTTGTGTGTAGAGTTGACAGATAAAATACAGAATACTCAGATTTGAAATCCAGATAAACAACAAGTGATTATTTTTGTATAAGTATCCCATGTAATATTTGGGATATACTTATACTAAAAGAAAATTATTTACAATTTATCTGAAATTCAGATTTAATTGGGAGTCCTGTATTTTTGTTTTCTAACTTTGGCAACTCTAGGTAGGGATGAAATAAAAGGGAGGGAGTTGCGTTGAGTGATGGTGCTTATCAGAAGTCTCCCCTTGGGTCATGAAGCAAGACTCCCTTCCATTCCTCTGGCGACAACCCATTCAAACATACAAAGAAATATATAGACTATCATTTTCTTAATTGTTATTTATTTATATTTATTATTACTATATAATACTATATAATAATTACATTATTATTATTATGTCACAAAGCAATATAAGAGGTTGGAGAAAGAAACTCAGGAAAAATATTAATACATTCTCTTTTTTGCCATATTCCATTCTGAGCCCTTGGAGGACTTATTTGTAACTTGCTAAATCACAAGTGAATTGTGAGATTTATTGTCCCTAAGTCTTCAAATGGAATTCTTAGGGGTATATTTACTATAAAAATGTTTCATCACAACTACATAGTTTCATGCATCACTGGGGTCCACATTTGCTTCACAGTCTAAGCTGAGGGTACAAATCCTAGTTGGACTGGAAGAATGAAGCACCCAGGCTCAGTTATTCATAGATTTCCTGGGGCAGATGGATTTTAAATTAAGCTTTATGGGAGGAAAAGAACATAGGTTAGACTCTTCTATAAAAAAGAATATTGCCTAGTAGGCTGTATCATAGAAATATGTAGGAGCTGGGTAAACGGTATAAATTGATGTCTAAATTATATGACTTTTAATTTACATGAAAAATATCATTGTGTGATATTCAATTTTAAGTATGAAATCATATAAATACATATGTCAATTACCCATACACACTTGCATTTTTTCTGTACATTTGAAGAATGGGAGATTCTAATTAAAAATCCCTTTTCATCAGAGCAGTGGCATCACACGTGCTTGGGAAGATTCAGAGTAGAACATCTCCTGTGATATGCCTCACCCCATCTTTCCACCCTCAAGTCACGAATGAAGACAATCTGACATGCTGATGGTAGGTGATCTTTTTTTTTTTTTTTTAGCTCAGACACTATGTTATGCCTTGCTGAAAGAGAAATCTGTGAAAAGGGAATTGGGTGTTGAGGCTGGACATGCAATGCCCTTCCGATGCTATGCTACTGAATTTCAGTTTCCACATTCACCCCCTAACCCAAAGTTTTCAGAGTTAAACTGTAACAAAATACACGTTGCACTAAGTTTATTCTGATCATATAATTTTTCTTTGATGATTCAGAAAGCAACCCAAGCATCTTAGTATGCTTCCAAGCCATCAATTCAATAATTTACTAAAATTGAGGCATAGGGTGTAATGAAAAGACTGTGGGGCTTAACACCAGCTCTACCATAATCTGGATAATTGAGGACAAGTGTTCAACTCCCTGAGCTTCATTTTAGCTAACAAGAGTTATCCTTGGGGGCTTCCCTGGTGGTGCAGTGGTTGAGAATCTGCCTGCCAATGCAGGGGACACGGGTTCGTGCCCCGGTCTGGGAAGATCCCACATGCCACGGAGCAACTGGGCCCGTGAGCCACAATTACTGAGCCTGCGCGTCTGGAGCCTGTGCTCCGCAACAAGAGAGGCCGCGACAGTGAGAGGCCCGCGCACCGCGATGAAGAGTGGTCCCCACTCGCCGCAACTGGAGAAAGCCCTCGCACAGAAACGAAGACCCAACACAGTCATAAATAAATAAATAAAAGAACATGAATTTCTTTTAAAAAAAAAAAAAAAAAAAAAAAAAAAAAGAGTTATCCTTTAAGAAATAATGAAAGGAGGCATGGACTACCTGTTAGGCCCTTTGGCCTCTCAAGCTCCGGTTCTCACTATACAGGATCAGAGAAGCAAATGGTATGAGGCACCATTCTGATTCTTTATCATGCCTAGAAATTGGCAGTTTATTTAAATAAATAAACAAACCCCAGATTAAATAAACCCATTTATATCTACAAATATTTAACTATTACACATAGTTACAATTTTTTAAATTAACAATTTACACATATTTAATTATTCAAAATGTAAAATACAATTTTAAAAAGTCAAATTGATTTGGGATTTCTGGCTACTTGTAATCTAGAGCATGGGTTTGCAAACTACAGCCCAAGGGCCAAATCCCACCTGCCAATCAATTTTATAAGTAAAGTTTCATTAGAACACAGCCATGCTCATCTGTTCAAGTATGATCTGTGGCTGCTTTCCTGCTACAGTGGCAGTTGAGTAGTCATGATAGGGATGGTATAGCCTACAAAACTCAAAATATTTACTATCTGTTATTTTATAACAACAACAAAAAATGTTGCCAGTATTTGATTATAGATCAAAGAATTTTTTTCTGTTGTAAGTAAACTTGAGTGTGATCCATTTAGAGTGATGGGCAGGAATTTATTCATGGTCTCCAATGGTGACCAAAACACAGCTCAACAAGGTGGTAGCACTCCAGACTGGAAGCTTCTATAGCTAGAAGTCAGATCTGGCTTCAAATCCCCCCCTTATGTAGATAATATACATGTGAGATTGTTGGAAGGATTAAAGCTAAGCATGATTTAGTAAGTGCCCCCAAAATGTTCACTCTTTCTATTTAAATAAATTTAAATAGAAATTTAAATTTCTATTCTGTTTCATCTCAGAAGAAAGAAAGAGAAAGGGGGGTCTCTCAGGTACAGTCACTCTGATAAAATGAGACAAAACAAGGTCCCCTTGCAGCACTATTTACAATAGCCAGGTCATGGAAGCAACCTAAATGCCCATCGACAGACAAATGGATAAAGAAGATGTGGTACATATATACAATGGAATATTACTCAGCCATAAAAAGGAACGAAATTGGGTCATTTGTAGAGACGTGGATGGATCTAGAGACTGTCATACAGAGTGAAGTAAGTCAGAAAGAGAAAAACAAATATCGTATATTAACACATATATATAGAATCTAGAAAAATGGTACAGATGAACTGGTTTGCAAGGCAGAAATAGAGACACAGATGTAGAGAACAAACGTATGGACACCAAGGAGGGGAAACGGAGTGGTGGTGGTGGTGGTGGGATGAATTGAGAGATTGGGATTGACATGTATACACTAACATGTATAAAATGGATAACTAATAAGAACCTGCTGTATCAAAAAAAAAAAAACAAAGCAAGGTCCCTGTGTAATTTTATCTAAGCATAGACAAAAACAAGGTCACGGGGCCATCCATAAAATACCAAATACTCCCTTTCCTGATTAAAATTAGTGACTTCTTTTTCTTCATTGAGCGTACAATTGTTTCTGCCTTATGACAGCATCTAGTACAGAATGAAGCCCCACATCCTTAGACACTCCCGTGAATCACCCCATGAACGCTCAAACCCTGTAATAGATTGTTTCTAACACTGCGTTACTGAGGTGCCCATGGTTCCCCATGGTGTGTGCTCTCCCTACCTGCAATGAATCATAAACCCAAGTTGTCCAACTACGGGTGTCCCTGTGGTCTTTGGCTGAAAGTCATTGACAGTGAGATACGAATAGTTTCAGTTTGTTTTATTTGTATTATAAAAACTATAAACTGTACAATGGTGGTAGCAGGGAAGAAGAGTAATAATTACTGAATAATACTATGTCCTAGGCATTTTTCAAACATTATTTCTTTCGATTCTTATAATTCTCATTTGAGTTAGATATTGTGATCTACCTTTTACTGACAGAAGAAGCTAAGGATTGTTGAAGCTGACCAAGGTCTGGGGCATGGAAGATGTGTGTGTCACTTAGAAGTGTGTAACGGCTGAGAGAATCGCAACTTTTTATAAAGAAAGCCAATCTAGTAAGGAATAAAGCCTATGTCTCCCCCTGTGACAGTCTCTCTTTTATGTATCACACAGTGCTGGGCACTGGGGCCAGGATGCATAGATTGTCTTTCTGAACATCTTAGAAACTTCTCCATTCCTCCTTCTCTTAGACTTAAGCCCTCAGAGCAGCTGTTAGTTATGTCCCTGCTGTTAGCACTTAAAATACAAGGTTAGGAATATGGGATGAGAAAGAACCAACCACCCAACCACAAGCCTTCAGAATCACCCAGGGAGATCAGTCAAACCACTGATGTCCAGAGCCCCACCTCAGACCCCTGGATCAGAATCTATGGGGAGATCTTGATATTGGTGCCCTTAACAAGCTGTTCAGGTGATTCCAATACAGACTCACCTTGAGAATCACTAATGTAACTGAGTGTCATATTCCTTGTTGTTTATCCAAATTTCATCCACACATCAAGTCTCATTTAAGAGTCTCAACCTTCAGACCTCTCCGTCTTCAGGGACGTTCCTCCTCACTGAATTACCCCGGCACTCAGAGTCTGCCTCACACAACTCATGCCTGAGTATGGAGGCTGATGGGGAAAATTCAGGACTTGAAGACAAAATTCACTCTCCTGGTCTGCCAGGGTATCCAGGTGACCTTAAGCCTTGATTTCATCATTTGCAGTATAAAGGAAAAATAGTCTCAAACCTGGCCTAGGACAGAGTTTTCTGTGTAATCCAGTTCACATGTTCTTCTGGAAAGCAATTAGCTTTCTTGATAAAACACTTTAAATTTTTTCTAATAAGACTTAATGGTATTAAAGACCTGTTTTAGAAAACTAGTTACCCATCCAATCATTTGACTAATGATTTGTACTTATTCTTTTTCCTTTTATGTGATCTAATAAAGATTATCTAACCACTTTTTTTTTTCTGTAATTGCCTCTGCCAAGAGAAAAGTCTTAGAATTGGTCTGTTCCAGATCTTTTCCCATAAAGAAAATTCGACATTAAACTTTCACGTTCTCTTAATTAAAGTTTCTGAAAAAATTAATAGTAAAATAAAGATTAATATACCTACCTCCTCCTTACAAGCTACAAAGCATTTGACAAATATAGAGTCTCATAATGACTTATGACCTTTGCATTTGTTTTACATGGATAAATTGTGTCTCTCCAACTATATTATTGTCTCCTGGAAAGCAGGGATCATAAACATCTTTGAATATTTCTATATGTCTTTCTCTCTATAATATTATAAAGAGTGAAGTAGATATAATAATTCCTATATTCCTATTAAAATTTTTTTCTGAAAATTCAATTAAGAGAAACTGAAGTGTTTTATGTCAAATTTTCTTCATGGGAAGAAATCTGAAACAGACCAGTTTAACAGTTTTGCTCTTGGTAGAGATGTTTGTAGGTTAGATTATGTTTAATGGAGTATGGACAGAAAGAGAGAGGGAGAGAGAGGGAGAAAGGGGGGAGGGAATTGATGAATGTGACGATTTTTTTCTTAATTCCTGAATCTCATGTTCAAATACCAATTAAAGTTTCTCTAAATTAAGCCCTTGCATAGAATACAGTCTGTGCTTGATAGGGTCATGACTTTGCAAAGAGATTACAGTTTAGGAAAAGATAAGACCTGCACTAAAATAATCTTATGCAGTCTATGCTGAATTAATTACATGAATGCCACTGTATCTGCTGTGAAATAATAAGAAATAAACATATTGCTCTGCCCCTGGTTCACAGAGCTCCTAAAACCATTGTAATTTGGTGGCATTAAAGGTGTGGATCACAATATTCCAAAGAAAATAATGTGTGATGTGCATTTGAGGAAAGAGGAGATGTCCTAATAGTTGATGCAGAGGAAACAGACTGGAGAATAGTGGGATATAATTTATGAAAAGTATACAGTCAGGTGTTCTCAGACTAGTCCCCAATATGTCTAGACCAGAGATAGCTGGAAGCCAGAATAGATAGGCAGTTTATTTTTTCATGTGATTCTAAGAATAGAAGCAAGAATTTGCTTTTTACACAAAAGAACAGATATTATGGTTCCATTTACGTGAATAACTTAAAATAGTCAAACTCAAAGAGACATAAAGTAAAATGGTTGTTACCAGAGGCTGGGGTAGGAGGAATGGGGAGTTATTGTTTAAGAGGTACAGAGTTTCAGTTCAGGATGATGAAAAAGTTCTGGAGATGGATAGTGGTGATGGTTGCACAATAATGTGAATGTACTTAATGCCAACGAACTGTACATGTAAAAATGGTTAAAATGGTAAATTTTCCGTTATGTATACTTTACCAAAATTTTAAGAAGAAACAGGAAAAGAGTTTTTTAGGGTGGACTCTCCATTTAGTCAAGAAAGCATAATTTTGGTGAGCCTTTTAGCTGTACAAATGGAAGGTAAGTGACACTATGAGTACTGAAGATGCTTCACACCTAGATGGACCACAATTCTGTTCAATGGGTCTTGCTCTTCAGAGATAATTATGATATGAACTTATTTTTGACACCCTCTAACTGGGGATTAACATAGGAAGGAAGAGACTTGAATGTGTGGATGTAAAGATAAGGAGGAGAGAAGACCTCTGCCCAGGATGATAAGTAGGCCCCAGCAGCATGGCCTCAAACCAGGGCTAATGAGAATGGCTGCTGGGAAGAAGTGCTGATGCCTCTAGCAGGTGATCTCTAACTTTGAGTTTTTCATTTCTTTCTAAAACATTTTAATTTCTTAAGCTGTTATCAAGCCTTCATATAATTCATGGGCCAGAAAACTATAGTCCATGGGCCAGCCACATGTTGTTTTTTTTTTAAATTTATTTATTTTATGTATTTATTTTTATTATTATTATTTTTTGGCTGTGTTGGGTCTTTGTTTCTTTTTTCTTTTCTTTTTTTTAATAAGCAAGGCATCTTTTTTTAAATTTATTTATTTATGGCTGTGTTGGGTCTTTGTTTCTGTGAGAGGGCTTTCTCTAGTTGCGGCAAGTGAGGGCCACTCTTCATCGCGGTGCGCGGGCCTCTCATTATCGCGGCGTCTCTTGTTGCGGAGCACAGGCTCCAGACGCGCAGGCTCAGTAGTTGTGGCTCACGGGCTTAGTTGCTCCGTGGCATGTGGGATCCTCCCAGACCAGGGCTCGAACCCGTATCCCCTGCACTGGCAGGCAGACTCTCAACCACTGCGCCACCAGGGAAGCCCCTGGGTCTTTGTTTCTGTGCGAGGGCTTTCTCTAGTTGCGGCAAGTGGGGGCCACTCTTCATCGCGGTGCACGGGCCTCTCACTATCGCGGCCTCTCTTGTTGAGGAGCACCGGCTCCAGATGCGCAGGCTTAGTAGTTGTGGCTCACGGGCCTAGTTGCTCCGTGGCATGTGGGATCCTCCCAGACCAGGGCTCGAACCCGTATCCCCTGCATTGGCAGGCAGATTCTCAACCACTGTGCCACCAGGGAAGCCCCCAGCCACATGTTTTTGTAAAGTTTTTATCTGATCACAGCAATGCCTATTTATTTATGTATCATCTCTGGCTGTTTTCATACTACAACTGGAGAACTAAGTAGTTGCAACAGAGATTGTATGGCCCTCAAAACCTAAAATATTGATTATCTGGTCCTTTAAGAAAGAGTTTGCCCCAAAAAAGCACGTCACAGATTCAAGTTAGTTGTGTTTGAGAGGAAACCGAAGGGACCTTGTCCACCTGTTGGAATAAAGTGGACCAGAGAGGTGGAGAGATGATATTCAGATAGACATGAGGGCAGCAGTTAGATTGAGGGGCACCCACTGTCGTGGATTTGTAGAACGTGTAAACCAGGTCTCCAGAAATCTTCGGGAGGGGACTGAGCTCCTTGTCATCACTTAAGCGAGACCTTGGACCAAGAACAGAAATGAGCTATATATTTGAGATTCCATGTATGAAGCTTTTGGTTTTGGGACTCTGACTAGTCTTAATCTCTAAGGAGATCCAGTGATATGCAAAACCTCTAAATATTGATAATTGAACAAATGATATCACTTAATGCACAGATACTGCACAGGCACACTCTATAATTACACCTCAAAGTGAACAGCAAGTTGCTATTTTCCTCACAGTTTCTGAGGCAGAGGGGGAGTGAAGGGAGGGGAGGAAGTAGGGCGCACCCTTTAGAATAAGGATGTTCAGGCATAGCACCAAGTTATACAAAGCTCTGTAGTCTTTTCTTTAAACATTTCTTAATTTTTTTTCAATCTTCAGATTTAAATTTACCTAAAGAATTGAATGAACCATAAACCAGCTATTGTAGATTGAATTTCTCTTTCAGAAAATGAAATTATTCCTAGAGAGAGAAGAGAGGTATGTTTGGATCTCAAGTCATTTCCCACCCCCTGTAGCTGTGGGGACTCCCCAGCCAACAGTGCTCAGATTTTGGCATCGTCAATTAACCATGCACTGGAGGTCAGGCTGAACTTCTTTGTCAGGGAGCAGAGTGATATCCTAAACTCTATTAGATCTAACTTTTGGATTGCCCAGGAAAACCTTCCATTTATGGGTAATGCTCAGCTGGTACAACTTCCTACCTGATGCTGAGAATGCTGCTATTCATTAACAAAACTTCACTCTCCAGTCCCTCGATCCCAGAGGCTAAGTTACTGGAAAATCTGTAACGTGTGAATTAAATTCAACAGACTTCGCTCTTTTTTAAAAATGGCTTAATCTCCAGGAACTGCAATCTTTAGTTGACCAAGTATTTTGAAATCCCAGTTACGTCCAAAGTTGAAAAGAAAAGCAATCTTTGGACTTAGCAACTACTGTTTTTAGGGCATTTGGGGTTCAAAGCCTTTGGTATTTATTGTACATAATCTTAATGACAGTGTCTTTATCTTTTCATTCATTCATATATTCATTCCAGAGATGTTGAGTACTCAGTATGTGACAAACAGCATTCCAGAATACAAAGATATAAAAAAAGCATAGTTCCTGCCCTTAAGGAAATCACATTTTTAGGAAAGAGACTCTGCTTAGATTAAGTTTGATTATGATTGTCATGAATAATGCCATTGTCATCAAAAACAAGATAGGACAATGAGAATATTTGATGAATATTTTGACATAACTCATAATAGATTTGAAGACATTTTGCAAAGCAATATTTCAGAAATGTTTGACCAATTACAGAATTTTTCTCAAGCTTATTACTTGGAAGGATATCACTGATTTGTGCATGTTCAAATATTCTTTAAAATATTTTTGATGTGTTATTTTAGTCATAATATGCTAACATCTCTTATGGTGCCAGCACAGAGGCTTAGACGTGGTAGACACCCAATAAGCATTCCCTTGAAGTTTAGATTTGGAATTTTTAGGAATCAGCTTTTAGGAATCAGCTAGTCCTGTGGTCCTTAATCTTAACTGGGTTTTAGAGCACTTTGAAAATCTAATGAAATCTGTGGAACTTTTTTCCCATTAAAAAAGCACATATTTACAAACACTCAGATTTTTGTATACAATGTTAGGGGATTGGTGGATTACCTTAAGTATCATCCATAAACTCCTTTGGGGTTACATGATCTAGTCTATATCTTCCATTTTATAACTGTTAAAAATCATTGCCAAGAACCGGGATTGGAAAATTATGGCCCTGAGGCCAAATCCAGCCTTCTTCATTTCTTCTTCTTGTACAGCCTGAGCTAAGAATGGCGTTTACATTTTCAAGTAGTTACATTTTAAACAGTTATGTAAGAGCCTGTATATTATCTTCAACTTTGCCTTTTGGCTTGCAGAACCTAAACTATTTACTATCTAGTCCTTATAGAAAAAATTTGCCAATCCTTGCCCTAGAATGGTCAGAAAATTTCTTCTAAATCACTCAGCCAATTACTAGAAAACAGAGGACTAGAATTCATACCTCCTGATTTCTCATCCATTGGTCTCTCATTACTCCTATTGATCAATTAAACTGTTGACTGATTGATTTAAACCCAATAAAAAAGAAAACAAGGAGTTGTAAATCTGGAGTACTTGATAAACAATTTCTTAGATAAATAATTGGACATTTTTGCAGGAAGTTGAAATCCAGAGAACTAAATGACCTATCCAAAATCATATTACAAATTTGTTAAAGAAGCAAGCCTGTGAAACTCAGGCTGTGCATTACTGACTACTTTTTTAAACTTTGCATTATTTTCCATTCCACATGTTTGAAATGCAATACTTCTTGTGAAAGAAAATAATGGTATGGAAGGAACTTACTTAAGGAAAATATTTGAACAGATGCTGTTGTTAACTTCTAATTAAGTGATTTTTAAAGTTATTTTCAGATTCCTGCTGTCATGTAATACTGTAAAAATGGAATGCAAAGAATTATGATAACCATTATCACAAAATCACACATGCTATCTTGAATATATTCTTTTAGAAATTTCAAAGTACCTGATTGCTATTGATTGTTTCCTTGTATCAATTAGGGCTGCCAGAATGGTTTCAAACTATATATGACAATATTAGCAATAATAGAGTTTAAAGATTTTCATAATAAAAAATAATAAAACTACTTAAAAGATAAACATATGAATAATATGTGAAAGCAATACCAGATCCCCTAAAGACTTCTATGAGGTTTTTAGCCAGAGTCCTTTTTTATTTTTTGATCGATTTTGAAAACATTTTTGTCCATATTTAACCACTAATAAAAATTAGGTGTCAAACTCGGAGTAGTGTGTACTACACAGGAAGAACAAAACAATTGTTTCTATAAAGGAGGAGTTGTGGTCAGAGTCGGTAAGCTTGGGGTTTTTTTCAATATATTTTTTTAACATCTTTATTGGCGTATAATTGCTTTACAATGGTGTGTTAGTTTCTGCTGTATAACAAAGTGAATCGGCTATATGTATACATAGATCCCCATATCTCCTCCTTGCGTCTCCCTCCCACCCTCCCTATCCCACCCCTCTAGTTGGGCACAAAGCACGGAGTTGATCTCCCTGTGCTATGCGTCTGCTTCCCCCTAGCTATCTAGTTTACGTTTGGTAGTGTATATATGTCCATGCCACTCCCTCACTTCGTCCCATAAGCTTGTTTTTTACAGTAAGACTGTCTGGAGATTCTGAATTAGAACTACGTTGGTAAGTCTGGCATGCTGTCTTTATGCATAACCTCTATTTACATGCCCCCCAGCCCAAGTCTTTTGCACTTACCTGAAAAAGCCAGGTTTCTCAGGGAAATGTGCAGAGTTAGGCCATCTGTCTGAATTCCAAATCTGATTCTTTTTTAATGGCAAGGCTGCTTGGGCACTTCCACAGTCTGCATGCACTCACAGGGCCTGGCCGGTTCACCAAACAAAAGGAAGCTAGTGTTTTAAGTTAAGATCTGCAGAGAATCAACAGCAACCACAAAACCTCAAGACCATTTCAAACACGCTAACACTGAAAAACCGAGCTCTTAAAGATGAACAGTCCAAGTTGCAAAATTATAGGAAGGCCAACTGTCAAGAAATATTTTTTTAAGGTTTTAGGACTACTGTGAGAATCCATTTTAAAAAAATTATTCAAACTGAATTTTGTAGAGAATGAGGGGGAAAGACAGTGATATTATCAAAACCGCAAAGAGAAGATGAACTGTGTGCTGTGTTTAGGGTGGAAGAATATATATATATATATAATTTCCTTTCAGAAAATTTCCGCAGTTGTTCTATACCCCACTGGGGACCTAGGACTCCTACTCTTGTAATGTATTTTGGTGATTAGCTCTGTCATTGATATATAATATTGACTGAAACATGACACTAACATCAGCTCATTTAATTAGAGTTAAGAAAGAGGATATTTGAACCAGAGTCTATTACAGTGCCAGAGGAGGGGAGTGTGTTTGTCCACAGCCTCGTTTTTTAGACCCTTAACATTATCTTCAAAAGAAGCTCTGCAGTGGTGACCAGGGACTGGGGTGACAGGAATGAGGAATGACTGCTCATGGGGGGGTGGGATTATCTCTTGTGTTGATGAAAATGTTCTAAAATTGGTTCTGGTGTTGGTTGCACAGGTCTGTGAATATACTAAAAACCATTGAATTGTGTACTTTAAATGGGAGAATTGTGTGATATATTATCTCAATAAAGTGGTTTATAAAAGAAAAAACAAAACAAAACAAAAAAATACAATATGACTATATTTGGATTGTCCTGTATATAACATAAAGAAATATCATATATTTGATGATATGGCACAAATAAGGCAGTGAGAACAAAGCTGTATTAGAATAAAATGACACTGCATGATAACCTGAATCCGCAGGAAGACAGAAAGAGAACCATAAATGGTAAATAAGTAGCTTAACCCAACAAAAAAAAAAAAAAAAAAAAGAAGCTCTGCACACAGTCATGAAGATAGACTGCAAATATTGAAAGAAAACTAAGTTCCTCAAACTGCTCTAACTTGCCTGCCATTTTATGCAACACTATAAATTAATATTTTATCAATATTGTAATTATCTTGTAAATCACCTAATAACATATAGAAATCTGTGAGTTTAGAATGCTAATTTATTAAATATCAACATTTTAAGCACCACTCGAATTTTTAAACTCTAATTTGACATTTCTTTATTTAAAAAAAATTACGGGAGGGCTTCCCTGGTGGCACAGTGGTTGAGAATCCGCCTGCCAATGCAGGGGACACGGGTTCGAGCCCTGGTCCGGGAAGATCCTACATGCCGCGGAGCAACTAAGCTCGTGCGCCACAACTACTGAGCCTGCGCTCTAGAGCCTGTGAGCCACAACTACTGAGCCCAAGTGCCACAACTACTGAAGCCCATGCGCCTAGAGCCCGTGCTCCACAATAGGAGAGGCCACCGCAATGAGAAGCCTGCGCACCGCAATGAAGAGTAGCCCCCGCTCGCCGCAACTAGAGAAAGCCCGCACACAGCAACAAAGACCCAACACAGCCAAAAATAAATAAATAAAATAAATAAATTAAAAAAAAAAAAAAAAAATTACGGGAGCATCAAACTTGTACCGTCCCTGAGTTCTCTCTACTTTAAAGGCCCAAATTAGAATTATGATTTTGGTAACTTCAGGTGATTTGTGGTCTCCTTTGCAATGCTGAAATACTAATATTCTAGGCAAACATTTTGCAGCTCTTGTTACTCATTGTTCACATTTCTCATTTCAAACATAATGTTATAAATGCACCTGATTTTGTTTTTTCAGTTGCAAGGGAAGTATTCTACATCTGGAAAGTCTTCAATTTCGGCAGGTGTGCACCATTTGTGTTATAGGAATAAAAATGTTATATGCTTCAAAATAACTCATGCTGGAGGAATTTCAATTTTTAGTTATGGTAGAGAAGACTGTTATAGACAAACCCACCCTCTGAGAAGAACTAAAAAAAATTGGATAGCATATAAATTCTATTGGCTTTAGAAAGCTGGCCAGGCAGTGAGAACCTGAAGAAACCAAATCCCCAGGAGAAGAGAAGTACAAAAGGTGAACCTGATTTTTGACTCTTTTGTACTCAAGGTGCTCCTGTTTATAACTGGCCACTGAGAAGCAGAGAAATCAAGCAGAAAAGGGTAGCTAGGGAGCTCAGAAGTGAAGGGTACTCGGGTTAGGGAGCAAAATTAGAGTCTAGAAATTACCAAGGAGGTGGTGCCCTTATAGTCACCTTAAGCTTTCAGGTAGAACCCCTGCAGGGCTACGCCTTAGGAGAAGGCATTAACTAGAAATACTGTGCCGTCACAAGGTTGAAGCCCAATTTAAATCAAGTAAATTAGATGATTAGATAATCATTGGACAGATTAGGGAATTCACCACCATTTTAACAGCCTATCTCCGGCCCCAAACAAAAGTCATTTTTGGAGGATGATAACACTACGCAGATCAACAAATTTTCTCTCAAATTTTTTATGTACAATGTCCAAATTTCAATAAATGTTACTAGGCATGTCAGAAGATAAGACTAAATAACCAAACTCATGAAAATAAATAGAAAATAGAAACATGCACAAGGAGGTACAGAGCTGAGGGACTTTAACTGTGATTAATAGTTTGAAGAAATTAGGTAAAATGTAGAGGTTTTGGTATGTTATACTGGAATCTATCTTTAAAATCAAATGGACATTTTGAAACTGAAAGATAAAATACTGAAACTGAGAGATAAAATAACTAAAATTAAATACCTAGTTACAAATAGGGGGACTATTTGGGGGAGACTAATAGAAGATTAGACCCAGAAGATGAGAATTAGAATAGTTCAGTAGAAAACATCAGATTGAAGAACAGAGGAGGGACTAAAAGACACAGGAAAAGGTTTTTTTTTAATGTAAAGGACAAAGGGAAAAGTTCTAACATGCCCATAATTGGTATTTTAGAAAGAGAGGAGAGAAAAAATTGGGCAGAAGCAATATTTAAAGAGGTAATAAATTTTTTAATTATATAATTTTAAAAAGACATATAGACTCAAGAAACACTATGCACCTAAAACAGGGTAGAAATGAAAAAAATCCACACCTAGTTAAAAAATCCACATCTAGAAAAATTGCTAAAAACCAAACAAATGAAACAATCTTAAAATCAGTTTGAGGAGGGAAAATTATTTTTAAAGGAGCAACAATAAGAGTAAAAACAAACTCCTCAACAATGAAACCCAAAGGAAATGAAAGAACACCTTCAAAATTGTGAAAGAAAATAACTGCCAACTTAAAATTCTTTATTCAATGAATATACTAATTATCTTGAAGGCAATATATAACATTTCCAGACAAACCAAAAATAAGATAATTTGTAACCTGCAGACATGAACTAAGGGAACTAACAGGAGTTGTTCAAGAGCAAAAGTGTATCCAAGATGGAAGCCAGAACTGCAAGCAGAAAGGAAGGAGCAAAAGAAGGAGTAAACACGTGGGTAAACCTAAATACATTTTGAAGATATTATGGTAACAATAATTATAATGCCTAGTGAGGTTCAAAATATTGGGGGAACCAAAATACATAACAATAATAGAGTAAAACATGAGAAGAAGTGGGCTTCCCTGGTGGTGCAGTGGTTGGGAGTCCGCCTGCCGGTGCAGGGGACGCGGGTTCGGGCCCTGGTCTGGGAAGATCCCGCGTGCCGCGGAGCAACTGGGCCCGTGAGCCACGGCTGCTGGGCCTGCGCGTCTGGAGCCTGTGCTCCGCAACGAGAGGGGCCGCGATAGTGAGAGGCCCACGCACCGCGATGAGGAGTGGCCCCCGCTTGCTGCAACTGGAGAAAGCCCTCGCACAGAAACAAAGACCCAACACAGCCAAAAATAAATAAATAAATAAATAATATTTAAAAAAAAAAAAAAAAAAAAACATGAGAAGAAGGTAAATTCAATTAAAGTGTCCTAAAATCCCTACATCTTCTTGGTGGTGGTAGAAGTACAGATTTATTTTAGACTTTAATCAGTCTAGAATACTCATTGTAATCTCTGGGGTAGCCGCTAAAATAATAAAGACATAACATATAATTAACAAGATAAAATAGAAAAAAAGAAATGATAAAAATATTAATCCAAAAAGTGCCCAAAGAAAAGGAAAAGAATGGGTTGACAAGTAGAAAACAGAGAGTCAGTAAGTAACTTTAAAACCCTTAATATAATAATAATATGTAAATAAGTAAGCAGTCAAAAACAAGTTTTTTAGATCAGATGGAAAAAAGTACATGCAACTCAATGTTTCAAAGAGACACACCTGAAATACAACAACACAAAAAGGCTAAAATAAGAGAATGAAAAATATGTAACATGAAAAAAAATTTTTTAGAAGTTCAGTATAGCTATATATTTATCAGAGATATTAGACAATAAAGTAAGAGACATTATTGGCAATAAACAATGGGAATTTCATTATGATAAATGCCACAATCTTTCTAAAATATTACAATTCTAAATTTCTTACACTTAATAATGTAGTTTCAAAATATATAAAGCAAAATGATGACACAATTTAAAGGAAAATGGACAAATCCATTATCATAGGGAGAGTTTTAACAGATGTCTCTTAGTAACTGATAGACCAAGCAGACAAAAATTCCACATGGATATAGGAGATTTTTAACAATGCCATCAATAAACTTGACCTAATATACATACCCTGTATCCAGCAAGAGCAAAATTCACATCAAATGTCAAAGCCAGTTAACTAAGTGATGGGTATAAAGGAAATCTCAACAAAGATCTAAAAACTAAAATTATACAGAGTATATTTTCTGACAACAGTACAGTTAGGCTAGAAATCAATAACAGAAAGATAATATTAAAACTTTCTTATGTTAGAAAAGTTCTTGATATAAGTACTTTTAAATAATTCAAAGGCTAAAAAAAATGAATACAAATGAAAATTAGGAAACTTTTTCTTTGAATGATAATGAAACTTCAAGTTGTCAAATCTTTCAGAACACAATTAACACCATACTTAAATGCTTATATTAGGAGTGGAGCTGAAAATAAATTCTCCAAGCATCCATCTCCATAAGTTAAAAGAAAAATAAACCTAGGGAGAACAAATAGAAACAAATAATAAAAATAAAAGCAAAAGTCAATAAAATATTAAACAAACATGCACTGGAGAAAATCAATATACAAGTTGGTTTTAAAAAAAAAGTTGGTTTTAAAATTTGATAAATCCCTGAAAGACAGGTCAAGAAAAAAAGAAAGAGGGCACAAAACACAAATATCAAGAATGATTTTGTTCGAGGGAGGGATTTCAGTACAGATCCCACAGTGAAGAAAATGAAAACAAGAGGATATCATAACAATTTTAGAGTAATAATTTCAATGAAACAATTAAATGGTTTAAAAAGCCATAATTTTCCAAAACTGCCAAAATACCACAAGAAGAAATGTAAAATACAAATAGTTTAATATGTAGTAAAGAAATTGAATCTGTAACTAACATCCTTTGAAAACAAATTTCCAAGCCTGGCAGTTTTACTAGTGAATTCCTCCAAACATTTAGAAATAAAAATCAATCTTACATATACTATTCCAGAGACAGAAAAAGAGGAAAAATTTCCCAAGTCATATTTTGAGGTCCTTGTAACTTTGGTAGCAAATACTGGTAAGAACATTACATTAAAGGACCTAAGGGAGCCCACTCTCTTGTTTATATAGATACAAAACTCTTACAAAATGATAGCAAAGCAAATCCAGTGATATATACAAATGATAATACAATTATTCCAGGAGGGCAAGCTGGTATAACATGTGAAAATCTATGAATGCAATTCACCACAGCAACAGAATAGAGGACAAGAATCATAATCATCTCAAATAGAGGCAGAAAGATCACTCAATAAAATTCAGCATCCATCTGTGATTTTAGAAAAGAAAACCTACAAACTAAGAATAGAAGGATGTTTACAACATTTTATAGCAAACATCATGCTTCAGTGGAAAATATTGAAAGCTTTTCTTTTGATATCAGGTATAAGTCAAGGATGACTTCTGACTATTAGAATACTATTCAACATTGCATTCTAATCTAGGATCTATCTTAACCCAGTGTGATGAGGCAAGACAATCAATAGAAGGTATAAGTATTGGAAAAGTAGAAATGAAACTATCTTTATTTGCAGGAGCCCTGATTTTATACATAAAAATTCCAGATTTTTGTAGTTCATATAACTGACAAAGGACTCATATCAAATATATATCAGTAAGAAAAAGACAGATAATACAATAAAGTTAGTATACACAAAATACATGAACAGACAATTTGCAAAAAATTTCCCAATAAACCCACAAAATGTTGGTCACTCTTATTAGTGATTTGGGAAATGCAAATAAAAACTGCAATGGAATATCACTAACTATACACCAGATAGCTGAAATTAAAAAAAAATTTTTTTTATACAGCAGGTTCTTATTAGTTATCTATTTTATACATATTAGTATATATATGTCAATAAACACTCAAAATACCAAGTGTTGCAGAGGATGTGGAGTGAATAGAATATTCATATGCTACTAGAAGGGGTGGAAACATGGCACAACTAAAGCTTTACTTCTAAAGCTGAGTATACACATATCTCATGAACTGGTGATTGCATTCCTAGATACACACCCAACAAAAAATGCGTATATATGTGTTCCGAAAAATGTTACAAGAATGTTTGAGACAGCAGTAGGTATAACAGCCGAAGTCTAAAATCTCCCAGATGTCAATCAAAAATAAAACGTATTATCAGAAAAAAGTGGGATGTATAGAATTGCTCTTACCATGAACATGAATGAAGTACTGCTACATGCAAAACCATAGATGAGTTTTGCAAACAATGTATTAATAAAAAGAAGCCAGACACAAAAGAAGTCACTGTGTGATTATGTTCATACAAAATTTAAATACTGGCAAAACTGATATGATATTATAAATCAGGTAGTTGTTACCTCTGGGATAAATGAGAGGAGTAACTGAAAGAAGGGGGACTTCTGTGCTATCTCCTGGTCTGGGTGGTTGCTCCTGGTAATTCTGTGGTTGTACTACTATAATTTGTGCACTTTTCTGTCTGTACATTATACTGAAACAATAAAAGTTTATTTGAAAAAATGACCCTCACTGGAAATTCAGTGCTATACTTGATTTAACACTAATTTTCACAGTTCTATTATTTCCACATAAGGATTCAGCCAACAGTCTCTTTCTTCCTTGAGGCTTGAGATGGAATGTCCTCCTTTTCCAAATTCTTTGCATGTTGTTGCTCATTTTCCTGGATATGATGCTAATACATCCTCTTCCTCACTTTGAAATATGTTTGGTCAGTGCTTCATCCCCACTGAAATAAGTGCCAGAACAATTAGCTCCAAATCCATATTTAGAGCTCATTAAGAGAAAATTTGCGTGTGGCATTTGTGAGCTCCCAGCTCTTACCTATTAAATCAATGTACAAAGTACACTTTGGTTGAACTCTGCTGCAGATCTTCAGAATCATCTTAATCACATAAAAAGAATGATTTCCAATATTGGCACCCCATATAAAAATGAGGCTGGTGATGATAAAATATCAAATATTTAAAGGGCAGGAGAGGGATCTATGAAGCACAGAATCTCAGTGTTTGAAGATAGGCACTGATGCTAGAAACACCTTCCACATAATCATCCAGTCTCTACCTGTTCATTGACAGCTCTGACATTTAAAGCTACTCGTTACTTACAGGCTGAAATGTCTCACTATACCATCTACCCACATGTTCAAGTCCCCCTCTACCACGGAGAAAAACTTAATCCCTTTTCTATACAACAGCAGTGTAAGTGCTGATAATACTTGACCTGTCCAGTCTTCTCTTCTCCATGCCTGGAGCTGTGTTCTGTTAAAACAGTACTCGTGTGGTGTGGCTTTGAGTTCCTCCACCCTCCTGGCCACTCTGCTTTCAATACACTTCCGCTTCGTTAACTTCCTCCTTCTTCACAGTTTATCCAGAATGGCACCTAATGCCTTCAGTGTACTCTGACCCGTGAAACGATGTTTCTTTGTTATATGGTGCTTTCTTTAAGAGATTCCCACAAGCACATTTTCCACCATCCTGTGGTTTAGACCCAAGAGAAGACCTTTGCATTGATCTTTGCTAAACTTTACTTTGCTCCAGGCTTTTCCATAACTTTTTGGATCCTAAATCTAATCACCATGTCGTCATTCAAGATGTCCAACAGAACATAACTGAAGTTCAAGGCCTCTCTCAGCCACCTGAAAGCTTCCAGTTGGGCAACAGTCCATTCATGTGTGTCCTTCAGCTAGAGCCATTCTCCAGATATCATACAGCCTATGATTCCAGAATGTCAATATGGCCAGC
Source organism: Balaenoptera acutorostrata (assembly GCF_949987535.1). NCBI lineage: Eukaryota > Metazoa > Chordata > Mammalia > Artiodactyla > Balaenopteridae > Balaenoptera > Balaenoptera acutorostrata. Next base: position 41,541,420 of record NC_080070.1, read on the forward strand.
AGCTACCTTGCTGAATGCCTGGATGAAAACCACATAACCTATGTCTAATGAATATTGTTCATCTTCATTCTGGTAACATGTCCAAGATATCCCTGTCACAATTTAACTTTACAGCCACGTGAATTAGCATGTGGACTCTGTACTCACAGTAGAACACAAGGATTTGGAAATTCATCTGTGTTCAAGTTCCTCCCTTTCACCTAGGTAACTGAGTATCCTCAGAAAAACCACATAGACTCTCTGAGCCTCATTTTGCTAATTAAGACAATAGGCTAATTGCCTAGGCCTCTGCTGGAGAATTTTGCTTTGATCTGTGTTATGATGTGCATGAACTTTGTCTAAAGCAGCATTTTCCCTGTAAATTATTCCATGAATTGCAAACTCCACATACAGAATGTTCTGAAACAGAGACTATCAAACATCCCCATGAGTGCAAAGGCCCAAGGTTTTTACTATGTAATGCATTCAGACACTATATTTAGTTATTTTAAAAAAGGTGTCACCTGTAAAGAAGTACTGTTATACAGGAAGGTGATGATGACAACAACCATAGTGAGGATGACGATGATGATGATGATGATGCCCTGATATTCAAACTGTGGCTCCCACCCTGAGGTCTACACCGTAGTACTTCTGTTGTTGGAATAACTAATAACACCCACCTGGCTTCTCATAGTATGAGCAGTTCTATTTATATGCACGTCAGGATATTATAAGGCATTTCAGGGCAGTTGCTAGGGTGACAAATGAATTATATGAGGAAACATAAATGCACCTCAAATCTATACTTCCTCTCAGCAAGGGACTAGATTCAAGGTCTATGTAATTCCTAGGAAACAAGCTTCATGGTGCCATTTTTAAAACAGGACTTGTTTTTCTAGAAGCAGAGCATCAGCCCTTGGACTGTAGGAGACTGCCCTCCTATAAATAGATAAGAAATCTAATGGTATTTTGACTTAGGCAGGAAGTCTTAGAACATTGGGGAAGAATTTCAGTTTTCAATGTATTTATTTACCAATAATTTTCACACACACACCCCAAATAGATCTAGTAACTGGATCACCAGAAACCTTTATTCTAGGCTAAGCCAGGCCAGCACCTAATCTGAGCTTCACACATCCCCACCCCGTTTACAGAAATAGTCTTGGGCTTTTTCTCTTGATCTTAACCTTAACTTCTTGCCTCATCATCCATTTCTATGTACACCCAGCTCCCAGCTGTTTGGCTTTGTCTTCCCCTTAGTGGATCTGTGCTTGCCCCTTGTAGCTTAAGACAGATTTGGCTTTTTCAGTTCCAGGAAGCCTCCCTACCTGATTGAGCCCTACCCTGGAACTCATCAATGATGGTTTCCTTGGTTACCTAACACTCACTCCTCAAGTGAGAGGTTGAGAGAGTTTACTTGAGAATGGCCAGCTCTTGCCAGAGAACTTTAAGAGACAATTGCAATAGACCTTTCCTTTAGCAGCCCCCAAAGTTTCATTCTCGTTGTAAAAAAATCTCCCCAGGTTTTCTGTTTACTTAACATTTTTGTCTCAGTTCTCTATTTTGGTCACCGTGTCTCCAGAGTACATTTTTTTCTTGAAGGATAAATTTATTAATTTATTCAATGAATACTTATTGTACCAGGCATTGTACTTAACAGCATAGCTCCAGAAGCTGCGTGTTAGTTTGATTCCTGCCTTTGCTGGGGAACCTGTCATCTGCTTGTGCAACATCACTCATGGGCCTCGTCACATGGGCCAGCACTCTGCTTGAGAGTGTCTCTATGTCTTTGAATTCCTTCACCTGGGAATACAAGTCTTCCCATTCACACACTCTCTCTCATTTGCTATCATCCCCAACTTGTTCATCAGAAGCTTAATTTCTCTACCATAATAAACTCATTTGTTTAATCCTATATCCATATGTCATGTACAGTTCAACAGAAGATGAGATCCATGAAATTAGGGATTGTGATTTATCTACATCCAATTGACCAAAACTTAGCACAACAGCACAAAACACATTGTATACACTCAATAAATGATTGCTTAGTGAGTGGATGGGTTGATGGATGGATGGATGGATGCTTAGTATGTGCCAAGCAGATACTAAGAATTTTATATAAAATAAATAAACCCTGGGGATGTAATGTTCATCATGGTGGAAATAGTTAATACTGTATTGTATATTTGAAAGTTGCTGAGAGTAAATCTTAAAAGTTCTCTTCTCAAGAAAAAAAAAACTTGTAACTATGTGCAGGGTTGGGTGTTAACTAGACTTATTATGGTGATCATTTCACAATATATACAAATATCAAATCATTATGTGGTATACCTGAAACTGATATGTTATATGTCAATTATATCTCAATTAAAACTAATCAATAATTATATTATCCCCTCAGCAATTGTAGGGAGTAGGAATCATTAGTCTCATTTTACAGATGGAAAAAAACTCAGAAATATTTTGATAACTTGCCCAAGATTATTGTTAACAGTAATACTGTTGTTTTGTTTATTAAGGTATAGTTGATTTTCACTATTATATTAGTTTTAGTTGTACAATATAGTGATTCAAAATATTTATAACTTATACTCCATTTGTAGTTATTTTAAAATATTGGCTGTACAATATACCCTAGTAGATTATTTATTTTATACATAGTAGTTTGCATCTCTTAACCCTCTACCTTTCCCCTCCCCCTTCCCTCTCCCCACTGGTAACCACTAGTTTGTTCTCTATATCTGTTAATCTTTTTTGTTATATTCACTCATTTCTTTTATTTTTTGTATTCCACATATAGGTGATATTATACAGTATTTGTCTTTGTCTGACTTATTTCACTAAGTATAATATCCTCCAGGTCCATCTGTATTGTTGCAAATGGCAAATTTTCATTCTTTTTTATGACCGAGTAATATTCCATTGTATATATAAACCACATCTTCTTTATCCATTCATCTGCTGATGGACACTTAGGTTGCTTCCATATCTTGGCTATTGTAAATAATGCTTCTATGAACACTGGGATGAATATATCTTTTTGAGTTGGTGTTTTCGTTTTCTTTGGGTATATACCCAGGACATCAATATTGTTATTACTTGGTATCATGTTAGTCAGAGTTGCATTAATGATTAATAATGATTAGTAATCCTGTTAGCTAGCATCTACTGGATATTTATGCCTTCAGTAAGTATTTTCTTCACATTGTCTTACATAGTCCTCAGATGACCCTGTAGAATAGTGCTATTATTATGTCTATTATATGTATTTTTTAATGCCACATCCAAAAGTGTCCTATAGGTGCATGACACTCTGAATGAAAGATGTGAAAGCTACCTTTTCACTTATTCACACTTCTTTCTCCATGGCCAACACAGGAGGTAGAGCATACAAAGAACCCCTGCTTCTGCTTTTCTAGGAACAGTATTGCCCAAAGCAAATAAAATCAGTAGATATCTACAGTTGCTCCTTCAGTTCTTCAATACTAGAAAGATAGTCGTCTGGACCACTAAATTGTCATCACTAAATTAGTTTGAATTTATCTCCCAGTAGGGATAGTGGTCAGGATAGGACCACAAGGTTTTGACAAGCTATGATAGTATTAAAAAATACATATATTTCTCTTACACGCCATCTCAGACGATTAAATAGCTAGTTAAATGTGGCGTTTTTGTGATGAGGACACAACTATGAATCAAGTTCATCTAATGTCGTCATTCCTAATTTTATTTATTTATATTAAAAATTTTTACTGAGGTGTAGATGACATATAACTAATTTTTATATTAGTGTCAGATATACAACATAATGATTTGATATTTATATATACTGAAAAATGGTTACCACAGTAAGTCTAGTGAACATCTGTCCCCTTAAATAGATACATTTTTTTCCCTTGTGATGAGGTCTTTAAAGATTTACTCTTAGACACTTCCAAATATGCAATACAGTATTATTAACTATAGTGATCCATTATTCTTATATCGGCTTTCCCAATAGAGACTGATAGCTCTCACAGGATTTCTTCACTTTTTATAAATCTTAATTCTCTCTTCTCTTCCACCTGAATCGTTTCTAAATTTCTATCCTCTGGGTCACTTATTCTCTCTTCCGTCAGATCTACTGATGCTTTCTAATGCATTCTTCATCTCATTCACTGAGTTCTTCAGCTCCAGAATTTCTGTTTGGTTCTTTTTAATAATTCCAATCTCTTTGGTAAAGTACTCCCTCTGTTCGTTAATTTTATTCCTGAGTTCATTAACTTGTCTTTCCGAGTTTTCCTGTAGCTTGTTGAATTTCTTCATAACAGCTATTTTTAACTTTTATCAGTTAAGTTGCAATACTTCATGCATTTGAATTTTACCGCTGGAGAATTGCCATTTTCTTTTCGTGATACCGTATTAACGTGATTTTTCATAGTGGTTGATGAAATGTGCCTCTTCTGTTGCATGTGAAATGTCAGATACCTTTCTTATTTACGGAAGGAAGGCTTTGTTTACTTTGATTCTGACAGTTCAACAATCTAGCAATTGGAAACTTTTCTTTTGCTTTCCAGAAGATGGTGCTATAACACAGGGTTTTGGTTTGTTTTACTGAACAGACTCTCCATGCTACACACTTTCACTTTCCACCTCCTCTGCCAGAGAGGTCGCCCCTGCCACCACCACAATCCCAGCAAGTGGCAGTGTCAGTCTGGGTTGTGAGGCTCCCCTGGCCTGTTTCTCCTTTTCCTCTGCCTCCAAACTCATCTCCATTCTGTTCTGATGGCTTGCTGAGTTCTCCTGTCAGGTGGGCTGCACCTCTACAACTTCTCTATCTCCCATGAGTGCCCAGTTTTGCACTCTCCAGATTACCTTCTTCCTTTTGGTAGCAAGTGGGGGTGGGCAGGCTATGACTCCGTTGGATCCACATCCTCCTCTGAGGTCCTATCCACCTACTTCTCACAGGTGGAAAGGTGGCTTTCCCGGGTGTCTTGGTGTACTGTGCAGAGGCACTTTTGATGGGTTATGGATGTCTGGTTAGTTGTGAATCAAAAAGAAGAGAAAAAGGGAGTGACTCTTGCCACCACTATGTCCACATCACTCTCCTCAAAAACTTTGCTTTAAATAAGAGAAATAAGAGTGGCCCTAGGATAACTATAGAAAATAATATTTCTTTTCTATTTATTAAATATTTCACCTTTTTGAAAATATAAATCTAAATGATATATCTTGGTCCTGGTCAGCCTTTATCCTGATGCGGTAATGCTGCAAGGATGGCTGTTTGCCACCTCTAGTGAGACTTGTGAAAAATGATCCTCATCATGTCATGTCTCTGACTGCAGCCCAGGACACAGCTCTTCAGTGGCACAGGCTTGTCTCCAACCAGCTGATGCTGCATCACAACCATGTAGATATACAGAGAATTAAACCTCCTGTAGCTATGGTGCCAATAGACTGGAATATCTGTGGGTACATCCTGTAACAGGGCCAATGTCACAATAGTGACCCCAGCAGGTTTTAGGTTCTCCACTGGACAGGCTCACAACAAAGTTTAATTTGAGTTGAGTTTTATCTATATTGATGCACTCATTATCTTTTGTAACACATTGTTATTCACCACTCTGTGTCCTAGTTTGAATAAGCATCTTCAGGAAGCATATATCATTTTTTTTTTTTTTAATTTTTGGCTGAGTTGGGTCTTCATTGCTGCGCACGGGCTTTCTCTAGTTGCAGTGAGTAGGGACTACTCTTCGTTGTGGTGCGTGGGCTTCTCATTGTGGTGGCTTCTCTTGTTGCGGAGCACGGGCTCTAGGTGCACCGGCTTCAGTAGTTGTGGCTCGTGGGTTCTAGAGTGCAGGCTCAGTAGTTGTGGCGCATGGGCTTAGTTGCTCCGTAGCATGCGGGATCTTCCTGGACCAGGGCTCAAACCCATGTTCCCTGCGTTGGCAGGAGGATTCTTAACCACTGCACCATCAGGGAAGCCCACATATATCATTTTATGGGATGCTTTAGGCAGGGGTCAGCAAACTTTTTCTGTAGATGGCCAGATAGTACATATTTTAGGCTGTGCAGGCCATATGAGCTCTGCCACAACTACTCAAATGTGCCCTTATAAGTCAAAAGCAGTCATAGACAATAAACCAATGACTGTGGTCCAATAAAACTGAATTTATAAAAACAGACAGCAGGTCAGATTTGGCATGTGGGCCATATTTTGTGGCCTTCTGCTATTAACAGAAACAATTGTAGTTAGATGCAGGGTTCTAGAGCAAACTTGAAGCAGTTCTGAAGAGTATGATATAAAATCCAGTTTGATCCATCTTCAGACTGCTAAAGGTTTCAAATCGTTGGAATCTTTATCCAATTGTTAAACATTCTGAGCCACCTCAGACATTTCACTAAAGCACTGCCATTCTTACTTCTTGCCCAGGAAAATTGTGTGAGAATAGGTGTAGACCTTCTGAAATTTATCTGGTTCCTTTTTTCTTTCCTCTGCATTATCTTTGAGCATAGAAAATGGGCAGAACCTCTAGTTTAAAAATTTTGCCAGAATAAACGTCTGATCTGGATACTGCTCCTAACACTTTTCAAATTTCTCTTTCAACTTAAGGGCTCTCATCTGTTCAGCTGGTACACAGTGGGCTTCATGACTATTCTCTTGCCAGCCATGGTGCATAAAATCTCCCAGGCCTCTCAGGAATTAGCCTGAGTGACGGCGAATTGCATTATGAGTGCCTGTAGCCAGTTATAATCTTGAAGGACACTTTGCTCTGAAATGAGTTCTAAGCTGTAAACTCACCCATTTTAAATTTTAGGGTCTTGTTAAATCAGTCAACAATTCCTACCATAACTGAGTCATCACAAACAAAATTGTCTCGTTATATATAGGATTTTAGAAACTCACACATTAAGAGATTTTGAAATTTATTCCCTGATCAATTTCCCATCCCTTTCCTTAAAATATTCCAAAATAAAACTGACCCCCATTTTGGCTGCTCATTCCCCACCTCCCCAAAATAGTAAATCTCTTTTAAAAGTGTCTGTGCCACGGTAATTTTAGAGAACTTTGGCATTAAAAAAAAAAAATCACCTTTATTCACATAAGCAGTCTAGGCAGAAAGCATGTATTTATCACATCAGAGAAAGTTCTTTCAGATAAGACCGATCTTGAGGCATAGGTTCGGACAAGTATCTAACTTTTGGCAGGCGGCTCATTGGGAACATACACGCTGACCCAGCCCTGCTTTAACGACGTTACAGCACACTCCCGTAGCATTTGCAGAAGCATCCTACTGCAGCGTAAAACGGTGGCAAACTCCTGTATGAGTTTTTTATCATATAAACAGTTCAGAGTTGCTGTCATAAAATTAACAGTTTCCCTAATAAAACACAGCATCTGCATTTTATATCCACCATGGGTTATGAGCCCCAGCAGATCAGAGAGTTTGAGTTTGCCTTTTCCTCCTCACTAGGTACCAGGTACAGGAAAGCTATTCTGAGTTCCAGGTTATATTGATTATAAAGCTATCCACCAGAAGACATTTAGAAATAACCCTCCCTAGGAGACCTTTCACATCAATTGCCTGGCTGATCTTAGGAAAGAATTGTGAGCAACGGATGGTGGAGGCTGATGGTCCATTCACATTGGCAAACACATCCAGGCTCTCATTTTCTTGGTCAGCCATAAAGCCTTAACGTGGAGAAGGAAATAACATGAAATAAAATGAATTCTATGGAATACAAAGTCCATCCCATTAATACTAAAACCCAGCTGGACTGGGGTTTCAAGCCCCTTCTTGGTCTTTAGCTTCTGAAATACAGAGCAAACACCAGCTTTGTTGATAGTGACAGTGCCCCAGAGAATAATTTTTTTTGCATAGCGTCAGAGCCAACCTCTGTAAACCATGTCAGCCTACTTTTCCCTCTGCAGTGAATTCTGGGAGACTCTTCTTTCAGTCGCTTAGACCACTAATCTGTTCTTTACTCATGTCAGCTTTGCAATTCAATTCATCTACTGTTTTCTTTTTCATTTCCAAGGTCTCTTTCTCAATTTATAACATATATGAATTCTCTTTTGTTAATATTTTTTTGTTTGTTTGTTTCCCCCATTAACTCTGCTTCCTTGAATAGTTCCTTTGTCTTCATCTTATCAGTGCCTCTGTTTCACACTATTAGCCTTCTTGAAATTTTGAAGATTTAGAACTCTATGTTCGTATTTTGAGTTGAGGGGTTAGACGTAAAACACGGTTGGTCACGAGTCTATTTTCGTTCCCCAAAGAGAGTTCTCATTCCGCTGCTGTGGCTAGAAGTCCTGATCATGGACTAGTGGTGTTTGTTGAGAGGAGGGGCTGGGGATGAGGTTGGGCAGAGTGGGCAGGAGGTCAAGTGAGTAGAGTGGCACTCTCCATTCTTCCTGTCAACCAAATGCTTCTCTGGGAATCTCTATGTCAGAATTTTCTCTACAGCAGTTCCTGCCTTGGCTTTAATCTAGGGGTAAAGCCTGGTGTCTACTGCTCCTTTTCCATTTTTAATTCCCAGCTGTCACCCAAAGGTAGAGCCTTATCTCCACCTCTGCTCTGCCTATTGGTCCAGCCCAGTCTCCCCAGGGATTTCGCTGGCAGGCAGTGTAAGTGGAGAAGCAGCAGCCCCCAACTAGCTCAGCTATTTTGAAGGAAGACCTTTAATGAATTACCCCAATGGTTGCCTTGTTTGCATTTGTTGACTCTGACTTTAAAATTTCTCTGGATCTCTTTGGAGAGGAAAGAATCCCATCTGAGATACTTTTCTCCAGCCTGTATTTTGGGTTGTATTCTTTTAGCTCTGATTCATAATTGCAATGCCTCAAGACTTCTGCTCTACTGATAGCAGACTTTCATTTTTTTTCCCATCACTGTTGGAAATTATATCTTTTTTTTAAATAGATTTATTATTATTATTATTATTTTATTTTTGGCTGCGTTGGGTCTTTGCTGCTGCGCACAGACTTTCTCTAGTTGTGGCGAGCGGGGGCTACTCTTCATTGCGGTGCGCGGGCTTCTCGTTGCGGTGGCTTCTCTTGTTGCAGAGCATGGGCTGTAGGTGCGCGGGCTTCAGTAGTTGTGGCTCGCGGGCTCTAGAGCACAGGCTCAGTAGTTGTGGCTCACGGGCCTAGTTGCTCCGTGGCATGTGGGATCTTCCTGGACCAGGGCTCGAACCCGTGTCCCCTGCATTGGCAGGCGGATTCTTAACCACTGCTGTCACCAGGGAAGCCCGGAAATTATATCTTTTAAAATACATGTTTCAGATCTGTCAGTGAACTTTGGGACAGTAGAGGAAAGAGGTGCAAGTGCTGAATCCTTCAACTTACAGCAGTAGTTTGAAGAGGTTATTTAACCTTGTTAACAAGAGGCAAATCTTGGTAAAGATGTATGGGTTTGCTTTATCATTTACTCTCTGTCTGTCTCTTTCTGTGTATGTGTGTGTGTGTGTGTGTTTGTATGTGTATGTATGTGTATACATATATGTATATTTTTCCAAGCCTTAAATGATCTTTTAAAGTGTTATGATCAATTTTATAGATGAAAAATTCAGTTGAGGCTTAAGAACAATTAACTTGATATAATTTCAAACAATAGGTATCTTCGTACTACACCTGATCTAGTACATCATTTTATCTAATTTTTTATACTTTTAAGTGATTTGCCCCATCTAGACTTTGAACTGTATCATTTCAGGATAATCGTTTATTCATCTCTGTCACTAGTGCCTAGTAGTGGATGACGTATACAGTAGGCACTCAAGGCATGTTTGCTAAAATCAGTTGAAGTGAAAGAACCAGGACTCTAATCCAAGTTTGTCTGACTTCAGAGTATACATTGTTTTCACCACATTCTCCATCAGAGCTGAAAACTGCTCTAATTCTTTAGAGTTAAGACATCACTCCCTCCCAATGCAATGTAAGGAAACTGCATACTCTTGCAATCCCCTTCCTCTAGCTTGACACATTTCCCCAACTGATCATTTGAGTATTCAGTAACTATTCTCCACAGAAGTCTCTAGCAATGAGTTTTAGAGACTAGAACCCTAGAGAAGACAAGCAACATGTCTCCATTTTGCTAGTTGCTTCCCTGGTGGTCCACAAACTTAGGATAACATACAAGTTGGAAAATTAACTGCATGTGAAAATAAAATATAATGTCAGGAGTAACAGCTTTGGAGACAAACGGAAGCAATCAGTTAAAGCTGAGGCTGCACCAGTGCTGGAATTCAACAATATCTGATCATGATTAGCAAACAGCACTTAAAGGGTATCAGTTCACATAGATCCATTTGGGCTAGTGCTTTTGCTTTGGTTTAAGAAGAGAAAGGAGGCTGTACATGCAGGTTTACATGAATACATAAAGGTTTAAAAAGGGCTAATGGAAGCAACTTCAGGTATCTTCCCAAGACTGAGTCCATGGGCTCAGTTCTAAGTCTTACAGAGGCTAAAAGATCTCTTTTTACAAGGGACACTTTCAGACTTTCAGGCATGAGTAGGGTTACTTGGATTTCCAGACCACAGATGAAGTGCAACACAGAGTGAGTACGATGAGCATGGTCCTCTTTTCTGCTCAGAACCCATTAACTATCATGATTCTAGTCCTGTGAATTAGTGCATTGATGATGGGGGCCACAGAGTAGTGACAGGACACCCATGGAGACCAGGAGGTCCAGCAGGAGGTGGTGTAAGCCCATTGGAAACTTGTGAAGAAAAACAGCAGTACCTAGACCACATTTGTAATAATTGTGAGACAAATGACATACCTTGTAGGAATCCCTCAGAACTTTTGTAGGGGGGTTGCTGCAGAAATTGACTTCACAGGGGACCAAGAAATAAGTTAATAAGCCAAAATAATTTGAGAATTAATATGAACATGACCTCACTTTTACCCACAGCTCTTGGCATCTGTGAATATTCTGATTTTATTTCCTTTATTTTTAACCATTTCCTTAATTCCTAATATCATGTATATTTAGGCATACTATCATAGCTTATTTAATAAAATAGTCTCTGAAATCTCACTGCCCTGTCTGGATACCCAGTTTTGTCATTTGCTAGTTGTGTTACTGCCCTACATTTACTCCTTAACCTTTGTTTGCTCACTATACAATCTGCAAAACAGTACCTCCTTCAAAGCATCATTGTGAGTATTAAAGGAAATAATGGATTCAAACATAGCATAGGGCTCAGCCTCCTATAAGCATTAGTTCATGTTAGCTGTGTGGTTATTGTCATTAGTATCATCATCATCATCATTATTATTGAGTTCATCTTCATTTGGGGCATTAGACCTACTCATCTCACTGTCATTTTCATTTTCTCAACATGTTTTTTTTTTCATCATAGACTTCTTGGCTTTCTGAATAGTCATCTGCATGCAACGGCTTGACTCTCGCTGTGAATTTTCCCTTTTCCTTTCAGCAGATAGTGGTGTTTGTTGACTTATTTATTCCTTCATTATTCACTAAATCACTTAGTCAACCACTGTTTAGTATGCCTACTGTATGTTAAGCAGAATTCTAGGAACTACGCATATGGGACGGGAATCATGTATACAGCATTAAGCTGCCCTCAGGGAGCTTATATTATCATGGAGGAGATAGACAATAAGATAAATAAATATGTAATGTAATGTCAGGTCAATGCAAGGGCTATGAAGAAAAATAAAGTAGGGCAAATGAAGAGAGAGTGACAGGTGATGTAAGTTAAAATAGAGAAATCAGAAAAGGTACCTCTTTATTTGTAACAGAGCACGAGGATGTTCAAGCTCAAGGGCACTGATGAAAGCAATAGAGTTCTTGGAGGTAAGCAATTAAGAGGAGTCTCCTTGATAGGAACAAGGAAAATGGTAAAGCAGCTAGAAGTATAACAGAGAGAACCAGAGAACAAGAAAGCTAAGAAGAGCTCTCCTGGGGTAAATCAAGCCTCAAGGACTACCTCTGCAAAGGGGCCCAACTCTAATTGAATCAGACGGTGGAGCAATTTATGACCCAAGGTGTTGTCAAAAACAATAGAGAAATCAGCCGGCAAATAGTGGAGGCTAACAGCTTGGTGTGATAACCAGCCTGAAGCTTAACAAGGTGTTCAGGGAAAGAAACAGTCAAAGAGAACCAGCTAAAGCCATATTCATCCCTGGGGAAGGAGGTCAGTGAAACTATGCACATGCTCAAGGCTGCACCCTTTAGGGAGTGACATCTGAGCATGCACACTACATGGGAAATAGACTTCACTGAACTAGCCCAGCCATGTCACTAAATTAATAAGCAAGCAAACAATAAGAATACCCAAGAGGGCTTCCCTGGTGGCGCAGTGGTTGAGAATCTGCCTGCTAATGCAGGGGACACGGGTTCGAGCCCTGGTCTGGGAAGATCCCACATGCCACGGAGCAGCTGGGCCCGTGAGCCACAACTACTGAGCCTGCGCGTCTGGAGCCTGTGCCCCGCAACGGGAGGGGCCGCGACAGTGAAAGGCCCGCGCACCGCGATGAAGAGCGGTCCCCGCACCGCGATGAAGAGTGGCCCCCGCTTGCCGCAACTAGAGAAAGCCCTCGCACGAACCGAAGACCCAACACAGCCAAAAAAAAACTTAAATAAATAAATAAAACACGTTAGGTCATCAATAAATGTTAATTTAAAATAAATAAATAAATAAAGTGTAAGCATATGTGTATGCTCAAGAATGCATTAAAAAAAAAAAAAAAAAAAGAATACCCAAGAAAATAGGGAGGAGACAGATTTGTATTCATGTTTGCAACAATATGTTATTGAAAATGTCTGGTTTTCAAAAAAAAAGGATAAGACAAAAATAAACAGGAAAGTGTTGCCCGGAAACAGAAAAAAAGAGTAGACAACAGAAATTGCCTTTGAGGGCTTCAAAGCAGCCATTATAAACATCAGAGCTAAAAGAAGCATGTTATAGAAGCAAAAAAAAAAAAAATGATGACAATGTCTCACCAAATAGAGAATATCAATGGAAATTCTGGAGTTGAAAAGTACAATAACTGAAATTAAAATTCACTGAATTGGTTCAACAGATTTGAGCTGGCAGAAGAAAGAATTAGCAAACACAAAGATAAACTGATAGAGGCTGTGTAATCTGAAGAATGGAAGGAAAGAAGACAAAAACTATAGTCAGCCCTTTGTATCTTCGGGTTCCACATCCTCAGATTCAACAACCACATATCAAATTTCGAAGCTGGTTGAATCTGCATATGCAGAACCCCCAGATACGGAGGGCTGACTCTATTCCACCATTCTGTATAAGAGATTTGAACATTACTGGATTTTGGTATCTGCAGGGGTTCTGGAACCAATGATAATCTCAATACATATAGAAAAAGCATTTCACAATATTCAACATGCTTTCATGAAAAAAAATTTAACTAGAAATAGAAGGTATTTCCTCTCTCTGATAAAAGGCATCTACAAAAGTCTCACAGCTAATATACTCAGTGGTGAAGCTGAAGACTTTCCCTTTAAGGTCAGGAGCAAAACATGGATGACCACTCTCATCACCTGTATTCAACATTGTCCTGGAGGTTCTAGACTGAGCAGTTAGACAAGAAAGAGAACTAAAAGACATACAGATTACAAAGAAAGAAGTAAAACCACCTCTCGTTTCAAGTGGCATTATATTTTATAGAGAAAATCCTAAGGAATCACTAATTAATGAGTTAAGCAAGGTTACAGAATATAAGATCAACCTATAAAAATCAATTGTATTTCAATAGCAGCAATGAATAATCTGAGAATGAAATTTTAAAAAAACAATTTTACTTAATAGCATCAGAAAGAATAAAAGAATAAAATACTTAGATGTAAAATTAACAAAAGAATTGCAAAACTTGTACTGCCAAAACTACAAAACATCATTGAAAGAAATTAGAAGAAAACTAATAAAATGTAAATATGTTCATGGATCAGAGACCTAGTATTGTTAAGATGATAATACTCCCCAAATTGATCTATGGAGTCAATGTCATCTTTATCAAAATCCCAGCTGGCTTCTTTGCAGAAAAGTCATCACGGGACTGTGGAGTAGAGAACAGATGGAGAAGGCAAGAGTGGAGGTGGGAAACCCAGTTTACAGGTTATGCCACTCATCTAAGTGAAAGACGGTGATAGTCTGTATTAAGCTTAGGGTGGTGAAGGACTTCCCTGGTGGTCCAGCGGTTAAGACTCCACGCTTAAAATGCAGGGGGCGCAGTTTCGATCGCTAGTCAGGGAACCAAGGTCCCACATGCCGCAGGGCACAGCCAAAAAAAAAAAAAAAAGAAAGCTTACGGTGGTGGAGATAGAGAAATGTGACTAGATTCAAGACATATTTGTGGGTAAAATATGAAAAAATATGAAAGTAAACATAGGGATAAATAACATGTCTGTAAATGTATATGCTCTTGGAATAATTTCCTCTAATGAGCCCTTCAGAGAATAACTGCCAGATAAATCTAAATAAATAATGAGAATCTGCTCATTGACTAAGATGCAATGTTATTCTTCAGTGAGTGTTCTGCAGAAAAAGCAACATCTTTCTTGATTGTTCTTGGCAACTTCTCAGAAATTCTCATTTAATTGTTTTATTGTGGAGCAGGAAATCTTGCTATATCTTTCAAAATCTCCTTCCCCAACTCAAAGCCTCTGGCAGAGAATTAGGGGGTGGGAAACAGCACAGGTTCTCAGGATTCCTAATAAAAATAGAAAGCCATTAATGTCAGAATAGATGTTTAAAGCTACTACATTATTAACTTAAATGAAGGTCTGAACTTTTTTTCTAATTTCCATTTTATTGAGGCATAATTGACATATAAAGTTGTAAGATAAATTGTACATCATAGTGATTTGATATATGTAAACACTGTGAAAGGATTCTCCTCATCTAGTTAATTAACACATCCGTATCCATCACCTCACATATTTCTCTTTTCTTTTTTGGGGGGTGAACATTTAAGTTCTACTCTCTTAGCAAATTTCAATTATACAATACAGTTTTATCAACTATAGTCTGAACTTTTAAGCAATTTTTTTCTATCTCTCATCTTCAAGATACTACAACAGATAGCAAGCAAGAGACAAATACAAAAGTTGTGGTTTTCTTGTAAATATGAGTTCATTCTCAGGTTGCTAAATCAAAGAGATTAAACCTACTGATGTCTATTTAATCATTAAACTAAGTAAAGGGATATTTTACTTTTAGCCTTATAGTCTATACTTCAGGTATCAGCTTTAGCTCCATCAGCAAAATTTATCCTTTTAATTTATGACTTTCATTCTAATTATTAATTTATTTACACAATGTGTTTAACTGCATTTTTGTACCTGGGATTATCTCATTTGAAACTCATTTTATCAAATATTTTAACATCTAATTTTGTGTGTGCTTTCAGAATTAGATAGCCTTGAAGGAAAATGCTTTGCTGAGCCAACGATAAAAATACTATTTTAAAAAATTCTATACTAGCAGATGCACTTGACATGGCTTTTTAGAATTTTTAATTGACTATGGTTACCCTAGGACTTTATATTCATTGAAGTCAAAGCCCATGTTTTAGTTACCTTGTTATTAGAAGGTAGTGCATTGTTCTGTTTTGTTTTGTACACATAGTTCTGCTAAATAGGTGCTGAATTCAATACTAATATCAAAACTAATATATTTTTATATTTAGCATTTATGCTGTAACAGTATTAAAATGTAAGAGTTTTTAATGTGATAAGCTCTGCAAAGTATTTGTAGAAATTTCAGGATCTGAAAATCAGATATCTTTAGGACAGATAAATTTTTTGTTCTAATAAGAGTTTAATTTATCTCTAGGTAAGTAAAAATCAGGGAAAGGGCTGATTAATAAAGTTAAGGAAAGAAAAGATCAAGTACTTACAGGAAACCATCTGTGGAAATGTTTTTAAATCAAGTACATTATATATAATGGCAATATATACCCATTTACGCAGACTCCAGATATAACCAAGCAAGTATGCCAGGCCATTATGCTGGGTGAAATGAGACTCCACCTATTCAGATAATCATCCTTTTGCTTAAATCACACTACATCTCTTTCCTTGACAACGAAATTAGGTTAGAGGGGAAAGAGAACATTAACAGTTACTATGTGCTGACCATGGGGCTTGGTCCCAGTTTCATAAATTTATTTCAGACGTTAGAGCACCAAAAACTCCAGTGTTTTTTCTCAGTGATACTATCTGTAATTAAGTAATAGCAAAACAGAGAACTCCAAAGATGCCAGGCCAAATTATTACCACAAATAAAAAATAAAACATCCAGATTTATAGCAGAAAACTGAGATAGTGGTACAAAGAAACAGAGATGATAAATGTTAATAATTACCCATAAATACTGCAACTACTACTGTTTGTGCACCCCATAGCACAGTGTGGGCACCGAGCCCTTAATTTTCCAACCTGGTAGTATTTCAAGGAGGTATTTTTGTTGCATGTTCTTATCTTAATATTCCCCTGTGCAAAATGGTTAAGCTTTGGATGCAGCTCTGTGAATTCAGTGAGTCAACATTTCCAGTGTGATTTGGTCTCAGAGAAGCAGGTATTGCAGAATATGATAAGCTACACTGTAGATACAGACACATAATGGATGGGTGCATGAATATTTAGACAGATAGAAGCCACCATTTCTTGAGTACTTCCTATGCACCAGACACTGCACTAAGTACTTTACATAATTACTCCTCACAACAGAACTATTTCCCCATTTACTTCATTATAAAGCAGAAACTAACACACCATTGTAAAGCAATTATACTCCAATAAAGATGTTAAAAAAAAAAAAAACTATTTCCCCGTTTAAGAAGTGTTCAAACAGCAAGGTTTATTATTGTACCAAGGTTAAATGAGGGCTAGGAATCCAACCCAGGCTTGTCTGTTTCTAAACCATGTGGTTTATAGAAATCATTACATCATGCTCTGTCTTATAATATTAACAATTGTGTAGGAAATGTTTACTGGGTGCCAGTGTGTTTACCCTTTGAATACATGGTGTGTGTTTCAAATACATGAGCTCATCTCAGCTGAGGATTATTTTACACATGAGGCTCAGAAAAGCCAAATATTAAATCGTCTAATGACTACTAAACCTTGGAGTCCTTTGTTGAGCGTCCAAATTCAATCACTTGGAAAATATGTCTTTCCTCTTAAGCGTTTCTATAATCAATGCTTAGGAAGGAAGAAGCAATATCTTTTGTTTTTAACTTTTAGATGAGGCAACTGAATCACGAAGAATTCAGTGACTTGCAAAGTCTCCTTTGCTAGTCAGTGGTAAAGTGAAAATTATAGCTCCTGGATCTGAATCATGCTGTTTCTCTGGACTGCTCCTCACCTGAAAAGGCTACAATCAGCCTTTGTTATTCCACTGCCCATGAAGCTCCTATGACTTTCACATTGCTTTTGTCCTCTTGGTGGTCTCCAGGGAGACCAGGAGGCTGCTGCCTGGAGAAATAGTGCCTCTCTTCTAATATACAATAAGACCTTGATGGGTCTTTTGGCAGTGTGAGTTTTTTCTATGTGTGGGGCATATGTGTGTCTTTTGTTTTTAATAAAAGACACTTTGGAGGGATAATATGCTGGCTGGACTTCAGTTTTAAAAATAAGTTTTTCAACTTGTAATCTAAATGACTCACCAAAGATATGAAAACCTAATAAAAAATTGATGATAAAGGACTCATAAGCAGCGCCTGTCCTGTATATACATGTGAGGCCCCAAGGGGAGAACCAAAGCTTTGCAAAGCAAGACCTACCAAAAATTCAGCCTCTTCTGCAAACAGAAGTGCCTATACTGTAAGAACACAAAGACCTGCTTCCTGACTGGCCTTGGCAGAGGAGGGCATGCATTCTTATTACCATGACACTGGTTAATGTGGGCTGTTAGCTCTTACAGGGGGCAAGGTAAGGGCCAAGCCCTTTACTGAGCCAAATGGCCAGTATGGACAAGAAAGACAGAACAGCTAAGGAAACTTACACAATACTTGTTCCTAGGAGGTTTAGTAAAAATAGCACATATTTAAGCAGGTAACCTGAATTAGTTACCTTTCTTGATCAGTAAAATTTTGGTAAAAATAATAACAACTACAATGATGACCTTACTGGGCTGTTGGGAAAATGTAAAGAAACTGTATGTGTATGTGGTATGTATTTTATATACATAAATATTTTACAAATACTATATACATATAAAGCATTTAACAGTATTTATGCATTCATTCATTCATTCAAACACACAATAAATGCTGGATACCTAGGTTCTTTTTGTTCTGCTCTCTTGTCTTATCTCAACCTGAGTTTTGGCCCAATGCTTGAGATGCCTCTGAAATCCATTTTTCTATTTTGATTTGGATTTAAAATACATTTTGATGGTTTAATGGTTCTGAAGAACCCAGGGGCAGGACAGGAATAAAGACACAGATGTAGAGAATGGACTTGAGGACATAGGGAGGGGGAAGGGTAAGCTGGGACAAAGTGAGAGAGTGGCATGGACATATATACACTACCAAATGTAAATAGATAGCTAGTGGGAAGCAGCCGCCTAGCACAGGGAGATCAGCTCGGTGCTTTGTGACCACCTAGAGGGGTGGGATAGGGAGGGTGGGAGGGAGACACAAGAGGGAGGAGATATGAGGATATATGTTTATATAGCTGATTCACTTTGTTATAAAGGAGAAACTAACACACAATTGTAAAGCAATTATACTCCAATAAAGATGTTAAAAAAAAAATTTAAAAGCCAGCATGCTCCTCCCTCCCCATTGCTGCAAAAGTGCCAGTACAGGCTGATTCAGCCCAAGTAGAGATAACCCTGGAATATTACCTCAGCACCAGAGGGAAGTTGTGCCTGTGAGATCAGCATTCTGGCCTGATCACGAATGGATTTTTCAAGAGGGTGTGGAGATAAAGGAACCCTCCTACACTGTTGGTGGGAATGTGAATCGGTGCAGCCACTATGGAGAACAGTATGGAGGTTCCTTAAAAAACTAAAAACAGAGCTACCATATGATCCTGCAATCCCACTCCTGGGCATATACCCTGAGAAAACTCTAATTCAAAAAGGTACATGCACTCCAATGTTCATAGCAGCACTATTTAAAATAAAGACACGGAAGCAACCTAAATGTCCATCAACAGATGAATGGATAAAGAAGATGTGGTATATATATGTAATGGAACATTACTCAGCCATAGTAAAAAATGAAATAATGATATTTGCAGCAACATGAATGGACCTAGAGATTATCATATTAAGTGAAGTAAGTCAGACAGAGAAAGACAAATATCATGTGATATCACATATGTGGAATCTTTAAAAAAATGATACAAATGAACTGATTTACAAAGCAGAAATAGACTCACAGACATAGAAAACAAACTTATGATTACCAAAGGGGTTAGCAGGGGCGGGGGGAGATAAATTAGGAGTTTGGGATTAACATATACATACTACTATATATAAAAATGGTAAACAACAAGGACCTACTGTACAGCACAGGGAATTATATCCAATATCTTGTGATAACCTATAATGGAAAATAATCTGAAAAAGAATATATATATGTATAACTGAATCACTTTGTACACTTGAAACTAACACAACATTGTAAATTAACTATACTCCAATTTAAAAAGAATGGACTTTTCCAAAGGTTAATAAATAAATAATAAAATACATTTTGATGGTTTAAAGAAATTATCATTTCTCTCTTCTGCTAGAAGAACAATGACTTAGATGTTTCTATTAAATCTAAGTAACTGGCTTCTCAAAACTGTAAACAGTTGGAATCAGAGCGTTTCAGGAGAAAGAAAAAGAGATGAGTGAAAAAGCATTCCCCTGAATGCATGCTGCTCTCTTAAAACTCAATGTTTTTCTCCTGCGACCCTCTCTGTTCACCAGCCCACAACATTCCCTCATCTCAGTGGATATTTAACAGCCGAGCTGAGTTGGTTATCTTTATGTTAGGGTCTGCTGTATTTCCCAGATTAGAGTTATCTATAATTTGCGTCTCACAATGCCTGAAATGGTACCTCCGGGCACTCTCCCCCTTGTTCTCTGCCTCAGTGTCTTTACAAAGGCTGTCCTCTCTGTCTCAAGCTCTTGAATACACACCCTGCAACACTGCCAGCTACCTCCTAGGGACCACCCCTCCCCCTAGACTCTGCACAATCCCACCTCTTAGTTAAGTCCTGGGCAGTCTTCAGATTTCAGCCAGCTGCTTAGGAGAGTTGGGTCCCCTTGTTATACATTCTAAAAACAAAAACTGTACATTTTCTTTAACTGGTCACAGGTTGCAATTATATGTGTGTGTGTGTTTATTTGATAAACATCTCTCTTGTCCTCAGCACCATAAGCTACAGAATAATAAAGACTTTGTTTTCTTCTCCTTATATCACTGTACCAAGTACAGTGCCAGGCACATGGTAGGCATGCATGCATTTGTTGAGTGAATAAAGTATTGGTAATGACCCACCAAAAAAAATTGTTCTTATAAATATTCCTAAGCCTCAACTCCACGTAGGGTGATGCTAAAATGTCCCTGTAAAAGGGGAATTCACTGGCATAGTGAGTAGAACAGCCAGGGTCTTGGGAAAAATCAAGAATGCTTTTTCAGATACCTTATAGTCAATCCTTAGGTTAAACCTAATTCACATACTATGTATGGTGGCAGCATGAATACAACCTCCAGGATAATATGAGTTGTGCTTTCTGTTCCACGACTGCGTAGCCTGCCCTTCTGCACAACACCAGGCACACAGGAAGGGAAGGGCATCAACCCCTGTAGCTCTCCTGTGATGTGCCAGTTATTTTACCTGTGCCATTTCCTCGAAGGGAAGGATGCAATTCTGTTTGTTCCGTGTTGCCTAAGGCACCTGTGTCAGTCTAACACATATAGCAAGCGTTGTATTAACTATTAATGCTTGTTTAAAAAACTGCATGAATGAAAAGGGGGATGCAGGCAACCATAGACAAGCAAAAACAATGGTTACTTATGGGGACATGTTCTGTATACATGTGATTTAGGAGAGAGAACTGTAGCTGGAATAAAATTCTGAAAATTAAAAAAAATACATTTGGTTAGTGCTACAGTAGAAAGTGTTGAAGTAAAAGGCAATTAAGAGTGTGTTCATCACTGAGATAAGTTCTTAGCTAACTGTGAAAAGATAAGATAACCAAATTTGAATAGGTAAGAATAAGGAGATGCTTGTTATGTGGTACCTACCTCCAAAGACATTGCCTAACAAATCTGCTTGGCTTCAGCATAGGTCAGCCCTCTAGATTTTGTTTGTGTGTTCACGATGGAAAATTCCAAATAAGTACAAAAGTAGAAAGAATAATACAATAAATACATGCACCCATGGCTCAAATAAGTACAAAAGTAGAAAGAATAATACAATAAATCCATGCACCCATGGCTCAAACTTCACTTGTTTCTCTTTAAGATTTTTTTGATGTGGACCATTTTTAAAGTCTTTATTGAATTTGTTACAATATTGCTTCTGTTTTATGTTTTGTTATTTTGGCCGAGAGGCATGTGGGATCTTAGCTCCCCAACCAGGGATCAAACACGCACCCCCTGCACTGGAAGGCGAATTCTTAACCACTGGACTGCCAAGGAAGCCCCTCAATTATTTTAAACACATGAAAAATCTTTCATTTATACCCCCACCATTTCTCCCATAACACTAGATTATTTTGAAGCAAATCACTGGTATTATAATATTTCCTCAATGAATGTGCCAATCCTAAAATATAATGACTCTTCTTTTTAACATACCCACAATACCATTGTTATACTTAAAAATTATAATTTCTTAGTATCGCAATATATCACATAAATGTTTTTATTGTTTATTGGTTGGTTGGTTGTTTTTGTGTTGTTGTTACTTGTTTGTTTTTACAGTTGGCTTGTTAGAATCAGAAGCCAAACAATTCATATCTTGTATTGGTTGATATATCCCTTATGTCTCTTTTAATCAATAGTTCCCCCCTCCTTTGTAATTTTATTTGTATTTGTATTTTGTTTCTTTTGAAGAAAGTGGGTCATTTGTAGAGTCTTCCACGTACTGGATTTCGCTGATATGTCACCAGAGTGTTGTTTAACATGCTCTTCTGTCCCTTGTGTTTCCTGTACAGTTGTAGTTAGAGGCTTGATAGATTCATTTTCGATGTTTGGCAAGAATACTTCATAGCTGGTATTTTGTACTTCCTTTTGCATCACTTTAGGTGTCACACAGTATCTGATTGTATCTCTTTTTTTTTGTTGTGTTAAAATTGATCAGTAGATTCAAGTGTTGCCAACCTGAGCAGTCCACTATAAACTTTTTTATTAGTTTTAACCAAATAATTTTAACAGCCTTTGATACTCTTTGCCTAGATTCAGTTTTCATTAGGGGTTGTGAAATGTTGGTATTCTTTTTTTTTTTTTTTAATATCCTCCCTTTTTTTTGAAAATTTATTTATTTATTTTTATTTATTTTTGGCTGTGTTGGGTCTTCGTTTCTGTGCGAGGGCTTTCTCTAGTTGCGGCAAGCGGGGGCCACTCTTCATCGTGGTGCGCGGGCCTCTCACCATCGCGGCCTCTCTTGTTGCGGAGCACAGGCTCCAGACGCGCAGGCTCAGTAGTTGTGGCACACGGGCCTAGCTGCTCCGCGGCATGTGGGATCTTCCCAGACCAGGGCTCGAACCCGTGTCCCCTGCATTGGCAGGCAGATTCTCAACCACTGTGCCACCAGGGAAGCCCCCAAAATGTTGGTATTCTAATTCTCACATTTTTTTCTGCATTTATCATTTAAAATTCTTTTATAAAGAACATTTTCTTATCAATGGAATATGAATATGTATGTATATTTAGTCTTCACTATAGTTTGTATACAAATTGCAGGATAAATGCTTTCCCTTTGTTTACTAGTTTTCAGAATGAATTGGTTCCCTAGCATCTAATAGTGATCACAAGTTTGTTTGTTTTTCTTCAAAGCATTATGAACTCATGGATTAAGCACGTTCAATACACTTCAGTTCACTGTAGTTATTATCCCTATTGATGGTTCAATTACCCATTTTTGAGACAAGTAGAAGCCAATTCATGTTGCCTCTTGAGTCCTTTTGATATGGCTCCAGTTATTTTCAATAATCTCCTTACTTTCAATATTGAGATTTCAGGCTAATTTTGTACATTTGCTGCCACAGACCTGGAGTCAGCTATCTCTTCAAAGAGCTCTTGTTCCTTTTATGGAAATGAGTGTTCAGGGACCTCAGTCTGGATGCTTGGGATGATCTTTGCTCTGGGTTAGTAATTTTTTCTAGTCCTTTTCAGTGGACAAACTTAGAAAATATGTAACTTTTGAAGAGAAAACTCATCAGGTTTTTATAAAGTTCGTATTTCCAATTCAAATTTAGGCCTATGGGTTTTTACACAGTTTCTTTGATTTTATATTTGTATCTCTTTCCTCTTATACTGAAAATATTGAGTCAACAGCATTAACATAATTACTTACTTGCTTTATCCATATATATATATATATATATATATATATATACACACACACATATGTGTGCATGCATACACACCCCTATTATACACACATTGGTTTAAAAAACAAATCTCAATAACATTAACACTATGATTACTAATAACAGCTAAATTTTGTTGTTCTTTTTGTCCATAGGATCTATTCCACAAAGGATGTACTGTCAGATTACTGTGTTTTACAATCAATGAAATAATTTTTCTCTCACTGATAAAACCACCAAGTCAATACAGAGTTAGTTTCATTTGTGTCATTTTGCCTTTTATTACTTAGACTTAATTTTGTTAATAATAATATAAAGAATATACATGATTCCAAATCAAATCTACTAAATAAGATACATGCAAAGAAGTCTAGCTTCCGTCTTTACCCCTTCCAATCTATTTTCTTCCTCCCCCTAGAGATAACTATTCTTAGGTTTATCCTTCCACTGGTTTTTAAATATAAGCAAATGTAGGTATACATTTGTATCCTCTCCTTTCTTAGGTAGAAGTTAGCATAGTTTGCAAGCTTGTCTCCAGAGTGCTTTTTTCATTAAATAAAAAATCCTAGAGATCCCTTTATAGTGATATACAGAGAGCTTTTGCATCTTCTTTATGCGGCATGGTCCTCCAGTGTCCTGACCTACTAGGGCTTATTCCTCTACTAGTCTACATTTGGCTGGTCTCTAGGCTTTTACTTATCAGAAACAGTGCTGCAATAAATAGTCTAGAACATATATCTTTTCATATTTTTACTATTGTATTTTCTGGATAGATTATTAAAAATGAGATGGCTGAGTTAAAGGGTAAATGCATATGTAATTTTGCTAAATATCACCAATAGTGAATGAGAGTTTTTCCTTTCTCTCAGCCTTGCTGACAATGCATGCTGTCATACTTGGATTTTTGCCAATCTGGTATGTGAGAAATGATATCTCAGTGAAATTTTAATTTACATATCTCATATTCTGAGTGAGGTTAATCATCTTTTCTCACATTTCAGGACCATTTGCATTACTTTTATTTTTTTCTAAAGATTTGTTGAGATTTTTCTTCTCTATTTCTAGAAGTCCTTTATACATGAGGTGATATAAGTTGAAGTATTTTTCCAAGTCAGCCATTTGTCTTTTTACTTGCCTTATCATGTAAAAGTTGTTTCTGGAATTTGAGTCGTAAGAGGAAAGTATTCCACACTCCTAATCCATAGAGGAATTCGTCCATGTTTTCTTTTAGTATTTATATAATTTTTCACATTTAAATTTCTAATAAATTTGAATTTATCCTAGTACACAGTAGAGGGATAGATTGATTTGTCCCTTTCCAAATGGGTATCTAGTTATGCCAATATCATTTATTAAAAAGTCCACCTTGCTCTTCCTCTTTCTTCCTCTTCCCTTCCTTTCCCTCCATTTTCGGAATAATACACTTTCAAAGCTATTTAGTGGAGTGTCCCCATGTGACACAGAGTGGCAGTGCCTGAGTAGAGTGAGAAGGCTCAAAGAGGAAAGGCCTTAAATAGGATATCAGAGTTTGGGTTGTGCCTGAAGGGTGTGTGTGTGTGTGTGTGTGTGTTGGTTAGGAGGACCCAGTGTTAAGCGTGAGAACTCAACAAAGGAAGGTGGACATTTACATGTTTGGGAATCAAAGTATGAAACATCAGGGCCAAAGCAGAATGAGGAGGTCATAGGCACACAAGGTTGGCCTGGCACGCAGTGTTGAAGCCCAAGCAGGGAGAGGAGGATGTCCACACTGGGGGGAACCCCAGCACAGTGTGTCAGAGGCCAAGTAACATGTTGTAGAAAGGCATCTGCATGGAGGAGGAGGTGTGGCAGTAGTGACAGGAGATTGGTTATATCCAGAGGAATTGAAACAGGTAAATATGTGAAGGATTTTGAGAGATGATTATCTCATTGTTAGAGTAAAGAGTTACAACATAAAATGAAACAAAATGAAAATGGACCCCCTTCACTGAAAACTACAAAATAGTGCAGAGAGAAATTAAAGAAAAACTAAGTAACTGCAAAGAAATACAATGTTAATGTACTGAGAAACTCAATTAAGAAGTGGATCTTTCCCAGAGTGATTAATAGAGTCAATGTCATCCCTTTCAAAATTCCAGTGACATTTTGGTAGAAATTAGTAAGTTGATTTTAATGTTTATAATGAAATACAATGGACCTAGAATAGCTAAAATAATTTTGAAAAAGAAGAAAAAAGTTAGAAGACTACAAGTATATGATTTTAAATCTTATTATAAAATTATACTAATTAATAAAGTATGCTATTGGCATAAGGATAGATATATATCCATGGTATAGGTCTTGTTTAATTTCTCTCTGCAATATTTTATTGTTTTCAGCATAGAAGTCATACATGTCATTTGTAAGTATATTGAATTTTTGACTCTATTTTAAATGGTGTTGGCTTTTAAATTTGATTTTTTAATTGGCTGTTGCTAGTGTATGTAAATAAAATTAACTTTGCATCTTGACTTCTATCCTGTGAGCTTGTTATATTCCCTTTTTAATTTCAGTTGTTCTTGTGGATTCGTTTAGAATTTTCTATATATATAATCATGTCATCTATGAACAAAAATAGTTTTTTATTATTCCTTTCCTCTGTATACTTTTTATTTCATCTTCATGCCTTATTGCACTAGCTAGGACTTCCAGTACAATATTAAATAGAAGGGATGAGAGTGTGAAATTTTGCCTTATTTCTAAACTTAGGGAGAAAAGAAGTCTTTTACCATTAAGTATATTAGCTGTAGATTTTTTCTGCAGGTGTCCTTGATCAGGTTCAAGAAAGCTCCCCTTTATTTCTAATTTGCTGAGAGGTGTTGTCATAAATAGATATTTAATATTTTTCTGTATTTATAGAAATGATCATATGGTTTTATTCCTTTATTCTGTTAAGATAATGAATTACATTGACTGATTTTCAAAAGTTAAGCTAACCTTGCATTGCTGGAATAAACTCAGTTGGGTATAATATATTATCTTTTTTATATATTTCTGGATTTTATATCCCAATATTTTGTTAAGAATTTTCTAAGTTAATGACACTATAAGTTTGTAATTTTCCTTTCTTATAATATCTTATAATATGTTTGTCTTATCATCAAAGGCAATATGTTATGTTGGCCTCATAAAACAAGTTTTGATATATTTCCTCATCATATGTTTATTGAAAGCACTTGGGTAATATTAGTTTTATTTCTTCTTTAAATGTTTGTTAGAATTCATCACTGAAGCCACAGTAGCCTAGACATTTCTCTGAAAGAAAGCATTTAATTATGAATTCAATTTCTCTAACAGAGATGAGACTATTCACTTTTTCTATTTAATTTTATGCTATTTTATGTAAATTGTGGGGTTTTTTTCAAGGAAGTTTTCCATTTCATCTAAGTTGTTAAATTTTTTGGTGTAAACTTGTTCATTGTTTTTTCTTATCACCTTTCAATACCTATAGATCTTGTATTGATGTTCCTTTATCCTTCTTAATGTTAGTAATTTCTGTCTTCTTTTTTCTTTGTCTTTATCAGTCTTGCCAAAGTTTATCAATATTAGTAGTCTTTCAACAACCAAACTTTTGGTGTCATGATATTCTTTATTAATTAATTTCTGCCTTTATTTTGGTCATTGCTGTGTATCTCTAAGTATATGACACATTTCAGCGCTCAAATATGTGGAAGTGACCTGTTTATGCACAGAGGCCAATCAGGAAATGAACTTCTATTTGTCAGAAGTTACTGACTGACTTTCAATAGAAGCTATTTAACTAACTGTTAGACATAATTCAGTTAAGGAAAAAAAGCAAAACAACCCCTTTAATAGAATAGGAAATGCAGATAAAAACCCTAATGTTATTTGATAAGACTTATATTTTATTGTTAAACCTAAATCTTCTAAATTATTCAAGTTCAGTCACCTGGGTTGTAAAAAAAAATATTATTTTCATGGTATAGTACATAATCAATTGCTCATAGCCAAAATTTTTCAGAAAAACCTTTGACTTTTAATGAGAAAAAAATCATAGACCTAAACTTTGATTGAGAAACTAAAGAGAGTGGTTCGCATTTAAAGGTATGCCATTGTTAATTGGTAAATCAGTTTTTTAGTTTATTTAATAGGATTTTTTTTATTGGTGATGAATTTGTCATTGATATCTCTGAATTCAAGAAATAATATACATAAGTATTTTTCAGAGAAATGGTACTCGGTGTCTGTGTAATGGGTACAGTGTTTTAAAAACATTTTCTGATTTGTTTTTTTCTAACTGTGAATCATTGTGTCTCCCTGTATCTTGGCCAATACGAAAGGCTTGGTTTGAGAAGGGAGAGGCCTGATGTAAAGAAGCCTCAGTGGAGGATGAGAGTATGAAAAAAAAATGCACTCTGGTCCCTAAAATAGACAGAAGAAAGTGACTGAAGGATAGGAAAGTAGTGAGGCACTTGGATCCCAATCTCCTCTTCTGGTCTAAAGTCCCAGAGTAGGCTAGGGGAAAGCCAAGGGCAGAGGGGCTTTCCTCCCACTTCCTGCCTGGACTCTGGGAGGAGACCGCCTTGCAGGTTGCTCTGCCTCCAAACAGTGGCGGCTTCATCAGAGTAAAGGGCAGTACAGCAAATTTGGAGAGGGGATGAACCATGTGTAAGCCTGTGAGCTGCATTGTCCTCCTGCACCTTCAGTAGCTTATTCTGCTATTAGGTGTCAAAGCTGAAATGCCAGCCTGGGCAGTCTAAATTCAGAAACTGAACATTTAATTACCCAGCTGTGCATGGAGAGAGGGGGCATGGAAGAGAATCTCTGCTGTTTCCAAAATGTAGTGAGCCTTCCTAAGATCACTAGTGCTATTGTTTTCCCACCTGAGCTCAAAGGTCCTCCAAGCATGACCAGACTCCTGGAAAGGCTTATGCCCTGCCATCCAGCAAGGCATAGCTACACCTGTATTAAGAGAAAGATGTATAGCCTTAAATGTACTTACCATTAAATAAGAATGAAAATATATAGCCTAATATTCTAAAGAAGAAGTTAGAAAAGCAATGATAAATAATGATTAAAAAAGCAGGTGAGAAGAATTAATGAAGATAAAAGCAGAAATTAACTAATTGGAAAATGAAAATTTTGCAAGAAATAAATACATATTGATTCTTTGAATATACCAGTCATCAAAACAAATCTCTGAAAATCAAATCAATATAAAAATAAAGAAAATATGAATATGGAACATCTGGAATTAGAAAGAGAATATAACTAAAAATACAAAGGGGTATTTTTTGTTTTAAGTTCTAGGGAATGTTATGTATAATTACATGCTGAAGCTCTGAAAATTTCATTCATACTGATGACCTTTTAGGAAAAATAAGAAACCAAATTAAAACAAGAAAAGGAAATAAACCTGAACTGAGCAATATTCATGAAAGAAAAAGATGAAGCTGTCAAAGCGCAGAAGCTGCTGCCCCTGGGGAGCCATTTCTCAGGCAAGTTTGTTCAGATCCTAAAAAGTATGTCCTTGCTGTTTAGATTCCTTTTGAGCTTATAAAGTTTCCTTATTAATATTAAAAAGCTAACATAATCCTGATTCCTAACCCTAATAGAAATAACACACAGAGGGTAAAAACAAAACGTATTGCATCTTCATGTATACATGTTAATGCACAAACCCTAAATAAAATAGAAAATCTAACTTTTTCATGAAAAAGCTGAATTGAAAAAAGTCAAAGAAATTTCCTGGCTTCAAGTCTTCTCAGTGCCTTTAATTTGTTCATATACAAGAAGGAGCAACTGTCTTCAGTCTTTCCAAATTTAGTTGATTATAAAATCTTTTTTAATGCCAGACATGATGTGCTTTATAACTCAGTTTGAGAAATATTCAGCAATATCAATAGATGAAAGCAAGGCAAAGCAGGTGATCATTTTGATAGATGGTAGAACAGGGAATGACGAAATTCGTTTTGCTAAAACACTTTGGAAAACCAGAGCGGGAGTGTAACTTCAAAACTAAGAGCCAACATAAAATTTCACAGTGATGGATTAGAGGCATTTTTGCTAAAGTCAGAAAAAGAAAAAAAGACTTAGCACACTTGTGTAAGAATGCTTATATATTCCCACTGGGGTACTGATGAAAGAAAAGAAATAACAGACACAAGTACAGGGAGGGAAAAATATAGGGTTAGTTTACAATGACTGGTTATCAGGAAAAGAACTCAAAAGAGCCAACCAGTAAAAGTTGAAATCATGAGAATGTTCAACAAGGTAATCAGTTAGCAAAGAAAAGCTCAAAAGTATATTAATAAAAAATAAACTATTAGGAAATGGAAAAATTTTCCTATTTTCCATAACCACAAAATATAGGAAGTAAATAGGAAAAAAGTAAAAGAAGTATCCTGGACTTGAACAAAATGCTTCGACTCCAATGAGGGACATAAATGAAGACTTGGATAGCTAGAGAGACAACATGACTCTGACAAAGCAAATATCAAGTTATCTAAAGAAATGCAGTACAAAAAAAGCAAGTAGGCTGATGAGGGGGAGCCAGCAGGGCCAGGATGGTTCCTTACAGAGCTGACCTGACCCGACCAGAATTGCTGGTTATTGGGCAGCTAGTTCGTCACCCTGAAAGAGTATGATGTGATGGTCGAACAAAATCCACCCCAAGGAAAGGTTCTGTGGAGGGCTTTGAGCCCTGAGAAAGTGTCTGTTAAGACTCCTGTTGGGAGAAAGCAGATCAGCACTGTGGTGAGCTCCAAAGAGGTTTCAGATGGCGTATTCAAACCTACTGAGAACAAATGTGGCTAGGCTGAAAAGGAGGGACACAGAAAGCAAGAGTAAGAAGAGCAGAGCAATTCAGTGGGAGGCACAGAATTTCCTGCTTTCATTTTACTTTTGGCTACAAAGCCAGATTCCTGGTTCCCCCACAGTAACTGTTTTCGTGTGAGATTAGGGTCATTTTGGAGGAAAGAAAGTTGTAATGTTTACAAGGCAGTTGTGGTAAGAAGCCAAGTTACTTTAGATCTGGCTAATTGGTCTGGGTTGTATGCTTGTGTATGCCTGGATTATAGTTTAGAGTCTCTGCAGCCATCTGTGTGAAGAGCAATGCTCACCATTAAAAAAACAAAAAAAAGGAAAAGAAAAAAGTTACTTTTTGAAGAAAAACAATCAGGGATAGAGTGGGGAAGACTTGGAATCCTAGATGTAAAGCCACATTATTTAACACACTGTGCTATCAGAATAATGTAGGGTATACAAATCAATGACACCTATTAGAAGGCCTTGAAACACCCTCAAGTATGTATAAAAATACATTCAGGGCTTCCCTGGTGGCGCAGTGGTTGAGAATCTGCCTGCCAATGCAGGGGACACGGGTTCGAGCCCTGGTCTGGGAAGATCCCACATGCCGCGGAGCAACTGGGCCCGTGAGCCACAATTACTGAGCCTGCGCGTCTGGAGCCTGTGCTCCGCAACAAGAGAGGCCGCGATGGTGAGAGGCCCGCGCACCGCGATGAAGAGTGGCCCCCACTTGCCACAACTAGAGAAAGCCCTCGCACAGAAACGAAGACCCAACACAGCCATAAATAAATAAAACTAAACAAATTAAAAAAAAATACATTCATTATGCAAGTGATTTATCAGTTAAGATAAATTTGGCTGCATGAAACAGAAATCCAGTTATGCGGAATTCACTAAAGAGGAGTTTCGGTTTCTCACAAGCAAGACGTCTAGAGCTAGCATGATTATTCCAGAAAATCACCTGGGGTCAGAGTTCTCTGACCTCCTGTCCCACCATCCTCAGCAGGTGGATTTGCCTCAGAGTGGGAAGATGGCTACCTCACTGACTAACAGGATCCGCCTCATATTTCAGGAACAAGGGAGGAAAAAGGTGAAATGACACTTAACAGTGAGACCACCACTTCATAAAATGGGAGCTGCTCTGCTCTCTGGCACACACAGTCAGCTGCAAGGAAATATGGGCCCATTGCTCCCAACAATTGGGTTCTATTAGTCTAAAAAAGAATGAGAAATGGTTATGAATAGTAATGAGTCAGCCACGAGTGGCATTTTAAATGAAGGCTGAAAGGTTGGATTGATCAACACATAGAGTGATGCTGGCTAAGCATGGCACGGCAAGGGTGGGGGGGGAAGAAAACTAAATTAGAGTTCTCCCTCACTTACTACATAAATATAAATTCCACGTGGATAAAAAATGTAATTGCCAGGATAAATCATGGGTAATACTCATGCAATCATGCGGTGGGGGGGGGGGGGTGCTTTTCTAAGCCCAATGCCACAAGCGTAAAGGAGCATAAAGGAAAAGATTGATGAATTCAGTTATTGAAATGTTGAAAACTTTTTTGCTATAGCTTCCAAGCAACAAAATATCCATGAACATAATTCAACAAAAAACTATTTACTGACAAAAATCTTTTCAATATATACTACAAAGGGCAAATCTCCTTAATGTAAGATTTAATTAGAGAATAATTAATACAATAAATGGCAAAGGTTCATTAACACAGTTTGGAAGAGAAGAGAAAATTAACCATCTGATACATGAAAATATGCTTAACTTCATTATTAAGCAAAGGAATGCAAATTGACAATAATGAGTTACCATGTCTTACCTGTAAAACTGTCAACTATTAAAAAACCTGATGACATCAGTGACTGGGGTACAGACCTATATGTCTACTAGGAGAAAAATTCGAACTGTTTTTCAGTGGGCAATATAACAGTATATAATACACAATATATTATAAACAGTATATAATGTATTAAATACCTTAAATGCCATTGCTAATGTTTATTCTATAAAAATTTTTAGAGAGATCTGTGAAAGGCTTAGCTATGAAATTTTTGTCATGATATTGTTATTTAGAGTAAAAATTTGGAGAAGCATAAATGTTCACAATAGGAAATTGGTTAAATAATTTTGTTATACAAAAATAGTTTATTCTCTCATTATTAATTATACTATACATGAAATTTTGTGATATGGAAATACTCTCCTGATATATTAAAAAGAACATACAGGGTAAGAAACATTAAAGAGATTGACAAACAGACTAAGAACAAGATTGACATGCAGAGAAGATTCAAATGAATCTTTGAATTTATGTTTCAGTTATCTGTAATTTCCTTTTATAATTAATATGCAACATTTATAACAATATCAAAAAGCAATAAAATTTATCGTGAATAATGTTACACCAAAACATCAGTGATGGTTATCCCAGGATCAGAGGACTGTGGAGGCTTTCCATTTATGTTTTCATTTATAAACTTTTCTGTGTTTCCCTTTAATGAACAAGTAAACTGCAATCTGAAGAAACAAATACTATTTTTTAAAAAATAACACTGAGATGCTCTCTGTTGCTCTCATAATAGAGTCCAAAGTTCATTAGAAGGTATGTAAGTTTCTTCATGATCTGGCCTTTACTTGCCATGAGACATCTCTCTTACTATCTGTTCTACCACAGTCCAAGGCTGGACAGAACTACTTTCAGTTCTCTAAAAATAGCAAAGCTCACTCTCCCCCTCTGGGCCTTTGCTCCTGCCCACATGCCCCTTCCTGACTTCTCACAGCTCCTTCTACTGGAACCCTCCCACCCACCCCTTTACCTTCACCACCCAGCTTGGTGGGTCAGGTGCCCTGTGCATGCCTACATCATTGCATTAATCGCACACCATTTTCTGTTTGCTTGTCTTTCTCACATATTGGATTCTACATTCCTATAGGGAAGCATTTAATGAGTGATCAACAATTATTGTTGTCAAAGGAGGTAATGAATGAGTAAGAGAACAAATGGAATCAGCCTCTGTGTATCAGATCCTGCTGTGGACATCTCATTGAATACTAACCAAGATTTATGAGGCAGGTGTTATGCGCCCCTTTCCAGCTAAGGAGACCAAACATTTAGGAATTTGGATCACACTCAGCAGCCCCTGGCGTGTAGTAAGTGATAAAAATTACAGAATAAAAGTGCACTCACAGTCTGTGGCCATTTCTATAAAGTCAAAACTAAGTGAAGAAATGAGATAATTAAAACAAAAAGCACTTTGCTATGATGAGGTTGAGAGTGGAAATAGAAACAGGTTATTTTACTTTTTTCTTTTCGTTTTGAATTATTCTAGATGTCTACATAGAGTGCCTGAATTCATCTGCATTGAAACCCCTTAAGAATTTTGATAGGTTGAACCAAAACAGAATAATGAAATGCACCCTTCTAGGCAGGAAGGCAGAAGCAGACATAAAAGATAATTTCTTTGTGTTATTTGGCCTTTATGGAAAGGACCATGATGAGCTTCTAGAAAATGCATTATTGATGTGATGTAATAAGGTGAGCTATCTTTCTTCTTTTCAAATAATGACTTATTTTATATTAACCGTGGTATGAAACATTGCCACTAAAGTTGTTTTTCAGCACAGTGAATTGTATTTGATCTCATACCCTGCCTTTTCCATCTATTTCAATAACTCTCATGTTTCATCAGTGAAGCTTTATTCATGTCATTATTCCATTTCTAGTTCAGCATGGATGCAATGGATTCAAGAAATTTTTCTTGCCTGAATCATACCCTTTGTTCCCTACATTTAGTTTTCTTTGGTTTCTGAGTGATTCTTGGTCAATTCACACTTACCTTCATATTTCATTTCCTTCTACAAAAAACCTTTAACTGTGCTACAGTTGAGAAAACAGATGTTTGCCAATAATTAAATATTTTGTTTTTTAAAAGGGCAGCTGCCTCTGCTTAATGTCTTGAAAAATATTAAAATCCACAGCCCTGTTCTTTTACTGTTATGTGCGTATCTCAATTGCATGCAAGATTGTTATTGGAGCACCAGGGCAAACAAACTCAAAATCCAAATAAAGGGATTTTTATTTAGAATATCAACTTGGAGGAGAAAAGCTAATTAGGGCTTGATATAAAATTTACAAATCCAAGTTACACAAACATTAATGTTCTTCCCCAGCTACATTTGATAATGATGTATTTGTTGTCTACTTAGCATTCAGTTGGCACGAACTCATAAATATATACATAGTGAGCGAATATCCATTTTCTTCCTTCCCATGATGGAAAGTCTTTTGTGTGCCAGGCACTCTGCTAGACAGAGTCTCTGTTCTCTCGGAGCTCATGGTCTCGGAGGAAGATAAAATCACACTGATGAGTGTATAATTACAAGCCAAGGTGAGTGCCCTGAAGACAAGGAGCATGGTCACAGGAGCTTCTCTGGGGTGAGACAGTCCACTGGCACACCTTCCAAACCTCTACACTGTGGTCCCTGGTAAATCTGTGAAATGCCTGCCCTGCCTGTGCTTACACTGAAACATTTTCCCTGCCAAATGCTTGAGGCAAAATACTTGATAGACCTGACCTAGCCAGAATTTTAAAATTCAGTTAGAAAGTCTTCTGCTTCTGCAGTTGATACTGCAATGCATCTTATTTTCAGATTTTTAAAAATTTTTAATTTAAAAAAAAAATAAATTTATTTATTTATTTATTTATTTTTGGCTGCATTGGGTCTTTTGTTGCTGCACATGGGCTTTTTCTAGCTGCAGCGAGCGGGGGCTACTCTTTGTTGCAGTGCACGGGCTTCTCATTGCGGTGGCTTCTCTTGTTGCGGAGCACAGGCTCTAGGTGCACAGGCTCAGTAGTTGTGGCTCCCGGGCTCTAGAGCGCAGGCTCAGTAGTTGTGGCGCACAGGCTTAGCTGCTCCGCGGCCTGTGGGATCTTCCCAGACCAGGGCTCGAACCCGTGTCCCCTGCATTGGCAGGCAGATTCTTAACCACTGCACCACCAGGGAAGTCCCTTATTTTTAAATTTGAAATGAGAGATTTCATCCAGGTGGCTGCCCACCTACCAAGGCTTTATTTAGAATGTTTGGTTTAAAGAGTATGTGCAGCAAAGAAGGGCCTGGAACAAGCACCAGAGTTAAATCCACTGTGGCAATGGCCAGGCAATGTGGTAGTGCTCGGCAGCATGCACAGCGTTGCCTGGACCACTCTGTCTCGCTTCACCATTGCTCACAAACTCCCTTTGCATCCCATGCACACACACACACACACACACACAACACTTACATCAAGTGCGTACTATTAATTAGAATCATTAGGAAAAGATTGACAAAGCAAGAGGTGATTGAGTCCATCCAGGATAACTGAAACCCAGGGAAGGAACTGAATGAGAAGAGTGAAAAATTGGCCTTTTGGCAAATACACACGGTCAAGGTAAACACTGTATCTGGGAATGATTGACTGGGCTCCTGGTTAAGTGGGTTCATGTTAGACACTTGATGACTTCACACGGGGTAAGTATTATCTGACCAAGCTGCAGCAAAACGCAACTCAGAAAGTTAAGTCTGTCAGCAGAGAAGGGAGGGGAGGAGGGAGGGAGGGACAGCCCAGTCCTCAGGGTTATTTCATTTCTCTTTGAATGTTCAGTTTCAGATTTGAACCCAAGTCTCTCTGACCTCAAAGCTCTACATTTTCTGCTAAAGTGTAAGCATACAAGAAAATCCCCATTTCCAAAAGTCAGCCCTCCACATGAACTCAGTTCATGCTGATTTCAAAAAGCAGAGGAAGTTTTAATGGTTTCCCATGACACGATGAAAACACCCAAACTCCCAGACAGGCTTTCACAGCCTCCCACCCAACAGCTCGACTATTGATCTGATCTTACTTTCCACTTCCAGGAACAGCTCTAGTCTGCAGCATTTCATGTTGTTGGCTGTCTCCCTCTGGACGTCCCTTTCCCGCCCACCAAAGTCCTTTGTGTTCTTTGTGTCCCTGCTCCTACCATCCCACCTGCTGTAGGAGGGCTTCCCAATTCCCTTCCCAATGCTTGTCACTCTCCCTGGACTTCTGTCACCTGTCTCATGTCTGAGGTTATCTTCAGCCATCTGTGCATCTCTCTATAGACCCAGCACAATGCAGAGCACAGACCTGGCTTCCAATAAATATCAGTTACATTGAATTTAAAGATGATGGGTCTGTAACTTTATTTGCAGCTAACCTTAATATCCTCTGGAGGTTTCTCCTGGAAAATGGGAAAATCACATTTCAATGATTAACACAAAATTCAAAGGCAGCAAACCCAGCATGGCTGTCTTGTAAGTGGCTCCTGTTACTTCTGGTACCTGATTAAGAACTTGCCTGCCCGACCAGATTATGTGTTTATGTTAGACCCAATTTGGAGGATGAAATGATGCTGGCTAGAAAAAGTCCCATTGATTTTCTTTCATGTGCCTCAGCTCAGCAGCTGTGCCTGGGTGCCAGCCATGTCCAGTGTAACAATAACCAGAGGCCTGGGTGTTTTGAGGTGAGCTATGGGCTTGAAAGGCACGTTACAGGGTCCTCAGTGTTTGCTCTGGGAGATGCACCTGCTTAGATGCCATTTGAACTACCAGTTTCTTGATACATTGTCCTTGTACAGCTCCAGCAGACCCCAGGGGGCTGTCTGCACAGCCCTCAGGTTGATGGCTAGCAGACCTACTCTGCAGGACTCTAGAAATGCGGTGCCTTTGTCTTCCTTAATTCCTTAATTGGCACAGAGGAGACTCCATCCTCCTGGGAAGACCACAGGGCGACAGAGAGCAGCGTGGTAAAGAAAGCATCCCGCCCATTGAAATGATACCTATTTATTCCATGAGCACTTACACCCAAAAGGAAACAAACATAAAATTACAAAGTAGTTTATGCCTTTCTCCTTATTCATTATTTCCAACATTATTCTTCACAGCCACATGCTGCCTTCCTTTAAAAGGCAACAAAACACTTCTCAGATGTTGTCTGGACACAAACATCCTGAACAAAACAGCAGAGGCTGCTGAGGGTCATATCCTGTCCCTGCTTCAACAGGCTTCTCTAAGTTCAGCATCATTTGAACATGAGGAAGAAAAAAAATGGTAAAGAGAGGAGGTAGACTGGACAGACAGGCAGATATAAGGACCTGACAGAGACAGCCAGAAAGAAAGACAGAGAAGAGATAGACACGGGGAGAGAAAGGGTGTGTCCAAGACAGCCTTCATCCAAGTGAGTGCCAGGGGCTGTGCTGGGCTCAATGGCATCCAAGACCTTTTTTTTCCTCCCAAGCACCACTCCCTCTGCTCCCCTGCTACACTTCCCTCACTCTTCCCTCCCCCAAAACACATCGGCCCTCTAAGATTCGGGATGCCCAAGTTGGACCCAGCCTGGGATGGCAGTGACAAGGAGATGCTCCACAGAGTAACAGAGTAAGAAACAGACTCAAGAAAAGAGAACATGAGAAAATAGCCATGGGGAGAAGAAAAGGAAGAGAGAGAGAGACAGGGTGATGCTGAGACAAGGATGAATCTCTCTGGGAAGCCATTTTCACATTACAAAGTAAACCTGCTGGGAGCGGGCATGGAGAAGGTGTGGGAGGGTTATCTCCCCACGTTGCTTCACCTACGCTGGGGCCAGACTCCCTGAGAGGTGCGGTGGGGGCCTTTTCTTTGTCCCTTGCTTTGTAACTAAGATGCCAACCACCCGTGATTTCCAAGTTCCTCAGCTTTTAGGGCTGACCCTGCCTTTTAATATTTAAGTGACAGTGGCTTATATTTAGGAAATATATGCTTCAGCCTATAGAGTTCAACTGTCATGATACCCTGCAACTTATATGCCAATGGCTCCTCCAAAAATAAGGTGAATAATAAAAATTTAAAACATACATAGAAAAAGAGAAATAAAGCAATTGTGGCTAAATGTTAATAATCCTTGACTCCATGTAGTGGGCTTAAGGAAGTCAGGGTGCTATCCTTTCAACATCTCAGGATGTTGAAACTTTTCGTTTAATATAAAAGGTTGAAATATCTTTTAAAAATAATAAAAAGCAAGAAAAAAGTTCATGAAGGCCCTTGCCCAGTGAGTGGGAAATTGCCGCACTTCCACATTTCTCCCAGGCATTGCTTGCTGTGACTTCCTGCACCTGCCAAATCCTCTCATCATTCTCTCCTCAGGTTTGCTGATGCTCCCTTCTCTACACCTGACACAGACCAGACATGGAATATGACCCCTTCTTCCTTGATTCCCACAAAATTCCCTACACAAGGCAAGTGTGTGCAATCACTTTGACCAAAGATCCTGGGGCAATGGTTGGGGGCAGGACTTACGTTACAGAGCATCAAAAGAATACATGAAAATGGAATATTTTTCTTTTTTAAATTAATTTTTATTGGAGTGTCGTTGCTTTACAATGTTGTGTTAGTTTCTTGCTGTACAGCAAAGTGAATCAGTCATGTATATACATATATCCACTATTTTTTGGATTTCCTTCCCATTTAGGTCACACAGAGCATTGAGTAGAGTTCCCTGTGCTATACGGTAAGTTCTCATTGGTTATCTTTTTTTTTTTTTAATTAATTTATTTATTTATTTATGGCTGTGCTGGGTCCCCGTTTCTGTGCGAGGGCTCTCTCCGGTTGCGGCGAGCGGGGGCCACTCCCCATCGCGGTGCACAGGCCTCCCACTGTCGCGGCCTCTCCCGCTGCAGAGCACAGGCTCCAGACACGCAGGCTCAGTAGCTGTGACTCACGGGCCCAGCCGCTCCGCGGCATGTGGGATCTTCCCAGACCGGGGCACGAACCCGTGTCCCCTGCATTGGCAGGTGGACTCCCAACCACTGCGCCACCAGGGAAGTCCCTGGTTATCTATTTTATACACAGTAGTGTATATGTGTCAGTCCCAATCTCCCAATTCATCCCACCCTCCTTCCCCCCTTGGTAACCATAAGTTTGTTCTCTACATCTGTGACTGTTTCTGCTTTGCAAATAAGTTAGTCTCTATCATTTTTCTAGATTCCACATATAAGCGATATTATACAATATTTGATTTTCTTTCTGACTTACTTCTCTCTGTATGACAATCTCTAGGTCCATCCACGTCTCTGCAAATGGCACTATTTCGTTCCTTTTTTAACGCTGAGTAATATTCCATTGTATATATGTACCACATCTTCTTTATCCATTCCTCTGCCGATGGACATTTAGGTTGCTTCTGTGTCTTGGCTATTGTAAATAGTGCTGTAGTGAACATCAGGGTGCATGCATCCTTTCAAATTAAGGTTTTCTCTGGATATATGCCTAGGAGTGGGATTGCTGGGTGATATGATAGCTTTATTTTAAGTTTTGTAAGGAACCTCCATACTGTTCTCCATAGTGGCTGTACCAATTTACATTCCCACCGACAGTGCAAGAGGGTTCCCTTTTCTCCACACCCTCTCCAGCATTTATTGTTTGTAGATTTTTTGATGATGGCCATTCTGACCAGTGTGAGGTGATACCTCATTGTAGTTTTGATTTGCATTTCTCTAATAATTAGTGATGTTGAACATCTTTTCATGTGTTTGTTGGCCATCTGTATGTCTTCTTTGGAAAAATGTCTATTTAGGTCTTCCACCCAAAAAATGGAATATTTTTCAATCAAACTTATAAACACCATTTTCCTTTATGGTTTTAAAATGAGTAATGCACTTTAACATCCTACTCTTGAAGTCATATTTTCAATAAAGTAAGATAACTGAAAGGTGGCCATTGCTGTTTCTAGAAGTCACCTGGCCAGTCCTACCACCAGGAGGGCCAGCCTAAGGTTTTTTGCTGCTTTTCTTTTCTCCTCAAGGCCCAGCCTCCCATCATGCACTCAGCTGATTCCCTTTCCTCCTCCACCCCCTCCCTCTCTCTGTCCACACAAACTCTGAATTCAACTCAATTTCTCATGCGAAGCCACTCAGTTCTCTCTATATTCTGTCCCTGCCTTCAAACGCTGTGTCTATCTGAGCGGTAGGAGGGAGAGCTACACTCAGTAGAGCCACAGATCTATTATTTCATTTGGTTAAGCAAAAAAT
This sequence comes from Balaenoptera acutorostrata, assembly GCF_949987535.1. Classification (NCBI taxonomy): domain Eukaryota; kingdom Metazoa; phylum Chordata; class Mammalia; order Artiodactyla; family Balaenopteridae; genus Balaenoptera; species Balaenoptera acutorostrata. The sequence goes on from NC_080070.1 coordinate 41,581,780, forward strand.
CATTTGCCCCCAAGAGCAATCATGTTAGCAGAGGGCAAAAGCATAGATGCAGTGTTTGTTTAAATAGCAATTAGAAAATTGTTGCTACCCTGAACTGTGGCTTCACCAAAGAACCCTATTTTTTTTTTTTAAGAACCCTATTTAAAATGTGGCAAACACTCAGTAGCAATTTGTATGGGAACTTTGTCTATTTGGCCTGCTGCAGAAAGGCAGTCCTCTTTAAAATGAGCTATAAGAATGCTACTGTCATCATATCTTCCTGGGTCACTAGCCGGCGACAGGACAATTGAGACAATGTAAAGAAGACTACCCCCACCCCCTTTTCCCAGCCCAGTGATCTGCCCAACCATCATTGGTATTCTTTTTTTTTTTTTTTCTCATACATGTTTTATTTTATTTTTGTTTGTTTATAGATATTACGTTGCTGGTTTGTTCGAATTGGGATTCCAACAGGGTGCACCACTGCATTCTGTTGGTACGTCTCATGGATTTTTGAATTTCATAGGCTACCTTAACTTATATTTAAAAATTTTTGAAATTGATCTGTTGAAAAAATTGAGTAATTTGTCTTGTGAACTTTCCTGCTTTCTGGATATCGCTGATTGTACTCTCATTTTTTTAAGAAAACCTATTCCTCTATTCCCCGTGTATTTCCTGTACTGGTGGTTAGATCAAGAGGCTGGATCCATATTTAGGTTACATTTTTGGCAAGACTACTTCATAAATGGTGTTCTAAACTTCCATCAAGAGAGGCATAATGTCCAGTTGTCTACTGCTGTGGCGTTAGGTGTCACTGAGGATCATTTCCCAGATCCAGAGTTTACTTTGGGATTTGCAAAACATCATTGGTATTCTTGACTCAGCCCTCCCACAACAGCTCTATTCAGTCTCTTCAATTCTGTTCAGACTTTTTGACCTGGATCTCAACTCCTTTTGGGGGCCTTACTTTGTACTTCCTATGCCAGGGTCCTGGACCTGTTCTGAATCTACCCTGATCCTGGAAAATCTGCTTTCTGTGCCTTGTCCCCACTCCATCTAATCTGTTTGGCTTCATATGAGCAGGATTCAGTGACCTCTGCCTTCATATCATTTTTGCCAGTCCCAATTTCCAAAGGTCACATAAAAACCTTGTGGAACATCATCCTTTCCCTGTCATTTCTTCCTCCAATATCCCAACTCCCGCAAGACGTTTCTTCCCAGAGGCTTATTCCAATCCTCCACTTTGAGTGGAGTGCACTCTCTGCCTTGCTTCTGGAACTTTGAACCATCAGAAAGAACCATGGAAATATTACTGGTCTAAGACCAGCCAAGTGCCTCTTTGTTCTGAACAAGAGCATGTTGGAATCGTTTGCTTGCATTAAAATGGAAATTTCAGGACAATAAGAAATAGAAACTTGTTCAAGGTCTCACTCTCCAATCCCCTATTAATTGAAGTACCAGGTGATATTTAAATAGCACCTGCACTCCTGGATAAAGGAGGGCTTCTTCAGCTGCAGACCTGCAGGGAGCCCCAAGCAGTGGGTGATGGCCCTCAAAGCAACCAAAACGCTGTGAGCAACCAGCATGACCCTTTCCAGGGCAGGGTAGCCATCTCTACCCTCTTGCTATTGCATCCAGGCCCAAAGGTATGATCATAACTTATCTTACCAGATTTGGGACAATATGGGGTAAATATCATCCTAATTTTGGTAGAAACATAAAAGCAAGTAAGCATGATTTCTAAACAGATGGAATTTTAGTCTAGGGTTTGCAAAAGTTACATTCGCCTTCATTGTAATTGTAATTGCCTACAGAGTGGCAAGCAGAACTCCTTGTTCCTTTCCTAAAAATCTGCAACTAATAGCCTCAGCCTGTTAATCCTGTTTCTCATAATCGGGAAACACTATCTGATGGACTCAGGGATCTCCTGTAACAACCACATGCCAGCAAGTGGTACTGTTCTGAGAAGAACATCTGCCTTCCTTGAGGACCACACACCCTGGTCCTCTTACAGGTGGACACACATACTCTGCCTCAGTGACTAGTCTGGGGTTGGCAACATCTTCATCCTGGGCAATCATAGCCCTGCCCATGGAATTGTGTAACTTGAGCTCGCCCGAGACAGCCCTTTCCACTCTGGAGGGAAGATTGGGAATATGTGAGTCCAGAGCCATCAGCTGCTCCTGGGCCTACTGCCTGCCCCAAGCCCACCTGCAGGAGGAGAGAAGGAACCCGACACAAACAAGAGAAGCAGAGGTGAGGGACACCGAGGGGGCCCGAGGTTCCAGTGACAAAAGTCCTTAGAAAAGCCGTGGGTACAGCCTTCCTGAGGCTCTGTTTTTAGGTTGTGGTTTTTTTCTGATATTGGTTTTGACTTTCTGAACTACCCTGATCCCTCCAATGTATCTTTTTATGCTTAGATGAATCTATTTGGTTTTCTAATACCTGGAACTCAAAGAAGCCTAATTACCAAATGGCCCATTATTTATCTTGATAATTGATATAATTACTATGTGCCAGGAATTGTGTGAGGCCTTGAGGAAATGCACGTAAGTAGGATGGCTTCTCCTCTTAACAGTACTCACCTTCCAAGGGAAGCCACAGCTGGATAGCACACCTTTCTCTGAGTTCCCGGATTTATCTGGGTGTCAACGACCCTTTCTGAGGATACTTTAGCACGCTCTCTCCACAGGAGCAGCAATGGCCCTTTTTCCATTTTATATTCCTATTATCTAGTGCAATCATAAAGACCTTCTGAATATTTGTTATGGGAATAAGTGAAATGCAATAATAATAACAACAAAGATGTTTTATAGTTTTCAAAGCCCTTTCAGATAAATTATATCAAATACCCAGAATATCCATGGGATCTTTATAGTAGAAAGTTGATGTTTATCAGCATCACAGCCAAATAAAAACATCCTGTTAAGACCTTCAGCTTCCTTCCCTTTTCTTATCTAATCTTAATCTGGCTTTCTAAGGAGGCCTTCTTACTGGGAAAAGAATGAGCTAATGACCGAGAGCAGGGGATGAAGGGTGATAAAAGCATCTGGTTAACTTGGTTGCATTTCCTGAAAATAAAATTAATTGGTTTCTGTCAAAGATGAATCTCAGGGCCTCAGGTACCTAACAACCTGATCCTCCAGTGGTGACCTAGGAAGCAAAGTTCAGGATCTGCAAAGCTGAGGCCCCGACACCTCATTCACTCTTTCATTCAACAAGTTCTATTGAGTGCCAATTATGTATCAAGCATTAAGGCAATTGTTGTGACTCTTCCCACTCTCTGGAGTTTACAGCCTAGTACAGTGGTTCTCAAACTGGCTTGTACCTTGGAATCACCAGGAGAGCTGATACCTGAATCCCACCCCCAGAGATTGTAATTTCTTTAGTCTGGGGTGTGATCTGGATATCTGGAGTTTTCAGATGTCCCCAGGTGATTCTAAATGTGCCACCAAGGCTGAGAACCACTGGTCTAGGGGAAGAGAAAGATGCATAAGCAGGGAATTACTAGCAAGATTTGAGCACATGATGCAGTGGGGCCACGTGAGACCCTCTCTGCCCAGGCTTGGAAGACCCTGAGAGGCTTCCCGGAGGAGGCAATAGAGGCCTAAGGGGCCATGAGGACTGGCCAGGTGATGATGTTGGGAAGATGGGAGAAGAGTATTCTGAGCAAAAAGAACAGTAAATGTCATAAGAAAGTGCCCTGAAGAGAGAGAGCAAGCCTGGTGTGTTAGATGAGAATAGAAAATGGCTTTACAGCAAAAGGAGAGATAGGCAGTGATAAAAATTGAGCTTGAAAAGGTGAGCAAAGGTCAAAACACAAAAATGGAAGTTTTGGGAAGTAATTCGGAAGGCAATGGGGATACGTGACAAGGTGTGCCCCAGGAGAATGAAAGCATCAGCTGTGTTAGAGCCAGAACCCTCATTCATCGGAATAACTCTGATGGCCACACCTGTAAATAGGACCAGCCTGGTGGCAGCATGTTAATGTGGCTTTGTAATTGTGTTAATGATTTATCCTCTCTTAAAAATCTTGTCTATACCTAGTCATTGTGTGTGATAAATTTATAGGCTTCTTTTTCTCCCCACGAGATCAAAGCCACTGCATCATCTCATTAACCTTCACCACTGGAGAAGATGGTGAGGTAAATGATATCATATTAGGGAAAATTTTAAACACTTAAAGTTTAAAAGACTTGCCAAAAACTCAGTGTGATAAACTGAGAAAATGCCAAGTTCTGGGGCTGCTTCTTCTGCTGATTCTTAGGCTCTGATTTATCTGTGAGATGACATTGTGGAGAGAGAGGAACAGGTCAGCTTAGAGCATTCTGAAGAGCAGGGCAGCACCGAGCTTCAAGCTAACCCGCATTTAGAAAAATATCAGAGGGGAACGAAATTGCTTTTTGCTCAGAGGAACTCTTCCGGTTTCAGTTCCAGGGGAAATAGTTAATTCATGGACTGAGCTGTGAGAGAAATGAATGCACTGGTTCCCAGAGGAAAAGGGATCTGGCCGTCTCGCCAACTGCTAATACAAATTTTAGGCTATTTTACATTTGCCCTGAATGCTAGATGAGCTAGCTAGATGTTGCTTATCTAAAGCTTAAAACACTTTGGACTGGATTTGACGGGTAGATTTTTGCTAACTCAGCCACAACACGATGAGGTTGGCCCATTTATTTGGTTTCGAATTGGTCGACGGTGTTTCCCAAAAAACTGCCAGCTCCTGTAGGCCCCCATCTGATTCTCTGCTGCTCGTGCCTGAAGTTCCCTCTCAGCCTGATCACCTGAAAAAGATGGTTCAAGTTCATCTTTCAGTTCCAGCTCTGAACTCAGTCCACTGCCTGAGTTCAGACAAAGAAGTCAGAGTGTGGATTAGACCAGTGCTTCTCAAACTGTAACGCAGGTACTCCCAAATCACCTGGGGATCTTGTGAAAGCGCAGACCCCGCATGCTGCATTTCTGACAAGCTCCCAAGTGGTGTCAGTGCTGCCTGTCCGTAAGCCACACCTTTTCCTCCACCTGTTCTGAAGCTCTGAGATCTCTCCTCTCAAAAGCATCTTCCCCGTCAGCCTGCTTCAGTTTCTGTTAGTAGAGCATCTGAGTCTTAAAGGCCTTTTGCCCTTCCAGAGTCTTCTTTTTAAAACACTTTCCCTGGAGGATTAATATTTGATGCTCTGTCTCAGCTAAGAGTATCAGGGATTAGGTTTCAGTTGGTTGAAATACAAACCAAAATGGAATGAGTCAGGACTGTAGATAATAAAGGGGCAAAAGCAGCAGGGAACAAAGAAAGGGAATCATTGATGATACATTCTTCCCCAATTAAAGGGAAACTAACAAATGAAAACCAAGCCACTCTTCTTGCCTTCAGCAGAGTTTCAAACCAGAGAATGTTACCTAGAACACACTGGAGAGTCATAACCTTGGAGGTAAATCCCACTCTGCCCTAGGATTGGGACTTGGGGCAAACTATGTAACCTTCTGCATTCGTTTCCTAATCCGTAGAATGGAAATGACAGTACCTACTCTATCCACCCAAGTTATTGTGAGGGTTAAGTGAGATATCTAATTTTAGCTATTGCCAAGCACCTAGTATGGTGGCCCTAATAGTCACTCAAAATATAATCAAAATGTAACGAACAATGCTGTTGAGGTCTGCAAAATTCAGATTAGCAGAAGAGCTCAAGAAAGACTTCAGGAATTCAATAAGCTCCAGTTTGGGATGTACAAAGGAAATACACATCATCATGTAATTTGTCCTCTTGTATCTTGTACTCCATCTCAGCTCTCCGCCTGCAATGAGGTCTTCCTTGACTCCTCCTTTTAATGATTGCTCCTATCTCATATACGCCTAGATTCTTTTTCTAGGGAAATGCATATTCAAGAAGGAAGACAGCCGGAGGAATTATTACGGATCCTTCTTGGTATACCTTACTTAATTAGAAGAAAACACTGAAAATCCATTACTTCACTTGCCATTTACTAACTGATGTTGGGCAAATAACAAACTTTCCCACCCTTGGTTTCCTGCTCTGTCGAGTGGAAGCAAGAACAGCTATCCCAGAGGGTTGTTGTGCAGCTCATATGGAATATTATTGTACATGGCCCTTCAGTCATTGAAAACTGCAGTCCGTTCTACCCCAAACCCCCTTCAGTGTCCCTTCATCCCATGTGTCAAATGGACTAGTCCCTTAGAAGCAAATAAACCAACCTAAACGTTGATTCTAACCTTATTGCTTCATTTTTTTCCCAAACACGATGTTCACTCCTGTTCTCTTAACCCTTCCCAAGCTGATGCTGCCCATTTCCCCCCAAACTGTAGCAGCCCAAAGAACTATTTGGAGAAGCTGAGTTGAATCTGATGTTTTAGGGCTGTTCTTTTCTAACAATAGGTCTAAACAGGGCCAATTTGAATTCCTAAGGAGGTCAGCATCTCAGCCACTCAGCCTCACGGTGGGAACTGCTCATGGGAAATGGAGGTGTCAGGGACAACACTGCAGGGGACAATGGGGACCCCCCAAGAGGGGCTCTCCTTCTCCTCCCTAGGACTCAAATGGCCCCAAGCCAAGAATCCAAAACAAAATTGTCAACATATGCTTTGTTTCCCGACAAATGATGTTCAGTTTAGGCCATGATAATTTTTCTAAAATACCATTTAATATACATTTTGTTTTTTATATGGGTTAGCAGATGGGGCCTGAAAGGTGCAGAGCAGAATGGCTGTGTGGTATGTATAAGTCAATTTGGTAGAGCGACAGGTTCCATGTGTCTGCATGGGGTAGTGAGCTGTTAAAAAAATAAAAAGAAAATCAAGTCAACACTTAAGTGTTATGAAGATGAAAAAAATCATAATTTAAGAATCTAGGGGTTGTTAATCTGATTTTTTTTTTTAAGATGGGAAATGAAGTGTTGAAATACCCCTTGGGTAGAGCACCACTTTTATCAATTCTCGCCTCCTCTTTGGGTCTCAGTTTCCTTATCCAGAAAGGGAGGCTAGTTTTGGGTCAGAGATCACAAAGAGATTTCCCTTCATGTGCTAACTCTAACCTGTGGCAGTGGCTGCTCTGAGGACTGGCCTGAGAAGTCTGAGCCTCCAGCTGGACTCGTGTCACGATAAGTAGTTATTATCTGTCATGAGTCTAGGGTAGAGCCGGTTACAGTTGTGCTAAACACTTGAACCCATGTGAATCAGATGGTTTCTGAAGTCCCTTGCATTCTTTTTTTTAAATATTTATTTATTTTCCTCTTTTTTTGGCTGTGTCGGGTCTTAGTTGTGACACATGGGATCTTCGTTGAGGCATGCGGGATCTTCTCGTTATGCGTGTGGTCTCTTTGTTGCGGTGCTCGGGCCTCTCTCTAGTTGTGGCACGCAGGCTCCAGGGCACATGGGCTCTGTAGTTGGCGACACATGGGCTCTCTCGTTGAGGCTCATGAGCTCAGTAGTTGTGGCACACGGGCTTAGTTGTGGCATGTGGGATCTTAGTTCCCCGACCAGGGATCGAACTTGCGTCCCCTGCATTGGAAGGCGGATTCTTTACCAGTGGACCACCAGGGAAGTCCCATCCCTTGCATTCTTAATAGTTATTGAGCCTAATGTGCCCACCATGGGATGAAGGGCACAGGAAGAGGAGGAGCTGCAGAGTATTAGATTGGGAGGCTCCAGAGAGAGGAGAGTCACCTACAGGTCACCTAGGAGCATAGCTTTGGTTAAAAGACACCCTGAAGTTTGGCTCCCTTTGCCACTAAATGCCACCCACAAAAATTCAAGCCCAGGCAATACGTGTGACACAGAGACCAAGAAACATTTTTTTAAATAAACAACAAAAATATAGGTCCTCACAGTTCCCTCGTTTGGCACATAGGATGGGTTGAATGGTGGTTCCCAAAAAGATTTTTCCATTTCTTCATGCCTAGAACCTGTGAATGTTCCCTTATTTCATAAAAGGGTGTTTGCAGAAGTAATTAAGTTAAAGATCTTGAGATGAAATCATCCGGGATTACTCAGGTGGGTCCTAAATCCAGTGATGAGTGTCCTTATAAGAGACAGGAGAGGTGACACAGGAAGAAGAGGACGGATTGTGGCCATGGAGGCAGAGGTTGGAGATGCAGGCCAAGGAGGCCAAGGAGGGCTGACAGCCACCAGCAGCTGGAAGAGGCAGGGGAGGATCCTCCCCTGGCCCCCAGAAAATAAACATGAGAAAATAAACGTCTGTTGTTATAAGCCACCAAGTTTCAGGTCATTTTTACAACAGCCTCAGGAAACTAATACAGCAGCCTATTGGACTAACGGTGGGCACAGAATGGCTCAGGCTGGCCAGAGGAAGAGTCAGCGTCGTGGGTTCTGCAGAGGACACTGGCCCAGGTCCCCACCATTCCTTCCAGCCTCCCCTGCCCTTCAGACTCTCTGCCTGACACAGGATCATTTCTGCAGCCCAAGCAAGGAGCCCATGCCCGGATTCCTCTGGGCCTCCACTCAACTGCACCATCTTAGCCTTCAGATGGCCTCATGCAGGCCACCCTCAAGCCCACCTTGACCTCAGCCAAGTTCTATAGTCTAACTCAGCTATAAGCTTAATAATTCAGGTAATTCTAGTTGCACAGAACGCTCCTGGCTCTGTTGGAGAACATACTCTCAAGATAGACTCCCTCCCCTTTATTACCCAAATGACAGCTTATGACTGCATGCACAAATACCACCGAAGCTCAGCCAGCATTTGCCAGCTGAAAATGGAGCAAAAGAGGAACTCAAATGTGATCAACCTCCCTGAAACAGTGTTTGATAAGGAAACGTTACTCTCCAATTTGCAATAAATAATGGGCAAAGGGACCATTTCTGAAATTTCATCTTGATAACCTCAGAATTTCAATCTACAGGAAGGAACAGCAATTCACAGTAATAACAAGTAGACCAAACCATGAATTTCTTTTGCTGTTATTGCCCCTGCCTTACCTTTTTCTAATGATGGGTATTGCTGGGCATACTGAGGAAATCTGAATTTCACTATATAGCAAGCCCCTCTCCCTCCCCTGAAACTTACACACACTACGCCCACTTCTCATTTCATTCCACAGCCACTTACTAGACCTCTCTAGGAAAAACAGAGCCAGCTGTCCTGTGAGCTCTCCCTCCCCACCCCTGTCACAGCTTGTGGCAAGGGACTAATGTGGCTCAAATCTCTCATTTTATTATGAGAGTTGTGGTGAGGAAAACCCAGGCCACGGATTCTATTTACTATATATTGCTATAATACCATATATTATTATAGCTTACTATTTACCATCTGTGCGACACAGAGCATTTATTTGACGTCTGGGAAACACTGGCTTCTCATCTATGGGGAAGGAATAATAATAGTTTCCTTGCATGATTACAGTGAGAATCAACGTACTTAATTCTGGGCCTGGCACATATAAAGTCCACAGGAAATATTCGTTACTGTGATTCCCATTGCTATTATTGTGATTGCTGTCTTTACTACCCTCCCCCAAAGATACATAATCCCCTACCTCCCTCCAACCAGGTCTGCTTGCCTCCATGTTTGCTCATATGATGACTGAGGGAGGGATGCAGACCATGGAAGAAATGGAAGCACAGACTTGGAGCCCGCTGGATCAGAAGGGGTCCGAGCCATTCCAAGACTAGGAGATGCATCTGTGTACCAACCTCTTTGATTAACTCTCTTTCATATTCTGTACACAGAGTCCTCATTAGACACTTTTGCTTCAGAAATCACAGCAGCCTAACTGACACTTGGTTTTATCTCCCAAATCACCAACCTGTGTATGAAATATGCATCACCCCAAGAAACCATTTTGCTTTGTGTATGATTAGACACGTTACTCCAGAATTGCCCAGTGCAGACAGCCCAGGCTGCTTTGGCCCCTCCCTTCCACCTGGGATGGCCCTACCAGTCACCTTTGGCCAAGCACAGAGGGAAGGGCTTCTGTTTCTGTCCCCACCAACCTGGTCTTTGTCCACCAAAAACTCTAGCCTCATCCCCCTTGGGGTGCCGGCTCTATGCAGCACTTTAAACTGTGGTACATTCCACTGCACCCCCTTCACCGCCTCAGCTCTGACTCTTCCCCTCAACCTGCCCACCGCTGCCCTCACCTCTCCATTTAGCCATGCTCTTCTGTACCTGTACACACCTGGCTCTTGACCAAAATGCAGGTTATTGACATTGCCTCGGACCTCCTTAGGCAAAGTTCAACCTTCCTGATTGTTCCCACCAATGTACTCCAGCTCTGTTGTAAGTGGGAGCTGGGAAGTGCACCTAGTCATCCAGGCAATGCTCCAAATCGCCCTGCAGTGTCCTCACCCGAATCAAAGGTCTCCCTTTCGCTGTACAATCAATCAGCCTCGAAGTTTACCTGATGGACTTATGTAAATGACTGTGAGAAAGCAAAGGCTCTCCCTTCGGGACTGGTAACCTAACAGGCAGGCATTCCTCAGGGTCCTCTGTTGGCCAAAACATTGGGAACCTTTGTACCCTTTTCAAAAATGAGTTATTTAAACAAAAGTCAGTCAGTGCATTAGTTTGCTAGGGCTGCCATAACAAAGTATCACAAACTGAGTAGCTTAAACAACAGAAATTTATTATCTCAGTGTTCTGGAGGCCAGAAGTCTGAAATCAAGATGTCAGCAGGGTTGCTGCCTTCTGAGGGCTGTGAGGGACAATCTGTCCCACGCCTCTCCTCCAGCTTGTGCTACCCTCAGGATCTCTTCACCTTGTAGGTGGCTTTCTACCTGTGTCTTCACATCATCTTCCTTCTGTACATATCTGTCTGTGCATCCAAATTTCCACATTTTATAAGGACACCAGTCATATTGGATTATGGACCGCCCTAATGACCTCATCTTAATCTGATCATCTGCAAAGACCCTGTTTCCAAATAAGGTCACATTCACAGGCCCTGGGGGCTAGGACTCCAACACATTTTGGAGGGGACACAACTTAACCCATAACTTAGGTACAGTGTATCCTTATTTATATCAAGGATTCATTCCCGAACACCTCATATGATATAAAGCTTTCATAATTAATTTTTCTAAAGGAAAAACAATAGTTGAGGGCAAGGTGGAGGGACAATTATCTCAGGATGTATTTATCATGTTGTTCTTTAATATTTCTTTTTTTCTTTTCTCAGTCTCTTCTCTAATATTTTCCTTTGGGGACTCACTGAATTTATTGCCTGGCCTATCCCAGTGGTCACTTGGCTCGTGTAATGGCATTTTATGTAAATTTCACTGCAAAGTTACTGATTTTCAGACCTGATTTTCAGCACTTGCACAAGCAATGTGACAGTAACATCTTGGATGATACAGTTATGTGATACAGAAATTTTTAAATGTTTAAGTAGCAATGAATATTAAAATAACAGCACAAAAGGGATCAAAACCCCTTGCAGAAATTCTGGTGCATGCAAACCTGAGGGTGATCCACAGCCCTCTGACAGGGAAAGCAGGGTATTTCTATTAAGCAGCTGAAGTGACACTGTCGCCTGGCAATAGTGTGAACACAGGATGCAATTCATACAGGCCCCCTGCTTTGAAATTGTGAGAATTTTTATTTTATTGAAGTATAGTTGGTTTACGATGCTGTGCCAGTCTCTGCTGTACAGCAAAGTGACTCAGTTTTACACATATAGACATTCTTTTTAAAATATTCTTTTCCATTATGGTTTATCCCAAGAGATTGGATATAGTTCCCTGTGCTGTACAGTAGGGCCTTGTTGTTTATCCATTCCAAAGGTAATCATTTGTGTGAATTTGTTTTTAATTTGAGGAATTTATAGCTTTTTTAAATTTCAAATTTGAGTAACCAGTTGAGACCTTGTTATTACTTCCAGGTCACGCTGTTTCAACTTCACATAGTTCAAATTTGCATTAAGTGCCACTGAACTGTGTAATAAGCATCTTTCCTTTAGCAGGAAGAATCATAGAATAAAACTACCCAGAGGAAACCAGACAGATGGAAGCCGCATGTCTAGTCACAGACGCCAGCTTCGTGTAGATCAGGAAGAAGTGGGTTTAGACATGTCTCATGGTTTTAAATTATTTATTCCCCAGTCCCTTCTGCCTAGCTCTGAAGTCTACTAACAAAAGAAATATTACCTTTTTTATATGTTCTTTTGTCCTCCCCATCTCCAGCTGCCAAAATAAGCCTGTCATTTCTTGGTATAATTGCTAAGCTCCTACAGCAAAATGACCTAAAGGTGACATGAGGCAGTTAGCACTCAGCAGTGTCCTGCTGCGGATGCCCTCATATCAGGAGTCCTGAGACTCAGCTTTTAATTCAGACTTGGCTCTGCCATCAACAAGTGATACTCCTTGGGACAATTTGTCTGGGTTTCCATGTCTTCATAGTAACTGGTTTTGTGCATTTTTGTTAAAGTGATGGAATGACAAAGGCAACACAGGAGATGCACGACTATCCTCTCTTAGGGAGAAATATGGCTCGTGAGAAGGGGATATCAAATCATGAGCCCTCTCTTCTCCCCACTAAAACCATGATTCTCCCGAGTCCCCAGGTGGTGCTGAGGTTTCATGGGCCATGGAGAACCCCTTGGGCCCTTCCCACCGCTTTTGCTACGTTCTCATTATGAATGGCCACACACCACCGGCCCCCAAGCTTTAGTCTGCACCTTCACCCAGACCTTGTGGGAAAGAAGAGGCTATCTCGGCAGTGTTGTGCTGATCCTGACTTTAACTGCCCCACAGGTCTTGGATGAGCCCATCCTTGGGTTCTTGGATAGAAGGGCCTCAGGTAGACACAGCGTACATTTTTCTGACTAAGAACACATGATTTGTTTCACAAGAGATTTGTGAATTTTCACATAATCTAAAAAATATGACAATCAAATCATATTTACTTAAGCCTCTAATTAATTGCCTTGACCAAAAAAGAACAAAATTACATTAAATTCATCTAGCCAAGGAAATCAGAGTGGGACCCATGACCACTCACTTCTCCCTTATTAGTGAGAAACAGGAATCCTCTCCCCCGCCCCAACCAATCTCTATTGCTGATTCCACAGTCCAGCCCCATTTCTTCTTTCCAAAATCCTTTTCTCTCTATGTAAAGAAAGACATTAATTTTCAGCCTCATGGAAAGATAAACAAAAGGAAGAATGCATCTTGTCCCAGTCTTTAGGAATTTCAATGTAAAAATGCGTTCCATTTGTAGAACAAAGGCTTGTTATTTTCACCCCATCTTCAGGAATGGTGATTCCCGGAAAGGTCTGGAATTTTAACTTTTGGTTTCATGCTTGACATCTGGATGGGTTTGTTTATGTGTGATTGTTTCTCATCTTGGGAAGGCGGGAGTGGCGAGAGAAAGGCATTAAATACTCAACTCTTGCCTGCCCACCAGCGCTGGCAGCAACTGGTGTCAATAAAGATAGTGGAAAATGAACTGCGATTCCAACCTCTGTGAACCAGGTCTCCCTTGGAGCTGACGTGCAAGCTGGAGACAGGTAGACGGCGCCTTGCCTCTTCAGGCTGCAGTGGGGCAGAATAACTTCTTAGGGGAGGTAAACAGGCTTCCCAGGCTTGAATATCATTCTACTCATTTTCTTCTGGAAACAGTGCTCCGAAAAAGGTTGATGAAGACGTCAGGATACCCAGTTATTTTAGAGCCATTTGGCAATTTTTTCTGTAGTCGTCCAAAAGGTCATTAGACCTGCCAACAGCCGATGTTGCATGCCAACTTGTTTGCAGGAGAACCCAATTATCGCACACAAAAACCCTCCGGTCACAGATCAGTTTGCTCGCCTGCCAGCTTTCAGAAAAGAGAAAGAAACAGATGTTCCTCTTGCTCTGACTTTAACAGGCCTCCAACCAACCCCTCCAGCAGCAGAGACCTGATCTCAGCCCAGTGGGCACCTTTGAACCAAAGTCCTGCGTCCCCTCTGGCATCTGGTCCACCCCACCCCTGCTGCCCCCAGCCTCCCAGGCCCAGTCAGTGCTCAGAGGAGCCAGGTCTCTTCTAACTTGTTTTCCTTTTTTAAAACAGAGAAGTGATTTTTTTTCAGGTTTTGAAAATAGCCAAGAGCTGCAGTGCTAACTCTCAAGGTGAACTTGGCCAAAAGGAGTTGTAGTTGTGGACTCTGTGACCTGCCAGCTTGAGTGACAGGATGTTTACAGTCATTAGGAGACTCTAAGAATTGAAGGCCTCTGTAGATTTCTTGGTTTTTTTGAACGCTTGAAAATACAGTGATTTTTTTAAAGGGCATCATTTAGGAATCATCTATCTCATGTTTCCTAATCTGTATATTTAAACTTCTATGTCATTTATCAATACAGTAGAGGCACTAATGATGAATAATTATGAGTGTGGAACTGTAAAAGTTCAGAATATGTAGTCATTTACAGAGGCAGCGCAGCACAGTGGTCAAGGCACAGACTCTGGAGCCAGCCTGCATTTGAACCCTGGCTGTGTGACCTTGGACAACTGACAACCTCTCTGAGCCTCTTTTCCCTTTTGTAAAAAGCACATGAGAAAGATCCTTCTTCATATGATTTTTGTGAGGATTAGAACAGTGGTGAATAGGTGAGAGCTAATGGTATTTACAATTTTTTGGAAGCACAAATTTGAATCATGTGTGCCGTGGGATTGACATGCAATAGCTTATCCCCTGACCTGAGAGACAGGGTATTGTAGATCAGTGAGGAAAGAATGAATACATTAATAATGATGCTGGGACAGCTGGTGACCCCCATGGGAAGGCAATGAAAATAGAGCCCTGCTTCCCTACACAAAAATCAATTTTAGACAGAAAAAAATTAAGGACTTAAACATGAAAGGTAAAACTTTAAATTTTTTAGAAGAAAACATAAGAGAATATCATTTTGTCCTTAGAGTAGGAGACTTTTTTTTAAAGACAAAAATAGGTGAAACTACTTTTGAAAGCTATTAATAAATTCAACTACATTAAAATTAAGCACTTCTGCTCATTAAGATACCATAAAATATTGAAAAGATAGGCACAACCTGGGAAAAGAGATTTGTAACACATTTAACTGACAAAAGATTCATGTCCAGAATAAAAGAATGCCCATAAATCAAGAAGAAAAAAGCAAACAACCTAACAAAAAATTATCAAAAGATCTGAACAGGTATTTCACAGAAGAGAAGACAGGAAAGTTAACGAACATATGAAAGTATACTCAATACTGTTAGAAGACAAGACAATGCAAGTTAAAATCGCAGTAAAATGCTATTTCACACCTACCAAGTTGATAAAACACGAAGCATGGCTAGAGGGCAATGATCAGGGACTCAGATGCACTGGTAGTGGGAAGTGCGTGGGTATAACCATTTTGTAACACAATTAGGTATTGGCAAGTAGAGTTGAAAACCCACAGCCCTACAGCCTATGTCCACTCCTGAGAGTGGATCCCCAAATTTGCTGCATGTCACAATCACCTGGCATGCTTTTAGAAATCCTGTGCCCAGGCTGCACCCAGATTAATTTAAATAAGAATGTCTGGGGGTGAGACCAAGGCATCAGTATTTTTTAAAACAGCCAGATGATTCCCATGTGCAGCCAAGCTCTCCAGCCAAGGGTACCCCCTGCCTATGACCTTCGGCTGCTCCTCAGAGGATGCTGAAGAGGAAGAGGCCCAGGTTTGATGAGACACCTGGAAGGCTGCAAGCATGGTGAGCAAAATCCCACACAAGCTTCCCTTCCACAGGCACTGCCTGCAGGAGAGGGGTCCTGTCCACTCTGGATTTCTACCTCTTGTGCCACATAAAAAGCAAAGTCCTCCAGCAGCCCATCTGGCCCAAGGCACAGCCATGACCTCTTGCCCTACACCAATTGGGTAGCTGTGCTCAAACTATACAGCTGAGGATGGGGCTTTCTGCGCTGTGGAGCTGAAGGCTGGGGAGGAGTGGCGGGACTCCCAGGAGGTGGAGCTTTAGTCAGAGGTCTCTAAATTGGGGGCTGCCAGAGGACTGTCGCTGATGTTCCCTTTTACAACATCCATATCGCTGTAGGGTGACTGCTCGAACGAGGCAGGCCTCCGCCGCAAATAAGAGCTTCCTCATTATTTTGTAATAGTTGATATAAAAAATTGCGATTGAATTTGAAATGCAGTTGCATTATCAGGGGATTTTTCAACCTAACGTTTGTCAATGAAAGAAAAGGAAGAGCTCTTTGATTCTTTAAGTATCCTTCTTGAATTGTTATTACATGGTTTTAAAATTTTTATTCCTAACCTTGAGAGTAATGGCTTTTGTCCATGAAGACTATCAAAAATTTAAAGAGATCATCATTTAAAATCTTGATCAAAATTGCATGTAACTATTTCATGCATAAAACCTGATTTTTTAGAAAAGTATGTTCAAGGAGGAAATCTCAAGTTTCTTTTTTTAAAAAATGTGAAAAGAGTCTATATAGAAGTGTTATACTTTTTCCTACCATAATTATGTAATATTAAAAAAATCATTTTCTTAACATAATTATGAAACATAAAAATAGTTCTTTTTTCACCCGTACCTATAGAGATGCCCCCAAACCCCCTGCAGCTTACCCCAATAAGCAGAACAAATACCATCTTTTTCGATGCACCATGACGGCTTGGGAAGCATGGCCTTAAAGAGAAATTTTGCATGAAAAGTATGTAAGAATGTATTTTATAGCAGCATTCTTTATAATAGTAAACAAACAGAAAACCACCCAACAGATCGACAACAGAATGGATAAATGGTGGCGTGCTCATTCAATGGAATAGGACACAGTAGGGGATATCAGTGAACTACAGCAACATGTCACCATGAAGCAATCTCAAAAGCTTTATATTAAGCAAGGGGAAAAAAGCAAGTCACAGAAGAAAATGTACAAAGTTCAAAAATAGGCAAAACTAAACAATAAATTTGGGTGAGAGGGGATTAGTGATTTTTTTTAAGGGAAAATACAGCCATTCACTCATTCAAGTCCACTCGAACCTTGACACTTGCTGTTTTTTCTGCCTGGAATACTTTCCCCAGAGAGTGATTTGGTTTTTCCAAAATAAGGCACTACCTTATCTGTGAGGTCTTCCCAGATCAGCTGATAGAAGATTGTACAAGAGAACATGCAGCGCAGGGGGCGTGCGCACACACAGACACACACACACATCCATCCAGACATACCCCTGCCATGATACACATCATGTATCACACAAAGATACACATCATGTGCACACTCCAACCCACCTTATTTGACTTCATAGAATTCAACACCTGGCATATAGATTTATTTGTTTACTGTCTGTCCTTCCCACCCAAGGGAGCAGAAACTTATTTTGTTCACTACTATCTCTCCAGCACCTAGAACGGTGGTTGGCACATACTAGGAATTCAATAAAAATCATTGGATACAAATGGGGATTTATTTAGCAGTTACTTTATTCAGGCTACCAAAATTCTAGTGCAGGTACAAGATTTAAAGTCACCAACTTGGGTAGGTAAAAATGAAACTATTTTGCAATAATTGCATTTTATTTTGTTCTCAGCCCCACTTTTCACTGGTTGAGAGAATCTAGAACTTTCCATTTCGAGGTAAACCTTTCTTTTCTGGATTTTTCCTCTGGCTCTCCTTCGGATAAATGGTCAATATAACATTTTACCCGACTCCGCATCCCTCTGCCTGGAGGTGAGCTTAGTTCCTGGGGCATGGAAGTTTACAGTGCAGTGTGAGGGGCCGGTCTTCTCCTCCATATGGGCCCATCACAGGCTGACATCTAAGACAGTGTTCTTGTCCTGCTGGATCTTTGTTCACAGGCATAGCTGACCCCACTGCAGCCAAACTGCTGTAATAACAGAGTCAAAGCTTTCCTGTCTGCCTTGAGCATCCTCCTCTACCAACGAATCTCACTTGACTGAATATCCCTGAAGAGGTGAAACAAGCTCTTCCATCATACTGAATTCTTCCCCAATCTCTAAAAACTCAAAAAAAATGTTCTACCCAAATCTTGGCTCTGGCTCTATTACCAGAAGTTTTCAAAACCCTTGACTCTCTTCAGAACCTTGACTGATCTGAATCTACCATCTCCCAGAGCAATGGATGATTCAGTGGGTGAGTGATCTGGGGACAACAAGCAAATTGAGGAAAGGAGGAACATCTGCTGTTTCCTTGGAATTTTATCTTACTGAAGCAGAGCCCGTGGCACCACAAGACCTTAGCAAATGGTTTTACAAGTTTAAATAATGCTTTATTTACGTAATCCTTTGGGAAATCTGCAGAGGTAATTTTTTTCTTTCCAACAGATGTTCACTACCTGCAACTCCCTCTTTTTGTTTTTAATGTAGCAATTTTTTTTTAAGTATTTGTTTATTTATTTATTTATGACTGTGTTGGGTCTTCGTTTCTGTGTGAGGGCTTTCTCTAGTTGCGGCAAGCGGGGGCCACTCTTCATCGCGGTGCGCGGGCCTCTCACTATCGCGGCCTCTCTTGTTGCGGAGCACAGGCTCCAGACGCGCAGGCTCAGTAATTGTGGCTCATGGGCCCAGCTGCTCCGTGGCACGTGGGATCTTCCCAGACCAGGGCTCGAACCCGTGTCCCCTGCATTGGCAGGCAGATTCTCAACCACTGCGCCACCAGGGAAGCCCTTAATGTAGCAATTTTTGATGGAAATATTTTTACTGGATATTTCACACCTTCCAAATTTATTCAATGTACAATCCAGAAGATAATGACCTGATTTGCAAAAGAAGGTTATCTCCTCAAGAATATTGATTATTATCCCATGCTATTCAGTGGCTCTGGGAGCTGTCATGGGTGAGAGAAATGGGCAGGGTATCTTGGCTTTCACTACATCCTGGCTCATCTGCTCTGTCTTCCATCAGCTGCTCTCAAGGGCGCTAGCCTGTCAGTCAGAAGTGATGCTCATCACCCTTTCTGTCTATAGCAGGTTGGCCTTGCTTCTCCAGGTGTGGTCCTTGGACCAGCAGCATTAGCATCACCTAGGAGCTTTTAGAAATGTAGACTCTTGGGCCCCTTCCCAGACCCACTGAAGCGGAGTCTGCATTTTATTAGGATCCCAAGGTGATTCGTGAGTTCGTTAAAGTTGGGGAAGCACTGCTCCAAATTCAGCCCTGCCCTCACTCCCAGGACATGTCAATTCTCAGGCTGAGGTGTGAGCTGCCTCTCCCCCCACACACACATGCCATCATGATTTAGATGACCTGTGGCCTCACACTGGGTCAACATTACTAGACACAGAACAATTTCCAGTATAAGATGAGCTAGGACAATTGTCCCTAACCCAGAGTTTGGACTAACCTTGGGACGCTAACTCAGGGAAGCAGCTAATAGGAAAAAGAACGTGGTGCAAAAAGCAGTCTGAGACACTTTTATGTACATAAACCCCATCAGCTGTATTGCGATGGCAAATCATTGCAATCGTGGTTACAAACACACACACACACTCTGTC
Source organism: Balaenoptera acutorostrata (assembly GCF_949987535.1). NCBI lineage: Eukaryota > Metazoa > Chordata > Mammalia > Artiodactyla > Balaenopteridae > Balaenoptera > Balaenoptera acutorostrata. The sequence continues at coordinate 41,601,177 of NC_080070.1, forward strand.
CAGCACATCCCCCAGGTTGTACTTTTGTGACTTATTTTTATCTACAAACATCTATTATAAGTTGATTTCACCTGAACTACAATTTTCCCTGGGTTAGTAAGATGAGTGTGGACTGGAAAAAAGAGGGGCAGATAGCGTGAGATTAGTTGAGCTCTTCTCACCCCTGTGTGGATCCTATAACTACAGGTCAGGAGAAAGTATTCTGGAGCTAGACTGCCTGGGTTCAAGACCTTGCCCTGCTTGTGTCACTGAATAGTACAGTACAAGTTATTTCAACTCTCTGCCTCAGTTTCCTCATTTAAAATATAGAGATGATCATAATTGCACCTACCTCTCCAGGTGAGTGTAAGAATTATATAAATTAAGGGCTTCCCTGGTGGCGCAGTGGTTGAGAATCTGCCTGCCAATGCAGGGGACACGGGTTCGAACCCTGGTCTGGGAAGATCCCACATGCCACGGAGCAACTAGGCCCGTGAGCCACAGTTACTGAGCCTGCGCGTCTGGAGCCTGTGCTCCGCAGCAAGAGAGGCCACGATAGTGAGAGGCCCGCGCACCGCGATGAAGAGTGGCCCCCGCTTGCCGCAACTAGAGAAAGCCCTCACACAGAAACGAAGACCCAACACAGCCAAAAATAAATATAAAAATAAATAAATTAATTAACTAAAAAAAAAAAAGAATTATATAAATTAACACACAGAAAGTGCTTAGAACCATAACTGATACATAGTAAGTGCTCAATAAATCATTGTTGTTATTATCTCTAAACCCAAATAGGAGGCGTTAAGCTACTTTTATTTCCTCCTTAAGCCATTTTTAGCTGTGAGACCTTGATTCTATTTACTTACCATCTCTGAGCCTCAGTTTCCTCATCAGTAAAAAGAGGATAAGCATAGTACTTACTTCACAGTGGAGCAAAAGTAAAATGAGAAGACTTGTAAAGAAGCACCTAGCAGAGTACCTGGCACATTCAGGCTCTGAGCAAATCTTAGCTGCTTTCTCTCCTTTGCCATGAAAACAAATAGTCAATACAACTAAATAAGATGTGTTATTTTACATGCAATTCACATTCAAGATACCAGTGCCAGGAAAATTCTATTTACCCAGCTCAAATTCTCCTCCAGTGATGCCCTCCCCCACCCACTCCCTCAGGGACCCCGCGACTCTCTATTCTGACCTGTCCTAAAGCACTTAGCCCACTGGGTCATGGCACGTCTGCTTGTACGTACATGTCCTGAACTAGGCTGTGCACTGCTCAGGGGTAGGTATCATATTTTATTCATATCTACATGCCAATACCCCAGGCAGGGCCTTCCACAGAGCAGACAGTATTTGTGGCATGGATGGGGGGATGCATTGGTGGGTGGGTGGGAAGGTAAATGGATGGAGGAAAGCCTAGGGCAGCTCCAAGCCCCTTTTGCAACAGAAAGATGTAGAGGCCTGTTTGGCCCCTGTTGTTTGACAGCTGTGTTGGAGGACTTGAGCTGTACATGACTTGGTAAAGAGTGCATTACTCTGTTACATTGTGAGTAATGAACTCTTTCCAACTAGGTGCATACACAGACAGAAAATAGCAACAAGTTCTTAGAGTTCAGGTAGTTTCAACTCTGTAGCTGAAGAGTACATATGTATTAGGGTTGTTCAGAGTTTATGCAGAGCCTTTAGGATGGCGTCCTAAGTCCTCTCTCATCTGGCCCCAACCTCCCTTCCCAGGCTTCCTTCTCCTCTATCTCTTCACTGCCTGCTGAGAACTGGTCAGTCTAAGAACACTTTACGGATATCCCATCATAATCAACTGCCCCCTCTCTGCACACCCTCAGAAAACTACTGTGTTTTTTGTCTTTGCAATGTTATTTGTCCATTTTATAGATAAGGAAACTGAGGATTAGAGAGATTAATTTCCTCAAGCTCACAGAGTTAGTAAGTGGAAGCATCAGGATGTGAACCTGGGCTATCTAACTCCAGAGGAAATGTTCTTGAACACCACGCAAAGAGCGGGGATGTTTACTTATTTTAGCAAATATGTCAATAGTACTCTGAAAAAAGGTGCTGATGTGCTGAACTGGCATCAGCCATTATAAAAAAGAATGAGTAATTGACACAAATCATAGCTCTTGGTTACTTCAGTGACTAATCTCTTTATTCAGATTACTATCATGATATATATATATATATATATACATCAACATATTAGTTGTCAATTTCAAATTTATAATCTGTGTTTCCCTGGGCCAGAATAAAGGCTGGAGTTCAAAGCAGGGTCAAATTAACAGTAATTATTATTCTTTTATGATCTTTATTTCCCACTTGCTATTATAGGACTTACAACCTACTGCCAAGCTTCCCCAGAATCTGTTTATTGTAGGGAACTCCTTGGAATATCACATACATTAAGGCCCTGTTGGTTACTAACATATGGTATGGACCTTCTCTCCAACTGTGTTCTGACACCTTGGATGAGGCTTGCTAATGCCACCTCTGCTATCACGAGTAAGACAGCACCATATTTTCCCCATTTCACCAAAACCATCTTACAGTCCAAGTATAAAGCAAGAGAATGCCTGTCTCCTTTTATATTTCCCTTAGGACCCTAAACTCATAACTAGTCTTAGATTGCCCTGGTATCCACAAGATTTTAACAAAACCATCTCTTTCTGTTTTGACAAGACACACCTCTATCCTATGCAACCATTCCTTTTGGCCCTGCCAAGGACCAACAGGGCACCCTCCGCTAGGGAAAACTTTTGAGGAGGTGGTAGAGTCTGCCCTTGGGTTTGCTACAGCAGAATGCCCAGGAATCCAACTGGCCCTAAGGTCCAAGCTCAAGCTGCCAGTGCCTGGCCTTCACAGCCTCCAGGATCTGTGTTCCTTTTTCTTTTTTTTTTTTTTTTTTTTAAATTTTATTTATTTATTTATGGCTGTGTTGAGTCTTCGTTTCTGTGCGAGGGCTTTCTCTAGTTGCGGCAAGTGGGGGCCACTCTTCATCGCGGTGCGCGGGCCTCTCACTATCGCAGCCTCTCCTGTTGCGGAGCACAGGCTCCAGACGCGCAGGCTCAGTAGTTGTGGCGCACGGGCCCAGCCGCTCCACGGCATGTGGGATCTTCCCAGACCAGGGCTTGAACCCGTGTCCTCTGCACTGGCAGGCAGACTCTCAACCACTGCGCCACCAGGGAAGCCCTGTGTTCCTTTTTCTAGTCAGGCCATGGTATAAACTGAATTGGTGACCCTACCCACCCACCCCAATTCATACATCGAAGCCCTAGCCGCCCCGTGTGACTGGCCTTTACAGAGATAATTAAGGCTAAATGCGGTCATAAGGGTGGGGCCCTAATCCCATAGTACTGGTGTTCTTAAAAGAAGAGGAAGAGACAGAGGCCAGGGAGCTCCCTCTCTCTCTGCACGTGCACAGGGGGAAGGCTAAGTGAGGACACAGTGAGAAGGTGGGAAGAGAGGTCTCACCACAAACCAACCAACAGCACCTTGATCTTGGTCACCCAGCCTCCAGAACTTCAAGAAAATAGATTTCTGTTGTTTAAGCCACCCGGTCTGTGGTATTTTGTGATGACAGCCCTAGCAGACTAATACAGACCATAAAGGTCCAAACAGGTCCACTCAACAACTAATAGGAATCGCAATGCAGTAAAATTCCTCACATGCTTTTTCAGAGAAAGACATTTCTGGGACACCTTTTGCCCCAATGATTATTCCTCACCCACTGATTTCTGTGTTTCAAGGAGAAGCTTCCCTTCCTGCTGACTTTAAGCATCCTGTGGAATAAAGATCATCTACAGGAAAGGCATCATCTAATCTCAACCACAGAGACTCCCTGAGGGATCAAGGAACACAGCCAGAGAATTTCACTCTCTGGGCATCTCTGCTCCTATGCAAAGAGGGGCTTATGCAGAAAGGATTTACCCACATAACAAAATTGCCATAAGGTAACTGCTAATGACATGGCTACTGCACCGTGCAGAGCACCTGCCGCCACCTGACACAGCACAAAGCTCCACATTTTGGCAGCACTTCTCTGTCTAACACAAATGATCTTATTTTCACAAGCAGCTGGAACTGCCAAAAGCCCCAGTGAACAAACACAGTCTGGCAGATGCCACGATGGGGCCGAGAATACGAGTTCCTGGGACGGGAACTGGCAGGTTTACACACTTCCCCAGGTCCCAGCAGGCAGAGCACAGGTGACAGACACACACTGACCTGCATGTTAATGTCCCCAAAGTGCAGAGAACAGGACATGGGAGATACAGAGGTGAAATTGGTATGAAAGTGCTTTAAGGTGAAACGAAATGCTTCTCGCCGCTTTAACCACTGAGGAGATTTTCAGATTATTCAAAGGCAAAGGCAGCCTATAAACAAGGTACAGGCACATAAAATATGTTTTTAACTGGAAAAGCAATCCAGGGCTGTCTTAAATGCTTCATATGATAGAAATTTTTACATTTATATAGAAGGAAGAAAAATGGTTAATTGGATTCTTTTGAATGAAGGACCATTAAACTGTATTTTCACAATAATTGGTAGGTTCTTGCCCAGGGACACTTGCAGCTATAGGAGTCCCTCAGGAATGTGGGAAATCACCCCTTCTCCAGTGGCAGCCTCTTGGATACATCCTCTACACTGCCACCGTGCCCCCCAGAGAGCTTTATAAAATGCACAACTCTTCACATCCTCCCGAGGGTTGCTCTTTTTTGCCCTCAAAGTTATAGCTACAGTCATCAGCATGGCCCATCCCTTCATCATGGCCTTTGCCTACCCCTCTGCCATCATCTCCTGCCCTCAGACATCACCCCACACAATAAAGATCCCAAACTACTCGCTCTCAAGCTGTCTTCATCTCCATAACTTTGCATATACTCTTTCATCCTCTACTCTGCTGAGTGAATTATGATCCATTCTTCAACATATGGGTCAAATTTACCCTTCTTTTCAAAGCTTCCCTGAAGCTTCTAGGCAGTATTACTTGCTCCCTCCTTTACATCCCCAGAATACTCGAGGAGTCCCTTTGACGTGAGGTTTAATATTCCATTTTGTTAGGATGTCTTGATACATATTGAGATGATGGGCCCAGGTGGTAGGTACCATTCTTATTTTTCTTTGAGTCTCTTTAGTATCCTCTAGGGCCAAGCATATTAGCTGTTTGCCTAGAAAAATCTTTTCCTATTAAAATATGTGGAAACAAACAAACAAATGAAAAACACAAGGTGATTCATAAAATATCTTGAAGCATATGGAAAAGGTAATGTTCCCTAAAAATGTAGAAAAGTATACAACAAAACAACAAAAGAGGAAGGGAGGGAGGAAGGGAGGGAGGGAGGAAGGAAGGGAAGAAGGAAGAAAAGAAGAGCAAAGAAAATTATAGAGGACATTAGCTTGATGTCTTCAAAAAGACATGGAGGGCATGACCTCCAGGAAACAGGATCAGGGAACCACAAGAACAGAAGAGGTTGTGATGAAAGAAGAGACGTGACAGGAACTTGTGGAACTGGAAAAAAAAAAAAAATACAAACTGCAAAAAGGCAAGGAATTACAAAATGCAAACGCAAAACCAAGACTAAATTAGAGGCATAAAAACCTCTCTCTTATTATTCAGCTGTGTTTCCCCACCTGGCACATCAGGCCCTGGCTTCTTCCTCCTGCCCAGTCTAAGCTACAGGAGTCCCAGCAGATCTCCTGACTTAGCCCCACCCCTGCTAGGAATCTCTGTTATCTGGAAGAATTGAAGCTGAGGTAGAGGGTGATAAGAAGAGCATGTAATTAGCCTTCTTGGGTAGGTAATCAGCTGCCTCTTGGTCATTGGATGCTGAAAATTTGAAGAAAATAAGTCATCAAAGAGAGAGAAAAGAAAAACAAAAATTAAAAGAGTAGTAAAAATAAGAACAGAGGCAAAGATTTGTTATCTTTACAAAATATGCATTTTGTGTCTTAAAGATAATAAGTTATGGGTCTGACTCCAAAAGTATAGGCCACAAAAGCAAAAATAAACAAACTGCACCATATCAAACCAAAAATCTTCTGTACAGTAAAGGAAATCATCAACAAAGTGAAGGGGCAACCTACTGAATGGGAGAAAATATTTGCAAATCATAGATGTGATAAGGAGTTAATATCGGAAATATATAAAGAACTCTCATAATTCAGTAGCAAAGCAAAATCGATTAAGAAATAGCCAGAGGATCTAAATAGACATTTTTCCAAAGGAGACATACAAATAGCCAACAAGTACTGAAAAGATGCTCAATACCACTAACCATCAGGGAAATGCAAATCAAAACCATAGTGAGATATCACCTGACACCTGTTAGAATGGCTATCATCAAAAGGACAAGAAATAACAAGGGTAGGCAAGGATGCGGGGAAAAGGGAACACTTGTGCACTGTTGTTGGGAATGTAAATTGGTGCAGCAACTATGGAAAACAGTATGGAGGTTCCTCAAAAAATTAAAAATGGAACTACCATATGATCTCACAATTCCACTTCTGGCTGTTTATCAAAAGAAAATCAAAACACTAATTCAAAAAAGTATCTGGACTCCCATGTTCTTTGCAGCATTATTTATAATAGCCAAGATATGGAAACAATCTAAGTGTCCATCAATGGATATATGGATAAAGAAGATATGGCGCATATATATATAGATAGATAGATAGATAGATAGATAGATATAGATAGATACTACTAAGCCATAAAAAGGAATGAAATCTTAGGAAATCTTGCCTCTTGAGAAAACATGGATGGACATTGAGGGCAAAATGCTAAGTGAAATACGGAACACGGAGAAAGACAAATATTGTATGATCTCACTTATATGTGAAATACTTTAAAAAAAACAAACAAGCTTATAGATACAGAGAACAGATTGGTGGTTACCAGAGGTAGAGGGTGAGCAAAATGGGTGAAGAAGGTCAAAAAGTGTAAACTTCCAGTTATAAAATAAAGAAGTCCTGGAGAATGTAATGTATAGCATGGTGAGTACAGATAATAATACTGTATTGCATATTTGAAAGTTGCTAAGAGAGTAGATCTTAAAAGTTCCCATCACAGGAAAAAAATTTTTTGTAACTATGTATGAGGATGGAAGTTAACTATACTTGTTGTTGTGATCATTTCGTAATCTATAAACATATCATATCGTTACGTCGTACACATGAAACTAATATAATGCTATATGTCAATTATGCCTCAATACATTTTTTTAAAATAAAGGTAGGTTATATTTTTATGACAAACATCAGAAAATACCGCAAAAACAAATATTCAAAAGAAGTAAAAACTATCCCCAAATTATCACTAACATTGTAATCCATATTTTTCTAAAAATTACAGTTTTCATACTCTCATACACATACCCTACATCAATTCTGTACGTTCCTGTTGAAGATATTCTGTTAGACCAAATAAATCTAGGTGCTATTGAAAGATAAGCCTAGAAATCTGCATGTTAAAATGATAAAAGTGTATTGCTTTCTCAGATCACAGACCATTGCTGACAACAGAGAGATTCTGGTTTTCACTCCAGGGCTCCTTCTAGCTTGTGATGCCAGGAGCTCGGAGGCAACATCTGTGATATGTCTCCAAGGTCACTATGGAAGGGGAAGAGGGCAAAGTGAGCTTCTGTGGGGACAGGCCTGCAAAAGGTGTGTGTCACTTCTGCTCACATTCCATTGACTCCATTGACTGAAAGGGATGAGGATCTAAGATGTAGCTTTGTGCCCAACATAACAGGAGACACACAGAGGTTGGGGAGCATTAGCAGTCTTTGGGTTGTGTAGTGGTTTTTTTTTTTTTTTTTTTTAATTTTATTTATTTGTTTATTTATTTATGGCTGTGTTGGGTCTTCGTTTCTGTGCGAGGGCTTTCTCTAGTTGCGGCAAGTGGGGGGCCACTCTTCATCACAGTGCGCGGGCCTCTCACTATCGCGGCCTCTCTTGTTGCGGAGCACAAGCTCCAGATGCGCAGGCTCAGTAGTTGTGGCTCATGGGCCCAGTTGCTCCACGGCATGTGGGATCTTCCCAGACCAGGGCTCGAACCCATGTCCCCTGCATTGACAGGTGGATTCTCAACCACTGCGCCACCAGGGAAGCCACGTGTAGTGGTTTTAAAAGAAGCCCACAAGTTGTCTGACTCTCCTCCCTTCAAAAGGTAGAGCCTAATTCCCCTACCCCTGAGTGTGGGCTCAAGTTCTAACAAATGCATATGATGATGTGTGACTTCTAAGACTGGGTCATAAAAGGCATTGTAGCTTCCTCCTTGCTTACTCTGTCTTCTCTCTTGAATCACTTACTCTGAGCAAATGCCAGCTGCCAGGTCAGGAAGACACTCAAATGGTCCTATAGAGAGGTTAGGGTGATATAGAATTTAAGACTCCTGCCCATAGCCAGCAATAAATTGAGCCAGACTTCCTCCTAACAGCCACAGAGAGGGCAATCTTGGAATTCATCTTCTAGCCCCAGTCCAGCCTTCAGATGATGGCAGCCCCAGCCCACATCATGACTGCAACCTCATGAGAGGGCCCCACCAGAAACACCCAGTAAAGCTGCTTGGATTCTGACCCCAAAAAACTGTGAGACAGAAAATGTTTACTGTTTTAAGTCATTATGTTTTGGGTAATTTATTATGTAGCAATAGATAATCAGTGCAGCATGGATCCACACACACAGCATAAGACTAAGCAAAGTTATCTCTTTTTCACTAAGTGGGACTTTGGGACCAGACCCAATATGGAACCTTTAATGGAGACTTCGTGACTCTCTTGCTTACACTTGGCAGCTATGAGACTTAGGCACAACGCTGAGAGAGACACTTCCTCTATGCATTTCCTTGAGGCCCAAACTCATAGTCTAGCCCTCTAATTATTTCCAGTCAAATGGCCAGGTAAGGCCATTCCAAGGAAAACCGTGCCAAGTAAAAGCAAGGAAGAGGGAGATGGAATCTGAATCTGACCAACAGGCCCATGGAGGTGGGAGGAGGGGACGAGGAAACAGCTTGTAAGAGGACACAGCCCCTTACCCTCTTCACAGAAGCAATCCCAGAAGAAAAGAGCAAATTTGCAGAAAAGGGAAAACTTTCCATTCTGACCTGGAATCCAAACCTCTTTCCTTGTCTCTCAAAATTCTTCACCTCCAAGTGCTCAGTTATTAAATATCTGTAATCAGATCCATTCACATTAGATTCCTCTGAACTGGGATGCAGTGAGGTTAATGCAAAGGAGCTTTATGCCTTCCCTGGAGGCCAAATGGCATTATCTCCTGGCCTCCTAGGGCTATTGTTCTCTGCTTTTTAATAATAAAGGCTGGGGTCTGATTAACTCTATGAAAGAATAACAGTTTCTAATAATAGCCTATCTTCTCAAGTTCATTTTCACTTAATAACATCATACTCTAGTACATAGAGTCAAACAAATAATCAACCAAGTGTTTTCACACTTACACCTTGCTAAAGTGGCTTTAATGGGCAGGGTATTTAATACAATAATTGTTTACATACAGCAACAAAAAATTGCATGAATTCTGTAATTTTTTTTCTAAATTAAAACTGTCCCCTTTTATTGAATTCTCACTAATTATTTTCATCTTGACAGATAGCTCATATTATGCTTTGGGTGAATTATCAGCAAATTGATAAATTTGTGTAGCTTAAATGAAAGAAATATTTCACCAGCAATAGCTATTGACTATTGCCCAGCAGTCAATTTCATTCCTTGTTTAAAAGACTAACTTGCATGTTGGGCCCTTTTTTACATGTATGGATGGATGGATAGATAGAACAGGAGATAGATGGGTAGACAGACAGACAGGGAGAGAGAGAAAAAGAGAAAGGGACAGAGAGCCACCCGGGTACACAGAAATGGAAGGCAAGGCTGAACCACACAGGAGACAAAAAGTCATTATCACTTGGCAGAAAGCACAACACACTGGAATCTGAGTCCTGGTTCTGTGCCCTGCTCCGGCACTTACAACTTTTTTGCCCAAAGCAAGTAACTGCAACCATTGTCAGGTCCATTTCCTTGTCTGTGGTAGGGGATACCACTGCCCCCTGTCCTGCCTGTGGTGTTGAAATACTTGAGTAGGTGACAGTGCTCTAAAATGACAGTCAACAGTGTAAGAGATCATAAGATGGGGAGAAAACCCCTCATGTGGCTGCCAGCTTAATTCCTACCCCTCTATTTCCAAAATTGCTTATGCTGTTCTAATGGGCACAGCGGAGGCTTCTTGTAAGGATTGCAGTGTTTGGTTCCTTTGAAACACCGCCTCTCAGGGACTGTGGCCAAATACCTAGAGGAGCAGCCAGGGAGTATTTGCATGAGCACCTTTTAGATCATACTCCGAACACTTTGTTCTTGCCCACCCCAAACCTTCACTTCCAGAATGGACCCAAACTCCTGCTAAAATAAAAATTAGCATAAAAGTGACTTTAATATCACTGAGCACACAATAACCAAGACCCAAACTGTGATTAAGTGTTCTGCTCTGCTTGGCCCTAAACCAAAACCACCAAAAAAACAAAACTGTTCCCTCTCTCTCTTCCCTCCTTGCTCCTGGCGGGTTGGAGTGACCTTTGATGACCTTTGACCTCCCTCTAGGACTAAGAATTTTAATCATGGCATCCCGAGGCCTCACTCAAAGCCATCAAGTTCTCCTCATTCTACAAAGCCCACCTTGAGCTGTCAAGAATAGCACACAGTTATACGGCCCCTGGGATGCCCCCACTCCCACCTCCCCAAACACAGGATTGTGCCAAAGAGCATGTTTCTTGCCCATCTTTTCCCCTCATATCCTCTGTTAACCTGTGACACAGTATTTTGGTCAAAGCGTCAATGAATGAATCACAAATGGTGAGAGAGAGTTTCCACTTCACAAATAGTTTTCAGCGTGGGTGGTACCTTACCTTAGTAGATTTGTCAACTGCTTTTTCAAGCTCGGGAATCATGGAAACCTTTGCAGCACTGCATAGAGCTCAAGAAAAATTAGCCGAGAAACCATTAATGTGATATAAAAATGCAAATGTGCCCGGAGCCAACGGAGGCGAAGGCAGACGTGTAATGCTAATAAGATGATTCACAGGCACTTCTGGGTCCTCTAAGGATGCCCAGGACCCAGAAATACTTGTATCATCTTTGCAGCTGTTTGTATCAACAAAATACATTTTTCATTGGCCATGAAACAACAACAAAAATGCTCAGAGATAATCTCCAACATCTATTAATCCAGTCTGAATTTTAGGTGAGCCGGGGAAGAATTCTAGGGAAACATGGGTTTTTATCACCTCTAGGCTCATCCCTTTAAGACGCTTTTCCACAAGCCCACAAGTGCCATCCTCTCTGCCAGGAAAACCTAAGCATCCATGCCCACTTGTCCACTCTAGATCTTCACTCTTATGCCTCCCTCAATGGCCACCAGAAAATACATTTATTGGAAGCCACCTCGAAACCAGATGGCTCGTCATGGATTTGGGGAGCCTGGCTTCAGCCCACTGTTGCCGTGACTTTCATGACTTTTTATCAGCATTGCCACCACTGCCACCACAGATGATTAATTAAGAGAAACCAGATCTATTATTGTCACACCAAGTGGTGGATCCAAATAATTCTGAGAGTCCTAGATGGGTGAGTATGTCATATTTTAGAATCAGGATAGGAGTGGGGTTTTGCTTATTTTCCTATTCTAAGGAAAAGCAAGCTCTCAGTTGCTGGCCTCCAGCCCAGATTCATGGTCAAAGACCTGGGCTTTGTGGCCTTGAGCTTTCTCCACCTCCACTCCTCCCTTCCAAACTACATGATGCAAACTCTGCTGATGTCCGTGGAAGATGCTCTGATGTACAGCCCAGATCTCCCTTCAGGAATGAAGGGCTCATTTTCCTGGCTGTTCAGTGGGCAGCTGGCCAACAGCGCTTAGCCCTGAGCTCTCTCGGGGAATTGCCTTGGCTGAAGGGAGCCACCTTGCCCAGGGCAGCCCTCATCCAATGACTGGTCCACAGGGGGATATAAAGACCTTTCCCCTTTGCCCCAACTCAGGACAACTCTGAAGAGCCATCCTTGCTTCAAAGCTCCCTGAGGAGTCAGCTGCACCTTCCTTAGAACTGCATCACAGCCAAACAAACTTCTCCCTCTGCCCACGCCTGCTTTCTTCCGTCCCCTGCAGGTGTTGATCCCAAGAAAACTTCCTATAATATTTCTTGCATACTAATCTCTATCCTAGAGTCTACTTCCTGGAATCCAATCTGTGGCTATCCGCATGTCCCTCGGCCCACCTCCATGTTGACTTAAGCCGAGGCTGAGGCTGAGGATCTGGTGACTGACAGCATCCGACCTTGAGCACCTGCATTTCTTGGCATCTCTGCCTGGGGCTTTCTTAGCAAAATGGTACAACTGGGGAGTATGGAAGTTAACACCCCTGGAAGGAACCAGGATAAACGCCCACCTTCCCGTATTTGGGTGGCACAGTTCTGAGGCATATTCCACAGTATCTCCAGAGTCCCTGGGATCTGAGTCTCCACTGTGCCCCCAGCCACCTCACCTGTGGACACATTGTTGGCTTTCTCCTTCTTTGTCTCACTGCTTCACTCCCTGCTTCTCTTCCCGGGATCACCTCCCAATAAGCCACCAGCACCCAGGTTCCTGCCTCAGAGTCCACCTCTGGGTGAGATGTTATTTCTTTCCCTTTCTAAGCTGGAAACTCATCTTCCTGGGGGCAGAACCAACGGGACACTTGCAGGAAGGGGGCCATAAGTCACGATGAGTGTGAGTGTCAGGACAACCGTGGAAGATGCTAAGGACACAAGCTAGATCCTCCACAATGCCTGGCTAGTGTCGACGTATTTTATGATAAAATTGATTAAGAGAAGGTAGGCTTAAATGTCACCCTTCCTCCATCTTCCTGTGTGGGAACTCCCCAGGTGCTCCAGAGGCTGGATGACAACAATGACTGTCGCTTACCAAGCCCTGTGCTGATGCAGGGAGGAGCACTGGGCAGGATCTCACTCATCCTTCGAGGTCGATAAAATCATTGACTCAGTTATGAAAACTGAGACTGAGAATGGTGAGTGATTTCCATGGTCTCACCATTAATCAGCTGAGAGCCAGGATTCAAATCCAGAGCAGATCACTTCAAACTGCTAATTCCTAATCAGGGGGTAAGAGGTCACTGAAATATGCATGTGCCCAGTCAGGCGAATGCTGGGCAGCTTGGGGGTCAGTGATTTGAAAAGGAGAAATGAAATGGTCTTTGTGTATTTCAGGGATACCTACGAGAGCATGTAGGAAAAGGGCTAACAGGGTCCCGAAAGCTCTAAACGCAAAAATATATTGAGGAGGGTAGAGAATGAGAAAAGAGATAAAATAACCACATCATCTTCCAGGTCAGCAGGGAGCCCTTGAGAAATAAGCTTGGTGACAGTCCGAGCAGGCTGAATATGATCTGTCCTGAGGAGGGCCTCTGGTTTCAATACTGTGCCCCCAGATGTCACTTTTCAACCAATATTTATTGAGCGCTCTTGAACTGGAGACGTGGAAATAAGCAGAAAAGGCAAGTGCCCTGCCCCCAGAAAGCGAATCTACTAGTCAGGGGAAACTGACAAGAAATAAATAAATTGATTTATTATAGATGTCCGAGAGTAATAAGAGCTATGAACAAATTAAAGTCGGGGTGTGTTCACGGTTGATAATGGCAGGTGCAATGTTAGATGAGGCAGCAGAGAGGCCTCTGGGGAAGGTCACATTGAGGGAGATAGACGAACGAGAGGCCAAGCATTCAGGGGAGGGAGCAGCAGGTACCAGGGCCCTGTGCAGGGCTGGGGAGCAGCAAGCAGGCCAGCGTTGGGGTGCAGAGGAAGCAAGGGAGACATCAGTGAGAGAGGAGGTGAACCGAACAGAGACATTTTCTTGCGGCCAATAACATCCAGGCCTGGGAAAGTTTAAAGCTCTCCCCCAAGTTCCTGTGGACCTAACATTCCCCACGTCCTGATGCTCCAGCCCCTTCATCCTCCTTTACTGTGTTGGTTTCACCTGGTGACAACCAAGAGTTAACCTACCACAGTTGTTTTATAAGAAACTAACCACAACAAGCAGTTTATGGCTGTTGCATGTATGAAGATCCGGGGTATGCGAGGGAAGGCTCGCTTTACCCAGCCCCGTCCATCGGTCCTCTCCCTCCCGCCTCTTCCTCATCTTCTTCGCCCCTACGCCCACCTAGTCAGTGCTTCTCCTCCTCCACGCACTTCCTTTCTCCAACCCTGGAACTATTTCTACTCCAAGTGGAAATCTTAAAAGCATTTCTTCACCAAGGTAGATCTTCCCTAAGAGGAATCCTCCAACAACCACTGAGAGAATAAAATGTTCTCCATCTCATTAGTCCCCCGCCCCCCACCCAGGCAGGTGTGTGGTAACAGCGCTGGAACCCAGGGGCTGGGCAGCAGGACGGAAGGAGCATCGGTTTGCAACCAACGGAGTCGGCTTGCACGCAGAGCCACGTGGCGTGTGCATTTTTCGTCTAGAGAAAAATTAGGTCAGCTATAAATGGAGAGGACATGAGCACCGTGAAGCCTGCAGATCTCTGCTGGGTTTCCTAGGGGATGATCTACGGTAAGGAGCTGTGGAGGTGTCCTTGGAATACGGGGCTCAAGTCAGGCATTTAACAGAAGGCTCAGCTTGCTTTCTGATAAATACACACACCGCTTTAATGTTAAGCCTGGGGAAGGTGTGTATTTAGTGGGGTGTTTTATTTTTCTTTCGTGATAGTCTAGATTAGGTAGTAAGATAAAAGATGGATTTCAGAAAATAGATAGGTTGTGAATAAACATAAATAGTCCCCAGCCTATGATATCTTTGTGACACAACTCTTTTTCCCTCCCTCTCCACCCCTTCACCCTTCCACCTTTGGGGTGCAGATGTAATTACAGTTGCTGCCATTTATTGCACTCCTAATATATGTGCAGGCATTATCTTTAATTCTTCTAAAACAAGACAGTTAATACTACTTCTGTTTTACAGATGCAGAAACCAAGGCTCGTGGGGGGGGTTGCTCCAGGCCACATGACTAAAACAGAGAAGTGCCTGAGTCCTTCTGAACTGATTTCCCATTGCCTCCAAAAGGAAAAGTCTTTGGCCTTTTCTTGATTCTGAGAGGAACCAATCTCTCTGTTCTCTGAGAGTGGCTTTTGCAAGATCAATGCTGGGACAAGCCCTCGATTGAGCTTATTCCTTGGCAAAGCCAAGGTGGTTCAGGTCAGCAACGGGTACTGAACATCTGCCATGGGAGGCTCAGAAAAGAAAGAGCAGAGGGTGCAGGGCAAACGGGAGCATGGAGGTGTCCAGAAAACAAGGGATTGAGTCCCTCCTTCCCAAATTTCTAACGAAATTTTAAACATGCCTTCTTGGTGACTTTACCAAGCTGTTAGAAGAATCCAGGAGCAGGAAAGATGCATGTCTCTCCCTGTATACCTCCTTACTCCTCTCTTTCCCATCTTCATGGCTTACCCTGTGGCTAGTTGAATATTATTCTGTCCCATAGCTTCCTCGTTTTGCTGTCAGGAGGATCCAATATGATAAGGTGTATGCCAGTACTTTGTAAACTCTACTAAATTACTAGAAAAGCACCGTTCGCGGGTGTGGTATTAAGCCTGGTGGAGGCCATCCACGTGCTTGTTTCAATGTCCTCACAGGGTGTGCACCTCAGTTACAACCATTATCCTCACCAGCACCAGCAGCAAGAAATATTCATCGACCTCTTCTGTTATGCCAACCTCTACGCTTAGCACAAATGTAATTCTATCTAACCTTTCAAACCACTCTGCAAGGTAGGTATTATCACCTCCATTTTACAGAAGAGGATGTTAGGAATTTCGTCCCTAAATAAGATGCTTTGGGTGAATTAGGTATATTGCTTTCTGGAACCAGGTATTTGAACGTTGCATGAAGTAACTTTCTTGGTTAAACTATATCCTTCAAGGAGTTAGAAGAAAAACAGTAAGGACAGGTGCTCTTAGGGAAAACAAGTGTGTAACAGGGGCCCCTTAACTCAGTCCACAAACCTGTAAATCACAGAAATATCCTACAAGCATCTCATGTCCCCTCATCACCATGAGCATGGACAATTCCAAGACAAGTTGCTCTGGGAAGGTCATTTGCAGCCAAGTCAGCCTTTGGGGGAAGGAGAACAAGCTGTGATTTATGAATGCATCAGACCCAGGCTGGGGATGACATGTCACCCCTGTTGTGTCAGACTCTACTTGGTCCCTCCCTGGGGCCTCATTTGCCTCTACTCTTTCCCTGTTTTCTACCCCTACTTCCTTCTGTGTCCTCCACAAATCTCATTACCAATCAACCCAATATTGGAACTTTGTGTTTAGAAAAGGCATTAACAACGATGGTCCTGTTTAGTCACAGAGCCAGGTACTGTTCTAAGCGATTTACATGTACCTCCTTGTCAGATCCTCACCGGTACCTGTGAAGCACTGTTCGTCCCCATTTTACAGATGAGTGAACTAAGGCACACAGAAGAGAAGGGACTTTCTTAAACTCATCCTGACTTTAAAAGGCAGAGCTGGAGTGGGGACCCAAGCAGTCCAGTGTTGCTGCTTTAGAGACTATTTCAGCCATTTTAAAAGATCATTTTATTCTGGAAAGTCCCAAGTATCCAGGAAGATGATAACTGAAAATGTGGTAATCAGGGAATATGTCTCTGGAAAGTCAAGCCATTGTTCAGCCTAGAACTGGATTACAAAGGAAAAGAGTGGCAGGGCCTCACTCATAACAAGAGTGGTTTTAAAAAGAAAGATGAAAATAAGAGTGAGGGATGGAGCCAAAAGCAAGAGCCCCAACCTGGAAACCCAGACACCTTTCAGAAGTCCAATGAGAGCTACTATGCACAACGTGAGCATTTGGTATGGAAACTGAGCTAGGGCTTTAGAGCATCACCTCGTTGGGTGTCCCCAACCCCCCTGAGAGGGAAGTCGTTTGCCAAAGGTCTTTGAGCCGGTGAGAGGGCGAGTTGGGGTCTGAATGCCTTTCTGTGGGAGGCCAGAGCTGGAGCTCTGAACCACTTGCTATGCTTTTCAGAAGGTTGAGATAGAAAGTCAGTTGCAGCTGGCTAGGTGCTGTGCTGATGAAGCCAAGTGTCGTGCTGATGGAGCTAAAGATACAGGCACTGTCCCCGAGGTGGGCAGCTTCATCAACAGAGTAGAAATAAGGGGGGACGTTCACTTGACCAGCTCGGTAAGGACCAATGAAAACCGATGTCCATCCGAGGAAGACCACTCCAGGAGGTCCTACCAAGACCAAATAAAGACACTTCTCAGCTTATATTAGAGGTAGTTCCCTATTACATATTAATTATAATGTACTCTCTGGTCTTAGTAAATCGGAGTGGGAAGATAAATGCTATGCCTACAAATCTAATTTAAAATAAAAATGTTCTCTGTAACTCATCTTTGATTCTTATGAGCCAGATTATTGTCATATAAAAGGGTGAGAGTTGATCATATTCTGAGAAATATTGCTTTAAATATTTTAACTAAAGTCCTCTCTAATGGTTTCTTCAACCGCTAACCATTTATTAAGAAACTACAACTGAGTTGTAAATGTCATCAGTAAGCATAAAATTGTTAAACACCAAAATAAACTCTGGTAGGAGCAGCAAAGGACAGTCCTGAATCAGGTTGCTATGCTATTCTCTAGTCCTGAATCTAGTGGCACTGACAGTCCTGCCTGGGAAGCCACCACAGAGTAAGGGCCCACCAGGGAGCAGTGTCTGGGAAATACTCTTCCAGATCAGAACTTTTCTCTTTCCACCAAAATCTGGTAGAACTAGAAATTTCCCCCGACACTGCCAGCACCAACAATGAGAAGGATAGTCTATTTGCTTGTTTTTAAACAGCTAGTAGATTTACAGGATGAGAACATCACCTCTCCAGCAATTGCACAGACTTGTCAAGAGCAAACAGGAACACCAACAACTAGAGTGTTAGAAATGCAGTAGATAATAAAGACTCTGTGACATTAAGTGGGAACTCAAGCCCTTGCAGGGAGAAAACCCAATGCACAGGATCTAGATGCCTAGAGTCCCATTCTGAGGGCCTCTTAGCTGAGCGAGGCGGTGGCAGCAGCAGAATCTATGCAACATTCCCAGTGCTCCAACATGCTGGCGACAAGGTGTGCTGCTCGTCAACCCTGGAAGCACACCGAAATTAGTTTTCTTTTTGTTACTTGGTCGTTGGCTATACTTGTGTTTAATAAAAGGAACCTCCTGTAGATTCAGTTTGTCTCAACTAATTCTTTTGTCAGTTCTTCAGCTCTCCAGTTTAGAAACCACTCGGGCACCTTTAAAGAATCTTTCCAAAATGGGGTCGACCCACATGACAATGACTGTCAAGATCCTGGGGACTCGAGTGAGCCCACACTCTAAGTCAGCAGCCACCCTTCCATTATACTGTTTCAGACAAAAAGTGAGATAATGAGAGATACTTGGGATTCGAGGTCTCGAGGTCAGACATATTAAATGAACTGTTAGGTGCCTGCACCTGTGAGAGAACAGTGAGGAAAGAGCGTGTTCTTTACACCTGGGGAATTTCTTAGCGTCGTAAAAGGTGAGGAACTGCATTGGAGGACACGGGTTGATTAAAAATATCAATGCAGTGAAACTTTGGAATCTGGAAATCCTAGACTCAAATCAAGCTCTGCCACCTATTAGCTGTGATCCTTTGTGCACTTTCGTTATTTGGGCTTTATTTTGAGCCACAGGGTCGTAACAGTGAAGCACCTGCCAGGAGTTGCTACACTGCTTTTCTATCTGTTTGCCACTTCGTTTATGTTGACTGCCTGTCTCCTTCCCTTGCTCCTCAAATATGTACTAATTATATTACTCTGTTTCATCTCCCCTCATTGTTACTTATATATGCTTTTACTATTTCTTTATAAGTATTAAATATTAACACCTGATTACAAATGGACAAACACAATATGAGGTACTTAGAGTAATCAAATTCATAGAGACAGAATGTATTTAAAATAGTGGTTGCTGGACTTCCCTCTTGGCGTAGTGGTTGGGAGTCCGCCTGCCAATGCAGGGGATGCAGGTTCGAGCCCTGGTCCAGGAAGAACCCACATGCCACGGAGCCACCGGGCCCGTGTGCCACACCTGCTGGGCTTGCGCTCTAGAGCCCGTGCTCTGCAACCCCCCGCTCACAGCAACTGGAGAGGGCCCGAGCGCCAGCAACGAAGACCCAATGCAGCCAAAATTAAATAAATAAAATAAATAAATATGTTAAAAAAATAAAAAGTAAAATAAAATAGTGGTTTCCAGGGGTTCCGGGGCGGGGGGCAGGGTAGGGAAATGGGGAGTTAGTGTTTAATGGGTATAGAATTTCAGTTTTACAAGATGAAAAAAGTTCTGGTGATGGATGGTGGTGATGGTTTCAAAATGATGGGAATGTACTTAGTGCCACTGAACTGTATACTGGTTAAAATGGTACATTTTGTGTTATGTATATTTTATCATAATTTAAAAAATAGAAACAGAAAATAAACACCTGACTCACTCTCGAGATACTTACCTACAAGGTCCACCAGAATAGAAATATTTGTCACATCCAGACCCACCTCAACATTGTCTTTTGGGAAGAACTGAGGTGGGAAAATACACACGCTCCCCCCTCCCACCCCCGCCCCGGCAAAGAGGATACACACAGTACCCAGCAGAGGGCAGAAGAGAGTCAAGGAGGCATTTCGCCTGGAATTTTGGTTTTGTGATCATTCTTTCTTTTCTAATTTGCTGTCTTAAATGTTATTGTCTTTAAAAGTGAAAGTCTTTCTAAGACAACCACATTAGAGGACAGAGGATAAACAACTCTTCCACTGAGTTAAGTGATCACATCATTTAAACTATCACATGGAAATAACTGCTCTGTGCTGGGTTTTCTGGTGGTACCAAGTTCCAACTTAACTAGTCCTTTTTATTTTGTGTGTATATCCTGTACCTGGATTATTTTACAAAGTACTCTATGAATAACTGTACTGGTGTTCGCAGAAAGGACAGTAAGAACTGCACTAAGTCTCAGTGGAAACACTATTGTAAAATTAATGGGATTCAGGTATTTAGGTGTTTTCTTTCCTCCCAGCTGAGCTACACTGCCATAACCAAATACCGTAAAGGTACTGCCATTCACATTCACTTTAACTGAGAAAATAGCTTTCTCCTTCCCTTGATTTTCTCCCTACCTTGATTTCCTACAACACAGTTACAGTTATCCTTGATGGGCAGTAATTACTTAGGGGAGATTGCTTTCTGGCTTAAAAGGATATTGCTGTTTTATTATGTTAAAACACCAAGGGGATAATTTTCAAGGAAGAGAGCAGTGTTTTTATGACAAGGGTTTTCTCACTTCTCTCTTAAAGGAAGCCGAACGCTTCGCTGTCGCATTTAAGGTTGCGGGTTGTTTTTTGACATCTGGTTTCAAACAGCCTGGGAGTCGCAGGGCTGGCATGTGGATTCGAGAGGAAGGTTTTGTTTAATGACGATGAGCATTAGCTCTTGCCTTCTCCCTTGGCAGCTGCTAGGCATCGTTTTAAAACTGGCGGCAGCAGCAGTAACTGCCCAGGCAATTATAGTTCTTCCTTTTCTTCAGGTAATTTGGATGCAGATAGCTTTCTCTTTCCTGCATTGAATATGATTCAAGTCCCAAATATCCGTTATTATTTCACCTGCCTTGCAACGGGAATTGTAAGCGCTCTGACAAATGATTTGAAAGACTGTCTAATTTCTGTAAATACCTCTGCTGGCTGTTAACTTGCAATTTTATAACGTCTAAAACATTCTGAAATTCCTCTGTGCATACCCCGAGTGAGCTGACAGCCACGTGTCCCCTGCATCAATCCTGCCAAAAAAAAAAAAAAAAAAATTAGAAAAAGAAAAAGAACTATTTTTCTCTTTCTCTGGCAGTGGAAGAATACTGCTCACAAAATCCCGCTTGTGTGAACAATGAGCCTTTTTCTATAGAATAGAAATGATGGGGGAGCCCATCCCTACGCGTGCTAGGATGGGCTTAAGTCATTTAATTTCTGTCTTCAGAACATTCCCTTCTCCTTTCTCGGAGTCAAGGTGGAGGGAGATTGGGAGGGCACAGAGATGGGAAGCTAGGAGATCAAAAAAGAACTAGACAACTGAACAGCCCTGAGTTCTTTCAGAGGCTGAAAACCCTCTGCGTTGAGCTACCTTGTGTTGTGTGTATGTGAATATTTGTGGCAACATAAAGATGGGTCAATGTTATCTCTAAGCTCAGTTGCCCTTCTGTACATGGTAATCGCTTGGTTTACAATAAGCTTCAGGAAAACCCACTTTCATGTGGAGTTGACCACATTTAGGAGCTCTGTAAGAGCTATTTTCATAACCTTAAATCCCGAATTTCCATGAGGAGAATCTAAACAAATTGTACAGACTAAATAAACATCATTGTGGTGAAGGAAAGGCTCCAATATGGAAATCATGGTGACACATGCGTTGGCAGGAGCTGCATGCTACAGTAAAGTAAAATGTAAACAGCTTTCCTTGATAGAGAATCCCATATGGAAAATGTAATCTGGCTGTAGAATGTAGACCACATAAAACACCATGTCTCTGCACTGAGTGGTAAAGCTAAAGAAGACAGTGTAGGGACGCTTGTGTTCATCCAGGCTGCACCAGAAGGGTGAACTTGTCTGTTGAACTCCATTGTGGAAGGTGGGTGCCCAGCTCCCCAGGGCACACTCCACTACAGCTCAGGCTCACAGAAGGGTTTGTTTCCTTGGGTCACAACTAAATTCATCACAGTAGAGACTTCGTCCTTCTGACAAGGGCTGTGGAAAAGGATCTGAATCCATATTTAGTGTGCCCTATATGCCAGACACTATAAAATTTAATTAAAAATTTAAAATAAAAAAAAAGTACAGAAAATAATTTAACAAGCACTGTCTCCAGATTAACAAATGCCAATATTGTATTCTCCTTGGCTCAGATCTTTGTGTGTTTGTATAAAAGATGCAAAATATTCCAGCTAAAACAGAAGCTCCCTTTGCTCCCCTCCTGAGTCCTTTTCCTCTCCCTCCCTCCTTCCCTGAAAAGGTGCTGCCCTGAATTTGGTGAGTATCATCCTCCTGTGGATATGTTAACAATGTTAGCTCATTTATTCCTTCTAGCAACTCTTTGAAAAGGATATTATCCCCATGTTACAGATGAGGAAACTGAGACTCAAGGAGATCAGTATTTGCCTAGGGTCACACAGCAAGTTGGTAAAAGAGTTGAGGTTCAAAGTCAGGTTGATCTTACTCGAAACCTGTGCCCTTTTTACTGCATCCTACATCCAGAAGAGCTGGTCCTGTTCCTCACGGCAACTGAGGACCACAAGGACTCTTCCCAGCTGAATCATTTCACCTCTCCAGATCTTGATTCATGAGCTTTACTTTATGATTCCTTAATGGAACTATTTTCAAAGTTGTGCTTTTTTGGTTTGTAAAGCCCAAACACAAACCCAACTGGGGAGGGGTAAAATGGGAGAATTACACTATCTTATTATATGCATGTGGACCTCCTATCTAATATTAAATACACCGCTGGTACATGGTTGCCTTCCTGAGGGCTAACCGTGCATCCCATATTTCATTGGTTCCATGCCATTAGGGAGCTAACATCTACCTTAAAGATTTGGGAAAACTGAATGGGCTAAAATATGAAACAACTTATCCCACTTACTGGCACCGGGTAGTGCTCAATGAATTGTATCTAAAGGAATGATTACATATATCTAAAAAGGTACAGATCTACTGCAAATTCTAGAAAAAATGTCAAGACTGGATTTAAATATATAAAAAGATAAGAATCCGATTTATGTTATGTGCTTTTTACTACAGTTAAAAAAAAAAAAAGAACAATCTGATTTGAGCTAATGGTGTAGGGGTGGAAATATTTTCCTCTACCCTCTTAGGTTTTGTACTGGGAATCTGCAAATTAAACAAACTTATAGCTTAACAAGGAAGGCACCAAAAAGTGGCTCTCTAAGCAGCTAAAAATGGGAGTTTATATACCTAACTTAATGGCAGGGGAAGAGGGGAAGGAGAGAAGAATGTTCTATGAAATGAACGAATGGTTTTCTAGGGGAACAAATGAGAGATAAGAAAGTTTGTGATAGGGCTTCCCTGGTGGCGCAGTGGTTGAGAATCTGCCTGCCAATGCAGGGGACACGGGTTCGAGCCCTGGTCTGGGAAGATCCCACATGCCACGGAGCAATTGGGCCCGTGAGCCACAATTGCTGAGCCTGTGCGTCTGGAGCCTGTGCTCCGCAACGAGAGGCCGCGATAGTGAGGGACCCGCACACGGCGATGAAGAGTGGTCCCCGCTTGCCACAACTAGAGAAAGCCCTCGCACAGAAATGAAGACCCAACACAGCCATAAATAAATAAAATAAAATAAATAATAATAATAATAAAAAATTTAAAAAAAAAAAAAAAAGAAAGTTTGTGATAATGTCTGTTTATGCAAATGGGAGTGGTCTTTTCAGATTTTTTCTTCATGGCTATAAAGCTCCCAGGGTAGGGGATTCTTGGCAGCCTCACTCCCAGAAGTTTCTGCTTTTCGTGGTAAAGGAAGGCTTCTTTCTGCATCTGTTAGATCTAAAATGTCTTTACTAAAATAATCGTCATATCAATTGTGGGCGTCTGAGTGGGTCTCCACATTGGCATTAAAACCCTTCCCCACCCCTATATATTAAATAAACGTGCTATAATGTTGTTAGGCAGATTTTATAAAGTTTTAAAATAAAGTGATATCTTCTAAGCTGTTACTGTGTAAACTAAGACAAAGGAAGCCTTTCCAATCCAGGAGAAAAAAGTCCTAGCAGAGTGTAGATTCAGAGACCATTGCAATGGTGAAAAGAGCCCTGCATTAGTAACCCAAGACCTTTGTCACAGGAACAATGTTTACCTCCTGTGTTCCACCGCCCAAGGGTCTGGGACCTGCTGGTCCTCAGTTTTTTCACCTATAAAATGAGGATGATAATAATGTCTAAGTTGCAGGTTTCTTTAAATAAGACCTATGTAGGTTGAAAAATCATTTGGCTTATAAAGGCTCATTTATGTTAGATTAAAACATTTTAAAACAGTATGATCCTATAAATAAGGTGACAGTTTATTCATTTAAATCAACAGAGATGGGACGGTGATTAAACTTGAAAACTTAAAAAAATACATATATATATATATATATATATATATATATATATATATATATATATATATATATATATATATATATATATATAAGTATTCACCTCCAGGGAATGCCAAGCTGACATTCACCCTTAGGCTTTCTGATGGCTATAGTTTAGCACAACGACAGTCAATGCTGTCATTTTGGAGACAAAACTGTTTTTAAAAAACTGGAGTCAAGTAAGAGCCAGAGACCTTACTGAAATAAAGCAATAGCTACTTAAGGATATCCTTGAGCACGGTGACCTTGCAGAATGCAATTGTTCTTACAGAACGTTGTGTCCTCAATACCTCAGCCTTTTTATTTTCCTGGCTCAAGCCAGAAATGCCAACCTCTCCATCTATCCTAGAATCTCTGGCATGTTTATGGATGGAAGATGGCTGACCATAGATTCATTTTTGGTTTGGCGATCTTCAGTTAGAACTGAAATTTATCTGCTATTTTAAGCAAGATTTTATAAGCTAGCCACCTACCCTCCCCACCCCAAACACACACGCACACTACCTTTCATAAAGAGTCCTCCCCAACCTCACAGGTTTATCTGGAAAAAAGTGAAGCAATCGTCAGCGTAGCTATTAAACACTAACTTCAGAATTGCAAGGTCCAAGTGGATATAAACATCAGTATAAAGTATTCTATGTGCAGTGATTTTTAAAAAATAATATGCTTCTAAAAATTAAGCTTTTCATGTGGAAATTGTCAAATAAATAGCTGTGCTCATTTCTAAAGGGATAAATAGCTCCAGGATTTCATTATTTGCTACAAATTTTCAAAAGAATTGATTAAAACTCACATCTGGCTAGCAGTCCCTGAGAGACTCTCCTATTTTCCACTAAAATACATACAAAGTTGCTTTTTGTTTGTTTGTTTTTAAATGTCAGTCATAAAAAAAAAAAAGAACCACTGTGTTCAAACTCCTTTCACGGTCTGTCCTTTCCCTACTTGCACTTTCATCTTACCCTTTTCCTTCTTAATGAAACAAACTTCCCACCTATTATACCACGTGATCTTCTATGCCTCAGGCTCACGTGCCCCACCTGACTCCAGTTCTTTGAATTACTGTTTATTCTTCAATACTCAGCTCAAACACTGTCTCCTCCAAGACCCATTGTCCATTGAATGACTTAAAAAACCGAGTCTTATGGAGTTCCAGAGCATTCTGTAGCAGTAGTTCAAAACCCTCTTCACATTACATTGAAGCTATCTCTTCCCCTGTCTGTTTCTGCTCTGTTAACCTAAAACATTATAAAAGAGCCAGTTATTTTACCCACAAAACAGGGTTTACTTGGGAGCAGCAAAGAATTGCAATCCTAGACACGTATTTATGGCGAACCACATGCATGTCAGGTTTAACAAAGGAGAGGAGAAGGGGAACTGGGAGAGGCTGTTATAAACAAAAAGTTCATTGGAGGGAACTGGGAGTTCAAAGTATAGTGGTTTTTTATTGGCTGAGCTATTGCCAGGCAAGGAGAAAACCTTTCTTCTTCCTGCTGGCGGTAGTAAAGTAATGTCACTTTCTGCCAGAGATCTAAGAAGGTATATCTCTCCCGATTGGGATCTGTACTGACACAAGCGGTAGGTGCATGAGAGCTCCCCCTTCTGGCCTCCCAACTACATTTTCATGAAATTTCCCTTTTAATTTTCACAGCTCTCACTCAGCCGAGGTCTTCAGGACAGAGCTGATGTGCTGTTTAGCAATTCCTAACTCAAGGTTTCACCATGAAATGATTACTTCCATTTTATAATGGGTAGTTAAAATGTCATTATTCTCAAATTAACAGTAAACTATGTAGTTAATTACAGAGCACAGAGAACAATGGTTCAGTTGTTCCAAATTCATGTTTAACATATGCATGCACATCGTATGTGTGTATGTGCACAAAATACTTCTGAGTTAAAACAACCCATGAAACCAACGTTTTCTAAAGCAAATTTCTAGAAACATTTGTTTCATGAGCTACTCAATGAAAAAAGGAAAATTGAAATTAAATATTCTGAGATATCCTACACTAAGAACATTGCAGACATTGTTGAACACAATGGTTCCAATAGTTATCTGGCCATGACACCAATTTTGTCAAGTACACTTCTGAACACTCAGAGTAAGTAGAGTTCTGTGGACATACATTTTGAGAAATGCTGCATGACTTATTCTAACCAGCCAGTTGCTAATGTGGCAGACAGGTCAGACCTAGATGTCCCAGCACAGATGGAAGATTTTTGTTGGAGTGGACTATTCTCTTACCATAGCACAACCAGAAGGAACAGACACATTCCAAGTGGTACTCTGTTGGAGGACTATCCATCTTATCTTTTCCAATACTAAAAATTCTGCTCTGCTTTCACAGGCAGTCCTTCTAATTCAATGAATAATGCTTTCCCCTTTTGGGGCATGTGTAAATGGATTGTTATCTATTTTGAAAAGTACCCATCTGTGACAACAGTCATGCTTATGGGTGGCAGTTAATTGAGACAATTTGGGAGATGATGATGACTCACAAACAGGAGGGAAGAAAGGGCAGAGAGGCGCCCCCTTTCTTTATAATATCATATTTATTTTTAATATCATTTTCATATTTATTTTGTATTTGTGTATAGTATCATATTTGTAATATATTTTCCATTTAGGTGTTTTTTAAATTAAAGCAGAGTTTGGGGAGTAGATACCACAATGCACTCCTAATTTACAATTTTGGGTGGAATAAGGACAATTTAGCCTCTCCTACTTTATTCATGAAATCTTAGCACAGGAAGTGCTACACTGTCATTTGTTTGTGGCTTCATCTTCAGCACAAAATTAATTTTTCTGCCTGGTGTCATTTGTCAAACAGTCTTTTAAAGCAGTAATTTCCCTGCATCCCTTACAAAGGCAGCCCATCTTTAAAACCACTGCATGCCTACGTCACGCAACAAATTGTCACTAAGGAGAAGGAACATGCTGAGAGTTATAACGCTGACCAAGTGCAGAGCAGACAGTCTCTCTGACCATCATCTTATCACAAATGCAGACTCAACTGTTAACTTTGGTAATAGTTCAGAAGGTTAACTACTCTGCCTTATGTCCCACGAAGTAGGCATAACTACATTATACATAAAATCGTACATGTGTTGAACATACCAACTATACAGAGGAGCCCAGTGTACCATAAAATATACATGTATCATATACAAAATGATGAAATGCCAGTCTAAATATTAAAGAAATTTTACCCTAAACTGAGTGTTTGTTCCAGCAATAATAAATAATTTACAATATTTGATTAAATACACATTTGCTAAATGCTTAGGATTTAAAGATGCCATAAGGAAATTATAGGGAGTCCATATCTTTTTGAAATGTTGGACAGAAAAGTCCGGTTTTCAAATCCCTACCTAAAGTAGCATTCAAATCATTTTGCATTTTCAGGAGAACCTGTAATTACCAACTTTCACGCTAGGTGGTGTACTCAAGAACAGAAAAAGCTATCAAATGGATGAATACATTTGATTTAGCAAGGTCAAAAGAAACAGAGAGGATAATTTTAAACTTGGAAAGAGGTAACCATCTTATAAAGAATTCCAATGTGTTTGATAAAGAAAACAGACTGAGAGACAGTCAGAGAGGTATGGAAAAGTGGTTCAAATAGTCTTGGGGATACCTCTCAACAGGGATTCTCCAAGAGTAAGCCACCTACCACCAGGAGAGCTGGTTAAAACACACATTCCTAGGGCACACTGGCACCCCCCCCCCAAATTACTGCATCACACTGGTGAGGATGAATTAGAGACCTGAATCTGTCTAGTAGTAAGAAACCCCAGTTGGTTGACAAGTTCTTGATGTTCAGAAACTTTGTTTTCAGCTTCTTATAGCTCAGAGGTCCCCAACCTTTTCGGCACCAGGGAGCAGTTTCGTAGAAGACAATTCTTCCACGGATGGGGATGGGGGGGATGGTTCAGGGGGTAATGCGAGCGATGGGGAGCGATGGGGAGTGGCATTTCGCTCGCCCGCCACTCACCTCCTGCTGTGCGGCCCGTGGGGTGTGTGAGAGGTTGGGAGACCCCTGCTATAGCTTGTATCTTGAAGATCAGCTGTTGCAGGTTTCACTCTAAAATCTCCAGATGAACTTTTGCTAAGTTACTATCACTCCAAGAAAATTCAGAGTGGCAGGTTCAACCCTGTATGTAATAAAATATTTGGAAAGCAGTTTGAACTTTGTAGAATGGGAAAAATGTGTTTTATGAAATGCAGTGAAAATGAATCTCTTCTGGGAGGAATGGGTGGTATTTATATTAGGTATTCAAAAGTCGAACC
This sequence comes from Balaenoptera acutorostrata, assembly GCF_949987535.1. Lineage (NCBI taxonomy): Eukaryota > Metazoa > Chordata > Mammalia > Artiodactyla > Balaenopteridae > Balaenoptera > Balaenoptera acutorostrata. The sequence goes on from NC_080070.1 coordinate 41,629,705, forward strand.
ACATTGATCCGCCTTTCGAAGTAATTACATTGATCTCTGGAGTTGAGAGAAATGTACTGCTTATTCCCTGTGGATATTTTCAAAACCTCTTTTAAAAAACCAAAGCAGTTTTCTTCCTCTAGTCTGAGTCACAAAGGAAAACATCTTCCTGAATTGCAGCTAATTATCGTGAGGAATGTGTGTGTGTGCACACGCGTGTGCATGTGTGTTTGTGTGCTCTCTAGAACCTCCTGAAATGAGTTTTCTGGGTTTTATTTTAAATGAGAATTTTTTGGTATAGTCAAAAGCTTGCTCTTTTAAACTCACCTGTTTTAAAATATTTTAAAATGGATAATATACTAAGATAACCCCTCCAACTTCAACTGAGTATACAGAATAAAATATAACCATTGCATTAAGACTTAGCACAATCCGTGTGAAAATATATTCTGTACAGAGTTTGAAGTAGTGGCTTCTTCAGGGCCCACTGAGGACTATTTGCCCCTACAGTACATGAACCCAGGCGTCTTTGCTCTTTGAATATTTGTACCTACATTTTATGGTTTTCTTATTTTTTCCTTACTTTCAATTGTTATTTCATGTCACTATCAATACACCAAAGCAGTAGGGAGGACTCTTTCTATTTCTAATCTGCGGAAGTCTTGGAAGGCGATAACCACATTTAGTTTGTTAGAAATGTGTGTAGAACAAGGAGAGTAGGGGTCCAGTGGAGTTAAGGAATGCTGCATTAGTGAAGTGGCAGATACTTCGCAATATCTACTCTGCCAATGCTTTCTAATTATTTTCTCATTCTTGATTGTTTTTCCAAAAGGTGAAACTGCAGGTAGTTGAATTGTGGGTAGTTGAACTATTATTTCAAGCAAATCTTCCTAATCTACTTTACTTGTGATTATAATCATAATATTTCTAGAAAAGATTTGTGGCCCCCTCCAATTATATGTCTTCTTAATAACAGTAGAGCGTATTTTCTTTCTTAAATAAATCTAAATGTGCTTCAGAGTTTTCACTGATAAGAAAGCATATCTGTATTATTTTCTAGGCATATATGTATATGTACATACACACATATAAATGCACATATGTGAGTGTGTATTTAATATGAGGCAGAGTGAAAAAGGAGCTCATTCTTCCACTTTGGGAAATGACTGCACATGCCTCTGCTTTCTCTGAGTTACTTTCATTGCTTAATTATCTTTATCAAGGTCACTAAAAGGTAGAACTGCCAACAAAAGCAGGAATAAGGGTACTTTACAAAGGATCAGTACACCAGGACTGGACCTGTTTGTCTGCTCTCTCTGGGGCAGGATAGGGGAGTTGCTGAACAAAAGTAGCCATTTCCCAGAACAAACAATGGCATTCTCTGTGACCTGGAGCACAGCTGGCAACCCTGGATGCTCAGACGTAACTCCCTCCCGTGCTGACTTTTCCTCCAGCCACGTCTACAGTGCCAGCAACTCAGACACGTTGAGCACCTTACTGTTTCTTTTTGATTTTAAAAAACATTTCTTCTCATGGAAAAAAATTAGCATTTTCTTACTGTTTTTCTTTTAACGGAAGAACAACTTTGGTAAATTTATGAATCTCTAAATACATGGAGTTTGTTTGTTGGGACTTTTATCTGGAATTACTAAATACCCACGTGACCAGGTGCTCCAGGAGGGTGAAGACAGGATTTGCTTTGCTCAGCATGGTCTGTCTAGCATGGCCCAGTGCCTGGCACACAGTAGGCCCACGCTAAACATTGTTCATCAACTGACTGATGATAGTTACAAACAGAAACTCATCTGTGGGTGGAGATTAAGGTTAGCCATTACAGGGATCAGTTGGATCACAACATAAATGTGATTTTTTTGAGTGTCTCTTACTGATTTATTTCCTCTTGTTCCCCTCACATAGCTTTGAAAACATATTTTGAATTTCATGAGGAGCAAATGACATGTTCCACTATGCCATCTAAAATCTCCTTCTCTGAATTCAGGTTTCATCTTAAGTGTAGAAAAAGTGATACAGGCTCACTGTAGAAAAAGTAAATACAGAAAAGTATATTTTTGAAAATACCCATAATCTCACTGGCCAGAAATAACAACCACTAGAATGTTTGTTGTTTCCCTATATTTTTCTGTATTTACATCTTTAATTTACATCTACATTCACATAATTGGATATTGTAAATATAATTTCATATTCTGCTTTTAAAGTTAATGTTATTTCTTAAGCATATGCAATATCATTAAAACCTCTTTAAAAAAGCATAATTTTGATAGCCATGTTGTATTCTACCAGAGAGATGCCCCATAATCAAGTTAAATTCATTTTTCTATTGTTGAGCATTTAGATCATATGGAATATTTTATCTTTATGACCATCTTTGCACATAATGTTTGTGAACATAAGAGTACTTTCTTGGAACACATTCCTAAAAATATACTTGATTATTTTTAAGGCTTTTGATTAAGTATTGCCATATTGCTTTCTGGTTTTATTACAATTAGTAGATTAAACTTCTATCAGCAGTGAATGAGACTCTAATAGTAGCTGATAACAGTTACCTTTTTTGTTGAAGTCTTATTATCTGCCAGATACCATGCTAAATGCTTTACTTGTATTATCTCATTTAACTTTATCTATAACAATATAAAGTAGGTATTATTTTATACCCATTTACAGATGATAAACTGAGGCACAAAGAGGTTACATAACTTCTCCAAAGTCATACAACCATATTTTTGGACCCAATGATCTGACACCAGAGCCCTGGCCCTCACTATACTGAAGGAATCTATGGCAGCATTGAAAGGTATACCTTATATCCAGTATTTTAATTCTTTGCTAATTTCATAGAAGAAAAAACAGTATCTAACTGTTGTTTCTAAGTTTCATTATTTTAATATTAGCAACTTTATGTGCTTTGCTGATATAGTTATTCAGCCAGTTGTTTTTCTTCCAGTGTGAATTGTGTGTTTCCATCATTTGCTACTTAGTGACTTTTTTTTTTAATATAAACTTACTAAGTATTAAAAATATTCTCATTTGTCTGTGCCTGTGCCTGTTGTGGCTAAATACGGTTCCTGTTTGGCAGTTAACTGTATTTATGATATTTTGGATACATGAAACTTCTTCATTTTTAAGCAGTTGAATATATTGATAGCTCTCTTTGTGATTCCTTCCATCTCTTTTATGACCAGAAAGTAGTTCCATATCCAGATACCAGATAGATGTTAACTTAGATTTTCTTTAAAAACTATGTCCTTTCCTGGAAAAGGAAAATCTTACTGATAGCCTCGGGTTTCTTCTATTTGTCTGAGATTGCACTGTTAGAATCAAAGTGGAAACAAATATTTTCTAATATTTTTGGTACTCTGAAAACACAGTTCATAGAAATTTCAAGGTAGCAATTTTGTCTGCCCCTCCCACCCCTCCCCGCCAAGAAGGGGAAAACAAAGAAAGCATAGGTACACATTGCTGATGACAATCTGATACAAAGGATTGGGTTTTGGTTCCGGGCATTCTGTTTTGGTGTCACCAACGTTGGTTCCCCCTTCCTGGCACTGTAATACACTTGGACTGGTTCTCGGTGTAAGACACCAAAAGACTACAGTTACTCATGAGGTGTTACTTTTAAACTTTAAGCCCTAACAGGATGTAGTTCTAATCAGAAATATCTGCCTTCTGAGCTAGATCAGTGTAGAGTAGTCTTTGTTTACAAAGCATCACATTAAATGGCAACAAAGCCTCCTAATGCCACAATTAGGGCTCCTTTCATTTTGCCAACACTATTTGCTGATAATTTTTCACATAAAAGCTTTGATATAAACCACTTTTCCTTCATTCTACTAACTTGTATCAACATATTTGGGAGTATAATATTCTGTTTAAAAAGAACATATTTGGGGGAAACAGTGCAAAGCTTCTTCATCCACTCTAAAATCTAAGCCTAAAATTATTTACATGCAATTTTCAGTGATTTATTAATTAATTATCAACTAAAGTAGGGCTGATGTTGAAAAGGGTAGATTTGCTATTGGTTACTGATGTGCCAGGAAAAGAAAACCTATAATTATAAACAAGACACAGGCAACCATGGTAACGGAGGGATCTACTTTTCATAACAAAAAATTTTCAAAAACAACTAATGTTCCTTAATGTTTGACTAGTTGTCACAAGCAATTCCAATGGCCTGTGTTACATTTTTTAAGGAGTTAATGTCTAGATAACTATAGATCTAGACCCATTAACTTCAGACTAGCTATATGGACCTGGGTTTTACTGACTTTAGATTTTAAAATCCTGCAACTGTTTTTTGATCCAATTTTAGACTATTCTATAATGTAAGTAACTTATCAACAAACAGTCAATAATGTGGAAGTTACACAGTGATTTATAACGCATTATAGGATAGTGAGCAATTACTCTTTTAAAATAATAACTGTAATGGGAATCAAAATGGTTTTCCAAATATAATGAACAGTCACTCTCATCCAGCTACTTTTCATACCACAAGACTAGAAGATATTTCACAAATTATCTGGACCAGCTTTGAAAATAAATCCAAGAAACTGAAGGGAATAAAAATCACTTCCCAGAATACCCTAATGAGAGATAATTATTCATAGCAACAGCTAAAATTTATTGAGCACCTACTAGATGCCTGAGAGTTTCCGATCAACTGACATTGATTTCTCAGGTGCTATGTTGTCCTCATTTCATGCATAAGAAAAATGAGGCTTAGAGAGTCAAGTAACTTGTTTAAAGTTAACCTTCGGGTAAGGGGCAAGCCTGGGACTTAAACTTGACCTGTCTGAGTTCAGGATTCAAGCTCCTAACTCCTATGTAATAAATAAATGTCAACCACATTTTGCCAACCCATCCTACGTACATGACTATTAATGAGGCTGACTCTTCCATCCTTCCCTAAGCTTCATTCAGCCAACATAGTGTTCAAGATATCTGGGAAACTGGGATCCCACAAAAGATGCCAGGAGTGACCCAATTAGCCAAGACCACTTATCTTTAAAGATAACTAAGACTGTCTGAAGGTCTCTTATTTTTGGAATAAAGGACCCCGCCTCCCTCAGAGTAATGCACCACCTTTTACATAGAATTTTTTCTGTGTGGGAATAGAGTTCAAGGTGGCCCGGAATAGCTTTTAATGGGATCCTCTTTTTTCATGACACATGGAATGTCCGTGTGTGACTACTTTATAGCCATTCTTTAAGCAAATAGTGGACCAGAACTCCAAATACTAAGTGTACCTCTCAGGCTTTTTGATGCCCATTCTCTCTTGCCATAAAAACATTGCCAATTTCTTGATTGTATTAAAGTACTGTATTATATAAGATGGTATCATTGGGGAAAGCTGAGTGATGAGAACATGGGACCTCTCTGTACTGGTTTTGCAACTTCTCATCAGTCTATAATTATTTCAAAGTAAAAAAGTTTTAAACTATTGCCAAATTTCCATTTTGCCTGGGAAATGAACTTCTGATTTTTGCAGCTGGTAACTTTCAAGGTTCCCCTTGGGGAATTGGCCATCGGTTTGAAGAATCACTGATGTGTGAGACGGGCACAATTTGTTAGCATACAAGGAACAACAGAGCGTGTCCATAAACCTGCATCAGAGGGTCAACCACATGCCCTTCTCCAGGAATCCAGCTGAGGGCCAGGCTGCCTCTGAAAAGCCTCATTAGAAATGAAAGTCAGCCTGTTGTGGAAGAATCCCAGCTACCTCTGGTGCCACTAACAGCCCTGAACAAGAAGAACTCACCAGGTGACAGGATGAGCCAGAGATTCCTTCCTGCAGGGGAGGAATTAGCTGAACTCCTCGCCTGGCTGCTGCCTCTGTATGTTTACTGAAATGTATCAGTTTCAAATCCTGACAAGGACAGATCACAGGACTCCTGGGTTCCAGGAACAGAGTGTGCAATAGAGAGAAAAGCAAAGCAATCTTGCACGGGAGATCAAGGCCAGCCTTGAGCAGAGCCTCAGGAGGGTGCAGGTCCCTTGTCACTGGGGGATGGTATGCCCCGTCACCCAGGAAGTTTACTCTCTGTAAAACGCCTTGAGCAACGCCTCGAGCAACTAGGAACAGTTGCCGAAATAAGACACTGATGTGAAGAACTGAAGGACGCTAAAGGAAAACATTGAAAGATTGGTTCTGGAGGCACCTGTCTGAAATACGATCATTGCCTTTTTTTTTTTTTTTTTTTTTTAAGAGGGAGAGGAGGGAAATAAAGGACTCAGTAGCTTCATCTAGTTAATGAGGCTGATCCTGGAAGTTCCTGGAACTCACTTTGGCTCATCCTGCCCAGAAATGCTGTGTCAATAAAGGTTTGTCTCCAGTCGGTAGTAGAGGAACCTGTTGAAGGTAGTATTCGGAAAAAAGGCTGCAACTTTGAAGAGATAGTTTCATGCTGCACACAGCATGAATTCAGAGATGGAAGAAGATCTGCTAACAGAATCTTGGAAGACAAATGACAGGGCAAGGAATACAAGGAGCTCTCACATGAGCCATTTCACAGGCTGCCCCGAAACTGCCCGTTCGTCTTCTGCCGTCAACCAACTAAAAGCCCTGTTGGCCTCTCTGGAAATAGATTGCTAAATAAGCCTAAGCTTTTTTGGTTTGTAGAATTGGTGAATCAAAGGGGCAGCAGATTTATTTCATGCCTCTAAATATCATTTATAACATGGCTAAGTGGCCCAGAGTAAAACCACAATAAAGGTGATTCATGCAGGAAACCCATTCTGTTGAGGCAGAAATGAAAATCCACATTAAATCACAGTCTATTCTGTGCACGGGGGGAGTTAGATCAAGCCAAGCTCAGTGGATTCCCAGGCACACTGAAGGCTGAATGCAATTGCTTTTATAAAATGGGTATGTGAGACTCCTTTATAGTGAGAATGCAGCCTCCAGCTCTGGGAGCAGGGGCACCCCTGACCGGGGTGAGCTGCCCAGTGGCCCTGCCAAGTAGGTGTCTGGGACTATATTCCCAGATGGCAGCCAGCCTGGGGATCTATTCAATTACCACAAGTTCCTTGCCAGGAGGTTTTCATCAGCTCCACTATCTACCAAGATAACTGGACCCAGTACAGAAACCCACCTTTGCAAATTGCCCTTAAAGGGGCATCTGTATGACTGAGTCAGGGATGTCCACTGCCTCTTGGCACTTGAACTCAACCGTAAAGTTGATCACCTGAAAAAGCTGTTGATTCTCACCTTCACCTTCCTTTCTTGCCCTGAAGGTCTAAAGTATTAAAGAATGATGTAAGTGCAAGAACGGGACATAGACATAGAGAACAAAGGTATGGATACCAAGGGGGAAAGGGGTGGGGTGGGAGGAACTGGGAGCCTGGGATTGATACATATACATTATTGATACTATGTATAAAATAGACAACTGATGGGAACATACTGTATAGCACAGGGAACTCTACCGAATGCACTGTGGTAACCTAAATAGGAGGGAAGTTCAAAAGGGAGGGGATATCTGTATGTGTATGGCTGATTCTTTTTGTTATGCAGTGGAGGCTAACACGACATTGTAAAGTAACTATACTCCAATAAAAATTAATGAAAAAAGAAACATATAACCAAAATAAAAAAGTAAAATTTCAGTAAGCCAAAAAAAAAAAAGAACAGGTCATAGAGCATGTGTGGCGGCCCACTATTTTCCACGTGGCTTATTTTTTGTGACATTAAACTCCTCCTAGCTTTTTTTCCTTCCTTCAGCTGGCACCACATTTCTTCCCTTCCTCCTTCTGATATCTAACAGTTCTCACTCCTGGGCATTGGAAATGATCAAGTGAAATGCTTTCTGAGCCCAAGTCCTCACTTTTCAGTGAGAAGTTGACTGGGGCTCCATCATGAGGCCTCCAATTATATTGTAAATTAATCAAAAATGTAAAATCTTTTTAGTACATCTGATTTGGGGTTTTCCTTCTCCATTGGTTCTTTCCTTTGCACTAGTAACGTTGCAACTTCACATATAGTTATTCAATCATAGTGAACGATCTCTAATGCAAGCTGGTTGACAGCAAGGGAGTCTGAAATGGAGACAGTCTGTAACTACACACAGATCAGAGTGGTACTGGCCATAAATCATTGGTCCTCATCTGTTGTCTTTACTGAAAGCTGACAGTGGTCATTGTGACACATTCTAAAGGGTGGTCTAAGCAGCATGTCCAGAGCTGTGATAAAGGTGGTATTCCATCCACGATGAATTTAGCAAAGACAAAACCTCATCAAAGCAAAGCTCTTTCCCTGAAAAAAAGGAAAATCTATTAACTTGTTACACTTCTATCAAAAGTGCTGATGTCCTTAGAGGTAATAGTAAGCTGTCTTGTCTATTGACAAAACACTTGAAAACTGGATTTAGATGGGAATCGTTGGCTTTCTTCAAAAATAATTCATGTCTATTACTATGCCTGGAAGGGATGTACTGCAAACATCAGCAATAAAGAAGGCTTATTTTATGGGAAAAGCAATCTGGTAGACTGCAGACAGAACACTAAATTTGTGTGGTCATGCAAATCTCATAAGCATGAACTAAAACATACTGAGTGCATCAATTAACCAGAGCTCTTATTGGATTTTTTTTCCTACAAAAAAGGTTTCTCATCTCAAAACAGTCAGTATTTTAATTTGTTTCCTTTTCAAAGACTAAGGATGTGCTCCTGCTAACAAGCTGCTGCTCATCAAACTATAGGGAGAGAATTAATTTAATGAAGAGTTTCTATTTAGGAAGAAGCAGTAGGAGGAAAGGGCAATAGTTGGAGCTTCCACCAGGCTGGCTAGGGTTTTACATGCTGGAGAAGCAGCTGGAAATTTGGATGACAGTTTTCAAAGATGGATGATAAGGAAAAGGTCACTGAAATTGAAATGGTGGGTGGGAAAATGGAGCAGACCAGGATAATGTGGCAAAACTGAATCATCTCATGCGTGTTAAAGCTTTTAAGGAGCTCTTTTCTTTTTGTTTCAAACAGTTTGCTATTCTCCCTGGTGACTAACTGTCCCACGAATGGCATAGATTATTGGCCCTTTTCTTCCACCCAAGTCAATTCTAAAAGCAATTTTTAAAGCTCAGTTTATATGATAGAGATGTTCCCCTCAGACCCAAGAAAAATTGTGAATGTGTGTCTTTTGCTTAAGTATAATTTTTTTTAAGCAAATGTTTGTTCCCAAACTACCTTAAAAACAGTGTGTGTATTTACAAAACTAACAAACACTATAGCTTGGAAAATTCCTTTGGCTGGAAGAATGGAGCGATCAGCCACAAATGCTCCTGACTTAAAAGCTGAACCAAATAAAACTTGACAGCAAGGCAAAATATTTTATAGGCAAAGTGACATTTTATAATAATGGAATAATAAATGCAGAAGGGAAAATGAAGCAAGGCTGAAATATCATCTCAGATCCATTGGATGCTAAAGAGGGGTGAATCTCAATTAGACTTTTCCTGTTTTTATTGCGCTAATAATTATGGCTATGACTGAAGCACTCAAACTTGGAGAACTCCAGTATTTCTAATCATGGTGTCACATGTCTCCAATCACTCGTCTATATGAGAATGTGATGATACAGTGCAAAAGCCTTGGCAGCATGCTGAAGTGGATGGAAGAAAGTGATGGGAAAATCACAGGAACACTTTATCAAGCACTTCAATTTGGAACCAAATCAAGCAATGTTTTAATCATCCTGATGAACACAATCCAACCCAAAACATCTAGAACTTGACAGAAATCAGATTACAAATGGAATTAATAAAGACCAAGTAAGTTTACTCGCCTGTCTTCATCTTCCTCCCCACTATGAAACTCAACTACCAGAGGTGATTTGGGCCAGTTTAGGAAAATCAGCAAGGGTCTATCAATCACCCTTCTATTCCATAGCACAACAATTGTAAAGAGGGTTAAAAAAAACAAAACAAAACCCTGATGTTTAACTCTGGGAAAAGAGAAACAGTCAAGGCTGGTCTTAACACAGTGGTTTTTTAGATCAGGATGAAAAGACAGCCAGGGTAACAAGAAGAGGAAAGTTGGGGTGTGTTTTCACTCAGTTCTAGAGATATGCATCTGCCTTTCTCTAAGTCCTGGTCAAATGTACTTTGGGACAGATGGTAGCTAGACTTATTGTGATGACCATGTCGAAATGTATATAAATATCAAATCACTATGATGTATACCTGAAACTAATATGATACTGTATGTCAACTGTATTTCAATTTTAAAAAATGAACTTTGGGTTCACAATGGACTCCAGACTGGAAAAACCCTGTAAGTCCTCATTTTCATCACTCAGAAACAGATGTTTCCACAAAAGAATGACCATGGTGTAACACAGAAGAAATAAACCAAGGCAACAAGGAACTCAAAATCATCAAATTAGTAGATAAAACAATGATTTAGCTAAGGCATTTATTATTTATTGATTCTCACTTTATCCAAGGTACTTGTGAGGTGATGGAGTACAACTGGGAAAGACTCAAGCGTCTTATCTCTGGATAGGTGGTTTCATTAGGTCTGGAGTGGGGTTTAGAAACAGGTCACTTTTTTTTTTGTTTCTTTTTAACTACTAAGATAATTCTAAGGATCAGCAAATTGGGAACTCATGACCTGAAACAGTGACTATCAATCTCTTTGTTGTCTGGTAGGTCAGAGAGAGAACGGTAGGGAGGAATTAGAGCTGATGCAGAGACCACTGATCATAACTCCAGTCTCTGTGGTTGTAGGACAGCAGCTACAGGGTGTGTTGCTGGGGAAGACTCAGGACTCTTGATTCAAACACCATGTTACTGCTTAGAAGCTGTGTGACCAGGATCAAGTCATTAAACTCGAAGAGGAAATTACACCCACTTTCAGAACTGTTAAGCCTTCCAAGTGAGATCATAACAAGGCTCTGCCCAGTGTCTGGTCCATCGTAAGGCTGAGTTTCTGTCCTTTTCTTGCATGTGGCGTACCCTCTCTTTTTTCCCTTTTACTTTTAAAAATTGTTTTCATGTTTCATAACCCAATCCCAACCCACATTCTCCATGAAAGCTTCTCGACACCCCACTACTCCCACCTCTAAGGCTCACTGACCTCCCTCTTCTGTACTCCTTCAGCCCTCATATTCAGGATCACAAAATCTGATGCTGAATTGTCCTCCAATTACTTCATGAGTATTGCTTTAGTTTTCCTGGCTGGGTTCTTGTTGAGCACTTGGACAATGTTTTCCTCCATAGAGATACAAAAGAATTACTTGTTGGTTGGTCAAAAGTACCTGTTGGGCTGCTGCCTTAGGAGACATCTAAAGAGGGAGGGGATACCCTGACTTTTCTGTTGGCATAATGCAGTCGAGACCTGCCAACATTGCCACCGCCTCTGGTAGGCATTAGTATTCTGAAAAAATCATCAGAATGCCAGTCTCCTTCCACCCCCACTCATTTATTTTGTTGGAAAAATGCAGGTTTTGCATTTTTCCATGAACCAGATTTTACTCTATGCACAGAGTGAATGCAGCGTCTGTGTTTAGCATCCCAATGTGATAATTATGCATTATGCTTACTCTGTGGCTAAATCCTACATTTCTATACTAAAACACAAAGGAATGACTAAATACTCTAGTCTGTTATCTTGCCCTTCCTTTCCATTGTGATTTTTTTTTCTTATCATCCAGATTGCCCCCATGCTGAACCGTGACTGTAAAAATAACGGAGAAATCTCAGATGTGTATATAACTTGAAAGGTGAGTGACAAGAAGAGGGGAATTGCAGGGACATCTGTGCCAGCAAACATATGAGCATATTGGGATGAGGTAGCAGTGTGTGTATCTGTGTGTGTGTGTGTGTGTGTGTGTGTGTGTGTGTGTGTGTGAAACAGTATGCCTATGGAGAAAAGAGATTTTTTTTTTTAATGAGAAACAAAAGCTGGGTTATGTAAGCAGCATGGTTCGAAACGGCTTGTATAGCAAGAATGGAAACACGGTATGAATATTCATAAGTAAAATGGAAGGAGTGTTCATTTGCAAGGAGGAAGTGAAGATGAAATTCTGAATATCATTTGACCACAATTTTATCCAGGAAGCTTTAGATGTGTAGATCACATAATATATCATACAAATTCAAAACCAACTAACCCCATTGCCTAAATTTCCCCCTTCAGCACACTAATAACCAGTTTATTAATATTTCCACATATTACTCAGCCAATTTGCCTTAAACAAATTAGAATTTTGCATCTCTGAAGACCTAAAAGTGAAAGAAGAAAGAAATAACAAAACAAGAACCATATACAAAAATTAACTCCAAATCGATCAAAGGATTAAATGTAAGAGCCAAAACTATAAAACTCACACAAGAAAACATAAGGGTAAATCTTTGTGACCTTGGGTTGGACAATGGATTCTTAGATATGACCCCCAAACATAAGCAAGGTAAGAAGAAAAAATAGATATGTTGGACTTCTTTGAAATTAATTAGGTACTTTCAAAAGGCACTGTCAAGAAAGTGAAAAGACAACCCACAGAATGGGAGGAAATATTTTGCAAATCATGTATCTGATAAGGGCCTTGCATCTAGAATATATAAAGAACCCTTTTAACTCAGTAATAACAAGTAACCCAATTAAAAACGGGCAAAGCACCTGAATAGACATTTCTCCAGAGAAGATAAACAAATGGCCATTACGCACATGAAAAGATGCCCAACATCACTAGTCATTAGGGAAATGCAAATCAAAACCACAGTGAGATACCACTTCACATTCACTAGAACGGCAATAAAGGCATACCTTGGAGATATTGCAGGTTTGATACCAGACCACTGAGATAAAGTGATAAGCTCAATAAAGGGAGTCACACAATGTTTTTGATTTCCCAGTACATGTAAAAGTTATGTTTACACTACACTGTAGTCTATTAAGTGTGCAATAGCATTATGTCTAAAAAACAATGTACATACCTTAATTTAAAAATACTTCATTGCTAATCATCTGACAACTCAGGGTTGACACAAACTTTCAATATTTAGAAATGCACTATCTGTAAAGCACAATAAAATGAGATATGCCTGTAACTCAAAAGTTAGATAATAAAAAGTGTGGGTGAGGATGTGGAGAAAATGCAACCCTCATACACTGCTAGTGGGAATGTAAAATGGTACAGCTACTTTGGAAAACAGTTTAGCAGTTCCTCAGACAGTTAAACATAGAATTGACATTTGACTCAGTAATTCCACTCCAGATATATACTCAAGAGAAATGAAAACACATGTCCACACAATAATTTGTATACAAATATTAATAGTAGCATTATTGATAATAGCCAAAATGTAGAAACAACCCAAATATTCATCAACTGATGAATGGACAAACAAAATGTGGTTATCCATACAATGGGATATTAATCAGCCATAAAAAGGAATTAAGTACTGATTTCATGCTATATTGTGGATAAACCTTGAAAACATTGTGCTAAGTAAAAGCAGCCAGTCACAAAAGACCACATATCATATGATTCCATTTATATAAAATGTCTACATAGGCAAATTTCTAGAGATAGAGAGTTGATTAGTGTTTGCTTAGGTCTGTGGAGAATATAATGGTGACAGCTAAAAAGATATGGGGTTCCCTTTTGAAGTGATGCAAAATGTTCTAAAATTGACTATTATGGTGGTTGCACAACTCTGTGAATATACCAAAAACCACTGAATTGCGTACTTTAAATGGGTAATGTATGTGAATTATTATTTCAATAACACTTTGCAAAAGAAAAAAAAGAAGAAGAAAGAGAGAAGAAAAAGGAAAAATGAAGCAATCAGCATGATCTTGGACTCTGTTAGAAGCTCAAACTATCAAATAAAACTGTATCAATGAAATTGTTAGTGAATTAAATGATCAGAACAAAATGAAAAGAAAATGCTCACATGAAACCCCATCCCAACCTCTAATCCATTCCCTGAAGCTCATGCACCATGATGTGAATTTCAATGTTGGGCTCTTACATAAGTGAGATTTTCTTCCTCAAGCAGAACTTTGATCCTCCATACATTTGCCTTGAAAATTGGATGCCTCAAAGCGAAGTTGGTGTCAAAGGGCCGACTACCAGGTGGCATTTGTCACAGTGTTCAACCTCCGGAGCCTCAACCTGATAGTACCTTTGTTGAGTAATCTCCCAGAATTTGATTAGGAAATCAGTGAATCTTGAGAATGAGATCAAATGACCAAATCTTAACTCCTGAATCAGGGATAGTAAGGGCAAAGATTAAATATACTTCAACCTGTTCATGGAATCTAATTAGCCCAGAATGGATCTCTAGGCCAGTGTTTTCAAGCTGTGCCCTGTGGAGGCTACTGTGGGGAGAGAGCCCAGGAGGATATGCTTCAGGGCCTCCCCCAGAGAATCTCCGCTTCTACCTGTTCTAAATACAGAGTTTCCGCTTAAAGAAGAGATTTAGCAGATTTTCGGCTAAAACAAGTATTGAAACCTAGGGATCTAGACCATATTAATTCACAGAAGCATCCTCACAAGATCTTTGGCAAAAGATAGATCGCATTCAGGTCCTGATATCACTCACAGAGGAAACCTCACCAGGTCACAGAAGACCTGCTTCCTACAAAGGACCCTCACCCAAAATATTTCTGGGAGGGTCCTGGAGGCATTTTGCATACTCTCAAGAACAAGTCAACGTTTATTCATTCAAAAAGCATCAACTCTGTGCCTGGCACAACGCAAGTATCTGCCATGCTTCAGCTGAGGAGTTCCTGCCCTTCCCTCATCCTTGACTTAGTTTTTTTGGCCAGACAATACTAACACTTCCAACCACGAGAGACAGCCTATCTTTCCAGTCACTTTTGACCAGCTACTAATAAAAAAAAAAAATGCCATAACACCTTGATGTTTCCTTGAGGAAACATGATTCTCTCTAATCCTTCCAACACAAATACATAACAAGAAGATTTTCTGGCTCTTAAAAAACTGTCTTAGGTCAGAGATAAAGCTAGATTTTCATCATGTAGCTTTAGACTGTGGGTTTCTAATATTAATGGACTATCTGCTGTTTGCAGAATAAACAGGCTTTTGAAAATGTAACTTCCAAAACCAGCCATTGCTGGTTTCATGCGGAATCTAACTAGTGTTTTCTGACTTGGCCTCACCCAGCTTCCCACTAAAATACCCACGGGGACTCAGAACAATGAACCCTCAGACAGACAACCCACCCATTACCAGAGTATGCATGGCACCTGCACTAACTCATTAGTGGTGTTCAATGTTTGTAGGGAAGAAACCAGATTTGGCAGAACAAATGAAAACACCTTATGCCTTCCACCCTGACTCAGGGATCTGCATCTCTCCCAGCCATAACTTGGGCAAGTGCTCTTTTGCCTTACTCCATCTGGGAGGTCAAAGCATTAGAATCAGTCAATCTTTTCAGAGCAACCTAGGTAGAAAAACATTGGTTATTTAGATGTTTATCTCTATATTTATATTTTTGGCGATGCTGCTTCTATGTGCCAATACTATGGTGAAATTATCTTAAATTTAGATGATGACAGAAAGAATTCTATTTTGTTCACTGATGTGCACCCAGTACCTAGAACAGTGCCTGGCCATAGAGTAAACACTCAATTAATATTCACTGTTTAAATGTTTGTATGTAATTAGTTTTTAAAAAATCAATAGGGGGCTTCCCTGGTGGCGCAGTGGTTGAGAATCCACCTGCCAATGCAGGGGACATGGGTTCGAGCCCTGGTCTGGGAAGATCCCACATGCCGCGGAGCAACTGGGCCCATGAGCCACAACTACTGAGCCTGCGTATCTGGAGCCTGTGCTCCGCAACAAGAGAGGCCACGATAGTGAGAGGCCCGCGCACCGCGATGAAGAGTGGCCCCCGCTTGCCACAACTAGAGAAAGCCCTCGCACAGAAACAAAGACCCAACACAGCCATAAATAAATAAATAAATAAATAAATAAATAAATAAATAAAAAACAGCCATGCGAGTTCAGTTTAAAAAAAAAAAAATCAATAGGACCTCAATTGGCTTCTAATCACACTTGCACTTTAGTTTTTGAAGAGAATTTAGGCATGGAATTCTTTAATAATTGATGAATAAATAATTTCATAAAGAATTTAATCATGAAATTCACCAAGAACGTAGAGGAATAAAAGCAGGAGCTTGATGAAAGAAAGAATAGTCCATTTAACAGCAAAAGAATTAAAATAAAAAGGAACTTTGTTTATTCGTGACCTTCAAGGAATCAGCCCCGCATCCTCTCCCTGCCCACCGGAAGCCAGTGCTAGCAAGTCTGCTCATTTGCCAGAGCAGAGCTGGCTTCCCTGTCAGCGCTGCTGACAGCAAAAACAAAATAATTACTTCTTAAAGCCATGCGTTAATGGAAGCACTTGGGAGAATTCAGTTTGTAAAAAATAAAGAATTCAGTGGGAACAAAAGAAATACTGTGTTTAAAGTCAGAATAGAAAGGTTAGAGACTAAAGAGAGGTGAACTGAACGAACTGTGGGGAAACATGGTGAGCGGAAAGCACTAGGGAGACCAGCCCCGCACGGTAGTGTGCTTTGCACACGCCTCTCCACCTGCCAGTGTGGGCACCGCCCTCTGCACACTTACACCACCTGCCTCCCGCTATCCAGACAAGGTGGGGAAGACTCACTAACCTCCTGATGTTGATCCTAGAACCTACTTATTTTAGGAAAAGGCACCAATGTCACGAGTACTGATTGGAGACTGAAGTCCACATGGAGTTAAAGGTAGCTCTGGGGCCTTCTTTCTTTCTCTTTTCTCCCTGTCCCAACTCCTATGACTCTTATCTCTAAATTATTCCTTTACTTCCTCAGCTTTGAGGAATAAACATAAAGTAGGAGGCTAAAATAGTTTTAATTCTGTCATTTAAAGGTGCTTTAAAATATAGGTTTTTATTATGCTTTAAGTATGGTAAGGCCTCCAGATCAGAAGACAACTGCCACTGAAAAGATAGTTTGTTATACTCACAGATGCCAAGAAAAGGGGCATACTACATCATGGAGGGCTACACAGGGAAGCTCCAGGGTTGGTCAGGAGGCAGAGGGAGAGGGGAAAATTGTGAGCAAGAGCCTTTATTATGATTTCTGAAGGAAGGAATGGGTCTGGCATGGTACACGGACTTAGGATTGGCTAATTTGGACCATTTCAATGGGCTCTGGGGCACAGAGTCTGTCCCTAGTACAGACTGTCCCTGGTCTGTCAGTTGTCTAGTACCTGACCCTGTGGAGATTCGGGCAAGTGGACAGTGGCCCAGAATGTGAAAGCTGGATAAAGGCAGTGACTGGGGATAAGGGCTCTGGATTGGTTGCTTTGCATCTGAAAGGCGTGCTCACTGGCCAGTTGTTCACTATCTCTAGGAATCGGCTAGCCCCGGGAGGGGTAGTCCCTCCAAGGCCAGCAAGGCCCTAGAAATGAAAGCATCAGAACACAGAAAATAAAAGACATGGTTCATACAAGAGGCACTTGCATAGATTGAGTTTACTAGACTAGTAAAGCATTTCACTTGGTGACTTCCATCATAGCACGGAACTCCAGTTTTTGGAAGGTCAGGCTTCCTATAAATTCAAAACCACGGGCTTCCCTGGTGGCGCAGTGGTTGAGAATCTGCCTGCTAATGCAGGGGACACGGGTTCGAGCCCTGGTCTGGGAAGATCCCACATGCCGCGGAGCAACTAGGCCCGTGAGCCACAACTACTGAGCCTGTGCGTCTGGAGCCTGTGCTCCGCAACAAGAGAAGCCACAATAGTGAGAGGCCCGCACACCGTGATGAAGAGTGGCCCCCGCTTGCCACAACTAGAGAAAGCCCTCGCACAGAAATGAAGACCCAGCACAGCCAAAAATTAAAAAAAAAAAAAAAAAAAAAAAATTCAAAACCAAAAAGGGTCCCACAGTGAATGTGAATAAACTGCTTCTACTTCTTGGGAACCATCCTCATCCTTACCCTGAGGATTTGCCCTCTCTGAATACTAAGAAAAATGCTTCAGGAGAAGGATGCTTTATATTTCATTATTGACGGTTAACTTGTCACAATATGAAGGAAAAAGATGGTTTAGGAACTGTTGATGAGAACAGAGAGATTTTCTCTTCATCGCAAGGTGAAAATCCAGCCTAGTACATCAATAGTAGAAGCTCTTATCAGTCAATAGAAGTTCAGAGCCTTGGAGAAACGGGTCTGCAGGAAATTACTTTGCTGGAGTGAAAAAAAAAAATGACATCAGGTTATTGGCCCCAAGTGGCTCTTAACTTCCAAAAATAAAATACAGATGAAGATGTCAAAAGAAGGGGGAATGTTCAACCACACTAAAAATTAAGATTTCCTACCAGCATATTACTGGAGTTTGGAAAGAATTCTCTCTAGCACTAAGGCTGATGGAATTGAATTGAAAAATATAATCAGTGGCTCATTCAATGAATACCAGTTTGCCAAACAGTAAGAAGAGCTTGCTTTCTTCTGCACTGTTTACACCCTGGTTGCTGGAACCCAAGAGGGGGTATATAGATTTATCTTTCTCTGGGATGGATAGACAAGCAAAGCAAAAACAGAAGCAAAATATGCCCATGGAAAAAATGTATTAACAATGAATAAAGGATGCCAGACCTGATGCTAAAAACTATAGAGGAAAAATAAGCCTCCGAAATGGCTTTATTTCAGAAACCAAAGGAAATTGTTAAAAACTGTCAACCTTAACAGGATGAAAGATATAACTTTTGTGGAGATGAAGCAGGAAAAAAATAGGAATAGAAGAGTCTGAGATGAAAAGGGAACTGGGTGAGATAAGGAAGGTATTCAAGAAAACTAAAAATGTAATAATAGCAGAACCCCAAACCACAACAATTACTGGGAAAAAACCGAAACTGTCAGAAAATCAAATCAGTGTAGAGGAGGCAAGATTTAGAAACTCTTCAGGAAAACAGAAAGAGAATAAAGAAATAAAAAATGATAAGAAAGAGGATGATAAATGTCTAGGACAGAGAACAGAGAGTCAGCCAAGAAATTGTGTGGTGGACCTGAGAAAGGAAACACAATGACAGAACAAGAGCAAGAATCAGACAGAAATGTGTAACACTTCCCCAGACCAAAAAAACTGGGGAATTTGTCTCGGTAGGCTTCATCACATTCCTAGAAAATTTAGTGCATCTTGACAAAATACTTGATATACAAGAACTACAAGAAAGGAAAAAATATATATAAGCCTATAAGCCAAAAAGTGGGTTATGTGCAAAGGATAAAAATCAGGTTAGCCTCTGTGACACTAATCTGTGACTAGATTTTATGGTGTGAAAAATCAGCTGATAACGACAGGAACCACTTAGTGCAAATAACTGTTGAGAATTTAGTTACAATATCAAAGACAAGTCTAAAAAAACTTTTTGAAAAAGAAGGTATATATGACAAAAGAATAATTTAATTCTTAAAATTTAAGTCAAAAACTTAAAATTGTGTTACAAAACCCAAGAATTAGGGTAATTAAGGTAGGAAAAAGGTTTTAAATCCCACATATCATATGAGGACTCAGAAGATTGCTATCCATTCTTGATTCGATGTAAGAAGATTACAGTTTTTAATGTTATTTAAAAAAAAAAACACCTTAAAGACAACCAACAGCAACATGAAATGCACAATACATGACCTGCAAATCAGGGAAGATAAATGCAAACATATCACAATGTGATCCTGGTTTTAGTTTTTAAAATGCCTATTAAAAAACTCAAAATGGATTAAAGACCTAAATGTAAGGCCAGACACTATAAAACTCTTAGAGGAAAATATAGGCAGAATATTCTATGACAGAAATCACAGGAAGATCCTTTTTGACCCACCTCATAGAGAAATGGAAATAAAAACAAAAATAAACAAATGGGATCTAATGAAACTTAAAAGCTTTTGCACAGAAAAGGAAACCATAAACAAGACGAAAAGACAACCCTCAGAATGATAGAAAATATTTGCGAACGAAGCAACTGACAAAGGATTAATCTCCAAAATATACAAGCAGCTCATGCAGCTCAATATCAAAAAAACAAACAACCCAATCCAAAAATGGGCAGAAGACTTAAATATACATTTCTCCAAAGAAGATATACAGATTGCCAACAAACACATGAAAGGATGCTCAACATCACTAATCATAAGAGAAATGCAAATCAAAACTACAATGACGTATTACCTCTCACTGGTCAGAATGGCGATCATCAAAAAATCTACAAACAATAAATGCTGGAGAGGGTGTGGAGAAAAGGGAACCCTCTTGCACTGTTGGTGGGAATGTAACTTGATACAGCCACTATGGAGAACAGTATGGAGGTTCCTTTAAAAAACTAAAAATAGGACGACCATATGACCCAGCAATCCCACTACTGGGCATATACCCTGAGAAAACCATAATTCAAAAAGGGTCATGTACCACAATGTTCATTGCTGCACTTTTTACAATAGCCAGGACATGGAAGCAACCTAAGTGTCCATCAACAGATGAATGGATAAAGAAGATGTGGCACATATATACAATGGAATATTACTCAGCCATAAAAAGAAATGAAATTGAGTTATTTGTAGTGACGTGGATGGACCTAGAGTCTGTCATACAGAGTGAAGTAAGTCAGAAAGAGAAAAACAAATACCATATGCTAAAACATATATATGGAATCTAAAAAAAAAATGGTTCTGATGAACCTAGGGGCAGGACAGGAATAAAGACACAGATGTAGAGAATGGATTTTAGGACATGGGGAGGGGGAAGGGTAAGCTGGGATGAAGTGAGAGAGTGGCATTGACATATATGCACTACCAAATGTGAAACAGATAGCTAGTGGGAAGCAGCCACATAGCACAGGGAGATCAGCTCGGTGCTTTGTGACCACCTAGAGGGGTGGGAGGGAGACCCAAGAGGGAGGGGATATGGGGATATATGTGTACATATAGCTGATTCACTTTGTTATATAGCAGAAACTAACTCAACATTGTAAAGCAATTATACTCCAATAAAGATGTTAAAAAGAAAATACATTGGTATCCCTCACAATATTGGTATGTCTTTACATTTACTGGGGGATAAGTAAACTTGAAAATATATTTAAATGTAGCAATTTTTATACATGCATTAAAAACAGACACAATAGCTGTGTAAAAAAAATGTCTATTAAAATCTATATGTAATAGGCATGTATTTATTTTCATTTCAATTTTTAGTGTTTTCTAAAATAAATATAGAGAATGGATAAATAAATATATTTATTATATAATATAAATAAATATAAATATAAATGTAAATAATTTAAATAATAATTAAATTATTATTTTAAATAAATATTAATAAATTACTATTAATTAATAATATTGATGATTATTGGTTAAATTAATAATGCAAATTATATATATTTATATCATATAAATATATATATATTTATATAATAAATAAATATAGTTAATTTTATATTAACTTTAATATAAAATGTTTTATTCTTAAAAAAGAGATGTCTCTCATACATAAATGAAAAGAAATTCATTGGCATTTTCCAACCAGTTTCCATGACCAGCATTTGTTTATCCTGTGCAATTCACCATCGGAACGGTCCTCATGGGCAGACTCAATTAAAAAGGCTATGAGAAAATGGTCTTAGTGCAAACTTCAGTTGGATTTTTGGAAAAAAATAATCTGAATTGCTTTAGATAACTATTTTGAACATTTACTGAGGTTATATAAAAGGTTCTTCTTTTCTTTAAATTCTAGATTGGCAATTCTTCATGTGCCTTTGTCTTTGATTAGACTATGGTCTCTTGGAGGCCCAAGATTTTTTTTTTTCCCGATTCCCACTACCTATCCAGAACCTGAATATATGTTTGTTCCATTGAAGTGAAATGAAATGATATAAATGAAATTATTCTGCCACATGGTTGTTGCCATCACCATGTTCATTCCCATTATTGGACGAAAGGCATTGAACTCACAGCTTCAGCTTTCTTTAGTTGCATCTTGGACAATTTCAAACTATTCCTCCCTCCAATTTTTTTTTAAAGTTTACTCACACCTGCAAAACCCAGGTGGTGTTTGTTACTATATATGCTTTTAATTACCAGTAGCTTAAATGTACCATAGTTGTAAAATGGCATTTTTTTGCTTACATTTAAAACTTTTTCCATCATCTGACTTTATTTAGGTCCTGACTTTTCTTCCCCCAAGTTCTATATAGCTGCATTAATTTTACTTTCTTCAGAAAACTTGTTTGAGCTAGTAATTTAAACATGACATGCTTTTTCACAGCTCCAGGCCTTCACTCATGCTGTTCACTTGGCCCAAGCCTTCTTTCCCTTCCTTTCCCCTCATCATATTTATACTCATCTGAATTCAGATGTCACCTCTTTGATGAAGCTTCTTTACCTATGAGTTTCCATTGCACACTGTATGGTCATTATGCTAATGCTTCTCCAGCAGGGCAGCGCCTGTCTCCTTCACACCCAGCCCCCTTCTTAGAACACTATGACATACAAGTATTCGATAAACCCAGAGCTGACCATGAGCAAAGTCCTCTACCAGACCCCCAGGGTACAGCATTGAACAGGCAAGTAACAGTGACAAGGTACTATCCTCAAGTAGCTCCCAAGCTTGTCTAATAAGATAAAGGTTAGTTTTGATAGAGCTGTGACCAAAACAGAATGAATATGTGCAGTGTCTGTTTTGATAGGAAGGGTCTATTCTGATAGGTGATCAAGGCAGACCTACTTGAGGGGAACCTAAGGCCAAGGTCTGAAGTATAAGAAGGAGCTCGCCATGCAGAGAACCAGGTAAGCGCCTTCCAGGAAGACAGAAGAGCATGTACAAAGGCCCTGAGGAAGGCACAAGCTTGCTCTGTTCAAGGAAAAGGCCAGTGTGCCTGGAGCAGAGGGTGAGAATCACCCCCAGAGGAGAAGAGTGGCATGAGTTGAAGTCAGGCAGGGGGACCCCGATAACGCTGGCCCTGCAGCCAGCGGGGAATTTTGTTTTAATTCCACTGGCCATGAGTTCCCACTCAAGGGTTTTAAATTGGGAAGTGACATTACCTCATTTCTATTTTTAAAAGATCACTGTGGAAGTGGATTGTTACAAGACATATTTTGGGCGGACAATGGTGCTGTTTACCAAGGTTGGGAAGAAGTTGGGGTGTGGAGTGTGTTTCCAGGGCTGGGGGTAGGTTTTAGACACAATGTGTTTGAAAGTGGAACAATCAAGTAGGCAGGCAGATTTATGAATTCACACTTCATGAGAAATGTCTGGCTCAGAGATTTAATTTAGGAGATAGTCGCATCTAATGGTATTTCAGGCTATGGGATAGGAAAAGATTATTTTGGAAGAAATGGAATAGGACCCAGGTCAAGTCCTGAGGCAACCAATCATTCAGAGGTCAGATGGAAGAGGGAACACTAGCAAAGGAGTCCAAGAAAGAGAAGCCAGTAATGTTGGGGGAGTGTGACTTGAAGGGAAACAAAAGGAGAGTATTTTAGAAGGAGGAAACAGCCTGCTGTGTGGAATGATGCTGGCACAGTGAGTGAAGGAAGATAGAAGATGTCCTTCTGTGTTGATAAATACCAGGTGGTTGGCCGCTTTGTCAAAAGCAGTTTTGATGGGGCGGCGGGAACAGAAGTCAGGTTGGCATGGATTGTAGAGAGGGTGGAAGTGAGAAAGGAGAGACGGTGAGGGAGTTGGCCTTCGAGACAAATTTTGCTGTGAAGGGGAGCAGGGAAGTCACTTTCTACCTATCTCCATAATACATACAGGACATAAGGTTTTGAACATACTATAATACTTCTTCTTCACTACTGCTCAAAATATAACAAGAATCAAGTGACCAAACAGCAATATTTACAAGGAATGGTGTGGTTGGGAGAAGTCTTCTTTTAATCACGTATTGAAACCGAGTTCCCCTAAGACTGAGTTCCCCTGCCAAGTTTATGATTAACTTCTTTATCCAAAATTTTATTCCTTTTCTTATCCCCTCTGATCTCAGTCCTGTGCTAACTGAATGCTAAACATCCAGAGTCAGATGAATAACACTGCTGTTGTCGATAACACTGTTAATGTACTGAGACTCAGGTTGCTTCTCCTGGGCAAGATGAGCTAACAGACCCACCCCGCTGTGCCCCCGGTCATGGACCACCAGACCAGAGACCCCTAAACCGCAGGCATCTTGAGTCCCAAAACTACACCTAAGAAATGTCACAAGACGATGACTACCCCCAGCCTCTTTGTTCTTCCCCTTTAAAAAATCCCTAACTCAAAGACCAATTTGGAGTGGATCTGAGGCTTGTCTCCCACTCTCTTGCTTGGCGCCCTGCAATAAATCCTGACTTTGCTGCAAACACCTGCCATCAGAGTTTGGCTTTCTGTGCCGTGGGCACATGAGCCCTTGCTCGGTTACAGTGTTTTTTTCGTTCATTTCTGTACTATCCTACACAGCTAAATTAACAATAGCTGACATTTTAAAGGGAATTATAATTTTCCAACTAAAATATTATTTTATTCAATACTCCTAACAACCCTATGAGACAGATACTCTGACTATCCCATTTCATAGATGAGGAATCCAAGAGAGTTAAGAGATTACACCAGACCACAGAGCTAGTGAGTGGTAGAGGCAGAATGAAGACCCAAGTTCTAACTCCAATGTCTGCATTCCCAACCTTTGCAAAACAAGAGGTGGAGATAAGAAAGAAGTTATTAATGGCTTAGGATAAACACTGGAATCTTAGCTATCCTCATTTAAAGAAAAATGGTCTTTCTCAATTCACTAATAATTTTGGTAACAAGATGAATGGCTTTGTTGAATAATCCTTAGCAGTAATTTAAATAATTCCGCTGGTAGCTGAGAATAAATGAATGGAGGCCTTAGGTATGATTCCTTCCCTTTTTTTTTAGTGCTAGAAGGAAAGGGATTTAGCAAACGCTGTGAACTTCCTACTAAATTTGGAATACTGAAGACAATATTCTAAATAAGGTCTCTGACAATATGCCCCAGATATTCATAAGAGAAGTGTCTAAGAAAAGTAGTAGTACATGCTTTATTCACTGGATTTATGAAAATGTGCTTATAGCAGTAGCTTCTAGGCATGTTTAAAAAGAAAGTAGGTTCCCCAAACATTTGACAAACTTCCATCAGTAGTTAAGGCAACATCCAGGTAGAAAAGTTGAGTCACTTTCATTACCTAAAGAGATCACCAAACGCATAAACATCAAGAAATGACACACAGGAAGTGTGAGCATACACAGGATGGAGGCCCCCTTGAAACAGAACCCATATGGCTCTTCAAATCAATGATCTATGGATTAAGAGAGCAAAGTGACACAACTCAACTCTAAGAGATGTTTAAGGCAGACAGTCATTCAATCATACATGCAGTTAGTCATCTCACAAATGGTTTTGAGTTTTTCTAAGCACTCAGCATTGCAAAAGAAGAAGCTCAAGCTCTTGAGGAATTTATGATCTTCATGCAGAGATGAGTTCTTTGGCTTATTTGTTGAGCGCCATAGGAGTGATAGACATAAGAGTGATATTAGGATGAATGAATACAAGGCATAGTTAAAAAATTTTTTTTTGCAATTTTTAAAGGAAATATGTGCCCAGTGTTTAAATTACAAACAAAAGAAGTAAAACAAGCACACACAATTCATCCTTAGAGAGCACTGATATTTTTGGATATGCATTTATACAGTTGAAATATAATGTACATACAAGCATCTATCTCTTTTTTTCATTCAGTGATATGTAGTGTTTCATACCACATGATATAATTTCCAACATCATTAAAAATTCTTCATTTATACAGGACATTTTAATGATCATTTATACTCCATTATATGGATGGATAAACTGTAACTTATTAAAGCATTGCCCTATTGTTGACCATTTGAGTTTCATGCAACTTTTGATTGTTTTAGCTATAAGCTAAGCTGGAATAAACACATTTGTGCCAATCATGTTTGTCTTTTTCTTTTTTTTATAAATTTATTTATTTTATTTTTATTTTTATTTTTGGCTGCGTTGGGTCTTTGTTGCTGCGCACGGGCTTTCTCTAGTTGCGGCGAGCGGGGGCTACTCTTCGTTGCAGTGTGTGGGCTTCTCATTGCGGTGGCTTCTCTTGTTGCAGAGCATGGGCTCCAGGCACATGGGCTTCAGTAGTTGTGGCTAGCGGGCTCTAGAGCACAGGATCAGTAGTTGTGGCACACAGGCTTAGTTGCTCCACAGCATGTGGGATCTTCCCAGACCAGGGCTCAAACGCATGTCCCCTGCATTAGCAGGCGGATTCTTAACCACTGCGCCACCAGGGAAGCCCTCATGTTTGTCTCTATCCCTTATTATTTCCTTAAGTATACATCACCAGGAGTGAGTGAAACTTCAGGGTCAAAAGATATGAACGTTTTTAGGGCTCTTGTCAGATCACTTTCCAGAAAGACTGCAGCAATTTCTACCTCTTCAAGGAATGTATAGGTGTGTCTGTCTCATTAAACTCTGGACCACTATAATCCTAACTTTAAAAAATATACATTTGTTAGTTTGATGAGGAAAACAATTAGTCATAGTTATTTGAATTCTCTGAGATTTTATTTAAATTCCATTAATGTTCCATAAGCCACCTGCATTTCTCCTTTTATAAATTATCTGTTAATATCCTTGCTCGTTTGCTTTTTGGAGTTTTAATGTTTTAATGATGTGTTTGAGTTAATTGTATATCGATATCATACCTGTTAACAAATATTTCCAAATATCTCCCTCACTCACAGTCTGTCCACAGGAAGGACAGGAAGCAGAGGCAGAGATGCATTAAAGCATCACTTGGGGAGGAAGAGGGTTCAGTGGGTGTGGAGTTTGCAGACACATGTATGCCTCTATTCTGGCAGATGAGGGTGAAAAGTGTGCTGGTAAGGGCTGTGTATGGTTCATACTTCACATTATTGTTAGTATGTGGCGATGAACTATTGGAGGCTTAAAAAAAGTGACATAATCAGATCTACATCTTAGAAATCAAGATCTAGTGGTAGGGAGGAGGCTGGATTAGAGGGAAAGACATTTTCAGTCAGCTCCTGGACTGTTGGAAGAGCCTCCTCAGTGGTCTCCTGGGTTTAACTTATACAACTTTAAGTTTCTTTATGTTTAAATTTAAATATTTAAACTTAAACTAAAATATGGAATGAAGTAGGGTCAATATTTCTTTCTGAGAGAAAGAAATAAAATAGGTAAAGATGAGCGAAGAGATCAATAAATTGAAAGTGTTTATGGGACTGATGTTAAAGGAACACAGGCCTTTCTTTTGCAATATGTGCCTGTTTGGTGAAATATTTGACTAAATCCTGGTAATCATATAGAAAAGTAGCAGAGATGAAACTGTAAGAGATGGGCTAGCCTGACGGCAGAAGGCATTAGTGTTAGAAGTTAGAATTATTTGTAGATAATGGGTAATCTAAAAGTTTTAAACATGAATAGAGTAGCTTATTGGGAACATTAGCCTGGGAATGTGCAGTTTGGATTGGAAAGAGAGACCAACTAGAAGCAGAAAGCTCAGTTATGAGTTCATTGTTTTGGCACAATATTTCCAGAGGGCAATTTGGTGATAACGCAGCAACATATATAATACATCCATCTTTTGACCCTACAATTTCACTCCTAGGAATTTATTAGAAATAATAAGGAAAGTGTTTAGAGTTGTATGTTCAAAGATGTTCACTGAATTGCCATATATAATAAAGAAAATGTAAAAACTTCCAACAATTCATAAGATGAAATACTGTGAAGTGATTAAGTATCAGGAAGTAAATCCGTATTTATGAACTTTGAAATGGCTTAATAATATACTTAAATATACTTAAATACTCTACATTTAGAGTGCCTCCTTCTTCACTTTAATCCATATATCATCCTATCCTGGTGATGCTTGTAAGATTGTTATCACAGTGGTGGTTTCTAAAGCAAATCTTATTTAAAGTAAACTTCACAAAATAGAATGGTTCAATTCTCCTCTTTCCTTCCTATAAGGAATGAAGTAAAACAGGACAAGGGCCAGGGCTTCTTTATACACAGTCCCTGATGCAAAATAGCACTCAGTAAGTCTGTGCCTAATGTTAAATTAGTGCAGGTCCTGTGTTCTGTAGGTTAGTAATACATAGTAATATACCAATTCTGTTTCATATCAATGACTGCAAAGGCACTTTTCTCCAAATACAGTTAGTCATCTGATGGCTTCAAACTTAAGTCTTCAACAGTCCCCATAAGGTCTGCTATAGAGATGCGGTGTGGATTTCTACTATAGCAGAATGATCCTGGCTCTGGATTGAGAGATTTGCTTTCAATTTGCATCTGTCACTTCACAGTTGTATAAATTTGGCAAGTCACTTAACCTCTTTGAGTCTCTGCTTCATCTTTAAAATGGGGATAATAAAATGTCTTTCCTTTAGTTGTTGTGTAACTGAACACAAACAAAAGCCCTTCCATTACTTAATCCTTGTTTCTCCACATTAGAAATTTCAGACAAGGAATATCAATATCTAGAAAAAGTTATTTTTTATCTTACTTAAAAGTAACATACCCACAACCCACTATCTAGAATGCTAAACTGTTTTCTCTTTATAATTAATTTCTTTGGAATAAACCACAGATCATTTCCCCAAAATATTACAGAACTTTCCTATTTTCATAAGTGCATATGCAAATTGAAGAAGATCTCACCTCAGTTATGAGTACATAATTATGTACATAATAACATAATTATGTAAAAGATAACATAATTATGTTATTCATGTAACCTACCTTGAACTTATCTTCAAATCCATGGTGTATTTTCCAGAAAAGAGGGCCTACCTTCTTTAGGTTCATCTAAAAT
The DNA here is from genome assembly GCF_949987535.1 of Balaenoptera acutorostrata. Lineage (NCBI taxonomy): Eukaryota > Metazoa > Chordata > Mammalia > Artiodactyla > Balaenopteridae > Balaenoptera > Balaenoptera acutorostrata. Next base: position 41,658,561 of record NC_080070.1, read on the forward strand.
GTTTTGCTCGTGGAAACAAAATGCTATTTAAGATTTTTGCCTTCAGGCAAATATATAGGGAATCTCACTTGCCCTTTACTTTCCCTGTTCATGTCTCAAATACTAGACTCATTAGGGGAACAAATTCACATGCTTAGAAGTGAATAATTACTGTACTTGGTAATAAATGTTATTGTATTAACATAAAACCTAATGTTGTTCCTCCAAATTTTATCCAAGAATTTAGCAAAACTTAAAAAAAATTTTAAATACAAGAATCACATCAACTCCAAAGCCTTAAAATTGGCAATTAATAGTAAAATTACTACACTGTCTTTAAATTATCTTTTCACATTTAATCCCCCCCTTTTCCTTTGAAATGAAAGAAGAGTTAAGGTCATGTTTGGGGGCAAACAATATAGAGTGTTGACAAAGAATTGCAAAAATTGGGACTTTGATCTTAAAATAAAATAGATGCCATGGAGGATCTTATGAAAGTAACCTTCAATCAAAATCTGGGACCTCAATCCAAAAAAAAATCAATGTATATAGAATCATAGATGAGCTAAATTTCTCCAGGTATATATGTCTTCGGAGAGACCAAGCTAGAGGATGAGCTCAGGTGTGCTGGCCCCGAGTTGTGTGTGGTGACCCAGGAGGGGAAGCTGGAAGATGTGACTGTGATCCTTGGAGACCATGTGAGCAAGGAAAGAAGTGGAAGAGCGAAATGGCTTAGAGGGCCTGATTCATGTGTCATGTGCCTCGACAAAGCGGGAACAGTGTTTCAGGAAAATTCTGACTGGCCTCTGGAGGGGGCAACTGAGTTCTACAGACTGAAAGGAGAACTTCTAAAAAAATCAACTTGAATGCGGCACAATCTACTCACCTTTTAAAAAATTCACCCCTTTAAAATTTTTAGATTTTCATTTTGAGATAATTGCATATTTACATGCAGTTGTACGAAATAATACAGAAAGATTCCATGAACTGTTTACCCAAGCTAGTAGATGAGTGAAACTATAGTAAAGTAGCACAATAGTGTTTTATAAAATATAGTACTATATAAGAAGATATATTAAAAAAATATAGATAGTACAATATCACAACAAGGATATTGACATTGATACAGTGGAAAAGAAGAGCAGTTCCGTCACAAGGATCCCGCATGCAACCCTTGTATAACCATACACCTCCTTTCTCCCTCACTTTCCCATCCACCATCGCTGACCCCTGGCAACCACTAATCTGTTCTCCATTTTTATAGGTTTGTCATTTCAGGAATGATATTTGAATGAAATCACACAGTGTGTGATGTGTGACCTTTTAGGGTAGGATTTTTTTTTTTTTTTTTACTTAGCATGATTCCCTGGAAATTCATCCAAGTTGTCATCAATACTTCATTCCTTTATATTGCTGAGTATTACTCCATGGTATGGATGACCACAGTTTGCTTAGCCAGTCCCCTACTGAAAGACAAAATGACTAATTTTAAGTTTAAGTTTTTGATGAGTTTTGACAAATTGATATGCCCTGGAATCATTGCCATAATCAATAAATAGGACATTTACCCAAGAGAAAAGAAAATATATGTTCACACATAAGCTACATGAACCTCTGTAGCAGTTTAATTCATAATAGCTAAAAACTAGAACTAAACCAAATGGCCAACCACAGGTGAGTAAATAAATGAATAAATAATGATATATCTGTACAATGCAATACTACTCAGCAGTAAGAAGAAGTGAACTACTGATATAAACATCACACATAGTGAAAAAAGGCAAGACATAAAAGAGTATATGCTCTATGATTCTGTTTATATGGATTTCTAGAACAGGTAAAGCTAATCCATAGTGTCAGAGAGCAGATCAGTGATTACCTAGAGCTGGGTGAAGGGAGGGGAGAGATTGACTGCAAAGGGGCACAAGAAAACTTTTCATGGTTTAAGAGAACATTTTAAACCCGCAACCTGGAGAGAATCTACTGCTCAGAACAGAAGGGCCTTACTTTCACAGAAATCAAGAAACTGGTGCAAATTAAATTTGTTTATGGAGGATAGGAAAAAGAGTAAAGTAGGAATAGAGGCCCAAAGAACCAAGGTATAGAAGAATAATGAACCCCAAAGGTGAAAATAGAGGAAACTTGGAAAAAAACTTATCAAAGCTTCAAACTGCAGAAGGCTGATGGGAACATTGTAACACGAGGATGTGAGCTTCATCTATTTGACATCAAGTTTGTAGTATGCAAATTCCCCCTCCTTGGCTTGTGATCTTTACACAGCTGTGCGTCTGCCTTTCTTTGGGTCCTGAAGGAGAATTTAGCCCAGTAAACGCAGAAGGAAAGGGTGTTGAGATTGCAGGTGTGGTCTTTGACAGGAAAATTCTCTGATTCCACTAATTAGTAAAGACATGAAATTACCTCTAATAGCAGAAAGCAAACAAGGAACAGCTTCTTCGCTTTTCTTGGGACCCTTTCATGACAAAATACATTGTCATATTTTCCACGAAGGTCCTTCTGGAAGCCCTCTCTATCCCTCTGAAAAGCATGTAGTGCTAATGTAGTAAATGGCATGCCTAGATAGAAATAAGCCCTTATGGCACAATATATATGCCAAATTCTTTCCGCCTTTGAAGGAGACAGTACTTACCTGGGTTGTAGGGAGAGAAACTGGAGCAAAGACAATGGAAGACTAGCGACATGAGTTGAGTCTGAAAGACAAAAGAAGGGAGGTTCAAATCCAGGTGAGAGTAGGGATAAACGTCCATTCCAGGGGACTTGTAGGTGAAAGAGAAGTGAGATATGGTTACTGGAATTCAGAACTGGGGAAATAAACTAAAGTAAATAGGAAGCCAGCTGGAATTAAATTGTAATTGGGGAGAATTATCAGTAGATGCTAAAATCACTGGGTAAAAGATTGTTCTGGACTAGGCTATTTGTACAGTGTAAAATATCCTCCCACAGATTTCTTATTAGTTGTCAAAGGAAAATGTACTTTTTCACTGGCCTAATCTAGCTGGTGGTGACAACCTTCCCAAGAGTGGCACAGACTGACAATGCATATACGATGTGACGCAGCGTCAAGTACCCGTATCACCCATGAAGTGTTCATGCCAAAAATGTTTAACCTGAAGCTCATCACACCTAACTCCTACAGAAGCACAAAGGATAGAGGGATAAATAAAATGACACCATAGGTAACAGGCAAATCCAGAGTGTATTCTGTATTGCTGTTCTATAAGAGGATTTGCCTGTACCCTATACATTATTAGTAATAGTAATTAGGAATAGTTCTAGATAGAAGGGAGCATTTCACCTCCTAATACTGTAGGCCCTAGATAAAGTTAATTGACAAGTTATAACTCAGATGACTAAAGAAGAAACTCCAGATAGATCTTTAGACCCAGGGCTTAATAAGAAAAAAATTGGAGGTTAAGGCCAGGGTTTCACGCTATAGCATTTGTAGAATGTAAGTACGCATGTTAACTAAACAATTAAATATGTATAATTTTTATTCAACATGAGTTCAGTCATTTTCAACTTGTCCTTTTGTTGTCCTTATAGAGTCTCACATAAAAGATGTCTCTTCAGATATTCTTGTAGCTTTTTACAAGAACTTGGTAGACCCCACTTCATTCCGGTAGACAAGATTCTAAGGCTCAGGGAGAGCACCTTACAGGAGAAATCTATTAATTCAGTGGAATCGGCCCAAGTATTCTGCATCAGCTGGCCAATACAGGTAAATCGAAGTCCCTGCCGGCTTTTGATAAAATAACTCAGGACTGCTCCCTCCAAAAAACATAATTTTGTCCCTTACATTTTATTTTGAAAAATTTCAAGCATACAGAAAATTTGAAAGGCTATTTAAATAAATGCCTTTGTACCCTCCTTGTAGGTTCAAGAATTGTTAACATTTTGCCCAATTTCATTTATATATATATATATGTTAAGACATTCTCCTTCATAAGCCCAATACTATTTTTATACACAAGAAAGTGAAAAATACCATATCATCTACTATCCAGTGACTAAATTCCCCAGTTGTCCCAATAATACATTTTGTAGCTTTCCCCAGTGAATCAGGATCTAATCAAAACTTACTCATTGTATTATTTATGTGTGATTAACATTTTTTATCTCTTATAGTCTGGAATAATCTCTCTATTTTTTCCTCACTGGTTTTTTCTTCTTTCTTTTTTAAATCTTCATGACATTGACATTTTGAAGAATCCAGGTAAGCCCTCCTGTTCATGAGGAGTGGGAAAGCTTGGCTGCATGGGGGCCAGAGCACGGGGAACTAAGCAACAGGGCTTTGGAAACCACAGCAAGCAAGATCTCCATGTGTGGCCGAGAGTGAGCTGCAACGCCAGCAGACTTGTCAGCCCTCAACATGGAGGCTCCAACATGAAGAAGCCACAGACCAAAAGACCTCTTTGGGGGTCACCCATAAACATTCTCATCCACTCATATGATCATGGAGGGGGTGATGGACCTATACAATCAACTGAGATTGGATCTCCAGCCAACTCAGTGAGTGAGTGCTAAATTAGAGTGAAGTGATTTGGAAAATTAAGGGAGGTTTGGGTTGAAGATGGTAGCCTGAACACTTGGGTTTTCTCACCTTTGTCCAAAAATCCCATTGAAATTACAGTAAAGGTATACAAAAGGGGATCAATAGGTAAGCACAGAGAGAATAGAATGGGGGAACAGAGGCCAGAGTTTTGATGAATTTATGTAGCATGGAAGGTGGACTAGATCTTCGTGATCATCTATCAGAGTGGAGGGAGCTGCTACTTAGAAGAGACACAGGGGAAGGATGATACAAAGACACAGGGGCAGATCTGTCCAGCAAACCTTATGCTGGCTCAGAGGCTGCAGGCACTGGGAGCAAGAATGGACTATGGAGCAGTAATCAAGAAATTTAATTAAGCAATAATCAAGGACTGAGAACAGAACAGCTGGGTCAGTGGGTCCCACCTATATTTAGAGGGTGACCAGCATCAATACTGTTCACCACTTAGTTAAAAATGGAAAGCTACTGTCTGAAGAAACTAAAAGATATGCCTGAAAATACCTACACATACCCTATCCGTGTCCACAGATATAAATATTAGGAAATATAAACTGATAATCTGTGATCACTGGACTATCAAAGAAAACCATCAGTCCCAGAGACAAGAACCAAGGTGAACAAACAGAAAAAATGAACCTCAAATTAACAGATAATTCTGGAAACAGAGAGAGAATTTACAAACAAAACAAAACAGTTTTTAATTAGAATCTTGGAAGAGGTTTAAGAAGATATGTCCTTAAAAAAGGAATTGGCTGCTATGAAAAATGGAACAATCAGAAATACTGAAAAAAAAAAACATGACGGCTGATACTAAAAGAATTCACTGAAAGGGTCAGAGGATAAAGTCAGGAATCTTCTAGAAAAGCACAGAGCAAAAAAAAGGAAGAAACGTAGGAGATAAGGAGATGTGATACAGAAGGTCCAACAATGATTTAGATAGAACTTCCAGAAAAGAGAATAAAAAAAATGAGACGAAAATGAAGAAAATACAGAAAGAAATTTCCTGAGGTTGAAAGGGACAAGTCTTTGTTTGAAAGCCTTATGTAGTGCCAAGAGGGAATGGTGATAAAATACCCACACCCATTTCCATCCTGACAACAGTTCAGAATGTCAAGGATAAAAAGAAGATTCTAAGTGCTTGTAGAAATGAAAACACATACACATAGGCACACACATAGGTACATGAGGCAAACCACAAAAGAAGAAGATGATTTTGACCTCTGACTTCTTATCAGCTGGAAGACAGGAAGCCATGTTTTTAAGAGTTCTGATGGCTACTAATCTGCCAATCAAATGTAACTGCAAAGTAAGGATAGTCTCAGACATGAAGGTTCTCAGAAATGTTTGCCTTCCATTCACATTTTCTAAAAAAAATAATTTGTTTATGTATGTCAGTGAAAAAAAAAAAGAGTCTTAGAAAGCAGAAGACAAGGTATTCGAGAAACGGGGGACATAACTAGAGGGTAATGGAAAGAAATTCTAGGCAAACAGTGAGGGAGTAGGCGACAATGGGACAGAAAATCTGAAGGCTCTGTGGAGAATGTCTTCAAGAGTAAAGTGGATTCCATGTGTAAGGACATGGAAGACTTTAATATGTTTTGGGAATTTCAGACTCCAAGGAGGGATAAAACCATAAAGTCACGATGCCTCCATGAAGTAAGTTAAAATATACCCAAATTGTGGACAACTGACAGACTTTAGAAGAGAGAATCTGTTCAGTCTTGACTCCTGACATTCTTCTTCAGGGGTGACTGGTTTAATGACATAGGATTATATTCCTTCTCTTTCAGTGCAGTCATGCTATTTGGCTCTGCCATGTGTAATAACATATGATATAATACTGTAAAGTCTGCTTTATAATATTTAGAATCAACTAATAGACAATATACAAAGAAACTTTCATTATAGTGTCAGGAAAGAAGGTAGCAGAATATAAATGTAATAAACATTGAAAATGTAAAACTAGTATTAAGTTTGGAAATATAATGTCATAATTACACACATCTAGTCCTCCTCTAGTCCCAACCCCCTGGAGCTAAAAAGAAGAGTTTGTAGCCACACCAGAAAAGGAAGGAAAAGAGGGAGGGAGGGAGGGAAGGAAGGAGAAAGAAAGGCCACCAGAGTTTTGGAGAGTAGACTGGATCAGATATAGAGAAAATTAAAATGGGAGGAAACCTCAGCTGATCTCTTTTTGGCTCTAGAGCTGGGATGGCCTTGAAGAGATGCTCTGAACTGGGCAAGGGAGGGCAATTCAGGGAAAGGTACTCAGGCATGAGGTATCAACACCGATATTTTCAGCAGCCTGGGGGGATCAGGGTGGTGATTCGACAACTGAGCACCTTGGTCCTGAGGTGGGGGTGGAGGGTAGAAAGGAAAGGGGAAGGGGTTCGTGTGGTGCACACAGCATCCACTAGAGGTAATTATAAAAAGTGTCGATTAGAGAATCTGGAAATTAAAATTTTGATCATCAAAAACAAACAAAAAACTAAAATAAAGGGAAGAATGGACAAGGCTAAAGAGTGAATTAACGAGCTGGAAGACAGAGCCAGTGTATTCTCCTAGAGGACAGTATAAAGACTCAGGATAAAAAGAATGAGAGAAAGTGAAGTGACTTGAATGATAATATCAGAAGGTCTGTGTCAATAAATAAAACACTGTCATCAATAAAACACCAAACTGTGATGTTATAATCAAATAAAGAAGAAGAATTGAGAAAGGGGGGGGTAAGCCAAAGTTTTAGAAATCTTTCATAGATATAGATCTGAAAGTCTTGATAAATGCCCTGCTAAACACAGATCCAAACAGGAGAATGCATTTGGTTAATGGATGACTTGGCAGTCCATGGAGACATTTTTTGTTTAAAAATAGGGTGTGATGGCTAGAGCAGAGGGAGCTGGTGCAGGGAGTAAAGTTTACATGTTTTGATGGGTGTCCTCCACCACTGGACAGTAGATAATGACTATGAAATGGGGATCTGCTGGGCATGAACCCAGAGTAATGGTGTCACGGAAATGATCAGTAGCCAAACAAAAGTGGAGTCATCCCTTTCATTTCTCGAGCCCGTCCTTGACCTGGGGGCAAGTGTTGCAGGTGGTACCATGTTGGACACAGGGCTACAAGAAGGCCAACCAAGTTCCGTGTTTGGTTGGGCCGAGGCAGCAAGGCAAAAGCAAATCGTTTGTTTGTGGGCCTCTACAACTAGGATGACCGACCATCTGTTCTACGGGCCCTCTGCTTCCTTTGTAACATTTCCGTTTCTCCAGTTCTCCACAGCCCCTTGGTTTTGGTGACTTAGGCTCCATCCTCTCTAGCCTTAGCTTCCTGCAGTAACTCCCTATCTGTTCTTCCCATGTGCCTTTTTGTCTCCCCTCTAATCCATTCTCTATTCAGTAGGATGAAACTTTAAAATAAAAAACCAACCATGATAGTCTCTTGCTTAAAATATTCCACTTGGAAAACAAAACAAAACAAAAAAACCCCAAACAAAAAACTTTTCAGTGCCTTCCCATTATCCTTAATATATTCAGTATGACTGCCAAGGGCTTCCAAATTTTGGCTTTTGCCCTGTGCTCTTAGATTCAATTTTGATATTCTCACACTTTAACCAAATTGGCTTTTTAAAGGTTCTGCCTGCACTATGATGCCTATAGACCTTTGTGCAAACTGCTTTTTTTGATCTAGAATCCCTCCCCATTACCCAGCCCACCGCCTTCCCCCACTGTCCTGGCTAACGTATACTCACTCACCCTTCAGGTTTCAACTCTAGCAGAGCTTCCCAGGGAGACTTAAGGTGATGGTAGCATCCCTGCCTCCACATGGTACTTCAATTTTTGGTTATTACTATATTCTTGTACTACATTCTGTCCTCTTAACTAGGCCGGAAGTGCCAGGAGGGGCCCCCCATGCTTCTCATGCTCACCATTGTAGCCTCCCTTCCTCCCTCGGTAGCTCACATTTAAGGCATTCAGTGCACATTGAATTAAGGAATGATGGAGAGAAGGAAGGCCCTGGCACACAGACCCCCTCGTCACTCTGCTTGTCCCAGGGCTGACCCCAGTGACTCTGGACTGCAGGTGTCTGCCTGCTACCCAGACATTGTTATCTCTGGTACAGCAGCTTCCTGGAGCTGAGGTCACTCTCTCTACCCCCAGAGCTGTTTCAAGACTGGAGTCAAGCCATCTTGAGCCTGATTCTAAGACAGGAAAAGAGAATAGATTTTTCAAGCTATAGATCAAGGAAGTTGAGGCTGATTTGAGGCAAAGTTCTGAAGCAAATTTTGAAATGTATTATTAAATGCACAGGGCTTATTTGCAGTTCAGTAAGTGTTTTTTAAAAATGAATTAGAAATGAATATTTGTGAATGCTTAGGAAGGAGAGAGTTGATCAACATGAGTCATCATTGATTAAAAATATAACAGGCCATTTTTGCAATGTGGGGTTTCATGGTGACATTTGGGTACTCATCCCTCCTCTCTTGGAGTTCTGTAAACACAAGGAAGAATAAAGATGTTAGAAACACAGGATTGGGTTATTAAATCTGGGAAATTCGCCCAAATACCTCTCTATCCATCAACAATGCAAAGCTGTCTTGTAAGCATGGTTGCTGGAAGCAGTTTAGACTTCAGGCTTCAGTGAATTTTGTTCTTTAGCCAGCTCTCTCTGTCATGCTTCCTTTTCTCCTAGCCATCTTGAAACTGAGATGGGTGGTCCTGTAGGGGAGAGCCTGAGTCCACTTCCCCAACCGTTTGAGATGTAGATGAGGCTGGCCCACCTGCAGAGAGTTTAGCCCTGCCCTGGTGGACTTACTGCAAGTACTAGTGATGAGCTGCCCTTGGATTCTGATCCTTATTATAAACTGGCCACCCTCTCTACCACAGCATGACCTGAGGATTGGACGGCCCAGTCTCTGACCAGGAGCTGAAATAAAATCAGAGTTGTGATCCTAGCTCTTTCCCTGCCCTATGGGTAGAAACTGATGCGTGGGAAAAGGGAGGAGATGTTGCTCTTATTTACTGATTAGAGGACTGTTATAGATAATAGCTAAGCTAACATTTAGTGAGCGCTTCTATGTGCCAAGCCCTGTTCTAAGAGCTTTACTGTATCAACTCATTTAATCCTCACTCAACCCTCCCAGGTAGGTATGGTTTTAGTTCATAAGTTAAGTCGCTTGCATAGGGTAGTGCAGCTAGTAAATGGCAATGCTGGAATTTATATCCAACAACCAAGTCCAGAGATGGAGCCCTTCTACATATTACCACCACACTGCCTGCTCTACACAGAGTGCCCACTGCAGACCACCAACTAGCCCAGGGTGAAGGTGGATTTCTCTAAGGCATTTGACACATCTAAGATGTCTTTATGAATACAATAGAAAAATAAGGCTTGGTAATTGCACAGTTAAGAAGGTCATTAGTAACTGAATGAACCAGTGAACCCAAAGAATGCTGATCCCCACCATGGCGGAGGGAGCTTCTTAGTAGGGTGTCATCCAAGACCCTAGTGTTCTAACCTAACCTGCAGACATGGGGAGACACTGGATGCCTGAATCAAATCCAAAGAGACTTAGAGAAGGTGGACCAGAAACTGGTTTCCAAGACTAACCTCATAAGCACGGGCATGGCCTAATCAAAACACAGCAAAGAATTTCCAGTCTTCCACTTGCACTGGGATCAACAGTGAGATGTATCTGAAAAATAATTGACAAGAGCTTATAAATTGTTTTTAATGGTTAGTTAGTTAGCTAGTTAATTTATATGACAACTAACTTTTTTAAAAGGCAGAGACAGGTGTCCTTTAAAAAACGGTGAAAGAGATTTGAAGCCATATCACATGAAAAGGAGTTAGAGTAGCTGAGAATGTTTAATCCTCAGAAGAGAAAGTTTAGGTAGAATTCTAGGGCTATCTTCAAAGATCTGAAAGATTATCTCTTGCAGGAAGGATGTGACTTACTCTGTGTTAACTGCAGAGGGCAGAGCTGGGACCAAAGGTTACAGGGAGGTGGATTTGTCTAATTGCTGTGCAAAGTTCCCCGTCTACTCTTGGAACAATTATGACACCTAACATTTACCGAGTATTCATGGTGTCTGCACTAAAGTAAAGGCCTTTATATGCCTTAGCTAGAAAGTTGTGGATCAGATTCATACTTATCACTATAAGCGTCTCATCATCATTAGTAAAGGCTCCATTTACTGACTGCTTATTAAATTACCTCATTTGATAGCTGCCCTGTTGACTGTTATTATTGTATCATTACTGTTTTACAGATGAAGAAATAAAGAAGTGAAATTACTTTCCTGGAATCATCCTGTTTTAAGTTATTGGTTTATAATGATCTGGACCCGAATATTCCTGCTACTAATACTGCCTCCTGGGGTTATGCATATAATAAGGGGCCAGATCAGGGCAGTTCATTAGAAATATAATGTAAGCTGCTAATGAGAACCATGTGTATAATCTTACTTTTCCTAGTAGTCGTGTTAAAAATGTAAAAACAAACCAGTGAAATTATTTTTAGTGTATATAATATACATTTTATATCTTAACCCAATACATTAACCCAATTGAGTCATCACATCTAAACTATCATCATTTGCTGGAATGATGTAATCAACATTAAAATTATTAACAAGCTATTTTACATTCTGTTTTTCACACGAAATCTAGTGTCTATTTTACACTTAACAGAACATCTCAGCATTAGCCACATTTCCAGCGTTCAACAGCTGCTTGGAACTCTTGGCTGCTAATGGACAGTCGGCATATGGTTAAAACTTAAGTCTCCTTGGGGGGCTAGGGGGTGGGATTGAAACTTAAAGAACAGGTTTGCTTCCACCTTACATTCTAATGCTTCCCTGCCCCCGACTTACCTCCTTTGTCATTTTGCAGGGAATGTATAGCAACTGCCTTTGCCTTTTCTGGTAGAGCCAGCGTAGATATTTCTGAATTTGGAGAGGACAGGTGTTTCTCCTGCAACCTTCCAACAACTGTCATTTCCCTCCTGGCAGCTACTCGGAGTTAACGTGTTTGATTTCTGCTTTGAAAAGGACTGAAGTAGGTTGTATGAATCAAATAATGTACCCTAAATATCAAATTGGGGGTAGAACGTCTTGCTTTATGCAAAGTTATGCAAAATTAGGGAGTCCTTGGCTTAACTGATGAGAAATAAATCCCTTGGTCGGTAAATGCACAGGTGACTGTGAGGAGGAGGAAATGTTCTCTTGTTATTTTTGTCGCGCCGTCCAAGGGTCGAGGCAGAACGTCAATCACATCAGCCTCTTAAGGTAGCTTTAAAACAGCCCACCGAAGTTTCCCCTCAAAATTCCAAACCGGTTGCCCAAATTGAAAGCTTATAAAAAGATGCCGCGCACTCTCGGCCTCCCGGAGGTGGCGCTATGAGGGTGACGGAGTTAGTGCCTGCAAAACGCCGCGTGTGAGCTCATCCGAGAAGTCATGCTCTGCACACATATTATTTATAGCAGAACTGAGGCGTGCACGGTGTTTGACATTTTCTTCTTTTTAAGTAGGGGGACTTCAAAAAGTCGTGGGCACCCCCATCCCCCAGGCAAAGTGCAGTGGGCCGGCGTCAGGGCGCCGGCTGGAGGCGAACGCGCCAACTACGCGTGTCCGGGCGCAGGTGCGGGGGGCGACGGCGGCCACTCCGCAGCGTCCGCTCGGGAGGAGATTTCGCGGCTAATCTCGGGATGCCTTGCAGATGCAAAATGTGTCTCTGGCCAGCAGGAGGAAGGAAGAGGAAGTGAGAGCAGCGGCCGCCGGCGGCGCAGCAGCCGGCCGACCCGGAGTGTAAGTGCGTGTGCTCTGGCGAGCGCGAACCGGCGAGGATGGGCAAGGGATAGAGGCAGAGCCACTCACACCGCCGGGGCCCCGAGTTGGGTGACAGACCCTCCGGTTCCCCTTCCGTGGTCGCGGGGTCGCCAGAGCTCTGATTGCTGGGAACCCTCGCCGCTGCCGCCACCGTCCTAAGACCCCGGGCAGGTTCGTAAAGTTTCCTGGGCTGGCGCGGCGCCCTGACTCGCTGACCTCAGCGCAGCCGGGGAGGGAGCTGGGGCAAGGAGGAGGCGTCCTGCGCGGGGGGACTCTGGGCGCCGCGGAGACACTTTTGTTTTCTCCCTGGGGGCGCCGCGGCGCAGGCGGGGGGTGGCCGCGGGGTGAAGGCTGTGGGCGCGTGGGGCACTCAGCCCCAGTTGGGGAAGTCGGGGCGGAGGGGGCGGCGGGAGGGCAAGTGGGAGCGGAGGGAGGGGCGCAGAGGAGGGAGCGCAGGGCCGGTGGCCAGGGAACCCGCAGAGATGTTTCGGTCAGGGCGGGCTGGAGGGGGCTGACCGAGGGCTGGGCTGCTGGCTCCGGGGGGCTGGGGACAGGGAGAGTGTGGGATTGTGGGCTTGGAGACCCGAGAGGCTGCGCGGGAGAAGGGACTGGCAGCTAGGACTCCCGGCTTTTCTCAGGCACTCGCAGATGGAAGGGAATCCCCCGGCGAGCGCGCTCCTGGGAGGGGGCGGTGATGGGCTAGAGGCGTGGAGGGCCAGGAGGGACGCGAGGGGGCGGTTGGGGCAGCTGGGAGCCCCGAGCGACTGTTAGTAAATACCCGCCTCCCGGGGACTCGCCGAAGTCCCCGGTCGGACCGGGAAAGGAGGTGGGGGGCTTCGATGGGTGATCCCTACTTCAGAGAGGGGGCGCACCGGGTGCGCCTGCAGAGAAGGAAGGCAGCCGAGCTTCGGGGGCCCTAGAATCCGAGCAGAGAGGGGCGGCCGAGAACGCCAAGAGTAGCTCTGAGGAAGAGGAAATACAGAACTCAGCCGGCCCGGGGGTGCGCGCGTGCGTTTGGGATTGGGAAGTCCGTGTGGTGCCGCGGGCGCGCGCGAGGGCGGCGAGCGTGTGTGTGTGTGTGTGTGTGTCTGTGTGTGTCTGTGTGTGACCGCGAGGGGCTCCGGAGCCGAGTGACCCTCTGCCACCTAGGGGCTGTTTGAAATTGGCTGCTCCGGGCAGGGGTTGCTGGCGGCGGGACCTGCGTTGACCTAAAGCCTAGCGCTTGGCCCCCGGTAGTGACCCTGCTCTGGAGGCCTCTGGACAGCTCCGGGGACTCGCGGGGCATATTTCGTGATTCCCAGTGCCCCAGACGTAGGGCCTGCTAACAGCACTGGCCATAAATGATGCGGATCTGGTTCGTTATATTTAAGATTTCAGAGAACCTATGACAAGGGTTTCTGACTCTGGAGGAAGGCCCCAGGCTCCTCATTTACGGCTGCCAGTGACTTGGGGGTGGTGTGTGGGGCGGTGGAAGAATTTCTGAGTTGTTGTTCTTGGGGTTTTTTTGTCTATAAAAAAAATAAAAGTAAATAAAAGTTACTGTCTAACCGTAACCGAACTAGTAAATAAAAGTAATTAATGACCCGTATTTACATATCAACTTCACAGAACTGGGCCCTGTGCGTTAGAAGATCAGATCCCCTGCTGTTAAGTAGCAGACTTTTCTTCCTTATAGCTGACCTTCTGAACCTGCTCTTTACTCTGGTACATTTCCTGTCTCTTAAGGGCTGTGGTTAAAGGTTCATGTTGATTTCTTACCACACTTTTTACTCATTTTTGTTTGTTTTTAATTAGATGGATTATACGTCCTCTGGGGAAATTGTGAGGGAATGACCTAGAGTGTTGGGACTGTGCAGGGGGGATGGTGTGAGGAGGGAAGGGAACTAGGGAAGAAGCTTGGTAGGTGTCAGGGACGGGCTGGCTGGGAGGCTGGCCCAGACCTGGGTCTGGTGGAATTCAGGACCTGGAGCAGTCACTGGGTTACAGGATGGGTGGTCCTATTGATGGCCTTATCCCTCTTTTCCCCCCCTTTCCCGTGTCTCATCTCTCTGCCTTTCTTGACTACAGCTACTCTGACGGCCTTACATTCTTCTTTTTCACCAAGTTCTCTCACGAGGGCCTTTGCATGTGTTATTCCTTTTGCGCAAGGAGCCTCTCCCCGCCGTGTCCAGTTGGCTCACTCCGTTGCTTCCTTCAGGTCACTGCCCAGTTGTCAGTTTGCAGGAGGGCTTCCCTGACTGCCTCATATAAAATAGCAACCAGCCACTCCCTGGTCCTTTTTAAGTCACTCAATTTTCCCTCTTAGCACTTATTACCCTCTGGCATTATATATTCACTTGTTTGTTTGATTATTGTTCGTCTCTCCCCTTAGAATGGAAGTTCCACAAGGGCAAGAACCTTGTCTTGTTTACAGGTCCAGAACTTAGACTGGTTCCCACATAGTAGGTGCTCAATAAATACTTGTGGACTGACTAAGATACGCCTTTATGGGAGAGGCTCACCAGGGAAATATACCAACAAAATACTGCAGCATCAGCGGCGAGTAAGAAGCCCAGGTAACAGGCTTTTGCTTTTTCTCCTCTGTCCTCTCCCCATGCCCAGCCACACTTCTTGCAGATCCCTTTCTACCTTGAGTAAACTCCTCCCCTTAGAATTTCAGCCTGAAGAAAGGAACAGAGAGGTGATTCCTTGGGGGAGTGGAAAACCAGAACAGTTTATTAATAACGCATAACCGCTTCAGATCTGCTGTCTGTGTCATCACTCTCCTTGGAGAATGTCTTTTAAAAGTGTGTGGTACTTTAGCCAAAGAAAGACTCCCCTGGGAAGAAGGGAATTACTGTGAGTGGAGTGAAGTCAGAGACATCCACTGTATCCCACTCCACTCCCCCAGCAGATGGAAGACAAGGAGAGGAGAGGAGTAAGGGAAGAAGGAGAGGGAGACAGAAAGGGGCTGGGTGGCAGATGCTGGGGAGAAGAGAGATGAGAAATGCCCAGGAGAAGAAAAATGAAAGAGAGGAAATGGATGCGGGGTTTCTACAGTGCTGCTAAATCATAAGCATTTATTAAATTGAGATAGGGCAATATTTGAGTGTTCTAAAGTAGTATACCCCTTTGGGTGTTGGGTGTGAATGGGTGGGGAAAGGTGGAGGAAGGGAGTGCTTTGAAGCCTTGCAGAGAGGATATGGCTAGGGGTGTGCCAAGGGGCTCTGAGCACACACTTTGCTGACATTATTATCTTTCTTAACACTGAAGGTTTAGAGGTAATCATTCCTACAGAGGACATTTCCTGTCCGGATCTAAGACAGTGGGTACCCTTAAGGTTTGTAACTGAAGCCTGCAACCACTTTTCAATGCCTGAAACCATCCAAGTGGGTAGTTTGATTTGTAAGACATTCATTTTGTTGAACTTAGAAAAGGTGGGGAATTACTAAACCCTCTCTACATCACAAAGCCTCAAGTGTGTGCTGCTAATTGTGCAACTCCAGTTCTCCTTCTTCTAATTAACTAGTCTAGTGTTTTTGAAGCTTAGCATTGCGACTAGGAATGGATCATAATATCAATTTATTAGGTCCGGACCAGCAGTTGAAAACATGAAATTGAAGAGAGTACAATGGAAAATTGAGTGTTTTACAAAATGGACACCAAATCTTAATGTCAAATGTATCACTTAATGTGGGTCATGATGAAAAAAGTCTGTTTCAATAATTCTGGAGGCCCTAGGAATGTACATTTTAAACCATTTGCCAGGGATTCTGATGAAAGTGGTTCATAGGGCCATACTTTAAAAAACACTTAGCGCCCCGCCCCCCAAAATGCTATTGGTTTCATCTCCTGCAAGAGATGCTGTTTCCAAATGTTGAATCAGATGCAGTAAAAGCATGTCATTGACTTAACTTTTAAAATACTACTGTTTATAGAACTTGATGGTCTGCTAGGCCCCGAGGCTGACGTCTTGGCAAAGCTGGAGAGCCAAGTGTATGTTTTTCACTTTAGTGATACGGAGAGAAAGTAGATTATCTGTAATAACTCTTTAAGTTAGAATAAAACGAGTGAAAATACTCTTTTCTGGACAAGTTTTAGTTTAAGCTTTTGAGGTCTTTAAGCTTTTGAGGTCTTTGGAACTTTACTTCACTGGACTTTTCCTTTCATTTTTTATGCCTCACGGTCCCCATGTGCATGCTTTTAATTACTTTCAGAGGTTTGCAAAGACAGAAGTAATCTCTTCTGGTGGCAGCCGCACTGCTGTGATACACAATCAGATTAAGCTTCTTAGCTGACCAGGGCTTGGGACTGGCTAACCAAAGAAGAAAAAGGCTGAGAACTTCAACACTGTCCAAAACATCAGGATTTTGAAGACCAGCCATCCAGGGTACAGAGTGTGGCCCCCATGAAATGCGTGTGGCCCGTGAAAGCCTTTGAATACGCCAAGCACAGCATTTTTAGGTACAACAAAGCCAGCCTGCAAGCACAATGCAACACTGCTTGCAGTTTTCGGTTCCCTGGATAATTTAGGTTGTCTGAGTGTCAACAATTGGAACTTATAGATAATAGCCAGAACTGAAGCTCTCAAATCACGCTTTTGATCCATGATTAATTTAACTTGTGACTTAGTACTATGCTTTCTAAGCTTTCGCAGGATAAGTGCAGGACTGTTGGAGCAGAATTTTGTCACTGGCCTAAGGTGGGGTGAACAGCCAAGTATTGTGTAGGAATCCATGCGGGAGAAGGGATGCTAGCTCATCAAACAGAATTAACCACAGCAACAACCTGGCCTAGTGCTGAGTAGAGAAATTAGTCACATGTATAAATAGAATGAGATGATGAGTCTCAGTCAGTGTTCTAGGCCCCCGCAAACACTGATTTCCAGAATCTGAGCAAGATTATTATTGGAACCTCAATTTTAGGAATTGAGGCTACAGTTTTGGCTATTTTCGTTCTAACAGTTAATGCGGGGAGCAAAACTTCCCTCAGTAGAAAACACTGGAAAACGTCCGTACTAATTGCTGGGCTCCAGGACTGCTATGGGTTGGGTGGGTTGTACTTGCTGGCTAAGGAGCAGTGGTTTGAGGGCAGCAGGACTGAGTAAGCCCTGACTGAGCATTGCCCCAGGGGGCTTGAAGTCACAGGATCCATGCAACATTTTCCTCCGGGTGCCGACGACTGACATGCTTCCTCCTGGAATGCTGTTTTCGAAATGGTGGGGATGAACTGGTATAGTATTCATATCCCATTTTATAGAAGTGGCTTGGAGAAATGAAATGTCACTAGTATATTTGGAGAGTAGATCTGAGCCTACACCCACCTTTTCTGACTCTTTTTAACCCTGCTGTTTCTTGCCCGTGCCCCATGACGCCTGTGTTGAATACTTATTCTTCTTGTTGGTTCTCCTGGACTAGCCTGGTCTGAGGCCAGGATCCCCACATTGAGCTATGCTGCGGCCCTCCCAGGGGGCCCTTCACTCCTGTATGCTGGTAGAAATGCCCTGGGTTCTGATGGATGTGCCCTGGGTTACCATGGCACCTAGGGATGTGTCTGCCACCACCGAGGCCAAGTTTTCCAGTGCCTCCCTTTGGATATCCCATTCTAAAGCTGACCTCTTTAGTCCTGGGAGTCAGAGATCCTTCTCTCGGGGACAGCATGCCCATCACCCAAGCTCTTGATATTGAAGCGTATAAGCCAGAATGCAATTCATTAATCAAAAATGAGAATGATGTTTGCCGAGGGGAATAGACACATATTCTTTAGCCAGCATTTTTTTTTTCCTCTGTGGATGAGTCATGGTGAAAGCAAAAGCATGGAACCACTTGGGGGGGTGGGGGGACCAATTTGGGGGAGGGAATACGTTTAACAGAGTGATTTCCAGCTAGTCATAATTTTTGCTGCTTCTCCTGCCCCATGTATTAATACCAACTAAGTGAACCAGAGACTGGAGTTCTTAACCAGGATGGTTTCTCCCTTGGGTGATGCTGAGGGTACTGGTTCTCTTCTTTTTCTTCCTGCAGGCTATTGCCCATTCTATGTGGACCATCTATATCAGGCAGTCTCAGCCTTGGCACTGTTGACATTTGAGGCTGGATAATCCTTTGTTGCGGGGGGTGTCCTGTGCATTGTAGGAAGTTTACTAGCTTCTCTGGCCTCTACCCACCAGATGCCAGTAGCAGCACCCAGTTGTGATAACCAAGTATGTCTCCAGACGTTGCCAATTGCTAACCTCCTTCTCCTAGTAAGAACCACAGTTTTGTTTTCTTGCATAAATTAGTTCAACTGTGGGCTATCAGACATGCTAGACTTTTGACAGCAGTTATAAGTGCCCCAGTTTTCTATTTTCTGGTTATTCCTTTGCCCTAAGGTGGTTTATTCACAGATGGGTGGTCTCATCCTTTATGTTCATTTATTTCCTCTAGTTCTCCAGATTTCCTCTCTAGCTTCCTCTCCTCCTATAATTGCAGTTGTCTCCCTAACCCAAATTGCTTTCAAGTCTGAATTTCATGTGTATTTCTTCCTGGCACCCTCTGGTTGAAAAAAACTGTAGCTAGTGATTTTATGTCTCAGTTTCCTCACAAGGTCTTGAATTCTGGCCCCTGGTTACTGTGTTAGCTATAACCTCCACATAATGCGAATAAGATAAATGAAATGAGGGAGGTGGTCACAAAGCTCAGCTGGGCTCGTTCAGAGGTCTCTGTCACAAGATTAAGGAAATGTCTGCTTGGGAATGAGTTAACAGGGTGAAATGCCTCCTCTGCTGGTAAAATACGCCTTGGCTAGTTGGGTGGTGATAGATATTGATGTTCCATTAGCATGACCAGGACATTGCTTTAAAGTATTGCTATATGTGGAGTCCTTCTCCACTCTCTCCATTAGATTTCTGTCCTAATCTTGCCACATTTGTTTTCTTATGTAATTATCTGTCAACCTGTTATTTACCTTCGCTGTCGGGCTGCTGTAGCGGAGTAGCATCTAGGGGCTTAAGGGATGGAGAGATGTTGTCCAGCTTGTGTATTAGCTGTGTGTCCCCGAGGCAGTCGCCTTCGTATAAGTCACAGCCCTACAGTAAACCTCCACCCTTCCTTCCACCCTTTGTGCCTTTTTTTTTTTTTTAGCTTGAGATTGCATTTAGAAAGCCAGCGTTTTGTGCTGTGGGGCTCTGTGGCAGAGCAGTCCTGGATGAGCTATATTTTCCAGGCTGCTACACACAATTACCCTTAATTTCGAAGCGTAGTGCATTTCAAAATAATTTTTTTTTTCTGTTTTCAGGCTCTTTAATCCAGATGCAGAGCCACAGCTGGCTTTGCCGTTGCCCACCAGAAGGCATGTGGCTTGGGAGGTAGAGCCAGTGGAGGGACTTTGGTTAGACTACGTATTTTTGGCTGAGTGAAGAGTGAATTCCAATAACACTCAGTAAGGCTGGTTTTTACTTGACTCCTGCCCACCCCATCATTTTCATAGCATTTTTATAGTGGGCCATGTGCCCTAGTTATTCCAACTGTGGGCCATTCATAGGAAGTGACCAAGTATTCAAAAATTTCGATTTGGGGGAATAGGACTGATCCTTTCATACACTAAATAGTAAGTGTGTATTGTGTATGTATGTGTACGTGTGAGAAAGACACAAACACACACACACACACACACACATATATCCATGTAGCTCTCCCAATATTGAAAGGTCTTTAGGAGCAAAGAAACTATTATATCACCTGCTAAATCCTATTTTCTCCAGTGCTTATCACTTTTATAGCAAGGCAGTATAAATCACATTAAATCAAAACTTTTCTCAAGGAATGAATACATTTCCATCATCCTTAGACTTACTTTACTGCCAAGAAGTGACTTCAGCTCTTTAGAACTACTTTCTCAATTACTGTCCATTCTTTGAGAGTTTTGAGAAACATTTGCCTGGATTAATATGAGAGAAGCACAATAAAGATTTATTTATTAATTGTAGTATATTTTTACAATGTGTGCCATATACTTAAATATGCATATAAATATTATTAAATTGAAATACTGTTGGGCTTACAGCACCCATCATAATACTTCACTCATTCATTCATTCATGCACTCAGCAGCCATTTTGATCGCATTTTATGTCCTGTAGTCAAGTCTCTTGCTGGTCATTATAAGACCCACTTCATATGAGCGGTGTGGTGAGAGGGGCTGGAGGGGAAACAGATCCATTAAGAGATAGTCATTATAGAGTGTGATAAATGTGTGTTTACAGTGTGTGCAGATCACAGAGGAAGGAGCTCACAATGAAGTGACTTTGCGAAGGATCTGGAAAGCTGAGTGTTAAAAGAAAGAACCTGGTAAGACCAGGGAATACAGCCATCGGGGTAGTGGGAGAATGTTTGAGAGAGGCCTTGTGTCAGCTCTTCTGGGAGCTGGGCATTTGGATTGAGCGGAAAGGAGTGCTAAAGGATTTTAGGCAAGGAAAAGACACAGTTGGAATTCAGTAAGAAATCTAAGTCCCAAGGCCACATGGAAGATAGATTAGATGGTACAGCAGGAGGGAGGTGCCAAGGAAAGATGGAAGGTGTAAGCACTTTCCTTCTAGGCCTACCCGAATAAACACACAATCTTGGTCAAATGAATAAATAAAACAGAGTGTTTCCTATGTAAATGAAACTCCATCTTCAAGTCTGAGTAGTGGGCCAATACTTTTCCTTTAAAGAGACAACTTCCAGAGGGCCAACCCCTCCCCCCCCAAGCTGGATTCAAGCCAGAAGGAAAGGATATTGATGTTGATGAAAAAAAGATTTGCTGACTGAATGGATTTGGGGGAAAAAGGGAAAAGTCTTTGAGGTGTAAAGCTAAATAAATACATACTTGTTGGTTGAGGGTTCAAATTATCTTTTGGACTCTCTTGGCTGGTTGACTTGGTGTATGTTAATTACCTTTCTCAGCCTCAGTTTTTACACCTTTCAAATGGGCATAATATAAGTCCCTACCTCTTGGAGTTGCTAAGGTAATTAAATATAATAATAATTGTGAAGTAGGATACCCCGAAAGCATTGGGTTGGACTTGCTATTATTGTTGATGTTATTAGTACTAATTCAGTAGTTTTTATTCAAGTTTTTTATTCAAATATGTTGCTAAAATCATTTAAAGACGTACATTTATTATTTTATCTTCTTTAAGTAGCTTGGGGAATTCCTCCTAAAATCTTGACTAGACTGTTAGGTTGATTTACGTATCTTTTCTTCAGGAATACAGCAGAAGCAAACTGCTGAAAAACAGGTCAGGTAAAATTGCCATCGATTGTGAATTAAAAGAACTGACATAACAAATCATGTTAGCAATGTGGGGTCCTCAAATAAAACCTCTTGTAAATGGATCTCTATCCCCCATTCATTGACAACTAACCTGGGATTTTACTGTTTTATTATTATTTTACTTTGGGTAGAGAGAATGGAGGTTACTAATTGGGGGTCTTTCCCTTTCCTTGAATCCAGCCTTCTGGGGGCTGTTTGTACTTGTCCAGCGTGGATGGGAGCCCAGTGAGAAACCCCCAGTTTGTGAAGCAATAGTGGAGGAGCATTTGGCAGGACTTTAATTCGGTTGAACTGGGTTTCGTATGATTATGTTGTATGTTAAGGAGTTAGCTCAGTGGTTCCAATAACGCTTTGTAAATGTCCCTTTCTGAATCATTTGGAACTTCCCGTGAGTAGGGGACGGTTCAAATGTTCATTGGCAGGTGGGTGGTAGGAAGGTATTAATTTTTCTTCTTTAACCTGAGCCTAGAAATCAGATTAGAAAATATTCTGGAGATGAAAAATAGAAAAATAAAAGTAGGACGTCTATAATCCTGAGTGCACAGACCCAGTATAGCTCTGTCATCTCAGGATGATTAACTATACCGACTTTTCTTTCAAAAGTGCCCCAGGTTGGACAATTCATTTTATGGCCACCTAAGTAGAAGCCACCTGTTTCCATTTCTACTCATTCTGTCTGGCTATTGCCAGTTTGTTTGAATGCCTTTTCTACTTTCTGTTCCTTCAGGAAGGCAACAACTAGCTGACAGGCTCACCAGCTCATTAAGCAGTGGCTCATGTACCCGCCACCTGGTAATGGCCTTTATGGAGTGGGTCGAAAAAAAAAAAACAAAACCTCAATGTAGACACTAAACTGCCATGAAGTATGGGTGTAGGAGAGAAATGTGCCGAATGAAAACTACTTCTCCAAGCTTGTGCTTTGAAAAGTATAGTCCCCGCACCTCCTATTACTATAGTCATGAAAAGTCACTTATCTAATCACTATAATCAAATCTTGTTTGGTACCTGACAAATTATATACTCTCTTCAGTGTACAATAAAAATCCCCATAACTTTCTCTTCTCCCATACAGGGTGATAAGTATGGATTTTTCAGCTGCTAGATTGTCAGTTGTGTGACAATGCCTCTTTACTGTACATCAGGATTAGTGCAGAGCTTTAAATAGGATCCAGTGTTAAATAAATGTTTAAAGACCCATAAAAAGATTTTTATAGTGAAATATAGATTTACAGTAAATCACTGGAGAATTATATCCATACCAAAATATATATCAGATTAACAGTGAGTCAAACATATTAATTTACCTTGGACCCATTTTACAGATGAGGAAATTTACTTGTCAGGGAGGCTGGCTGCCCAGATCAATGCAAGGCCCAGGGAAATGGTATAATAGCAGTTGTTATGTTGAATTTCACTCTTCTTTCAAAATCGAATTTTCTGCAGCGCACCAAATGCTACGCTCTCTTGCTTCCAAGTCTCCGTCCATTGGTCCAATTCATTTTTGCCTCAGTTGAACCCATTACATTGGAATTTTGTGTTTAGCTGGGGACAATTTGCTGTGAGAGCTTTGCTTCAGGAACATGTAAAAGAGCACAGTCAGGGCAGCAAACCATTCATTACCTGAGCCAGGGCCTACTGCTAGCAAGATGGCAGAGAAAAGAGGGCAGTAATGTTTGATTCGTTTATATCCCCGTGAAACATCATTCCACTGTAGTAGAGATTGTGTTGTAATTATGGCCAACTTATTGAGGGCCATTCGAAATCATTCAGATATGCTGCTAATAATTCTAGCATTTGAAAATGCCGTGAAACAGTCTGAGAATTGGCACCTGGAGCTGAGAATGATAAGACGCACGAAGGTGTACACAAATATAAGAAGTAAGTCATCATGGAAACCCCCAGGTCTCTTTTCATTTCAACATATATCTTTCAGACAATGAATAGGCTTTAGGGTAATTTTTCATAACTAGATCAATGCAAGGCCCAGAGAAATGGCATAATAGCAGTTTTAATGTTGAACTTCACTCTCCTTTCAAAATCCAGGAATTGCATTAGGAAGAATTGGGCTCATCCTTTTGAAGTGGTAAATGCAAAAGAAGGTACCTAGTATCATATGCAGGGGAAGGGAAACTTCCATAGGACTTAGTCTTCAGGGTGCTGGAGAGACCCTGGAGCTTTTAACTTTTAGGAGAGGGATCCGAGTGTATTTTAAATTCCTGGTGGCTGTTGTGGGTCTGCGTTTGCCTCCAGTGTTTGCTTTTTAGATACTCTTTAATTCCTTTGTTCATTCACAAATATTTAATGAGCACCAGCTATGTCCTATGGGTGTGCTAGGTGATACATAAACAATGGTGGGTTTCCTTCCTAGGGAAGAAAACAAAGTAGTCCTTTAGCTGATGTCATGGGCTACTTAGACACCAGTGGAGGAAATGTACATTACTCAAAGGATCGCACAAATAAATGTGACATTTAAACTGTGCCAGGGGCTGTGGGGGAAAGGGCTGATGCTGGGAGAGCCTACAGCAGGGGGATTAATATAGTCAGGGAGATCTGGGAAGAGGAAGAACGGATTTTACTGGGGAAAGAAGAGTCCCTGTGGGTGGCTAGTGTGTGTGAAGGTCTTGTGAAGGGCGGACTTGGATGTTGAAGGAGCTGAAGACCAGAACGCTGGGCAGGGGACACTCCAGGCCTGGATTAGGCTGAGGAGGTGGGCTTGTTGGGACCATGGCTCTGGGCCTTTACCAAAAGAGCAATGAGAAATCACTGAAGTGTTTATCCAGGGGAGTGATGTGACCACATTTATGTTTTGCAAAGATCTTTCTGACTTCAGTGTGTAACTTTTACATCATTTAAAACCAGTCACAATGTGACTGCACCATTACTACTTTTAGAATCTTAACAATTTCTAAAAGAATCAGTTGAGCCACTAGTGTCTCCTTTAAATTTTAAAGAGCAATTTAACTGAGTGATTTAGCATGGGTTATTGCAACCACTTAAGAATGATATAGTACAGAGATCTGTGGTTCACAGACTTCAAAATGCCTAAGAATCGCTGGGGACCCAGAAATTGCATTTTAACAAGTCCCTCAGGTGATTCTAATGCAAGTGGTCCTGATTCCACTTTGAGGAGCCTGGTCCTAGAAAGTGCTAAGGAGTGAAAGAAGAATTATAAACCTCGAGGTAGAACATTATCAGGCAGCCAGTAACGGCTGGATCCTCTTTATTGCCTGGGTTTTAACTTGGACCTGTTCTCCCCACACTGGCAGGATTTTCTTGCAGTGCACCTGAAATGGATTCTAAATCCTTTGAGTTTCTTCTCATTTATTTCCTAATCCTTTCATATGCAGCTGTTTTCTCAGATCTGTGGCTTACTACTTCTATGTCTCTGATATTTTAGTTTTCATTTTGTAGCCATTTCATAAGAATCTTCTTATGTAAGTGCCAAAGGAAGCCACGAGGCAGGGAGGTAGTGGGGAAGCCTGGCCCGACGAGGAGGGTGGTGAGAAGCCCCTCCGTGGATTTTGCTTACTTCGCCATCTGAAGCAGGAGACTGAGCACATTGTACAAGGGAGAGACCAGGCCATAGTTGCCACAACACGGAATTGTTTCCAGGGACGTAAAGGGCCAGGGATACAGGAGGATTACTTTGGTGGGGAGGGCGTCTCCTTTAAAGCTATTCTCTAGTGCCCTCTTCAAATTCTGCTCAGAAACCGATCATGAGGAAGAGAGTGGGCTCACGGCTATTCCCCAGGGAGTGTAAGAGCCCAGAATTCCTTCGCAAGTGAAATCAGGTTGAAATGAACATTAAGAGTAAACTTAGGACAGAAAAGTCACAGAAAAGGCATCAGGCAATTGGTGGCGAGAAGAGAGAGTGAAGTGCCCTGAACCCACATCTCCCCCTGGTCAACGTGACACAGCTCAGTAGTCACCTCCTCAGGGAGCCTTCCTTGATTTCCTGGTAGCCCCTCCTGGGACACACGGAGTGCTTCCCTGTGCTGGCGTTTATCGTGCCTCTTGTGCCTCTTTACGCTCTGCTCTCTGTCTTTGTTCCTGAGTAGACTGGAGGTCCTGAGGGCAGGTATTGCCAGTGCTGAGGCCACAACAGGTGCTCAGTGAGTGCTTGCAGGGAGAAGCACTTGGATACGTGTATGTGAGCACCATTGCGTCCTTTTGGAAGAGCCCTTTAAAATGGCTTCTTTGCCTCTGAGTCAGGGCCGCAGGGCCACGTGGCTCGGGGATGGCTGGCGTGTAACTCTCGTTGAACTCGGTTTTGCTGAAGACCAGTCCTGCCTGAGGTCACTGTGATGGAGGCGGGGGCCAGACCAGATGTCAGATGTGGAGGACCAACGGCCGCTGGCCTTGCAGTGCCCTAATCCTGTGGTGGCAGTGGTTACTGCTTTACTGTCATTCCACTGGACCCTGCGTGTAATGAACGCTCCAGAGGAGGGCACCAATGTTGTCATCACATTACTGTCTGCAGAAGTATTTATACCTCGTGTGTCTGCTTGTAATTCTCTCCTAGTCACCAAAAAATCCTATGGGGCAGAGATATTAGAAGAGCATAAGCTGGAAGAATGTAGAAAACATTTCTTGGCTTAAACCCTGAAACTTCTACCCCCTCTGTGTCTTCATCCACGGTTCAGCCAATGTTGAATCTGGAGAATATGTTTCTCTCTTCCTTCCTCCCAGGGCCTGTGGGCGACCAGGCATTCATGACACAAACTGGGGCTGGGATCCTTACCACATACGTGGTTGCCTACATTTTATCTATTATATTCTGAGAGCACCGTGGCCTTTATAATTTATGTTTCTAGGCTAAAATTGCACATTATTTTTCTAGCAGCTATCAAAGGTTTCAGCTAGCAACTGAAACTTGATAGGTGTCACGGCTCTTCATTGCTGGAACCATTTATCCTGATGTTCAAGTGCTGAGCTGAGCCCATTACTTTTAAGCCAAACAGCACACACACAGTAAACCCCAAACTGAAGTGTTCTGAGTTCACTCTGGAAGTGGAGCATATTTGGGCCTTTGGAACCACATTCTCAGACCTTCCACAGCCCTTTTCTCCTTCAGTTAAATAACCAAACAACTCCTTGCTTCCCCCAGTGTGGGGATCATGCCAGTTGCTGAGTATGTCTATTCCAATTATATATTCTGGAGCTGGGGAAATAACCACAGGATGGGTTTGGGGACCCACTGCAAGATGGATCTGAGCTGAAACCCCATTGATCGCTTCAATTCCATAAGCACCTTCTCTGACTGGTGGGCCACCAGGGACATTCTGGGTCTGCTGGAATTAGTGTCAGTTCAGAGGCTGTGACCAGTGATCCCCCAAAGGTTTGATTATTTCCTGTTCCCCACTGCACAGTCTCCTTAGTAAAAGGCTGCCAGTTCCTTTGGGGGAAGACTGGGAGAAAGATTAACAGTATATATTTTTGGCAATGTACCAGGGTCCTTCCTCAAGGGGGCCCAGCCTCCCCTTCATTTAAGGGATTTTGGGTCTATAAAGTGGTTCAAGTTGGGGAATTGATGGCGGGACCACGACTCTGTTTTTATGGTTCAGGTTAGACTTTCATTCACTTGACCTAGAACTTTTCTGCTTCTACAGATCCGGTAAGAATGTAGTAGGCTTCCTATATATTTCACTTGTAGAAACACCATGATTAACTAGCTAACACCATAGGTCTGTGTGAATCCGGCTGTTCTGATTGCTGCTTTGACTCTGCTGTCTATATGGGAACCACGCCACACTAGAAGGTACTTAAATAGAACCCTTGACTGGCTGGAGGCCTGACGCCCTCGCTCCCTTAGACACTTTGCTGAGCTGCCTTGGGGGAGTGACAGAGGCAGGATCTCCACAGCTAAACAGATGGAGTTTGAAATTACTCATTCTCTACTTGCTGTGGGCAAATTCATTAAGCTCTCATAGCTTCCATTTCCTCTTGTATAAATGGAAATGGTGTCCATGTAAGGCCATGATAAAGTGAAACACGTTGCCAAGGAACAGAGTTCCTTGGCTCCAGCGGGTGTGCAATAGATGTGAAAGGATATATACGTTTTGAACCTCTCCTCCAAAACTGTGTGTTCAAGGCCAACAGTTGGTTAGAAGGGATGGAATTAGGAATCACGAATGAACTCACAAGATACACCATTCCTGTGTCTTTCCACACCCTTCAGGGTCACTGGCTCTGAAACACGTGCTCGATTTTAACTTTTGTAGAAAAATAAATGCCATTTCATTAGAACAGGTTATGTCTACAAGAAAATTTCATGATGTTTTCTGTTCTTTGCATTATGACTTTTTAAAGTTCACTGTGTTTTCCACTACCAGAGTTGATTCCTGGGTCTTATTTTTCTCTCTTTAGAGAAAATAAGGTCCCTAGGACAGGTGACCTTCTCAGTACTTCCCTGATGCTGTGCGGAGTCTTGTTTGTGGACCCCATTTGTGGACTTCATTCATCGACTCATTCTTTAGACACTCGATGCCAGGGAAGTGGTGATACACAGGGACTGACTTTCCTCCCTTTGGGGGGCAGGAGGCAGTCATGGACACACCAGTAACGCGGTGTGGCTGGTACTCTCATGCAGGCACCAACCACTGTCGCTATTGGTCAACGTCCTGCTTCATGGAAGATGTTGTACCTCATGAGCTCTGCAGGCTCTGGTGGTCCAGGCATGGAATTCAGGGTCAAGTGGCCAGAGTCTTGGTCCTGGGGCTGAACTGACTGTAATCTGCGCCTACTTTGATGGCTTCAGTTTTCTTAGCTGTATAATATGGAGGAAGGGGGCTAGATGTAATCAGTGGATCCCAATCAGAAATCTCTGGATCAGTCAGCTGCTTCAGAATCATCTCAGTAGTTACAAAGAATTAGAATCTGGGCCCTCAACACCAGAAATTCTGATTCTGGGTGGGTTCTGGAATCCGTATTTATGCAAAGACTTCCTGCCCTAGCCAGTTGTGATATGAAGCCCCTTTGGGGAATCCCTGGATGACTTCTAGGTGCCTCTTCCCTATAGCTCCACTCTCCATCCTTTACAACCTGTTGCCCTCTTAAATGTCTCCTGCAGAAAGCCTTCTGACCTCTGACTGATTGGTCTCCATAGAGAATTAATTCATGCATCTGTGCAAAAAAAAGAAAGACAAACCTCATCAATTTGTGCTTGTTTACTTTTCTGTCTCTTCTGTTGGCCTGGGAGCTCCTGAGTATAATGAGGGTACCATATTTGTCTTTGCATCCTCTGTGCCCTGCCCATTGCCTGGCATGTGGAATGTGCCCAAAGGGGCATTTTAAAGACAGCAAGATGGGAGAGTATGAAACTGAAGATCAGCCCTTCTCTCTGCCTGTTAGCACTTCCGGGAAAGGTTTAAGAGACGTTTCAAACAAATCGCTCCAACGGGTTTGCCATTGCCCATTGAGTTGGTTAATCTATGCTGGCCCCTTCCTTTCAAATATCTGACTGTTACAGAGGTAACTGTATTCCATCCTGTAGCCTTGAGACCCCCAGGATGGACGTGGAATCACTGAGAGAAGTGGGAGGAGGAAGACAAGTTGGAAATTAACAGTTTAAACTCAGGGGTTTTGCAAATACAAGTACTTGCAATATATGACTTGGCATTCCCTCTGTATGCCTCCTCCCTTCCCCAGTTGAAAAAGACAACCGACAATATGTGTGCCCAAATCATCCTCTGGACGGAACAGAGTCACACTGAGAAAAGGAAAGTTGATTTCCTGGTTGCCCTCCCACTCACAGAGTTCTGGGTGGCGTCATCCCACACTATTTGCATCACTGAGCTACACACACCGCCAAGACTGCATCTTAAATTTAAACACATGCTCAGGAGGATAAAGAAAGCCTGAGGGAGAAAGGTAACACCTCGCCACAGAGATGCGTAAGCACTGTACATTGTATGTTTTACTTCTGCTTTTGGGTTAAGGACAGCACATTAATTAAAAAGTAAAAAGCTCATCTCCTGAGCAGCAATTAATTTGTGTATTGCTGTACTTTCATCTGTTGAGTCTTTGAACTTTTGAAAACATAAAGACTGAAAAATATTTCCTAGGGGTCTCTCCAGTGTGCCTTCTCGCTTAATTGTTTTGATCTTTAGGCTACATGTTGACTTGAGAAAGAACCGGTGTTAAAGAAAGAAATGTCATCGTAAAGTTCTGGTTCCTGATTGCCATCCGTGTGACACAGATGTGACAGGGCTCTAAGCGTATACTCTGCTGTTCACTGGTTCTGCCCCATCCCCGTCCGGAGTCGAATGCTCCCATTTAATCAAGGCTGTTAAGAAGCAACATAACTGGATTCATTAGCCTGAGTTCTGAAAGCTCCTCTGAAGAGTTATTTTTGTATTCATCCAATTTTAATATTTGGGGACAGGCTGTACCACTTTCCAGGTGCCAAAAGTGATCACTCAGTTTTCTTATTAAATACTATTTTAGCTTCAAAATTATTATTTTTTTTTGTGGACTGCTTTGTGCCTTTGACCCAGTTCTCTTTTCCCTGGGATGTGTGTCCTGAGAGGATGAAGTTTATGATACTAGTAATACCTGGAATATTAATCCCTTTCAAGTGAACTCACTGCCCCACCCTCCTCCAACGCACACACAGGCACACACACACCCTCCCTTCCCAAACGTGCATCTTTCATGTTGCTAAACTACCTTTGGAGCATGTATGGGGAAAACTGATTTTTCTCCTCTTTTCAGAACGAGAAAGAATATACAGAGGCCTTGTGAGACAGAGCTGGAGTGACCAAGGTCTCTGAATTGGCAAACCTGGGCACTGTTGCCTTTATTGTTCCTTTTAAGCAGGACTTCTGTGCTCCTGGATGATGGGCCAGGAAGCAGGACCACAGGCCTTGCAAGAATGAGTGAGCGTGCCATTCACAGAAGAAGGGAAGCTGTCAGCAGCCATTTCCTCCAACTATAATTTGCTACAGCCTGGAAATGAATAAGCGACAGCTATTAAAAGGGCTTTAGAATGATTGCAGTTAAAAGTAAAGATATTATAGCAAAGCTATAGACTACCACTTATACTTGTTTCTACTCATGGAAAAGCTGGATATTTGGGGCCCATAAAATGTTTACAAAATAGTATCCTTGGTCTTTTCTATTTATGACCAGTCTACAATACTCTATATGTCTTTTTCCATTTCATAGTGGCTTTGGTTTTGCTGATGTCTGAAGGAGGGTGACATTACCTTGGCGGGAGCGGTGACACATTTTCAGCATTGGTTGCTGCCAACCTGGGGTGAGGTGACTGGGGGTTATTTCATCTGAGTGTTAGAGTTCTTCAACATGTGCTTTTTCTGGGGGTGGGATGGGGGTAGAGCAGGTGCTCTTGTTCTTGGCTGGGTGTCGTTATGCCTGTTACATGCTTTCTGTGAGTTTCAGTTGTGGAATTCAAACAAGTCTTAGCCCGAAACAGATCTTAAAAATGTCTCCCCACCTCTCAGCTAATGTAGCACATCCTAGAGATGCCATTTTTTTTCTTGTGAATTGAACTAGAGGATAGTTGTCCATTTTGGCAAACCATTTTGTTCCAAATAAGTACACATGTTAATTTGCTTGACAGAGGAAAAGAATACATGTATCTGAACTTGGGAGAGAATTCTGAATGTCATTCTTGCTTTGGAAAGTCCCAGGCAACTCCATGCCCTTTGTCATCTCTGATTTCCAGCTGTTAAATGATTTGAATCTAGTTTCTAAAAAGGATCCCTTCGATGGTCTGAACCATGATGCTTCCTTGCTGGGGCGGGGTGGTTGTTGGCATTTGCAAAGCTTTGTTTGTGATTTTTCAGGAGAGATGATATCTCATCTTTTACTGAAAGGATCTTGGAGATCCTGAGTTACTGCTTTCCAGTGTATGGTGTTGAAGATGATTTAGGTATTAATGCTGGCTTTTTAAAGGTATTTAAATAATTGTTCATTCATTTTAATGCATAATGGAAAAAGTGTAACAAGCGCATCAAATACATGATTTCACAGATTTTCATGCGTAGGGTGAGACTAAGGTGAAATAATTTTAAGAGAAATATTAAGTAAAATAGGGCTGGAAAATAGTCTTTGAAGAGCTAGAGTTTGGGAAATGCTGATATAATCCAAAGTCTGCCTTTTGCCAGTGATGAGGCTAGATAGGGACCAACATGCCAAAGTCTGCTTAGTGGTGACTTTGGGACAGAAATCCAAACAGTATGTTACACTAGTGAATAATAACAAGGACAGCTAACCTTTATGGAGTGTTTACTGTGTGTGATGCAAAGTGATTTATACACATTATCTCACTTAATTCTCACTACAGTCCTTTGAGTTAACTACTATTGATATTCTTATTTTATAGATAAGAAAACTGAAAGTTTAGAGAGGGTGAATAGCTTGCCCAAGGTCATAGAGCCAGAAAGAGGCAGAACCGAAGAGAAAGATGGACTGCATGTCAGCTGCTCTTAGGTCAATGAGAATAGTTAACATCAAAGAAGACCTTGAAGAAGGGATCCTTTTGTTAGGAGATTTGAAGACCTGCGGAGCAAATATTTGTTGAGAGCTTAAAAGTGTGCTGAACTGCTAGGCACCAGACACCAACTGAGACTTGCCTGGAAACCCTTGTGAATAAGGGTTTTGTAGCCTTGTTGGAGTGGGTGACTTTCATAAGACTTTCTTGGGGAGATTCTCTATGAATTAGCATGTTAAATGCTGAGAAGCCTGCAGTCAGAGATCTGTTTTCTTCTGTAACATGTCGGTTTTCAAACTCAGTTAACCACAGTTTCCCTCTTTCTCCAAATAAAACCTATCACATTTTGCAGAACCAATATTCTGTGGAGCACCCATTTGTGATCTCACCTAATCCTTTTAACTCATTGTACACGTGAGAAATCTGAGGCCTATGATGACTTGGCCAAAGTCAAAACTAGTTGTTGGCAGAGATTGTGTCATTAGTTTATTCATTCAATGGATATACATCTAGTGTATGTAACTATAATTGCTATCAATTTTGGTGTGTATTACTCTTTGGTACGTTAAAAACAAAATGTTCCAGAGGTCCCTAGATTGAAGTGAGTCTATTGGTCATCCTTGCTAAAAAGCCAATTCTGAAACCATTGACCTTAGACAGTCCTTAGAAGACAGATTATTTATGAAAGCAGTCATGTTGGAAAATCATCTCTATAGGTTTCTCAGCATTGCTAAATTGTTTCATTGGCTAGAATTTTCATATCACATCTGTTTGTTGATTCCTGGGCTTTTGGCCATGTTGCTACAGTGCCAGAATCTCTAAGCCTCTACCCAAATTTCTAATATGGACAGATTCCTGAGTAGGATGTAGTTTGTTTAGTTACAATAGAGGTGGGACACAGAATCTTATCAGATGGCTAGTCTTTCATAGCTTCTGTTTGGAGGAACTACCTGTGGGTACTGGGCAATGTGTCCATCTGGTGATTTTCTGAACTATATAGCACACTGTGGCCTTGTAAATCTCTGCTCATGAATACTGAAGAGGACTTATGGAAGGATGCATAGCTTCTGTTGCATCATACATTTCAAGCATACAAAACATGGCTGATGTAGGTACAGTATGAGGGGTCTACGAGTCCACTGGGCTAGAGGTTCTGAGCTGCCCAGGTGGAAGATAAAGAAGACCAACAAACAAATGGCTTTTCCACTTGCATATCTCCTTCTCTAAGGGATTTGTGACTGAGGAAGATCATTTTGCTATGGAGGAAATGATGACCTGGTGCTCACGGCTCTTTACGGTTTGCTTTGTTGTCCTGGGAAAGGGGGAAGTGCCATGCTGGAGCTTGCTCTGCATTCCACAGGGGACTCGCTGCTTCTGAGGGGCCCTCGCCCATGAGCTCCACCCGCATAGCCCTCAGGAAGCAATACTTCATCTCAAGCAGAGCATTTAATTTAGGAGAAGGGTATCCTGAATTTTAGATAGGGGTATTTTAATGGTTAGAAATGCAACCTCTCTGGTAGAGGGCACTTATAATTTAAAAGAAGAGAAACGGAAATGAATCTGACACTGTCTGTCAAACTCATTTCTAGGTTTCTCATGGGAAATCTAGGTTTCCCCAAGAGGGTATTTCCCTGAGAAGGAATCGTTCATTTCATTCTACGTGGCTTTATGGATCACAGCATAATCAGACATTTATTTCTGGGCAAAAAAGGCCAAAAATACTTATATAAAAAGGTCAAGAATTGAGATGGATGTTTTAGAAGTAATATAAAATGGGAAGCTGCAAGTTTTATTTAGCCTCAGAAGTGAAAGCAAAGCTGTAAGAGGTTAGGTAAAGAGACACAGGCTTAATCGTATCTGTAGGAATTTACTTGTAGGCTATGAGAGGAATGCCTGACTACATAGAAAAATGACTTGAACGGAAACGGTGGACTTTTTTCCCTTCCATATTTTTAGGACATAAGCTATAATGTGGAAGACATTCGTGCAGGTCAAAGAGCATGATACCTGGAGCTTGAAAGAGCCAGGCCTGAATCCCACATTCTCCATTTACTAGATATGGGAATTTAAGCAAGTTATGTGATATTTTTGAATCTCAATTTCTTCAGCTGTAAAATGTAGATAATAATACAGACCTCTAGAGGATGCTATGCAGTGCTTAACAGGCCTGGCACGTGAGGAGTGCCCAATAAATGGTAGCTTTTATTAGGAACTATAAATAGGAAAGTATCTAAGTGGTGCCCACCACACCTGGAAAGGAGCTCTGAAATGCCCTCTGGAGGTGCTGTAGACCCTGTGACTTAACTTAGTATGGCATCATGCTTGTCCAGTTTTGTTTGTTTCTAAAGAAATCATATAGTGCATCATTACTGGAACACATTTTAGAGTTTTTACAATCAGTTAACTAATTCTAAAACCCTTTACATAAATAGGAAGGCAGGTGTTGTCTGCTTCATCTGTCTATTTGTACACCTGTTTAAGCATTTAAAAATCCACCAAAACATTTCAAGTCATGAAAGCTAATTGCTTCATGACTAAACAAAATTCCCTAAAAGTGTATATTCCTGCCAACAGTTGAATCCTCTAAAAGAGGCAGGAAAACCACATGAGCTTCTCTCTACTAATGCTGTTGATGTGTTGGGACTTGTACCAGGTCCCTTAGGCCAAAAGGAAGCACAGATTTGGGGGGAAAAAGTCTGGTGAGTTAAGCCAATAACATCCAACCTCTTGGCCAGAGAGATGTAAATTCTTTGTCTAAACTCACAGAAATAAGACTTTCAGGGTTGGAAAATAATGCAAACTCCTCTTTTTTTTTTTTTTTTTTTTTTAAAGGATTTTCTTATTTATTTATTTATTTATTTATTTATTTATTTATTTTTGGCTGTGTTGGGTCTTCGGTTCGTGCGAGGGCTTTCTCCAGTTGCGGCAAGCGGGGGCCACTCTTCATCGCGGTGCAGGGACCGCTCTTCATCGCGGTGCGCGGGCCTTTCACTATCGCGGCCCCTCCCGTCGCGGGGCACAGGCTCCAGACGCGCAGGCTCAGCAATTGTGGCTCACGGGCCCAGCTGCTCCGTGGCATGTGGGATCTTCCCAGACCAGGGCTCGAACCCGTGTCCCCTGCATTAGCAGGCAGATTCTCAACCACTGCGCCACCAGGGAAGCCCAAAACTCCTCTTTTTATTGAATTTATTTCTCTGGATGCTATATATATGTAATTGGTAATCAATAAATATTATTTGCTTGCCTTATGAAATTGTTTCAAGTTGGGATAAGGATGGGTCTGTAGTGTTGAAATAGAGGAAAGCTAATTTTCTTATGCTGGGACTGGCTGTAATCTTATTAGCCAGATGGTCTAACCATTAGAGCTAACCAGCCAGACTAGGCCACAAATATCTCAGTTGCACAATGCAATTGGATTTGTGAGCTGCAATCTTTTTTTTGGACATTTTTATTTTATTCTTTATTTTTTTATTTTTTATTTTTTTAATTTATTTTATTTATTTTTATTTGTGGCTGTGTTGCGTCTTCATTGTTGCGTGCAGGCTTTCTCCAGTTGTGGCGAGTGGGGGCCACTCTTGGTTGCGGTGCGCGGGCTTCTCTTGTTGTGGGGCACGGGCTCTAGGCACGTGGGCTTCGGTAGTTGTAGCACGTGGGCTCAGTAGTTGTGGTTCTCAGGCTCTAGAGCGCAGGTGCAGTAGTTGTGGCGCACGGGCTTAGTTGCTCCGTGGCATGTGGGAGCTTTCCGGACCAGGGCTCGAACCCGTGTCCCCTGCATTGGCAGGCAGATTCTCAACCACTGAGCCACCAGGGAAGCCCCTGCGAGCTGCAGTCTTTAAGGGTCATCGTTTGTATGGGGACAGAGGCACCTCTTGTCTGCCAAGAGCAAGGGAGCATAGGTTGGCTCCCTGGTCTCACTCAGGTCAGAAACACCTCTGCCCGTCCTTATTGGCTCCAACTCCTTGTGGTTAAATCCCAGTGCATTTGTAAGCCCCAAGTGCAGGGGCCAATTTTGGCCAATGAAAGTGGTTAGCCCTTCTGGCAGGCCCTCTCCTGCTGCTGTTTATGAGGCGTGGCTCTTTCATCTTTGCCTGTTGGAAGAGCATTCAGGAAAATCAACTGCAGCTCCCAATTTTGAAAAAGCCTTTAATTTTCCATCCTTTCCTTTTGCAGCTTCATCCATTTGCTGCATATTCAACCCCAAAGAAGCTGGGGTTAAAATCAGATGATAGAGTCAGAACGGCCTGCAGTTTAGAGGATGTGATTATAGTAGAGGGTTTCCAGCCTTGAGTTTGCTTAGCTTTGAAATCTGGAGGACTGTCCTCACAGGGAAAGATTCCGGGCTTCTGGGGAAAGAGCACTGTGGCCCAAATGAACTGTGATATTTATCTTGATAAGGTGCTTGAGGAGGTTGCTGGATGTAGAAGAGAGTAGGTTTCTGAAGAGTACAAGCAATCTTGAGCCCTCTTGGCTGATAATTGCAAAATGTACATGCCCTAAGAAATCAGAAAATATGTGGTGGGTAAGGTAGAAAGAGTCAAGTTGGCTAAAATAAGGAAATGGGGGAGAAAGCTATTTAGAGAGAATTTGGCATATATTTGGTATTTGTGTCTGTTTTTCTCTTGAAATGGGCTCATGTGTTGGCAAGAAGCTTCTGGCTGTTGTCAGAGATATGAACATCTGTGCTCCTTTGCAGAAAACTCAGGATTCTAAAGTGTTTGGGGGAAACTAAGTAACTGCCGCTCACTCTGTCTCCTCCTTAAGAGCTGAGCCTCTACTGCTCAGAGTGTGTTTTTAAAAGGAAGACGTGGCTTATGGCTTTTGGCTTTACTTTTGCATACCACGTGGCAGAGGAGTTCCCAGAGATGAAATCTAAGGCTGTCAGATGTAAGTGTGCATACTTGAGGCAAATCAGTTTTACCTGCTTTGTTAGAAATAAGAAGGAAAGATGCCAAGTTAGCAAGATCATTGTGACACAGGCATGCAAGGAGAGCCATCAAAGGTGTGAAGCCTTTGCTTTAGTCCCCGTAGCTAATGCTGAATGCCGTTACAATGACCCCCAAATATCAATGACAACACAATAAGAATGTAATTTTTGATCACTTTAAAGTCCAACGGGGTCACCCTAGGCATCAGTATCTACCCAATACACTACCCATAGTCTGTCTTCCTTTAGCCAGAACTCAATCACAGGAGTGGCCAAATGCAGAGGAAACCGGGAAATGTACTTATGCCATGTGCTTGTGGAAAATGCAATTGGTGTATGAAACTGTTAGTATCATCTCTGCTGCAGCCCTAAATGTTCTTCCTAGACAGTTGTGGATTCGGGTTTTGTGGGGTCTGAAGCTTATGCAAGTCTGGGGCTTACGTTAGAAAATTACACAGAATTAGATACACAAGTGAATATTTATTTAGAAGGAGGATGGGAAGGACTCAATCAAGTGAGAGGCCCTGACGATTAAGTTTCCTTAGTGCCACGGTAAATGTCTCTCTGTTCTTAGATGTCTGCATATAAAATGTGTTTTTCCCCAACTTGCTCGGTGCCCCCATGGAGCACTTAGTGCTAGTGAGTGCGTCCCAGGCCAGCCAGCTACCTCACATTGCCCTTCAGAGTGAAAACTGCTCCAGCCTTTCTGGGAAGCCAGTAGGCTGGCTGTCGATGCTGAGAGCCTGTGACACGTCTCCAGCTGTAAGTCAGTGGTCTTGCCTCTGCATGCCTGTGAGGGGCTGAGGGCATGGGTGTAGATACAGATTCAGGCTGCTCAGAACCCAGCCACCATTTACTCCACGTTCTTTAGCTTTTCCAAACTAAAATTTCTGCCCTCCAAATTTATACAGTTGGCATAGCAAAACACATAACTCAGTGCTGGTATCAAGATTAGCTGGGATAATGCATTGAAAGTGCTTAACTTAGTGCCTAGAAGTTAACAAGAACTTAATCCATGTTGTCTATTTTTTACTATCATCACACTAGGCAAAGATTTATGTTTGAAGATACTCAGTCTGCGTTAGTCATATGTAAGAAAATGAAAGCTTTCTAATTGGCCAGTGACAGGTAAATGCTTGAATTATATCTCCATGCAAAGGACGATTACAGTAACTAGAAATGATGATACAATGTTTTGTTCAAGGAAAAATGCATAGCATATAAGTGAAAACAGAATGATATGAAACAGTACAATCTGAATTATGTAAATCATGAGTAAATTAAAAAAACACTGGAATTAGGAAAACCTTAGCATTGCTCATCTCTGGGTGATAGACAAATGACCAAACTTTATTCTCATCTTTATAGTTTCTGCATCTGGCAAATAGTATTTATTTATTTAAATAATGATACTGCTGATCCTGCCTTATAAATCCGATATTGCAGCCTTAAATTTGCCTAATATTATATTTTATTGTTTCCAAAGTGCGATCACATCACATTTAATCTTCACAACAATTCTGACAGAACAACAAAGGAAAAACATGCTTTTAATGGAAAACAGATCAAACAAAACAAACCCACCCAACCACTAAAAACTTTGAATTGGTTGAAATTTCCAGACATCATCATCACAGAAGTCTCCATCTCCTGCCTCATGTTCCCCTAATTAATTCTGCTGTTCGCCAAGCACTGTAACAAAGGAAAAAAGACTACTCCCTTCTAGATTAATATAGTTTTCTATTTAGATTTGTAATCACAAGTATTTTAACAGTATTGGTTTGGATTATTTCTTCATAGAAGTTTTAGAATGGAGCTTGGAACCTTAACCTTGTTCTACCAAAAAAACGCTTTCTGCATTTCATGGAGGTGAAAAGTCCACTTTGGGTCAGAGCCTGCCTGCTTTCTGCTCTGTGCTCCCCACCCTCCCCTCCCCTGCAGGCCCAGCCCTTGAAGATAGGGGGTGGGGTTGCTGAAGGAGTCTCTAGGACCGGGGGGCCAACACCTCCTGATCAGATCACCCTGGATACTCTTCTCCCCTGGCTGACTCGTGTTCTGTACGTGACTTCTGCTTTGTTCCAAGTGCCAGAATCCTTGCTAGAAGAACCCACTGAGAGCTGGGCCCTGGGCTCATACCAGTCCCTCCTTCCTTCCTGCCTGGTACTCCACTGCAGAAGCTGAAGTTTGCCTCCTGCCCTAGCCAGGTGACTGACGCCACCTTATAAGTCTGATTCTGGCTACCTGCCTGTACCTGGGAATACTGTGTGTTCTCTGATTGGCCCTCTCCACACTTGGCCTTGCCTGATGCTTCTTATTCCCAATCTGACCTGCAGATGCTGACCCAGTTACTTGAGCTGACTTTAAGGCATCCTTGCCTTGATATTCAGCAGGTACAGAGTTCCACTGGGGCAGCTCACTCCCTTCCAGCTACCTCAGCTGCCTTTCTCCTTGCTGTTGGCCTTGCTCACTCCTGGGGCCTGGGCAGATCCAGTTCCAGGTTCTGGAATCTCCCATGGGTCTGACCTCATTGCAGTGATCTGGGCCAGGTCACCAGATACGGTGCTTTGAAAAGACAATCTGTTTTTAAGTTGCTAACCGCTTGGAGGACAGCAGAACTGCAGGCTGCTGGCGGGCCTGGAAGTTAGGGAGCAGGGTAGGATACTCTTACTTCAATTTTGATTAAGAATACTCTTCAAGACAGTTCAAAATATGTTGCACTTTCTACTTGTAACAGTCTCAAGTCTGGGAAAGTATCGTGGAATGGCAGTTTTCATTTCTCTTCTTTAACAGACAGGTCAGGTTAAGTGGAAGTGTGGGCAGGGAAAAGAGTAGTCGGTGAGAGCCTGGACTGCTGGGTTCGAGTCCTAGGGCTGCCCTAACAAATTGCAACTGGGTGACTTAAAACAGCAGAAATTTGTTCTCTCACAGTTCTGGATGCTAAGAGCGCAAAATCAAGGTGTCAGTGGGGTCTTGCTCCCTGGGAGGTGTCTAGGGGAGGATCCTTCCTTGGCTTTTCCAGCTTCTAGTAGCTCCAGGCATTCCTTGGCTTGTGCAGCATAGCTCCCATCTCTACCTCTATCTCCCCATGACCATCTTCTTTTCATGTGTGTCTGTCTTTCATGATGTTTTCCTCTTTTTGAAAGGATGCCGGTCATATTGGATTAGAGTTCACCCTAATGACCTCATCTTAACTTGATTATATCTGCAAAGACCCTATTTCCAAGTCAGGTCAC
The DNA here is from genome assembly GCF_949987535.1 of Balaenoptera acutorostrata. NCBI lineage: Eukaryota > Metazoa > Chordata > Mammalia > Artiodactyla > Balaenopteridae > Balaenoptera > Balaenoptera acutorostrata. The sequence goes on from NC_080070.1 coordinate 41,698,814, forward strand.
ATTCATGGATACTGAGGGTTAGGACTTCAATATAGCTTTTGGGAAGACACAATTCAGCCCATAACTGCTGCCTATGATCCAGTTCTGGGTGCCCGCTTTATTGGTGTGGCCACCAGCAAGGCTGCTTTGGGTCTCAGTTTTCTTGGCTGTAAAGTGGAGATAATAATAGTGCCTTTCTTATAGGATTGCTGTGAGAATTAAATGGGGAAAGGCTTGGGATATTATCTGGCTTATAGAAAGTGCTCAGTAGGGGTGAGCTTTTAAGGCCAGTCACTTCCAGTCCTAGGATTTCACAAGCTAGTTCATGCAGAAATTGAGGAAGTGAATGAGCCACACACACACAGAGTAACATTATGGTAAAGCAGAAGTTAACTTTTTCGATGCTGTGGTGCACAGGACTCATCTGCATACAAATTTTGCTTCCAAGGTCGTTGTCACCACTAATTTTGCTCAAGTATTTGCTTGATGGAAGTCTCCTATGCTGCTCTTTAAAGTGAATGCAAAGTAACCCTGTTGGACAAGTTCTAGAAAATCTTGGCCCCTAGCTGGACAGAGCAAGTGTGTCTATCCTTTCAGGGTGGTCCTGTAAGACACCTGGCTTGTGCACCACTCAGCTCCAGGGTGCAGTTCATATTGTGTTCTGTGTGAATGCTGCTGCATGCCTGGACCCTGTGCGTGTGGCCCCAGGTCCTTCCTGGGGTTGTGTGATGTTTTCAAGTAGCATAGTCATGGTGTGAAACTTGAACCACATTCCGCTGGCTTAATTATTCAATAGAAACGGGGTTCCCAAGATTCTAAACAGTAGTCCATCCCTTTGGAGAATACATATGTCTATTACATTATCCACCAGGATAAAACCTAAGAGTTGAATGCAAGTCAAATTGTTATTTTTCTCCCTGATTCATCTTTGTGAGGTTGGTGTCATCAGTTTTATAGTTGGCAGCACATCTGATTTAGGAAATAGACGCTACAAGTTGAAGGCCTAAATAAAGCTTAGCTTTAGATTGAAGTCCAATAAAGGAATTATCTATAGTTAGTTCACTTATTTCTGGTACAAGTCAGTTGCAAATCTGAAAATACAGGCTTAAATCTGCATGCTCATTTAGTGGTGCTGATCATCTGAAATGCTGGTCATTAGAAAGGTTATAGTTTCGTGATGGAGTATACTTTGAACTTAATTTGTATGTGGGTCTGTTGGTGTTCTGGGAATTTTGCTCTGAGATGTGTTGAAGGTGTGCTGTAGCTATGAGGTGTACGAGTTGTTGACGAGTTCTTGAGGTGCTATTTATTTTTAATATACTCCCTTCTTTTTTCTTCCCAAAGCGAATAATCAAGGATTAATGTTTAAGTGGGATCCATTTACTTCATACTGAGAGTTATTATTACTCTAATTCATGTTTCTTTTCCCTTGAAGCTCTGATGTATCTTTGGGAATATAAACCTTTTTGTGTATTAATTACTTTTTAGTATTAATTATTACAACACAGCAGTGAACATTATTGCACACTTACTATGTGCCAGGCACTGTGCTAACTGCTTTAGATAGATTTTTATTATTTAATTTTTCTATCCATACTAGACTTTTGAGTAACGTCTATTAGAGTTCACATTTTATAATGAGGATCTGAGACCTGGGGAAGCAAACCTGCCGAGGTTACACGTTTGTGAGTGGTGGAGCCAGGGTTTGAACACAGGTATTCTGGCTTGGGATCCCCTGCTCCTTAACCCTACACTCTTGATATTGCAGATACAGGCAAATCCTTGCATTTGAGGAGAGAACTACAGATGCAATCTAGAACTTTCCAGTGATTCAGAAGGGCTCTGCATTTTCATGTAATATGAATTTCGGGGCAGCACATTGATTCACTTTGCTTAATTTGTTTTGTTCAAGTTGGCATCATGCTAATTTGCACAGGCAGTAGCTGAAAGCAGTGGGAGATACCCCAATAGGGCTCTGGATTGCAAGATATGTTAGCATGGAATTAAGAAGTTCACAGGCTTCATATATAACCTTGAGACTGACTCACTTGTTACCAAGATGAAAACTATGGCCCAAAGTATGTGTTTCAGAACATAGGACGTTACTTGGTTTTCTGTAATAAATAATAGCCAAGTCAACTTAAATAACTGGTTTAAGTTATTAAATCAACTTAGATAACTGGTCTAAAAAGTTAAATAAGTTTCTTTTTTTTATTTCAGAAAATTTTCCAGGCCTTTAATATATGTATGCTATGTGCATTGCCATCTCCAAGAAGAAAAAAAAAAGGAGTATTAAGTGTTTTTGGAATGTACCTGACAATTATTTGATTGTTCATTTGTCCTGGCAGATAAGATTTGTCATAATGCATCCATGATGCATTGTTTTAGATTTTTCCAGTCTAGCAGTTAGGATGACTTTGACTGTAAGTAACAGGAGACCCCATGCCGAGTGGTTTAAACAATAAAACTCTATGTAAGTGAAAAGGTTAGAGGTATAGGGAAATATAGAATTAATTAACAGCTTGATTCAGCCGCTCCCTAGGTCATTTAGGGTTTGGTTTCTTTTTGTTTTTCTCTCTCTGCCAGAGTTGAACTTCGGAGCTGGGCAAGGGGCAAATTCCCCTAGCTAATGAGCAGGGTGATCACCAAAGAATGGCAGGACAAAAATCTGATACTTTTTAGGAAGAGTGAATGGGAGCATGGATGTTTGAGAGGCAGCCAACAAATGTCCACTGTGGCCAGTGACCTGGTACCCCTAACTTAGATTAATGAAGATATTAATCTCCTCTCTTCTTCACCTTGAATGTATTGATATTCCACACATATTGTGTAGGCTTTTTCCCTGCCGCAGGTATTTTCAGTGAATATTTCTGTAGTTACCTCTACACACAGAAAAATTCTCCAGCAGCATTCTTAGAGGTAGCATTCTGCATATTTCAGTTTCCCATATAGCAGTCCTGTAGACCTGATAAGATATTAGTATTGGCTGCTAACATCTAAGAAAATCTTTTTCCAAGGAAATATAAAAAAAAATTTTCTTAGCAAATTGAATGTCATTATGACGTGTTACCCATTCCTTGCTGTATGATTCTTATTTACACTTAATATTATTTTGATATTAAAATATCCCGGTGGATGTAAATTGAGTTCTCTTAATTTACCCTTTCACATTACTGCTTGCAGGTTTGTGAAAAGTGTTCTCAGAAAAGTGCAGAAAGATGTTTCACTGAATGACAGGCTGGGGTTTTAGACAGCAAGAAAAAGAGAACTAAGGGCTGTAAGTTTGCATGTCACAGGGAGAGTCACTTTTGGCCCTGGGGATTTCTTCTGAGAAGTGAGAAATCCCTTCAGATGACTTGGTTCATTTGGTGGTTGCCCTTTTTGCCACGTTGTAACAACTGGTATTTCCTTCTGTTCAGTAAATGGGCTGAGTGTCTACTCTGTGCAAGGTATTTTGTGTGGAGTCTAAGTTGATTGGGAGACTTTCCTTAGAAGTGCAGGCTTCCTGGCCTTTCAGCCTGGTCAGGGAGATGAGACAAGCATACAAATAACTAATACAAAGGATCAAATGTGGAGGGAGGCACAGAGAAAAGTCTAAGGGGCTGAGAGGAGGGAAAGATCCCTGGGGAGATGAGGAGTTCTGTGTTGGTGGAGGAAGGGGGAAGAATGGGGACTTCAGACAGAGGAAGAGTTAGGAAAAGGATAAATAACCTAGTTTGGTTAGAGTCTAAATGTTGTGAAGCAGTTTAAAAAAAAAAAAAAAGAATTCTCGTACTAGTGATTTATCGTTGTATAACAAATTAGCCCAAAACTTAGTGGCTAAACCAACAGTCTTTATTATTTTCTGTGGTTTCCGTGGGTCAGGAATCCAGGAGCATCTTGGCTGAGGGGTTCCGGTTGAGGGTCTGGCCTGAGGTCATAGACACATGTCAGCTGGGGCTGCAAGTCATCTGAAGGCTCGACTAAGGCTAGAAGATTTGCTCCAAGGTGGCTCATTCACATAGCTGGTAAGTTGGTGCTTGTGCTCATGACATGACAGCTGGCCTCTCCCAGAGTGAACTTTTAAGATAGAGATAGTCAAGTGGCAGCTGTATCCTTTTTATGATCTAGTCTTGGAAATCACAAAGCATCATTTCCAAAGCATTCTATGTTTTAGAAAAGGCCAGTAAGGGGAGGGAGAACTAGGAGTCTTTTTTTAAAGGGAGGAGTGTCTAAGAATGTGCACACATAATTTTAAAACCACTACTGTTCTTGAAAAAATAAATGACAGAAGCAAAAGCAATAGATGCATTGCAGTGGCTTTCCTTTAGTTGTTTCTACTACAGTGTTACTCATCTTAGTTGGCATGCTAGACTGTTTTGATTGGTAAACTATGGTGTAAATAATGTCGAAAGCATATTTTCATCTACTAAACTAGTTATTTAAAATAAAAATTGGTAATTTATTCAAAAGTTCTCCTGTAGCAGAAACTTACTACATAAGAGAGATAAAGCAGAAGTGACTCAGGCTGAGGTGGTGGAGGAGGGGTGCAGCCTCCCATCAGCACCCAGGAAGGCCCCACAAACACCTTGGACCCTGAGAATGGCACTCGGTTTGAAAGCCATGCCATGGATCCATCCAATTCCTTTTCGATTTTCTTTGAGAATTCAGTTTGTTCTTTTGAAGAACTCTTCCCCATTCAGGGATTCAGAATTGCTTTGTAAAGTGTATTCTAATCGTAAGAATTATTTTCTATAATTTAAATAACGTGGTTGAGCCATGGCACTGAATGATGGTTAGTATTGTTTTATTCAAAATGTGTTTTGTGGGTGATGGTGGGAGGTGGTTGAGAGTGAGGAGGGGACTTTAGTTGGAACAGACTTTTCCCCTCTGTGGAGCACATATTAGTTAAATACACGCTTGGGACTCAAACATAAAGTGATGGTTACAGCAACGAAAGACAGGGCCCACCATTCTCGTGTGATACCAAAACTAAAAGCTATCCATGACCATGTGACCTCAAACCATCACAATATTGCTGCTGGAGTGGGAGGCAAACTTCTGAGAAATGGAGAATGTGTGTGCTTTGGCGTGAGTGTTTCGATAATTACCAGAAGTAACAGGGGAAATTTTCATGAACCAGGCAAGGAAAAATAGGCTTATTAGTCATATGAATAGTAGTTTTCTCAACACAATAATATACTGCTAAAGTACACCCCCCCCCAAAAAAGCCATTTCTGTAGACTGCAGGAAAAGAGACTCTTTAATACAATAGAGAAATTGGAAAAGCAGAGTGCATTACCTCTCTCTAATTTAGCACATTTAAAGGGCAATAGCCAGCAAAATTAAATTTTATTTAAAGAATTTTAAGGATGAAAAGCATGAAGATATTAATTTTTCTCCACTACCACTTTCCACTTTCATTGCTGCTACGATCCACTTTACCCACTCATTCCTGGAAAAGAAAGAACGTAAAGCTTGCTGCAGTGATTTCTTTTTAAAATAAAGAAGCATTGTAGCAGATGTAGAAAACCTAGAAGAAACCAGAGGCTGGGTGCTAAATGAGAGAAGGGAGGCTATGTATTTTTTTACAAAGATGTGTGTGTGGAAAGTGATGATTGCTCAGTGAATTCATCCATTGACCATCAGTATAAATACCAGTGGGATTTCCCATTTAGAATATTGCTAAGGTAGAATTAGTTGCTGTATCTCCACAATTATTTCTTAAAATGATTTTCTATGAGCCAGTAAAATGCCATGCTACTTTTTGTCCCTACTTCCTGTTCCTGCTGTTCTAGGTTTTATGTGAAATTGTATTTGTGGGAGTGGAAGCCTGAGCTCTTAGCAGAGTGCCTGGCAAGGAGTAACATCTGTAACCATGAATTCCCTTCCTCCTCTTCTCCTCATGTGTATTTGCACTGACCTCAGCATCCAAGTTGGGAGGGTGTCAAAAAGTGTCAGAGGAGATGCTTATAAATTGCATCTTTTCTTCATGCAGCTGAAAATTTTTCCACTTACGTCTTCTTCGCTTTGCAGGTTTATCTGTTTCTCTCCCAACACGCAACCCACTGTTTCTTTCTCCACCAAAATATGTCAGGTTGCCATCATTTAGGCCTAGGCCAGCAGGACCAATGATGGGATCTCATTTCTCTGTTAGTTTTCTCTTGTTTGAATGAGGAAAGTGATTATAAACCTGGATTATTGTTCATTCTATTTTCATGTTTCTATGCCATTCATTCATTCATTCATTTGTTCAGGATAACATTTATTGTGGGCCGACTGTGTAGGGCTGTGTGTGTGTTGGGGTGAGGTGTGGGGCATGGAGGTTACTGTGATCTAGGGATCCAGGCCTTTGTCTCTGCCTTTTGGTATCTCACAGTCTGGTGGAGGGTTGGAGAGATAGACATTTAAACAAGTAGGTACATTTCAAATAAGCGCTTATGGACCTCCTGTGGTATGCAAGGAAGTGAACCACATATCATGTAGATGTCAGGTTTTACTAAACTTCCTTTCTTTCAAGGAGTTCATAGTTTAGTACAGGAAAGAAGACATATCTAATTTAGCAAACATTTAGAGAGCTGTGTCTGTCAGTAAACTGCTCTAGTTGGGAAGTTCAAGTTTATTTTCATGTTAATTACATGAAATAAGCCCTTCATATGCAAAGAAAGTAAAGACCTTTGGAAGGGAAGTAATTAGAGTGGGAATTGTGGAGGAAGTGGGAAGCAGAATAGTTAAGAGTAATTAAGGGCTCAGACTCTGGGAGTCATATATATCTGGGTTGGATCTTGGCTCCATTACTTAATAGCTGTGTGATTTTCAGTGTGTGTGGGGGTGGAATTAATTTCCTCTCCAAGACTCAGTTTCCCCGTCTACAAAATGGGGATGATATTGGTAATATTTACTGTGGCAGATTGTATTTTCTGAAGATGTTCAAACCAGTATCTCTCATCCCTCATGTTCTTTTTACAATATCACTTTGACAGTCCTTGCATCTAGTGATAGAGTTTATGTCCCTTCTCTTTGATCTTGAGTGGAATGTTGTGACCACCTTGACCAACGAAGTATAGCAAAAGTGTTGCTATATGACTTGCAAGGCTAGATGATAAAAGTGCTATGCATCTCCATCTTGCTCTGTGGTGTTCATTCTTGGAAGCCAGCCACCATGCTGTGAGGAAGCCCAAGCTGCCCATGGAGAGGCCCAAGTAGGAGGAATTGAGGCCCCTGGCCCACAGGCCTGGCTGAGCTCCAAGCCGACTGCTAGCTCAACTCTCCAGCATATGAGTGAGCCCTCGTGAAAGTGGATCCCGCAGCATGTTGCATGTGCGTTGCCCTCGCTGTCTCTGCGTGGAGCCTAGACCAGCCATGCCTGCCCAATCCTGCCAAATGGTAGTTTCACGAGCAAAGTAAATGATTGTTGTTGTTTGAAGGCCCTAAGTCTTAGGATGGTTTGTTACACAGTAATCAATAACCAGGACATTTGCCATATAAGGCTGTTAGAAGAGTCAATGAAATGATGTGTGTAAACCAGCACAAAACTAATGCTTCACTAATGATTGCCCTTTTCATTATTGTTGGTAGTTGAGAAGATATTTAATGAAAATCAGCATTAGTTCAAAGTGAGGTCACAGCCTAAAGTTCCCCCCAAGAACTTCTGGTATCTAGTAGGTTTTAGGGAACTTGTTTTATTCACTTTCTTGTCATTTGCAAAATCTGTTTTGTGTCAGCTTCCTAGAGTCCTTTTCTCCTGGGTTTATGATGCTGACTTTGTGCTGGACTCTGTCCTCTGCTGAGTCAGAGTTTCACTCAGGCTTTCAGTGTCATAACCAGACTTGTAATCAATGTTTAAACGTTCATAATGTTCTTTTTTTTAAATTGTAGTAAAAAAAGTAATGTAAAATTTATCATTTTAATCATTTTAAAGTGTACAGTTCAGTGCTGTTCACTCTATGAATATTGTTGTACAACAGATCTCTAGTAATTTTTCATACTTCAAAACTAAAACTTCATACCTATTGAACAACAACTCCCCATCGTCTGTTCTCCATCCCCCCCAGCCCTAGGCAACCACCATTCTACTTTCTACTTTCTATTTCTAAGAGTTTGACTCCCTCCTGTAAGTAGAGTCATGCAGTATTTGTCCTTTTGTGACTGGTTTACATCACTTAATGTCATGTCCACAAGATTCATTCATGTTGTAGTATGTGACAGGATTTCCTTCTTTTTTAAAGGCTGAGTACTATTCCATTGTACATATATACCACATTTTCTTTACCCCTTTATCCATCAGTGGACATTTAGTTTGCTTCCACCTCTCGACTGTTGTGAGTAATGGTGCAGTGAACATGGGTGCGCAAATATGGCTCTGCTGTTATTATTTTCCCCTCCCACCAATAGCAGAATCTCTTTGAAGTGCATTTGAGAGAGGTAGGGGCTTATCTGTGTTCATTGCCATCTTTTTTTCCAACATATCTTAAGAGAGTTACACGTAAGCAGGTAGCGAGGCTGCCTGGATTCTGATTGGGGGTTTCAACCTCAGTAGGCATATCTGTTGTGTAACCTGAATAGTATTAGAGTTATACCTCTATTTGTAGGCTCTATTGCTTTCAGAGCAGTTTTACAAGCATTATTTTATTTAACCCTTGCTACATGGTGGCTCTTTCTTTCCTATGAAGAATATGAGGTTACAATTATGGTACATGTATAAACTCTATGAAGCTGTAGGTATTTAATGTAGTATTCACTATTCTTCACCAAAGGGGGCTTTTCTTATGAATAGACTTGAGATAGTTTTTTACCTTATCTTTTAAATTAATAGATGTTATATTTTAGAGCAGTTTTCTTTTAGAGAAAAATTGGGCACAAAGTAGAGAAAGTTCTCATCGCCTCTCTCCCTGTACCATGTCCACTATTATTAACATCTTGCATTATTATGGTACATTTGTCACAACTGATGGACCAATAACAATATATTATTACTAACCAGAGTGCAGAGTTTACGTTAGGAGTCACTCTTTGTTTTGTATAGCTCTTTGCATTTTGACAAATGTGTAATGTAGGTATCCGTTATTACAGTATCGTACAGGATAGGTTTTTTTTTTTTAATTTTTTTTGTGCCACCTTGGGGTGCCTGCTATCCCGAGATCCCCTACAGGATAGGTTTTATTGTCCTGAAAATCCCCTGTGATTCACCTATTCATTCCTCCCTTCTTTCCTCCCCGCCCCCGACTGACAACTATTGATCTTTTTATTGTCTCTATAGTTTTGCCTTTTCCAGGCCGTCATACAGTTGGAATCAACAGTATATAGCCTTTTCAGACTGGCTTTCTTTTTTTTTTTTTTTTTTTTTTTTTTTTTTTTTTTTTAAGGATTTTCTTATTTATTTATTTATTTATTTATTTATTTTTGGCTGTGTTGGGTCTTCGGTTCGTGCGAGGGCTTTCTCCAGTTGCGGCAAGCGGGGGCCACTCTTCATCGCGGTGCGGGGACCGCTCTTCATCGCGGTGCGCGGGCCTTTCTCTATCGCGGCCCCTCCCGTCACGGGGCACAGGCTCCAGACGCGCAGGCTCAGCAATTGTGGCTCACGGGCCCAGCTGCTCCGTGGCATGTGGGATCTTCCCAGACCAGGGCTCGAACCCGTGTCCCCTGCATTAGCAGGCAGATTCTCAACCACTGCGCCACCAGGGAAGCCCAGACTGGCTTTCTTTACTTAGAAATATGCCTATAAAATTAATCCATGTTTTTTATTTGTTTGTTTGTTTGTGGCTTGCTAACTCATTTCTTTTTAAGGCTGAAAACTGTTCCATTGTGTGGAGGGACAGCAGTTTATCCACTCTCATATTGAAGGGATGTCATAGTTGTTTTGGGGTTTTGGCAATTAATAAGGCTGCTATAAACATTTGTGTGCAAGTTTTTGTGTGGACATGTTTTCAACTTATTTGGGTAAATACCATGGAGTGCGATTGTTAGATCCTATGGTGGGAATATGTTTAGTTTTGTAAGAAACTGCCAAACCGTCTTCCAAAGTGGCTCTCCCATTTTGCATTCCAACCAGCAATGAGTAAGTGACTTCCTATGGGTCCACATCCTCACCAGCATGTAGAATTGTCAGTGTTTTGGATTTTAGCCATTCTTATAGGTATGTTGTGCTATCTTGTTGTTTTAATTTGTAATTTCCTAATGAAACACAATGTTGATAATTTTTTCATATGCGACATGTTTTTAATTTTAATTTTTAAAAGTTTTATTTTGAACTAAGTATAGACTCACAAGAAATTGCAGAAAAATAGTATGGTGAGGTTCCTTAATTCAGCTTCCCCCAATGGTAACATCTTACTTAACTAGAACATTATCAAAACCAGGAAATTGAGACTTCACAATACAGTGACTAGACTATGGGCGTTACTAGAATTTCACCAGTTTCTGCATGCACTCATTCTATTTTTGTGTGTGTATCCAGTTTTATGAAATTTTATTGCATGTGTAGATTCATGTAACCACGGCCACAATCAAGATAGAGAACTGATCCATCACCACAGACACTCCCTACAGCTCTGCCTTTGTAGTTTCATGCTCCCCCAAACCCTGCCTTGCCCCAATCTCTATTGACCACTGGTCAGACATATATTTTTAAAAATTAGCCCTGGAGTTATTGATGGAGTTTTGTCTCTGCGTCAGTATAGTTTGAAGGTTATTGATTGGTTGATCTTCCTTTTGACTTTGATATTTATGGCTCTAGTCCCAGGTTAGTTAGAATGAGCACATGTATCTTCATGTATTTTTTGTAACAGGAATCTTTTCTTCTTAGAAGTTGGATAAAAAGAAATTTTGCAGAGTGCACTGCAAGGTTTTGAATGGGTAACACAAAAAGTTGCAGTTTAGTGAATTTGAATAAAATGGGAACACTTCAGCAACTTGGGACAGGCCTGTTGCTGCAGATCCTGAAGTATAGTCATGAGTCCTTATGCAGCAGATAAAAGTAGGCTTGCATTATTATTTTTATTATATATTTTATATATGTATATTATTATAATGTTGCAAAGGTTTTATTAGCAAGTTCCTTTAAGTAGTGACCTACTTTAGTTCACTGAAAACACGATTCAATTTCCGGAAACATAATTTACAAATAATTTTTCAGATGAAATACCAATGGGTATTTCCTAACCAGCAAATGATAGCACTGTGAGGAAGTGGAAGAGTCATGAGAGAGACAACACAAGGTGGGAGAAGGAAGGAGTCCTTGTGAACGTGAGCCTGTTTCAGGCCTGGAGAATGGTGTTCAACAATAGTGCTGGAGCCCATGAAAGATATTTATTGAGGGTGTTGGGAACATTTTAATCTCTCATTTCAAAGGAGAGAAAAGTGTACTGGTGAGAAAAATCACTGGTGATTTTTATTTAAATTTTTTTTTAATTTTTTTATTTTAAGGAAAAGGAAGCACAGCATTTTGTGTCTTGGAGTTTACTGCCCTCAGACTCCAGCCAGTGGCCACTTAAGAGGTCTATATATGGTGGGAAAGTTAAATTTGTGCTGGGGGATTATTAGTTAAATAATTAATTTGTAAAAACAACTGCATTCCATCGTTCTAGAGCAGAGTTTCTCAACCTCAGTGCTACTGACATTTTAGGCCAGATAAGTTTTTTTGTTGGGGGGCTGTTCTTTGCATTGTAGGAAGTTACCAGAATATTTGGCCAATACCCACCCCAGTAGCACTCCCTGCCCAAGTTATGTCAAAGAAAAATGTTTCCAGACATTGCTAAATGTCCCCAGGGGAGGAGGAACTACTCCTGTTTGAGAACCACTGGTTTTATATTATATATATATGTATAAACAAACACATATATTCTTGAAAAATATATAGTATTATTTCCCAGTTGACATAACGGCGCAGTGTGTGTATATTGTTCTGCATCTTGCTTTTGTCCATTTGTTAATGTTTTTGAGATTCAGCCATGTATATAAATACAGTTTATTTTTATTTAATTGCTGTATATTGGGTCACCTTTAGACTGTATTACATTTTATTTATCTATTGATGGGCATGTAAGTTGTTTCTAATTTTGCCATAAAAAAATTATTCCTCAGTGATTATTTTTATCCATGTCACCCTGAGCATGTATGTGATCATCCTAGATATTGAATAAAAGCCCCCTAGAATTTATTCAACTTTACTATAAATGACCAAATTGTTCTCCAAGCAAATTATATTAATTTGTACTCCCAGTTGGCAGTATATGCGATCCTATTTACACCACATTCTGACACCTGATGTTGTAGAATTGTTTAAACTTTGTTCATCTGAAAGGTGAACATGGTATCTTTTTGCTGTTTTAATTCACATTTTCCTGATTACTAGTGAGTCATCAAGTTTTAAACCTGGAAGGAACTTTGGAGTCTTCTAGTCAACACTTATAGTTTAAAGATGAAAAAAACGAGACTAAGAATATTTTCTTAATTCCTTCTTACCTTTACTTTTCTTCACTAAGAATATTTTTCTGCCTCATTGTTTTATGTCCCTCATTGTTTTGTCATATTGAATTCAGTAGCAAATCAAATGAAACCTTTCACATTTGCAAGGAAGGCAGGAAATGTATAGAGAAAAAAAATGAAAGATTTTGATAGTACAGATTTCCTCCTTGCAATACTGTTTTTCACCAGCCACCCCAAGAAGATGGCTCTTTACTGAACTTATTATGTTAGGCACAGGACCTAAACCAAGGAGGACACACAGGTGTATACATGAGTGATGGAATGAACTCTAAGATGTAATGAGCAAAAGATAAGATCCTAGAAGCATCTAAGGCTTTTTCTTTCTCATCTCCTCTGCATCTTGAGTTTAATTTCCTGATTGTGCCTGCAGCCTCAGCGGACCTGGGAATTACTAAGAATGGAAGGAAGTGTCGCTATTTTCCTTATTTGGATGGATTCCCCCGTGAATTTTGATCCACGCTCCTGGGGTCAGCCCTCTTGAGTCCAGCCTCCTAGATGCCAGCTGTTGAGACCAGCAGAGTTGACCTTCCGTGGCAGAGCAGCTGGGCACTGTCCCCTGAGGGACATGTGGTCTCCTCTGTAAGGCCTCCAGACTGGAAGAGGTCCTGCCTGTGTTACAACTGGCCCGACTCTAATAAGCCTATCTTCCTGAAAACCTCATTCCCATTAATGAACGCAGCATCCCGAGTCCCAGTAAGCATGTCAAACATGATTTTAGTGCCCCACGCACAGGCAAGTTTAATTGCTATGTGCTTGTCTCAGATGGGAAATGAAGGAACATGTGACCTACAAGGCTAGCATTGCGATTCTGTGTAATCCATTTCATCACAGGTATCTGTGTCAGTCAAAACAACATGGAAATATATTTGTTTTATTTTGTGATTTGGGATAATAACTGCAGATAAGCCAGCTTTTCCCAGAGTTAAACTCTGTGAGCTTATTTTTATGCTAATGGTGCACATAATGCATGTTAATATTTTGTCAAGCTGAAAAATATTTCTTGCTGAAAGAGACTTTGTTTAGAGGCTTTTTCAAGCCGCTGCATGCAGGATGCGCTAAAGCCCATTTGTGTGTTCAGTTCTTCTCTGATTTGTGTTTTGAGTAGGCATCTGTTGATGATCTATTATTGGCAGCATACAGTCAAGTTGCTGGAGCTAGAAAGAGGACTAAGAGGAAGACCCTGTCTTTGGAGCCCTCTGTCAAGTGGAGACAAAGACGTGCAAATAGATAGTCACTGAGAAAGGAGCCAGGTACAGGCAATAGGGGACAGAGAGGAAGAACTGAAGAACTTTGGGGAACTTGCAAGTTTCCTCAAAGGAGGAGCATTCCTGCTGTATCCTGAATAATGTGTGAGGATGACAAGGATTGGGGGTTCGGGTGGGGCTGAGACTTGGGTTGGGCTGGGAGGGGAGGGCGTTCAGGCAGAGGGAACAGTATGTGCAAAAGCTGGGAACTGTGAGAAAGCCTGACCTTTTGGGAAGAATTGTTAGTGATTATTCATTCTTGTTGTTTGGTCTGGATGTATTAAAAACACCCATGCCCAGCTTATGGGAATGATTCATTTGGATAAAATCCTATTACCACCCCAAGTTATGCTGTGTAACACAAGCATTTCAGCCCCCCAGCTGGTGGCCCCCATTACCAAGGCTTCAGTGATCTGGCCACAGTGACTTCTCCCCAGGGAGTATTTGCTCAGCAAATGCCTTCTCCTGGGCCAATTTCATAGCGTCCACACTTTTAGTGAGGACTCCTGATCGTGCACCCATTTGCATTTTATTCAGTAAAGATGAAAAGGGGGAAAAAAAAGAGGGGAAGAAATCTGAGCCAAGTAATGGCTTATTTATTTATTTATTTTTACCAGATATTTTGTTTTTTTTCTGATGAAAATAGTACTTGATAGTAACAATTATCTAGCTACAACCTCAGTCTATTTAGTACTAAACTTTTAAGTTAGCCTTTCAGAGTCCATAGAAAAAAAGCATCTTTTTACTATGAAAAAAAGATCCAGGAAACTTTTGGGACTGGAGTGTGAGACTTCCTTCTTTTCATGCTGAATTCAGAATCTTTGCTACATTTCTGCAGAGAAGCTAGATCTAACACTGATTGGAATTCTGGACCCTGCAGATGGGGAGTCGTTGGACAATGTTTGGGTATAAGAGAGCCCTTATAGAAACAACCTGAAGGACCCGGGGAATTTACTTATTACTTACTAGGTTGTTACTTCCATTAATGCAGAGAAGCGTCTGAACGATGCCTTTTTTTTCTGGAGATGTCATTATCAGAGTGAAAATAAGTGGGAAGCCTAGGGATGCCCTGGAAAGCTGAGGGAGCGGCAGTAATGTGCATTCCTTGGAGTGAAGTGAAGGTGAAGGGGAGGAACCGCCCAAGGTCAAATTCAGGGTTGGGTCTTGGTGGGAGGGGGAGAGGTGGTTTGTTGAAAGGTGAGGATGGAAGATGCTCCTTCAAACCTTCCCACGCGCTCCTTAAATTGGGTAAGTTTCTGAACTGATTTGAGAAGAAAACTATTATAATTTTAGGGATTCTTCCCCTCCCCCAGTCCCCTCTTTCCTTTTTCTTTTTTTCTATGAATAGACTTTATTTTTTTAGAACAGTTTTAGATTTTACAGAAAAATTGAGCAAATAGTACAGAGAGTTCCAATATACAGTCCCCTTTCTGCACAGTTTTCCCTACTAGAAACATCTTGCATGAGTGTGGTACATTTTTTAAAATTAATGAACCAATATTGATACATTAATATCCATTAACATCCACAGTTTACATTAAGGTTCACTCCTTGTGTTGTACATTCTGTGGGTTTTGACAAGTGCATGTGTCATGTAGCCGCCATTATAGTATCATACAAAGTAGTTTCAGTGCCCTAAGAATCCCCTGTGCTCCACCTGTTCGTCACTCTTTCCCTTCTCCGTCCCTTCCACCTGCACTCGCAGCCTTCAGACCCCTGGCACACACACATCTTCTGATCTTTTTACTGTGTCTATAGTTTTGCCTTTTCCAGAATGTCATGTAGTTGGCATCAAACTGCCTGTAGCCTTTTCACACTGGCTTCCTTCACTTAGAAATATACATTTAAGATTCATCATATTATTTTATGCCTTGACAGCTCCAGCACGATTGCTGGGTTGTATGGTATAGACTAAATGTTTGGCTTTGTTAAGAGGCAACTGTCTTCCAAGTTGGCTGTATCTTTCCTCCTTGCTTTTGAACTTTCCACGTGACTTTCGTTTGGGAGCAGAACTTAGAAATAATTTGTGGGAAAATGCAGGTGCTTCTTAAATTGTAGTACACGGATTCTGAAATACCTAGAGAAGTGTTTTGCATTAGGTAGAATATGGTAGGTGGCGATCTGACCAACAGTCTCTTACTGTAAAGACATTTATTGTTTACTTAACCAGAAGTCAGGGCCAGGTGGCTTCAGATTCATTAAGTAGCTCAAGGAAATCCTCAAGGACCCAAGATCTTTTCTTCTGCTCTCCCATACTAAGTATCTTGGCCTTTTGTCTTTTGTTCACACTTATAGTCTCAAGATGGCTGCTGCAGCACCAGGCACTATGTCCTCACACCCTTAACAGGAAGAAAGAGGAAGGGGAAACACCAGCAGCTCTCTTGTCCCTTTGTCTCTTATATTAGAAAAGTGACCTTTAGCAGATATCCTCTGATGTCTTTTTGGCTTCAAATGGTTCATTTAGTCACTCTAGCTGCACAGAGGCCAGGAAGTGGCTTTTCTGAGCCCCTTGAATGTTTGACCAGGACTCACTCATCTATCTCGGGGACAATTGCAGGAGCTACTTGTCACTGTTTTTGGCCTCAGCATCCTCACTCATCTGTGATATGATATGTGGTATCAGTCACTTTCAAATTGTGCTTCCATGAGACCAAACCTTCTGAAGATGAGCTTAGAGGTCACTGCAGGGGGAGTGAGTGGGAGCGGGGAACAGTGAGCCAGGCTCTGGCCCCCCCACTTCTTCCTGGATAAGCACACTTCCCACTTCGTCACAGGTTAGGGCTCCTGGAGGATAGGGCTCCTGGATAAGGCTTCTACAGCTAAAATTAGGGGTGAAAGCACCCTGGGTTAGATGATGGTAAATGTTTCAATTCTAAGAGTCAGACTTTTGGACGAAAGTGAGACAAGGCTATTAGTCTCCTCCTAAGTGCTTCATAAATTTCTTAGGATTTTTGCCTTGAAAGTTTTACCAAATGCACACGTTGTACAGAGATGTTGTCCTCTGTCCTGAAGGAGGAGGACTTTGCCATTTGCAAAGTGGTTTAAATCTTACCTCTTCTTTGACGAGGAGATGGTCTGGAGGTGGAAGATAAAAAGATGGTCAACAGCCTGAGTGTTATCCCTAAAAAGTGAAAAATTTGATCTTCCTTCATCTTTTCAAACACAGTTAATCAAATGTCCCTGAGTAACTGAAGAGGATGATTTGTGTTCTCTTCTATGCTCTTTGAACCCTTTTCCATGTTTATGTGAAATATGTGGACTTCTCAGGTGGACATTTTATCTTTGATGTAGCTATTTCATCTATAGTGAAA
Organism: Balaenoptera acutorostrata; assembly: GCF_949987535.1. Lineage (NCBI taxonomy): Eukaryota > Metazoa > Chordata > Mammalia > Artiodactyla > Balaenopteridae > Balaenoptera > Balaenoptera acutorostrata. Next base: position 41,715,813 of record NC_080070.1, read on the forward strand.
AATGTTGTGGGCTTTTAAAATTATTTCAGTTAAAATGCTTTGTAATTTATATTTGTTCCCTGAAGTGATTTTGTGAAATTTTAGGAAGAGAAAATACATTTAAAAAAACCCCAAATAGGTATGTGTTTAAAAGATGGGCAGAGGGTCTTAATAGACATTTTTCCAAAGAGGACATACAAGCACATGAAAAGATGCTCAACGTTATTAATTATTAGGGAGATGCAAATCAAAACCACACTGAGATATCACCTCACACCTGTTGGAATGGCTATCATCAAAAAGACAACAAATAGGGAGTGTTGGCAAGGATGTGGAGAAAAGGAACCCCTCATGTACTGTTGGCTGGGATGTAAATTAGTGCAGCCACTGTGGAAAACAGTATGGAGATTCCTCAAAAAATTAAAAACAGAACTACCATACAACCCAGCAAGTCTACTCTGGGTATTTATCCAAAGAAAATTAAAACACTAATTCAAAAAGATATTGCACCCTTATGTTCATTGCAGCATTATTTAAAATAATCAAGATATGGAAGCAACCTAAGTGGCCATCAACAGATGAATGGATAAAGAAGATGTGGAATATATATATGGAATATATATATATATATATATATATGGAATATATATATATATATATATATGGAATATTACTCAGCCATTAAAAAAGTATAAAATCTTGCCATTTGCTACAACATGGATGGACCTAGAGGGTATTATGCTAAGTGAAATAAGTCAGAGAAAGACAAATACTATATAATTTCACTTATATGTGGAATCTAAAAAACAAAACAAATGAACAATTATAACAAAATAGGAACAGAGTCAGAGATACAGAGAACGAACAGGTGGTTGCCAAAGCAGAGAGGGAAGAGGGGTGGCGGAGGAGAGAAATAGGTGAGGGAGATTAAGAGGTACAAACTCCCAGTTGCAAAATAAATGAGTCAGGGGTATGAAATATATAGTGTGGGGGAATATAGTCAATAATTATGTAATATCTTTGTATGGTGGCAGATCATAAGTAGATTTATTGTGGTGATAATTTTGAAATGTATAGAAATATCAAATCACTATGTTGTGTAACAGGAACTAACATAGTGTTGTAGATCAATTATACTTCAAAAACAAACAAACAAACTCACGAAAAAAAAGATGAACCTTGTGGTTACCAAAGGTGAGATGTGGGAGAAGTGGGAACTGGATAAAGGCAGTCAAAGGTACAAACTTCCAGTTATAAGATAAATAAGTACTAGGGATTTGTTGTGCAACATGGTAAATATAATGAACACTGCTGTATATTACATGTGAAAATTGTTAAGAGAGTAAAGCCTAAGAGTTCTCATCACAAGGAAAAAAATTTTTTTCTATTTCTTTAATTTTGTATCTTAGATGATGGATGTTCACTAAACTTATCGTGGTCGTCATTTCATGATGTATGTAAGTCAGATCATTATGCTGTACACCTTAAATTCATACAGCTCCATGTCAAGTATTTCTCAATGAAACTGGAAGAAAAATAAAAAAGAAAAACAAACAAACAAACGAGGTCTGTGCTCCCTAAGGACAAATTGGTGAATCTACTGCTGTGTGAAGCTGACTTTTCTTTTTTTTTTTTTTGTGGAAATAATTCCAGTGGCTTCATAGTTGGCACAGCACTTTGTGATATATGGACAACATGCTGATGCAGATTCCATCCAGGAATGCCCCCCTGATCCTGGGCTGCATGCTGCTTTTCAGGTCTTATTGGTACAGTGTTTAGATAGAGGAACCCTGCTGTGTGCAAGACAAAGGGCTTCAGTTCTAAGGGAGCATATGCCCTCTGACGTTCTACATAGTCATGTGTCATCTCATTACGATGCGTAACTCCCTCCAAAGTAGAAGTTATTACATTTTACAGGGGAAATGGCAGAGCTGGAGCTGTAGTCTCCCCAGAAGCCTGAACATTTGCCACTAAATCAGCTGCTCTGCCCTTCTACAGTTAATTGGCATTTCTCACATAAATGCGGGGAAAGAGAATTATCAATTTTTGGAATACTTTTTTGGGTCAAATAATTTGCATATTTTAAGATATTTAATCTTCACATCAACCCTAGGGGAAAGAGAGTTTATGCCAGTACATGGAGTGGTTGTTACAGTATTATCCCCATTTTGTGTCACAGCAAATTGAGAATTTTAGAGGAAATGGGTCCTTTAAAGGACATGTGAAAATCTGCTCAAGATGTTGGAATAATGGTACTACAGGAAACTCCAGATAATACGGTTTCTGGCCTCTGTGGATTTATAAAGTTCCCCCCCAAACAGAGTCACTCAGTTTATTCCTTTTACAGAAAGCACAATGCCATGCCTTGTCCAAAAGGATGGTGAATGTTTGTCTACTGGAAGAAAAAGATAAGAAGTTCAGCCTTTCCTCCTCTCCCACACACTTTCACAGTGGCTCATAGTCAGAGTACTTGGGTTCCCCCTCTCTGCCTGCATCGGGCTGACATTGGGGCTAAAGTAGAGGGTAGGATGTGTTGGCACATTGTAACTGTCCACAGGGCTTCCTGGGAGTGGGTTAGGGCCCTGGTGAAATACAAAATCAGTGGTCCCTCCAGCAAGGACTCACTGACTGAAAATCTCTACATAGAATTTAGATCGAAATTGCCTGACACTCCATTTCCCCAAGTCTAGGAAGAGACTCATTTGCCTCCCGCTCTCCTCTCCCCTAAGAGTTTGTTGAGTGAGCTGAATCAAGGACATGATCCCAGCCCTCACTGTCCTGCCCTGGCAGAGCCTGGGTGGGTAATGACATCAAGGAGAAGCCAGAACCCGGAATGGATGTGCCTCTTGGGCGGAGGCGGGCTGCAGACGGGAGGGCATAAACCAGCTGGGGACTGAGGACCTTGGTCCAGCCAAGTGGCAGAATGTGGTGTGCAGACTGGAGGGTCTCAGGGGCAGATGTGTGGCCAGCAGTTGTTGGGTTGGTGAGGGTGTATGTGAGGTGGCTTCTCCTTGTCACACGAAGTATTAGCATTAATGAAGCTGTGTTTGGACCAGCTCCCTCTAGTGATCCAGTGTATCTCAGAAGTCGGTACTGGGTTAGAACATGCTAGGAAGGTGGGGATGATTCTTTTAGGAGGTCAGAGCCTTAAGCTGAGCATGGTGTTTCCCGGAGAGGAGCCAGGAATAGAATAGGGCCCCTTGAAGGAAGCCCTACTGTGCCTCTGGCTTGGGGTTGAGGGTGGTGAGGGAGGGACTCCCACACGGGACACAGACCCGTTTACCAGGTCTATCATGGGGCTGAGTCCAAGAAGTATTAATGTGCCTCAGTTAGGATCATCCTTTTTTCCATTTTCCAAGAGGGATTTATGGGTGAAGGTGAGGCTGGAAAAGCATGATGTGACAATAGCAGCAGTACACAAGAGCCTGTGCTATCTTCTGATCTCTTGCCCTTCTTTGTCATTTCCCTGGGGGAGGAACCTTCTGCCCTTTGGTTTCCTTACTTAGAAAAGTTTTCTTTTGTTTCAAGTGTCCAGGAATCATGTCAGGAGTTAAATAAAATAATGGAAACAAAGCGGGAACATAAACAAGGTTGGTGAAATCAGTCCCTTTTTGGTTCCCATCTGAATTTCCTTATCCTGTTACTTGAATTAAGCAGTGAAGAGAGCTTCAGAAGAAAGAGCGTGTCATGATTAATTGAACCCTTACTTTTAAATAAACATATAGATTGAATTTTCATGTGAAAGAAACTTGAAAGTCCTGGAGGTAGGAAGTGAAAATAGAAATAAACAAAATAATAGTAACCTCCTTACTTTCTAGGTGACTGAGAATACAGTTCAAAAGTCCTTTACTGTTTTTCATGGATTTATACATCACCCCCCAAAAATGACCCTGGGAGCAGAAAAAGGTATTACTTATTTACTAGTGTCTAGTATATGTCAGGGACTGTGCTGGAGTCTGTATGGACATGAGCTCATTTAATGCTCACAACAATCCTAATGAAATGTGTATTATTGGCCATGTCAATGAGAAAATTGAGGTTCAGAGACATTTTGTGGGCTGCCTACAGGAAAATCACTGGTAAATGGACCTGTAGGATTCCAGTTCTGTCTTCACAAACATGCTGTTCTTAACCCTACTGGTGCACCTGTGCTACCAAATGGGACTGTCTTACAGATACCTTTTATAGTCATTACTTTTACCCTATATATTCCTCATATATTGATTCAAAGATGAGCTTGAACCTACCTTCAACTTCCTTAATCTTTGATAACTGAATCTTCCTATTTTGAGCATGAAGTGTTTTAAGCATTGCTATTCAAAGGGATAGAAAGATAAAGAAGAAATGAAATTAAGAAATTTTATACTATAACAGGCTATACATTTTTTGGCTATACATTTTGCAGACATTCTACCATTCATTAGAGTTTAAGAGTATGAGTAATTTTATATTTCCAGCCAGTTTGTTTCTTTCTGATGAAAATTCCTATCTTCAGTCTATACCATTCTGTCTTTCTTAGGGTTATGCTATCAGATTTAGACAAATAATCCTTCATAACATGATGCAGTCATTTTTTATTTTCCCTTTTTTCTTGTTCAATGAAATCGTCTGATGCTCTGAATTTTCCTCTTATTACTTCTTTGCCTGAGTCGTCCTGTAGGATTTCATATATAGCTTTCTCAAAATAATTAGTTTCTGGACAACACATTGAACACCTGTGACGTTCTAGTGAAGAGGGAAAATACCTGAAACTTGGAAACAGGCAAATAGGCAAAAGGATAACTGTGTGTCCCTTCAAACTCATACTGGATTAGAATCCCTACCCAAGGATTATCTAATTCTCTAGGCCTGTGTGCCTTTCTTTGCTTTTCTTTGATTTACTATTTACTGTTGTAAAATAGTTTACAAATCTATAAGGGTGGATGAATACCTATAGAAACTTGTGCAATGCAAATGATTCTTTTCCATTAGAAAAGATAATCCCCAAAGTATAATTTTGATGCTCTGCAAGGCATTAAACAAAGTTTGTATCTACTTTAGCAATCTGATTTCAGCATTCTTTCTTTCAGCGACTATATATAGATATTTCTCTTCTATAATCCTTTGAAACAATATTTCTGTTCTGTTGGTTTTCTCATTGAATTAAATACATCTTTAATATGTAATTATTTTATGAGGGTCATTTTTTAACATTTTGGAAGTTGCTTTACACTAGGAACAATGTTAGAATCTTTCACCTGTGTCAAAAGAAAAACCAGAGCTGGACAGTAGTTAAAGCCATAAAACCAATTTTACTCAGGAACCATTGCAGTAGGGGGAAAAAAGGCCTTATTAGTACAGAACTAGGCTCAATTCCAAATGCAACAAGGGAAACTGGGGATTTATAGCCAAGGAGCAGGGTTGGGGAGTGGTCAGTGGAAGGAAAATCACTAAGGGGAAACATTAAAAATAGGGTGATTCTTGCTAAACCGACTCAACAGGATTCTTGCTGAAGGCAGGCCAGGGTGATCACGGTTCACCTGGAGGATGAGGAATTTGATCAGATATTGAGGGTGAGGATTCTTTCTAAGCCAATTTAGCAGGATTCTTGTTAAAATTGGGATCTACAAGGACAGAGATGGAAGCAGAGGGCTCAGAGGAGCCTGACTAAAGTTTGGCAAGGAGAGGATCTTTGTTATGTGTATTATGCAATTTAATATTCACATTACATCTTCTTAGGTGAGCTTATCATTGTCTCCACTGGGCTTAGGAAGAAACAGAGGCTCAAGAGTGTTCAAGTGACTTAGTTCAGGATGGACAGGGTATAATGTGGAGGCACCAAATTAGCCCAGGTTTATATGAATCAAGGTCCACTGCTGATTATACTTCACCATGTTGCCCGGAAAACTCACATGCTTCCCACCAAGGAGAGTGATGACAAAGTGTGGCTGAGGGTGACCAAATACTGTGCACAAAAAATATAGATAAATAAAAGGAAAAAATAAGTGAAGGAAAAAAGGCTGAGATTGTCTACAAAAGAACTATGATACTGTTGGGGTTTTTTTCTCCCCATAAATCAAAAAGAAAGTGTAAAATGTGTGTGCAATTATTTTGAGTCATTGGATGGATTTTACTTGGAAAGTCCCCATCTCTTACTTCAGACCTGAATATTTGCTTATTGGGTGTATAGAGAGAAGTAGGTAAAAAATAAGAAGTAGCAGAGGTGCTTGCTTTACATTAGCAGAACAAACAAAACATTGGGAGAGGAGAAGAACCATTAACTGCTTCCAGACTTTGGCCAGACATCGAGCTTTCATCTTTTACTGTGTAAAGGTATAGTTCCTAAGCTTAGCTTTTGAACACTGTAGGGTGTTTTCAGTTTTTCTCAAGGATCTCATAAAGTTCTCAAAACAAAATTGGTTATAATTCACATTACTTAAAAATAAATATATGAGAGGTGTGCTATGACATTAAGTCAACAGTATGCTGCCTCAAGTCCAAAATTTCTGGAAATGATTAGGGAAACATAAGTGGTAGGTGGCAGTGAGAGAGGCAAGGATGAACAAGTCTTAAACATCTCTCTCTCTCTTTCTCTTACTGTAAAACTACCCCCAGCTATGCCCACAATAATCACTGCAGTAGGTAACGCTAGGAACTCAAATGTATTTAAAATCCTAGGGCTGAAACTCAGCATGCTGTGGTATCTATCTATCTATAACAGCAAACAGTCATTGAAATCCTCTACTAACCCGGATTTGTATAAATTCACTAGAATTCCAGATTTCAGAGGTTGGGAAATTGGTTTTATGTCTGGAAGTATCATTAGCAGCACCTACTGTTGTTATATTCTGGATCCTGATTAAAGGCATCCCACTTACATCCACTTAATCCAGAAGCCCCCGGGCTTTTCTGTATGTCTTGATCCTCTACTTCTCACACTCCTGCAAGATCCCATGGATGCTGCATCCTGTGTTTCTATGGAATCTGGCCCCTGTTTCCTCCTCATTGTTCCTGTCCTGGACTAACCTTCATCAGCTTCTGGTCTGACCGATAACTGCAATTTTCTCCTCACTATATTCTGTGTACTTAGCTTCCCTTCTGTTCCCCCTTCTTCCTCTCTGTAGATGGTTCCTTGAATTGTTGTAAAGATATCTGCATGATCTTGCCACTGGGCTTTAAACCCTTTAGTGGTTCCTCATGGCTTAAGGAACAAGGTATGCAGAGTCTTGCTAAACCTATGAAGGCCTTTCTGACCCACTCCCTGTACACCTCATTCTCCAATCTCCCCTCTCCTGCAGCTCACCTCTGCTCTCAGGCTGATCTGGGATCTGTTTACCTCTGCTTGCAGCAGAACATGCCAGACTGTGTTAAGCCAGCCAACCCCTGTGCTGGATTGCTTCCCTCTCAACCTGGATTAGATTCTCCTTCTCGATACTGCACTGTAGCTGTTTATTTATATTGAATAACATTTCTGTAAGGGACCATGCTGTCCTTCGGGGCAGGGCAGTGTCCACTGTATGTTGGTGTCCCTGTGCCTAACAGGGAGAGGCTCTCCATAAATGTTTGTAGGTTGAATGAATGAATGAGTGAAGTGGGACCTTTTTTGCATGAAGAAATGAATGCAATTTACCTCTATGGAAAAATTCTGTGAGTGGGACCTTAGGAATTGTATTATTTATCTGCAAAAGCATTTCATCTGTCTTCTTTTCCTTTCTCTATATCTCATCTCTGTAAATGCATCTCTGTGAATCTGCTGTCATTGCCATCATTACAGTTCCCCCCAAGGGGGAGGCAGAGCAGGGGGGCACTGTTTGTGATAGAGGGCAGAGAAGGTACAAACCAAGATATGCCCAGGCCCTCCCTAGCTCAGCCTGTCCTTGGGTTAGGCAGGCCAATCTTCATGAACTTGTGGGGATTTGAACACCGCACACATGCGCGCGCACACACACACACACACACACACACACATGGACAAGCAGGAGGAAAAAATTGAACATTACCAGCAAAGGGAGAAACCAAAATCATGTACCACTCAATGACATTCAAGGGAAAGGATGTAGCATCACTTTTCCATGATGTTCTGCCAAAAGTCCATAACCTGAATTTAATCAGAGGAAGCATCAGACAAAGCCAAATTGAGAGACTTTATCCAAAATAAACAGCCTGCAATCTTAAAAACTGTCAAGGTCAGAAAAATCAGGGAAAGACTGAGGAAAGTGTTTTAGAATAAAGGAGGCTAAAGAGACCTAACAGCTAAAAGCACTGTGTGATTCTGATCCTTTTGCTATAAAGTACATTAGTGGGACATTTGGTAAAATTTGAATGGGGTCCAGGAGCAAATGGTTGTGTTGTGGCTATGGAGGAGAATGTCATTTTTGTAGGAAATGCACACTAAAGTATCACTGAGTGATGGGGCTTCTGCTTGGGCAAGTTACTTTCAAGTGTTTCAGGAAGAGAGAAAGGTTTTTGTACTTAGCTTACAATATTTTTTGGTGAATTAGAGATTGCTTGAAAATTTAAAAAAATTTTTTAAAAGAAAAATGTTAAGAAACCAACTTGGACTTTTTCTCATGGATAAGTTGTCTTGATGAGATTCGATCTGCATTATATGCTGATGGAAATGTGCAGAAGAGGGGCCTTGGTGTTCCTTGAGAAGATTTAGGGGTGGAGAGGTGGTGAAGCCTAGGGGCATAGCCAAGAGCAAGCCTGCATCTCAGTAGCTCTCAGCAAGTGAAAACAGACTCCGAAGACAGACTGTCAGCTCCGGGAGAGCAGAGTGACCTCCCAGGGGCAAGTGCAATTAGCAGGTTTCTGGGGACTGGGGAGCAAGATGCCACTTTGATGATTTAGTGTGAGAAACGTACTCAAGGCCATTGGCACTCTTTGACTAGCGGATTTCCTCCCTGTTGCAAACTTCAAGGGGGAAGCCAGGTGGCAATCAGGAGACTTGCTTGGTAAATAAGGAATAACAGTGAGAGGAGCTGACCCAGTGTGATCAGAGCATCCGGCCAGGGCAGCCTGATTTCTGCATTCTGCACGTGAGCCTCACACTTGGCAATGCTGTGTGGAGGCGTGAGTCTGGGACGGGGCTTGCCCTCCCTTGGGCAGAGCTGGGGTGGCCTCCCAAGCTTCAGTTTTTGTCTGCTTTCATGGTTGGCCACCTCTCCGCTTGTGTTCTTTCTTTAGATACGGTAGTAGCCTCAGCCAGGTTGTGGACCCCTGAATGTCTTTGCTTGTGTGTGATTCTGTGTTGCCTCCTTCTGGGTTGATTTCATACGTTCACTCTCAGGGACATATACCCTCTGCATTCAGGTTCCTTAGAGATCCTTCTTGCTGCTACTGGCCACATGAGAACTGTGTTAGAGAGAGACTACACTCTAGAGTAGCAACTTCCCTCTTTCTGTTTTTATTTATTTTTTTAAGTCTGCAGCCATGTAAAAGGAAGGAAAGACTTTTTTTTTTTTTTTTGAAGAGGCTTACCTGCTTGGAATATCATATTATCCTCCAGCTTCCCTGGGTTGCAGGCTTTCTTTTAGAGATTTAGCCCAAATGGATATTTTTTCCCTGTTGAGGCCAGCGTGCCCTCCCCTGCTACGAACCAAAGGAATTCGGTTCCTTGGTGCAAAGTCCATGCAGGGCTGTTGGATGTGGGTGGAGATTACAGTTCACTTTCTACAACTGAGTAGTGCTGTCTCAGGGGTGAGACCCCACCCCTCCCAACCCTGCCCCTTCAATCCCCCCTCCACTGGAGGGTTTGCAGTTCTTTCTCCCACAGGTGGCCATATCTCCTCCAGGTACTTGAAGGCCCCGGGCTTCTTAGCCCTGAAACCTGTGGTCCCAAATGGCTCCTTATGTAAAAGCTGTTTGTTTCCTGGTGAGTGTTAACTGCAGTTGCCCAAACCTTGAGGCTCTTGAGTGCTAGAATCTGTTTTTGAAGAGGTGCTAGAAACCCGAAACCTGGCATGCAAGTTAAGTCTGCCTGCTGCCCAGAAGCAATGGTTCTGTATGGCTCATTGGTTAGAGACCAGCCAAGAGGGTCTGGGTCCTTCTGTGAGTGATGAAGACCATGGGAGCCCTCAGGCATGAACCGTGTATTCTTCAAAGGAAGGTTAGAAGGTTGTCTTGATTTTTACAAAGGAAGCACACGTACATATATGGACTGGCCCACACTGGTCTAACTTCAGGGTCCTCCATTTAGTGTAATTTTATATTTTGTTTACCCCTTTGCCCATACCATGATAAAGCCTTTCATACAGATGCCTTTATAAATAACTACTCCTTTTCCAGAACATGCCTGATTTGCATTTCTACACTGTGGACATTGAACAACGTGTTCAGTTGGGGTGTCTACACGGTCACTAGGTCAGCTGTTGAGTCCTGGCTTGGCCATCTGTGCTCTGTGGCAGATGTCGGACCGTCCTCTCATCTAAAAGTGCTGCCTCATGAAGAGCTCGTGGCCCTTAGCACCTGGCGGACAGAAACACTAGCTTAGAGGGTGGAGTGGTGAGCACCTGCAAGTCTCAAGGAACAGAGACTTGGTTTCCATTTGCAAACAAAACAAAACAAAAAGCCCCATGTGAATTCTGGCACTAGTCTTTGCCATCTGTTTGATTTTTTTACTGGGTCAGGCGCTGTGATAAGTACCAACCTCTGCGTACCAGTGAAAAGGATTAGAAGTAGAATCACCTGAAAGATGGCATTCAAAGCAGGTAGGGCCTGTGGTCTACTTAGGGACCTATAACTTTCACTTGCATTCTGTTGCTAGGCCTCCTTGCGTCTGGGAGTAGGGGCTGGGGTGGCGGGGAAAGGCAGGCAATAACAAGAAATGTGTTCCTTGGGGTCTCCTACTAAGCTGTGCCTCTGTCAGTCAGATTTCCCATTTGATGGAGATAGTTCTGCCCTCTCCAGCTCTGCCAGGCAGCCCCCTTGGAGAGAGGGGTGGGAACTGGATGTGAAACTGATGTGAAACTGATCCCATTCCTCCAAGTGGCCAAGTGGCTGGAGGCTGACAGCTGTGTAAGGAAACGCTCCCTGTCATGGGCTTTGGGTCCCTGCTCAGTCAAAAGGCAGACTTTTTACTCCCAGTGACAGCTGCAAAGTACAGATTTCTGGTGGGGCACTAGCTCTGAATTCCAAATACCATTTGAGTTTCAAAAGCATCTACGTTTCCATGTCTGTGGTGCTCTTTTACAACTTGGCACCATGATAGCCGATGCACGGCCATCCGCTTTTACTAAGAATTCTAGCCAAATGATTTGCAGAATGAGAGCACAGGTGATAGATACTTAAGGCTTTGCTCCTTGGGGGATGAAAGTGGTGCGGAATGTGCTCTGAATTTCAAGAGATGAGAAAGGTGGGTGGTATGGGGAAGGAAGGCGATGAGATTTTGGAAGCCGGGTGACGCCTGTGAGGCTGTGGAAAACATGTATTTCTGTTTACAATGATTAATTTGTGTTTCAGAGAGCAGCTCTCGCTACTGAGGGTTGCATGTGCCAGAGAGTTAATAAAGGATCCTGGGGACACCCGTGCTTCATGCTTTATGCATGCCCATAGGTGGAGGTGGAAGCATTTGGATCTAGTACAACTTGACAGTCTATTTCCTATGGTTGAGGGATGGCTGGATTCGCTACTGTAAGAGCAGGATCTGGAGACTAGCCCTGAGCCCAGGCTGTCATTCTTGCCTGTTAATGCAGGATGGACTGTGTATCTTTTAACTTTGATAATTTGTGACTCAGAGATTCTTGCATAGCTGAGATGTTTTAACAATGGATTAAAGTGTACAGATTTCAAGTAACAACTTCTTTGCTTCTGTTTGAGGCAATACACTTGACTGTCCACATTCATGTCAATGCAGCGGTGGAAAATAAATCTCAGTGTTTTAAAATAGACTTTAAAAAGCATTACCAAGACTACTCAGTGCCTTTAAAAAAAATCCTCCTCCTGAACTTTGAAAGTCTTTCTCTCCAAACATAAAGGAAAGGTCTTACATTGCTGTTTTGCTTAATGTGGGCTGGTTTTATTTTGGACTCTTTGAAACCCAGCGTGAAGGCTAAAATTCTGCTATGTAGAGAGGTAAAAATGAAAGAAATGGTGAGGTTTTGATTGTGCTAAATTAAAGTGACAAGGTACAGATAACAGGGCACGGCTGTGTCCACAAATTAGCCCTCTAATTTGCTGCTGTGGAAAGTAGTGCTTTGGTGTTGCATTGTAATTTCTTTCTTGAATTAAAAGTTTTAAAAAAAGAAAGTCTACTTTGCTAGAAAGAGGAAACCTGAGAAACTCAAGCCTTTCAGTATTTAAATGGCCTATGGTTCCCTGTGTGCAGGGAACTATTTGAGCAAGTCCTGCTTCAAAAATATGTAAATTACATGGTTTTATTGGATTGTTTTGTGTGCTACTTAAAGTTATACTTTTCCAAAGTTTTTGTTGCAATTCAGAATGTATTTTGTGTTGAGCAGGTGGCAGCTGTATTTTGTGTGGTCTCTTGTGTAAATACAGTACCACGTCATGTACAGAATAGATTTCTGATGGCTGGAGGGTGGGGCGGGAGTTGGGGGAAGAAGTCCAAGGCTCCCTTCTCCAACTTCTGTTTAGTTCTAAGCAATAACTCGATACTGGTGGGGAGCCAGGATGACATTTGGTTTCCCCAGTCACAACATGTCTTGCCCCAAATTATGATATTCTTTTCCCCAAAGTCAACTTCCCAGAAGGCTGAAATGTCATTTTGCAATGTGTGGTGGCACATGAACTATTTTATTATATTACAGAAAGTCAGCTGCACAGATTGCAGAACAAAAGTCAGGATTGTTTACCACAACACTTTAAAAAAATTACAATTCCTGATCATTTGTCTTTTGTTTTCAGTTTCTATGGGTATTTACTCAAAGAGAGACCCATGCCTCCACATCGGACTGTCATTCCTGGGTGTTGACACTTTCACCCTCCTTTGAGGCTTTAATTCGTCATGACTCATGCCACACAAACATCTAAGATGTTTCCTAAAGTGTGTTCCACAGATCATTAACAGATGTGATGTTTAAAGTGTTCCACAGTCAAATTTGAGAGACACTGGGAAAAACAAAGCCAAAAGACTGCTTTACTGAAGGACTTTTCCAGGGCCTTCAACAGACAAATGTGCATGTGAATTGTCAGGACAGTAAGTTCATCCTCTTGCTGTGTCCTCACCTGTGGTCTCTTTTGAAAGGGCACCAATCTCATTCATGAGGGATCCACCTTCAGGAGCTAATCACCTCCCCAAACCCTACCTTCAATACCATCACACTGGGATTAGGTTTCAACAGAGGGAAGTTGGAGATGCAGACATTCAGTCTGTAACATGATGGTTCAATGAGAGGCTGTGTGTGAAGGCATTGAGTTCAGGGCCTGGGAGACCAGTGTTAGACTATTGGGAGATGTATCGGGAAACCTGCCATCCTCTTCTGCAACCCCTTCCTCCTCAGTGAGGCTCCCTAGACAGGAATAATCTGCCCTCCTACCTTATGCCTGTTATCCAAACCTTGATTCCTCTTCCCTTATTCCTCTCTTCCTCCCCAACAGTCTGCTCATAACAAGCCCAACATTCAATAGGCTTCCAAAGAAAAGGAAACCTGCATTCTTTTTTTTTTAAATTGTTTTTCTTTTTTTAATTAATTAAATTTTTTGGCTGCATTGGGTCTTTGTTGCTGCGTGCGGGCTTTCTCTAGTTGAGGCGAGCGGGGGCTGCTCTTCGTTGCACTGTGCAGGCTTCTCATTGTGGTGGCCTCTCTTGTTGCGGAGCCCGGGCTCTAGGCACGTGGGCTCAGTAGTTGTGGCACGCGGGCTCAGTAGTTGTGGCTCACGAGCTCTAGAGTGCAGGATCAGTAGTTGTGGCACACGGACTTAATTGCTCCCCTGCATGTGAGATCTTCCCAGACCAGGGATCGAACCCATGTCCCCTGTGTTGGCTGGCAGGCGGATTCTTAACCACTGCGCCACCAGGGAAGTCCCAGATAACTCAATTCTGTAAGCAATATTGGATTGGCTCCCAGATCAGGGAAGCAAATTCTTTGTTTTTGTACGATAAAGGAAATAATTGGGCCAATTAGTGAAATTTGAATAGGAAATCATATACTAGTGTTGTATCAGTTTTAATTTCCTGACTTTGATAATTGTGCTGTGTTTATGTAAGTGAATTTTTTTTTTTTTTTTTTTTTTGCTGTGCTGCACGGCTTGCAGGATCTTAGTTTCCTGACCAAGGATTGAATACGTACTCTTGGCAGTAAAAGCTCGGCGTCCTAACCACTGCACCACCAAGGAATTCCCTGTAAGTGAATGTTCTTGATCTTCAGAAATACATGTTGAAGTATTTAGGGTAAAGGGACATCACGTCTACAACTATTCATACACAGTCATAGGGGAGGAAAAACTATTCTTTTTCCATTATGTTCCTAGTTTCTCCACTTGGGGCCCTGCAAATTAGACTGAAAAAGACAGAATAATGAGAGAAAAACAAATAAGTTTAGTGACACAAGCAGCATGCATACACAAGGGAGAAACTCAGTGATGAGTGACTCAAAGGGGTGGCTAGGACTTGGGTTTGTATAGCATCTTAACAAAGAACAATACATTTTAGAAAAGTGATAGGACAAAGGAAAGGGGCTTTAGGTTTCCAAGGGTGGCAAACTGGGGAAAGGTATATGTATGTGGAAACTAATGGAAGGTAAGGGTCAATTTGATAAGGTTCGTTTGTGCAGGTCTACCTGGTGCCACCTCATCTCAGGTGTTAAGGTTGTTATTCTGTTTTTAAGCAGATCAGCAGAGATCAGAAAGCTCATCCTGTGTCTGCTTTTTAAGAAATTGCCTTCAGTCAAAACAGTCCTTGTGATAGAGTGGCGCATTTTGGGTTGGTGTACTCTGAACTACTTCACAATTCAGAAAAAAGTAGTAATACAAAAAAGAGATAAAACGTTAGTATTTGGGGAATCTGGGTGAAGGATATACTTCATATTCATCTTGGAACTTTTTTTAATTGAAATATAGTTGATGTACAATTTTATATGTTACAGGTGTACAATATAGTGATTCACAATTTTTTAAGATTATACTCCATTTATAGTTATTACAAAATATTGGCTCTATTCCCCAGGTTGTACAATACATCCTTGTAGCCAAACTTACACCCAATAGTTTGTACCTTCCACTCCCCCACCCCCACTGGTAACCACTAGTTTGTTCTCTATATCTGTGAGTCTGCTTCTTTTTTGTTATATTCACTAGTTTGTTGTATATTTTAGATCCCATATATAAGTGATATCATGTAGTATTTGTCTTTGTCTGACTTATTTCACTTAGTCTAATGCCCTCCAAGTCCATCCAGGTTGTTGCAAATGGCAAAATTTCATTTTCTTATAGCTGAGTAATATATGTATATATATGTTTTATATATATATTATACATTTTCTTGATCCATTCATCTGTTGATGGACACTTAGGTTGCTTCCATGTCTTGGCTACTGTAAATAATGCTGCTGCTTTGAAAGTTGGGATACATGCATCTTTTCAAATTAGTGTTTTTATTTATTTTTTGAATATATACCGAGGAGTGGAATTGCTGGGTCATATGGTAGTTCCAGTTTTAGTTTTTGAGAAACCTCCATACTGTTCTCCACAGTGACTGCAGCAGTTTATATTCCCACCAACAGTGTGTGAGGGTTCCCTTTTCTCCACACCCTCACCAACACTTGTTATTTATGTTTTTTTCTTTTTTATTTACTTTTTTTTTTTTGCTAATAGGTAATCTGACAGGTGTGAAGTGATATCTCATTGTGGTTTTGATTTACATTTCCCTGATGATTAGCAATGTTGAGCATCTTTTCATGTGCCTGTTGGCCTTCTGCCTGCCCTCTCTGGAAAAGTGTCTAATCAAGTCTTCTGCCCATTTTTAATTGGGTTGTTTATTTTTTTGATCATTTTGGAACATTTATGTAAGTCTGAAATTATTTCAAATTATGAACTCTAAATTGAGTTTAGGAGAGAACATTTAATTTTCTCCCAAACTTCAAAACCATTTCTAAGCTAGTAGTCTCTAAATAGTAGGAAGAAGACTCTTCTTTTTTAAGTATAAGGCAAGTGATTTTGAGATTGCCTTAAATTCATATCAATTAGCTAAAAATATTTCAGACATTATACCTTCTATCCATAGCGTAGTGTGAGTCTTGACATGCTAACAGAGCAGAGCCACTTAGAATAAAGTGGACCAGTAGGAAGTATTTTTCTAATGCTGAATTTGTAAATAGTCTTAAATAGTCTTTTAAATTCTTAAATAGAAAACTAGTCTGTAATTGAAGATATTTTTACTCATACTGTTCATAAACTTACAGGCTGATCTCAACCCTTGTTATTGAATGTGTTTTAAAAGAGTAAATAAAAATTTATTAAGAAGTGAGAAACCGTAGAGGGGATTTCCTGAAAAGTGAGAGTGATCATGTACCGGAACCTTGCTGAAGAGTCTTTCCTCCCCTGTGGACTGGGAAGAGGCACAGATACTTGATTTCTCATGGTCTACATGTCAATATACGTGGGCATTAGTCTGTGGATGATTCAAGTTTTGACTCTTAAAAATATTTATAGTCCCACAAATTTACATCTTTTATTTATTTATTTTTTAAAAATGTATTTATTTATTTATTTATTTTTGGCTGTGTTGGGTCTTCGTTTCTGTGCGAGGGCTTTCTCTAGTTGCGGCGAGTGGGGGCCACTCTTCATCGCGGTGCACGGGCCTCTCACTGTCGCGGCCTCTCTTTTTGCAGAGCACAGGCTCCAGACGCACAGGCTTGGTAGTTGTGGCTCATGGGCCTAGCTGCTCCGCGGCATGTGGGATCTTCCCAGACCAGGGCTCGAACCCGTGTCCTCTGCATTGGCAGGCAGATTCTCAACCACTGCGCCACCAGGGAAGCCCTACATTTTTTATTAATCGTAGGACCTGCATCCCATTGTGAAATCACCCATTGTTATTACAAGTAACTTGGGGCTCCCTTGTGAATTGTCACTTATTAGTAGCTAGTTCCTGCAGTTTAACTCTTCAGTAGTGTAGAGTCATAGATTGCTAACTACTTTTATACAGATTTGTATTCATTCTGTGAAGAAGAGTTTTGCCTCTCTGCACTTTCCACTGGAACTTTGATAAACTGGCAATCTAGGAGTCTTAATAATTATAACCAATCTATCTAGAATAGTGGTACCCTGCTTTAGAAAGAGCAGTTCTTTCCTTGGTGATACTGATCTAATGAATGGATGTAAGCTGTGAAGTTGGACATTTTCTGGGGTCTGTCCTTACTCTAAGGTATCTGTATAACCTTATACAAGGCTACAGTCCATCCTCATTATTGGGGGCTTCCACATTTGTGAATTTGTCTACTTGAGAGTAGTAACCTCAAATCAGTGCTTATGGTGCTTTTGTAGTCATTCACAGACATGAACAGAGCAGTGAACATTTGGAGTTACCCAGTGAACAAGTTCCCAGTTGAAGTCAAATAAGGCACTCTGCCTTCTTTTTTCAGCTCTTGTACTGTAAACAGATGTCCTTTTTTCATAGTCTATTTAATGCCATGTTTTCCACATTTTTATGCTTTTTGTTTGTAATGTCACTGTTTAAAATTAGCCCAAAGCACAGTGATAGAGAGTTCTCTGTGTTCCCAAGTGCAAGAAGGCTATGCTATGCCTGAAAAAGAAAATATGTATGCTAATTATCTTTTTACATGCATGAGTGACCATGTTGTTGCCATGAGTTCAATGTTAATGAATCCACAATATATATTAAATGAGGTGTCTTTAAACAGAAACACACATGAAACCAAGTTATTTATTGATTGGCTGAAGGAAGTATTGTGGCCAGTCACTAGCTCGAGGGAACGTAATTCTGCATTTCCCCTTGCAGCAGTGGTTCAGCATTTGCTAATTTAGTGCTCATAAAGACTCTGTAGAGCATAACTACCACGAGTAAGGAGAATTGACTGCTTATTTGATCTCTCCGAATCTCAGCTTCCTTGTAGGTAGAGTGACTATATTACTCAGCATAAAGCCCAGAATGAAGGTGAGAATTTATCAATCATTATCCTAGTTCAACAGGTGTAAACAAAGACTGTGTCAAGCAGACTGGGTCATATAGTCATCCTATCACAGGTAATGTGGAGATTAAAATACCTAATTGCAGTAGCATTCAGCAAATATCTCTTGATCCTCTCCTGTGGGGCTGGGTGTTGTATTGGGCGATAGGTATCAGTGGTAAACAAAACCACCATGTCCCCTGCCTGCATAGAGTTTACTGTCTATTGGAAGAAGGGACATGCATGAATAAGCACACAAATAAGTATATTGTCACATGTTTTGACTGATTCTATGAAAGAAAATTGCAACCAGTTCTATAGGTTTTCATTGTAGAGAATAAATATCTAATTTTGAAGTTGGGTGTGTCGACTGAAAAAAAATGCACAACCTAAAATTGAGAATTATGTTTTACTCGGTCGACTTTCTGAGGACTCAAGCCCAAGAGGAAGCCTCTCAGATAGCGCTGAGGGGCTGGTCTGAAGAGGAAAGGGAGGAGCCAGGATATATGAGTTTTTGCAACAAAACCAGGGAGTCAGAACATCAAAATATGACTGTTAATTAAAGAAAACCAGACATCTCAAGTTAATGAATTTAGCACTCTTCTATGTTTGGGAAGATGGAAGAGTCTGGGCTCACTGAAATCATTCCTTTGATATGCACCTTAGCTATCTGGGGCCAGCATCCTGTTCTTTCCTATCCTGAGTCCTCTCAGGGTGCACTCTTGGGGTCCGCTGTAGTGGCTGATGGCTTGATGGCCGCAACATTCTTTGTTTACTGATATGGCAGGCGACATTTTTCATCCACAGGTAATAAAGCAAGGAAGAGGTCTCTGAAAAGGTGACATTTAATCCGAGATCAGAAGATGAGCTTCAGTTTATCTTTCCAAGTAGAGAGTGAGGTAGGATAGAGCCCGACCCTTTCCAGAAAGACTGTAGTGGCTGCAAAGTAACGACCAAGGAGAGAATGATACAAGATAAGGTCATGGTGAAGATTCTAGGAGCACTGGAAACCCATTGAGGGATTCTGAGTTGGGAAGTGATAAGATATTTTAAAAGTTCTCTGTAGTGAATGGAATTGGGAGTGGGAGGAGGAGCAAGTGAATGCAAGGGACCAGTTAGGAGGCTACTGCAGAAGTCCCAGTGATGTAAATCAACTATACCCCAATAAAAATTAAAAAAAAAAAAAGAAGTCCCAGCACAAGTGGTGGTGGCAGTGGAGGTGGAAGAAAACTGGGAGAGATACATAGGAGGTCAGATATCTGCTTGTCTTGACAGTGAATATGAATGAGCGGGATAAAAAAAAGAAAAAAGAGTTAGGAATGATTCTTAGATTACTTGACTAGAGGTTCCACTTCCTGAAAGGGAAAATGTTGAAGAATAAACATTGTGGGGAGCAGAGTCAAGAATTTAGCAAATTAGATGTAAGTGTATTTACATAGAAGACCACGGGTAAATACTAGTTTCTTTTCCCCTTTTATATCCTAGCCGTAGCAGTTTTTGGAATTTTTTTTTTTCTCTCCATCTCTTTCTCTCTGTGGGTTTGTGTGTACTGACATTCAAATTTGGTCAGTATTCTTTCATTTTTCATATCAAGTTTCTGAACATTCTTTTATGCACATTAGTTGGAGGTCGGTTAACACCCCATCTCTTCAGTGCTGCCACTGTCTGAAAACTTTAGGGGTGTATCTGGTCCACATTTCAGATCTGATTCAGGATGCCAGGAAGAGAGAGAACTGGGAGCCAGAACTGGCCTAGATCCTTGCGCAGTCCACAGGGTACCCCAGTGTAGCCTTCTAATGTCACGGTTCTTATACGTACACATCTGAGCTCAGCTGCTGCCTGGGTACAGGCTCCCTCAGCCAGCATGACTGGATTGTGGACGAACTCTCCAGATCCTGTTTTTGAACTTGGGTTTTACTTCTGACTTTTCCTTCTGTCTTTGGGACCTGTTGGGCGGAAAACTTTTCCTCTACCCACTTAGGTTGGTCTGGGGCTTGTCCATTAACTGACAATAGCCAGATTAACAGGAGAAAAGAGAAGCCTTGTTTACCTGTGCTTGCAGTAGTTCTCAGTAAGGAGTAATTTGTCAAATGTTCAGAGGTAAAGATCTATACACCAATTTAAGAAAAAAGGGTAGGGGGCTTAGAGCTTCAGTGGGAAAGTATGGAAAGTTCTCTTGGGCTTGTTGATGTTAATGGAAGCAGAATTCATACTTTCTGGTGGTAAGGGTCACTCTTCCCTCTGAAGGGGAGGTCAGGGGCAACTGTATTTTGAGGAGGCTTTGCTCTAGGTTTAGATAATTTTTTTTTCTGTAGCTGCTGATTGTTTTGATGTTTTCAGTTTAAAGTAATTTTAATACCACTTTGGTGGGCTATTAATTAATCCCTTCAAACTCTAGGTTTCCTTTTGCTCAGGACAATCCCTACCCATCAGAGAGTCTAATAAGTTGAATGTCAAAAGGAAGGGTTCTGGGTCCCTTTTTTCCTGGCAACTCCTCTATCCTTATGCAGATTTACCCATCTTCTCCCCTTTGAACTGCTCTGCCTGCCTGCCGAGGATTGTTGGGAGGGGTAACCCTTGCAGGTCACAAAAGGTCATGGCCCTCCCTTTCCTGGGGATGTACTAGTGTTTCACCCTCATTTGCATAACTGTGTGAGGCCACAGAGTTGACTCATCCCTGAACTAAGATCTGTTTCTAGTGACCTAAGTTTGCGGACCCAAAGACAGACACATGGCCTGGCAGCTTCCCTTTCTTGAAACTTTAAGACCTGCCACATCCTGTGGATATGGAGATTTTCAGCTAATGGATAATTAAGGGATGCTGTGAATTAAAGGCTCACAGATTTCTTGCAACTTTTTTTTTTTTTTTAATAAATTTATTTATTTATTTATTTATTTATTTTTGGCTGTGTTGGGTCTTCGTTTCTGTGCAAGGGCTTTCTCTAGTTGTGGCAAGCGGGGGCCACTCTTCATCGCGGTGCGCGGGCCTCTCACTGTCGCGGCCTCTCTTGTTGCGGAGCACAGGCTTCAGACGCGCAGGCTCAGTAGTTGTGGCTCACGGGCTTAGTTGCTCCATGGCATGTGGGATCTTCCCAGACCAGGGCTCGAACCCGTGTCCCCTGCATTGGCAGGCAGATTCTCAACCACTGCGCCACCAGGGAAGCCCCTCTTGCAACTTTTTGATCTGGGATAAACAAAAATGTTTAAAAAACAGTGGTTATAAGACCAGGTCTCTGTTCAAAGGTATAATCCTAAACCTTGCTGAGCTGATTCAGCCTTTCCCTCTTGGGCTGCATGAACTGGTCCTTTCTGATTAGGAAAAATTTGGTATCTGGTTACTGGTTCGTAAAAACAGAAAGATTTTCCTTCTTTTTCAGTTACCAGGTTTTTAGCAGGGAAATGGTAACCTGTTAAGGTGTGATTATGTGTGCTTTTGTGTACTGCTTTGCTTCCAAGGAGAGAAACTGTTAGAGGCATCAGGGAGATAGGAACAAAGAACCAAAAATTACTATGTAAAACTTCTAGATTTTTTTTTTAACAGTTAAGTAATGTTCTTTTTATCTGGCAAGTGATAATGATGCCCTGGATATATAGTATATTGAGCTTTTGCAAGACTTTCAAAAATGTATTATTAAGTTTTTGGACAACGTGGAGAAATGGGAGCTAGATGCCTCTACAGTTAGATATAAATGGCTGTATAACAATAGCAAAGCTTCAGCAGCCAGCTCTTCCTTTTTCCTTCCTGGGCTGCTTGGGTGTTCAAGGCACTGGCCTTCAGCCAGGACTCACTGGTATACTGATCTCTCATGGCCAGAGTCCATTCTGATTGGTCACCGTGCACCCTGTGTCTGTGTTAAATATTTTAAATGTGATCTTAGGGTATAAACTACAGCTTTTGGGAAAAGCAGGCTGAAGCTGGGCCAGGGCCATATGAGCTCTTTGGGAACTTCATACATGGTACCCATACCCCAGCTATAATTGAAACGATAAATAAATCATAGTGTCAGGAAAGCCAACACAGTGCACATTTTCCCATGATGTAGACTTCAGCTTTCTGTTTAGAACTATTAAGTAACAAATTATGTTTTATTTTCTCATTGATTGGATGCTCCTGCTTTGTTAGTGCCTTAAACATGAACCTTTGCTGAGCTCAGAGTGGGCCTCCTAAGGCAGCAGGGAAAGGAGAGAAACATAGAAACATAGAAACTATGTTTTAGTTTTGAGAAGAACATAGAAGCTATGTTTTATCTAGAAACATAGCTGAAAATACCCATTAAATGTGTAAACTAGACTGAAGGGATTGACAGAAAGTAGACTGACAATTATTTATTGAATTACTGCATTTTTATTAGTTTGAAATACACTTGCATATGTTCCAGTTAGCCCTGGGGAGGAGAAAAAAGTATATTAGCACAATTCAAAGTTATAAAAAATGTTAATTATTAAGCTGCTATAACTTTAAAAATGAGATGTGTAGCTTAGGGTTGGGTGGATAGAAAGAGAAATCTATAGAAAATTCTATTTTGGAACTACCAGGCTTTATGACTTTAGGAAATAAAGATAATAAACATTTATTGAACATTTATTGTGTGCCAGGTTCTCATGGGAGCACTTGGCATCATTTAATCATCATAGTAACCTTATGAGGTAGCAGTATTATTCCCATTTTACAGACGAGTAACTGAGGCCTGGAGAGCTTAAGGGAAGGTATTTGGCCAGAGTCACCTGGCCAGTTAGTGACACAGTCAGGATTACAACCCAGGCCCTCTGACCTCAGAAGTTATGGTCTTAAACATATGAAGATATGTTTGTTGCCTCTGTCATTTAACTTCTCTGGGTAGTTTTCTTATTTTTAAAATTAGGGATCAGGACTAGGTTATTTGTGATTAATCAGAGAGTTTTGAAACTAGAAGCTCATTGCTTTTTTTTTTTTTAACTGAAACTGAGAAGAGCCAATGTTCATCCTGTACTCACTACAGAAGGTCAAGAGAATGACTAAATGGCAATTACTAGCAAGTATTTGTAGCGACTTAAGTCATTTCAGGATTTTACTTTTGACAGTTACTTTTTATTAGTTTTAGTAACAGGGACATGGAAAAAAGGTATTTCTGAGCCTACATCTCAACTGCTTTCTCATTTCTCTCTGTATGAACCCCACCCCCGGCCCATCATCCCCCAGACTAGCTAAATAATCACACGACAGGCCATCAACTCATCAAGGGAGTGATGCAGGAGGTGCATGAGAGGACGGAATTTCAGGCAAGGAATAAGGAACATGCCAATGATTAAGAGAATCAGGAAGAAACTGCAGTCATTCTGTCCTGTTCAAATCTGAAGGTTTTTAAACTCTACATCAGTAGAAAATATGCTCCTTACATCTTTAGGAAAGAAACTGTTCATTCTTTACCAGATTATAGATTCTTCTGTGTTATGCATAGTTTCTTAAGACATAACTAAGTTAAATATATACAGGAAAGTTTAAAGGTACTTCCAGTGTTTATTAATTAGTAAAGGAATGCATCATTCTTTTGTTATTATGCTAAAATTTGGCCTTTCACATAAGTGAAGTTTCTAGGTAAATAAATACCAAAGTTTAACATTTTTTTAATTCAAACAGAAAGTCACAAAAATTATAATCATCCTCATCAGTTCACTCAGTCCCATGTGATTAATGTTTTTTGATCTTGATCTTTTGTTAGCACTTTTATGAATTCATCAGCTTTCCATTAGAGTTCTGAAAATGCTTCTTCATTCAGTTCAACAGTATAGTCAGTTACCAGAAACCTGTACTTGTCAGAGTCTTTTCCATGAATTCCTTGAAGATGAAACCCTTTTATAGGAACATTTTTGCAAAAGCATCAGAGTACACCCAGAACTGTCTGTAAATGACAAAAGACTTAAAAATGATCACAGTTAAAGACTTGATGAAAGTTCATAATAATACAATTGACAAGGAAATTTAGTTATTTCTGAGATATACATTTTAAAGTAATAACTAGAATTATGACTTATAACATTATACCAGAACATATAAGATTTTTAGGAATTTCATGTAATGTCTGAAACATTTATATTAACATATTTCCATACAAATAACCCAAAGAAAGTTTAGTATTAGTTTTTTAAAAAATTTTTAAATTTTATTTATTTTTTTATACAGCAGGTTCTTATTAGTCATCAATTTTATACACATCAGTGTATACATGTCAATCCCAATCGCCCAATTCAGCACACCACCATCCCCACCCCCCCGCGGTTTTCCCCCCTTGGTGTCCATATGTTTGTTCTCTACATCTGTGTCTCAACTTCTGCCCTGCAAACCGGTTCATCTGTACCATTTTTCTAGGTTCCACATACAAATTCCAAATATCGTTAATATATGATATTTGTTTTTCTCTTTCTGACTTACTTCACTCTGTATGACAGTCGCTAGATCCATCTACGTCTCAACAAATGACCCAATTTCGTTCCTTTTTATGGCTGAGTAATATTCCATTGTATATATGTACCACATCTTCTTTATCCATTCGTCTGTCACTGGGCATTTAGGTTGCTTCCATGACCTGGCTATTGTAAATACTGCTGCAATGAACATTGGGGTGCATGTGCCTTTTTGAATTATGGTTTTCTCTGGGTATATGCCCAGTAGTGGGATTGCTGGGTCATATGGTAATTCTATTTTTAGTTTTTTAAGGAACCTCCATACTGTTCTCCATAGTGGCTGTATCAATTTACATTTCCACCAACAGTGCAAGAGCGTTCCCTTTTCTCAACACCCTCTGCAGCATTTGTTGTTTGTAGATTTTCTGATGATGCCCATTCTAACTGGTGTGAGGTGATACCTCATTGTAGTTTTGATTTGCATTTCTCTAATAATTAGTGATGTTGAGCAGCTTTTCATGTGCTTCTTGGCCATCTGTATGTCTTCTTTGGAGAAATGTCAGTTTAGGTCTTCTGCCCATTTTTGGATTGGGTTGTTTCTTTCTTTAATATTGAGCTGCATGAGCTGTTTATATATTTTGGAGATTAATCCTTTGTCTGTTGATTTGTTTGCAAATATTTTCTCCCATTCTGAGGGTTGTCTTTTCGTCTTGTTTATGGTTTCCTTTGCTGTGCAAAAGCTTTGAAGTTTCATTATGTCCCATTTGTTTATTTTTGTGTTTATTTCCATTACTCTAGGAGGTGGATCAAAAAAGATCATGCTGTGATTTATGTCAAAGAGTGTTCTTCCTATGTTTTCCTCTAAGAGTTTTATAGTGTCCGGTCTTACATTTAGGTCTCGAATCCATTTGGAGTTTATTTTTGTGTATGGTGTTAGAGTGTTCTAATTTCATTCTTTTATATGTAGCTGTCCAGTTTTCCCAGCACCACTTATTGAAGACACTGTCTTTTCTCCATTGTATATCCTTGCCTCCTTTGTCATAGATTAGTTAACCATAGGTGCATGGGTTTATCTCTGGGCTTTCTATCCTGTTCCATTGATCTGTATTTCTGTTTTTGTGCCAGTACCATATTGTCTTGATTACTGTAGCTTTGTAGTATAGTCTGAAGTCAGGGAGTCTGATTCCTCCAGCTCCGTTTTTTCCCCTCAAGACTGCTTTGGCTATTCGGGGTCTTTTGTGTCTCCATACAAATTTTAAGATGATTTGTTCTAGTTCCGTAAAAAATGCCATTGGTAATTTGATAGGGATTGCATTGAATCTGTAGATTGCTTTGGGTAGTATAGTCATTTTCACAATGTTGATTCTTCCAATCCAAGAACATGGTATATCTCTCCATCTGTTGGTATCATCTTTAATTTCTTTCATCAGTGTCTTATAGTTTTCTGCATACAGGTCTTTTGCCTCCTTAGGTAGGTTTATTCCTAGGTATTTTATTCTTTTTGTTGCAATGGTAAATGGGAGTGTTTCCTTAATTTCTCTATCATATATTTCATCATTAGTGTATAGGAATGCAAGAGATTTCTGTGCATTAATTTTGTATCCTGCAACTTTACCAAATTCATTGATTAGCTCTAGTAGTTTTCTGGTGGCATTTTAAGGATTCTCTATGTATAGTATCATGTCATCTGCAAACAGTGACAATTTTACTTTTTCTTTTCCAATTTGTATTCCTTTTATTTCTTTTTCTTCTCTGATTGCCGTGGCTAGGACTTCCAAAACTATGTTGAATAATAGTGGTGAGCGTGGACATCCTTGTCTTGTTCCTGATCTTAGAGGAAATGCTTTCAGTTTTTCACCATTGAGAATGATATTTGCTGTGGGTTTGTCATATATGGCCTTTATTATGTTGAGGTAGGTTCCCTGTGTGCCCACTTTCTGGAGAG
This sequence comes from Balaenoptera acutorostrata, assembly GCF_949987535.1. NCBI lineage: Eukaryota > Metazoa > Chordata > Mammalia > Artiodactyla > Balaenopteridae > Balaenoptera > Balaenoptera acutorostrata. Next base: position 41,742,180 of record NC_080070.1, read on the forward strand.
TTTTTATCATAAACGGGTGTTGAATTTTGTCAAAAGCTTTTTCTGCATCTATTGAGATGATCATATGGTTTTTATTCTTCAATTTGTTAATATGGTGTATCACATGGATTGATTTGCATGTATTGAAGAATCCTTGCATCCCTGGGATAAATCCCACTTGGTCATGGTGTATGATCCTTTTAATGTGTTGTTGGATTCTGTTTGCTAGTATTTTGTTGAGGATTTTTGCATCTATATTCATCAGTGATATTGGTCTGTAATTTTCTTTTTTTGTAGTATCTTTGTCTGGGTTTGGTATCAGGGTGATGGTGGCCTCATAGAATGAGTTTGGGAGTGTTCCTTCCTCTACAATTTTTTGGAAGAGTTTGAGACGGATGGGTGTTAGCTCTTCTCTAAATGTTTGATAGAATTCACCTGTGAAGCCATCTGGTCCTGGACTTTTGTTTGTTGGAAGATTTTTAATCACAGTTTCAATTTCATTACTTGTGATTGGTCTGTTCATATTTTCTATTTCTTCCTGGTTCAGTCTTGGAAGGTTATACCTTTGTAAGAATTTGTCCATTTCTTCAGGTTGTCCGTTTTATAGGCATAGAGTTGCTTGTAGTAGTCTCGTAGGATGCTTTTTGTATTTCCACAGTGTCTGTTGTAACTTCTCTTTTTTCATTTCTAATTTTATTGATTTCAGTCCTTTCCCTCTTTTTCTTGATGAGTCTGGCTAATGGTTTATCAATTTTGTTTATCTTCTCAAAGAACCAGCTTGTAGTTTTATTGATCTTTGCTATTGTTTTCTTTGTTTCTATTTCATTTATTTCTGCTTTGATCTTTATGATTTCTTTCCTTCTGCTAACTTTGGGTTTGTTTGTTCTTCTTTCTCTAGTTCCTTTAGGTGTAAGGTTAGATTGTTTATTTGAGATTTTTCTTCTTTCTTGAGGTAGGCTTGTATAGCTATAAACTACCCTCTTAGAACTGCTTTTGATGTGTCCCATAGGTTTTGGATCGTCATGTTTTCATTGTCATTTGTCTCTAGGTATTTTTTGATTTCCTCTTTGATTTCTTCAGTGATCTCTTGGTTATTTAGTAATGTATTGTTTAGCCTCCATGTGTTTGTGTTTTCTACGTTTTTTTCCCTGTAATTCATTTCTAATCTCATAGCATCATGGTCAGAAAAGATGCTTGATATGATTTCAATTTTCTTAAATGTACTGAGGCTTGATTTGTGACCCAGGATGTGATCTATCCTGGAGTATGTTCTGTGCGCACTTGAGAAGAAAGTGTAATCTGCTGCTTTTGCATGGAATGCCCTATAAATATCAGTTAAATCTATCTGGTCTATTGTGTCATTTAAAGATTGTGTTTCCTTATTTATTTTCATTTTGGATGATCTGTCCATTGGTGTAAGTGAGCTGTTAAGGTCCCCCACTATTATTGTGTTACTGTCGATTTCCATTTTTATAGCTGTTAGCAGTTGCCTTATGTATTGAGGTGCTCCTATGTTAGGTGCATATATATTTATAATTGTTATATCTTCTTCTTGGATTGATCCCTTGATCATTATGTGGTGTCCTTCCTTGTCTCTTGTAACATTCTTTATTTTAAAGTCTATTTTGTCTGATATGAGTATAGCTACTCCAGCTTTCTTTTGATTTCCATTTGCAGGGAATATCTTTTTCCATCCCCTCACTTTCAGTCTGTATGTGTTCCTAGGTCTGAAGTGGGTCTCTTGCAGACAGCATATACATGGGTCTTGTTTTTGTATCCATTCAGCAAGCCTGTATCTTTTGGTTGGAGCATTTAATCCATTCACGTTTAAGGTAATTATCAATATGTATGTTCCTATGACCATTTTCTTAATTGTTTTGGGTTTGTTTGTGTAGGTCCTTTTCTTCTCTTGTGTTTCCCACTTAGAGAAGTTCCTTTAGCATTTGTTGTAGAGCTGTTTTGGTGGTGCTGAATTCTCTTAGCTTTTGCTTGTCTGTAAAGCTTTTGATTTCTCCATCGAATCTGAATGAGATCCTTGCCGGGTAGAGTAATCTTGGTTGTAGGTTCTTCCCTTTCATCACTTTAAGTATATCATGCCACTCCCTTCTGGCTTGTAGAGTTTCTGCTGAGAAATCAGCTGTTAACCTTATGGGGGTTCCCTTGTATGTTATTTTTCGTTTTTCCCTTGCTGCTTTCAATAATTTTTCTTTGTCTTTAATTTTTGCCAATTTGATACTATGTGTTCCGGCGTGTTTCTCCTTGGGTTTATCCTGTATGGGACTCACTGCGCTTCCTGGACTTGGGTGGCTATTTCCTTTCCCATGTTAGGGAAGTTTTTGACTATAATCTCTTGAAATATTTTCTCTGGTCCTTTCTTTCTCTCTTCTCCTTCTGGGACCCCTATAATGTGAATGTTGTTGTGTTTAATGTTGTCCCAGAGGTCTCTTAGGCTGTCTTCATTTCTTTTCATTCTTTTTTCTTTAGTCTGTTCCGCATCAGTGAATTGCACCATTCTCTCTTCCAGGTCACTTATGCGTTCTTCTGCCTCAGTTATTCTGCTATTGATTCCTTCTAGTGTAGTTTTCATTTCAGTTATTGTATTGTTCATCTCTGTTTGTTTGTTCTTTAATTCTTCTAGGTCTTTGTTAAACATTTCTTGTACCTTCTCGATCTTTGCCTCCATTCTTTTTCCGAGGTTCTGGATCATCTTCACTATCATTATTCTGAAATCTTTTTCTGGAAGGTTGCCTATCTCCACTTCATTTAGTTGTTTTTCTGGGGTTTTATCTTGTTCGTTCATCTGGTACATAGCCCTCTGCCTTTTCATCTTGTCCATCTTTCTGTGAATGTGGTTTTTGTTCCACAGGCTGCAGGATTGTAGTTCTTCTTGCTTCTGGTCTCTGCCCTCTGGTGGATGAGGCTATCTAAGAGGCTTGTGTAAGTTTCCTTATGGGAGGGACTGGTGGTGGGTAGAGCTGACTGTTGCTCTGGTGGGCAGAGCTCAGTAAAACTTTAATCCATTTGACTGTTGATGGGTGGGGCTGTGTTCCCTCCCTGTTGGTTGTTTGGCCTGAGGCAACCCAATACTGGACCCTACCTGGGCTCTTTGGTGGGGCTAATGACAGACTCTGGGAGGGCTCACACCAAGGAGTCCTTCCCAGAACTTCTGCTGCCAGTGTTCTTGTCCCCACGGTGAGGCACAGCCACCCCCCGCCTCTGCAGGAGACCCTCCCACACTAGCAGGTAGGTCTGGTTCAGCCTCCCCTGGGGTCACTGCTCCTCCCCTGGGTCCCGATGCACACACTACTTTGTGTGTGCCCTCCAAGAGTGGAGTCTCTGTTTCCCCCAGTCTTGTCGAAATCCTGCAATCTAATTCCCACTAGGCTTCAAAGTCTGATTCTCTAGGAATTCCTCCTCCCGTTGCCAGACCCCCAGGTTGGGAAGCCTGATGTGGGGCTCAGAACCTTCACTCCAGTGGGTGGACTTCTGTGGTTTAAGTGTTCTCCAGTTTGTGAGTCACCCACCCAGCAATTATGGTTTTTGATTTTACTGTGATTGTTCCCCTCCTACCATCTCATTGTGGCTTCTCCTTTGTCTTTGGATGTGGGGTATCTTTTTTGGTGAGTTCCAGTGTCTTCCTGTCGATGCTTGTCCACCAGCTAGTTGTGATTCTGGTGTTCTCGCAAGAGGGAGTGAGAGCACATCCTTCTACTCTGCCATCTTGGTTCCTCTAGATATAACATTTTTATTTTAATAAATTATGATGGAATTCTATAATTTTATTAAGTTCACTATATAGGCAAATGATGATATATAAAAGATAAATATTGTTTAATGAAGAATAATAAAATTAATACCCAGGTACCCACCACCCAGCCTAAGAAATAGAACATCACCAATGCCTTTGAAGCCCTGATTCCATTTCATTCCCTCAGCCTTGTAACATTTGTCTTGAATATTTTATTAATGAGTTCTTTGCTTTTTATTTTTAGAGTTACACAAATATAAACTATATTTTGTAACTTTATAAAAAATGGAATTATTCTTTATGACCTTTTCTGTGACTTGCTCAACATTAAAATTGTTTCTTCGATTCACTCATGTTGATGCATATATTGGTAGCTGTAGTTCATTTTCACTCTTTATAGTGTATTCTACTTTATGGATATGTTGCAGTTTATTTTTCTTGGGTTAGACAAATATAAACTATATTTTGCAACTTTATAAAACATGGAATTATTCTTTATGACCTTTTCTGTGACTTGCTCAACATTAAAATTATGTTTCTTCGATTCACTCATGTTGATGCATATATTGGTAACTGTAGTTCATTTTCACTCTTTATAGTGTATTCTACTTTATGGATATGCTGCAGTTTATTTTTCTTGGGTTAGACATTTATTTGAGTTGTTTCCAATTTCTTGCTGTTAGTGAGATGCTGTGAATATTTTTGTACACTTCTCCTAGATGATCAAGAGTTTTTCCTGGGTGTATACCCAGGAGGAGGAGCCATGTTTTAGTGTGTACAACCTAGAGCTTTACTAGGCAATGATAGTGTATTCCTAAAGTAGTTGTGCTAATTTAAATTCTTCCCAGGGCTATATGAAACTTCCTGTTTCTTCACCTATTTGTCAGTACTTGAGATTGTCAGGTTGTATAAATTTTCTAGTCTCATGGGTATAAAATGGTGTTATATTGAGGTTTCTTTGCATTTCTTCAATTACTGATGAAGTTGACCATCTTTTCATAAGTTTATTGACCTTCATATTTTCTCTTGGATGGAATGCCTGGGTATACCTTTTGGCTTACATATTCTTTTCATATTGATTCATTGGAGTTCTTTATATATTATATGTATTAAGTCTTTGTTCACTATGTTACATATATCTTCTCAATATGTGACATATTTTTATATTATATTTTTCTTATGGTACCTTTTGATAAATAGTTTTTAATTATACTGTAGGTGAACTGACTACTTGTGACTAACTGGGGGAAAGGTGGCCTGCAGTTCTATGTTTTGAACTACTTATATCTTGTGTAAGGTATCCTTCTTATCCTATGATAATTAAGATATTCTTGTATATATTTTTTAAGATTTTCTTTCTGTTCATTTTAATACTTAATCTCAGGAATGGTTCCATTTAATGTAAATTGTGAGGTAGGGGTTGAATTTAATTTTTTCCTTCATTGTTCCAGAGCCATTTATTAAATAGTTCATTTTTCCCCACACTGGTCTGCAGTGTCAGCCTTAGCATATAGCACGCTTCTGTCTGTTTGTAGACCTTTCTCCAGCCTTTACGTGTGTTATATGTCCTTGTTGATGTCTTTACAGTGTTGATTCCTCTTATTCATACACTTTAGATATCTCTCCATTTATTTTGGTGTTTAATATTTTTCAATAAATTTTATTATCTTATACAGAAAGATCTCGTAAAAATCTCTTTTTTTATTATTGTATATTTAAAAGACTGCTATTTCTAATGCTTTGTTGCTGGTGTATAGAAATGCAAATCACTTCTGTATTTTGATCTTATATGCAGAAACCTTGACAAATGTCTTATTAATACTAATAAGGTGTCTAGTAGACAATCATATCATCCAAATAATGACAAATCTGCTTTCCCTCCCTTCCAATCCTTATAATGCTTGTTTGTTTTTCTTGTCTTATTGTGTAGGCTGAGACCTCCAGTACAATATTTAATAGAGGTTGTGCTATTTGACTTCCTTGCCTTGTTTTTGATTTTAAAGGGAAAGCTTGATGGTTCATAATTGAGAATGATTATTGTTTTTTGTAGACATCCTTTAGGAAGAAAATTCTGCTCTACTCCTAATTTGTCTACTTTGCTAAAAGCCTTTAAAAAATATGATTTACTAATGTGTTGGCGATTCTGATGCCCTGTTTAGTTATGGCAGAGAGGAGTTAAGTTTATTATTCATGATTGATGAAGATGCCTGCAGTGCTTGTTAGTGGAGAGGGGAAGGTAGGGGGAAGTAACATGTGATTGCTGTATGCTTATTTCTACTTGTTTATATTGCTATAAAACAATTTCACATACATCACCTCATTTTGGTTATTATTCCCAGCTTTTTTTTCCTGTTTAGAGAATTATGATTCCATGACTGTGACTGGAACCCAGGTCTGATGCCCACCAATTTTTCCAGCTACACTCTGGTGATACTTAATTTGCACCATTCTTAAGTAACCAATTCTTTCTTCTGTTGCCTTCCTCAGTCTCTCCAGTTCACACACTTATTGAATTTAATCTGCAACCTGTAAGTTTTCACTGTGTTTCTGAGGAATTGCCTTAAAGCGTCTAAGAAATTAGACGCCTCTGAGATTCTGAGGAATCAGATTCCTCAGAATCTGATCAATTTATTCATTTATTCACTTCCTCATTCACCAAATATTCATTGAGAATATACTATGTGACTATAGACATAATAGTGAAGAATACAGCATCCCTGCCCTCATAGAGCTTATACTCTGGCATGGAATCACGATAAACAAACAGATGAATATATAATATGTTGCAAGGTAGTGATAAGTGATGAGTGAAGGAGGGTAAGTGAGAGAGAGAGGGAGAGGATGACTGGGAATGTGTGTGCTGGGGTGTGTGTGCCAATTTTACTGGCATTAGGTCACGTAGAGAAGGCTTCTCTGAGGAGATGACATTTGGGCTGAGTCCTGAATTCGGTGAACATGCCAGCTATGGGAAGTTGTGGGAACAGTGGGTGGAAAGTGTGATAAATCTGAAGAACTTCAAGACTTCTTGGGTGGTCAGAAGAGATTGAACAAAAAGGAGCAGAGTAGGAGGTGGGGACAGAGAAAGAGGCAGAGGCCAGAAAATGTTGGGCTTGTAAAAACTCATCAGATAGATTTTGCTTTCCTATTCTGATTGCCATAATGGAATTAGGTAGGTGTAAAGTAATTCAGTAGCATCTGGTATCTTTTTGTTGTTTTACTCTTTCAGTCCATTACCCAGTTGTTGAGAATAAGAATGTAAACTCCTTGAGAGCAGCAGCCTGAGTTTCTTTCACTCTTGTGTCAGAGTCTCCAGGCTCCATGATTGATGGAAGGAAAAACCTGTGTTAATATTTATGAAACAAATAGAGAATCTCTCTTTCTCCCTTAGAGGTGTATGGGGAACACTGTCACTGAACTGGGGCAGGTTCTTGGCATCATGCTGGGAGATGCTCCTCTTCTGCAGGGACTCTAGAGGAATGAAACTAGGAAAAGAACAGGTGTAAGCTAGTTGTCTTCCCAGCCTTGAAGTGCTCCATGGATGAGGCTCGTTAATGTGAGGGTTAGAAATTCTCAGAGTCTGACTTCCTGTCTTCCAGTGGTAACATATAACTTAGTCAAGTGTAAATGATTTGTTCATGATTCCATAACTTTGTCTTAATTCAGCTACTGTTCTGAACATTAGGTGTTAGGAGACTGGAACTAATCTTATTATTTTTTTTTTAATAAATTTTTTAAAAAAATTTATTTATTATTTTTTTATATTTATTTTTGGCTGCATTGGGTCTTTGTTGCTGTGCGGGGGCTTTCTCTAGTTGTGGTGAGTGGGGGCGACTCTTCGTTGTGGTGCGCGGGCTTCTCATTGCGGTGGCTTCTCTTGTTGCGGAGCACAGGCTCTAGGCACGCGGGCTTCAGTAGTTGTGGCGTACAGGCTCAGGAGTTGTGGCTCGCGGGCTCCAGAGCACAGGCTCAGTAGTGTGGCACACAGGCTTAGTTGCTCTGCAGCATGTGGGATCTTCCCGGACCAGGGCTCGAACCCGTGTCTCCTGCATTGCCAAGCGGATTCTTAACCACTGCGCCACCAGGGAAGTCCGAACTAATCTTATTTTGAGCTGGGTCTTAACTTCTATGCCTCAGTCTGCTACCTGTGTAACAGTATTTGCCTCCCTCTCTCACAGAGATTCTATGTGTGATGAAATGAGATTGATGTTGGAAGGTTTGGTTTGTCTGTTTTAATATGTGAGAAATAGCTAATGCTAAAGTCTGATATAAAATAGTTATTGCTAATAATGTTTATTTTTGTTGTATGCAATATAATCTAACTTTGAAGAAAAAATACACTGGACATTCCATTGAGACCACCTAAATATGATTATGGTTTCTTCCTTCGTCTTTTAGAAGAATGGCACAATTATGAAAATTGAGGGGCAAAAGTAAGGATACTTTTTCTGAATTTTCCTTCTCATCCTTTAGCCTCTTTGAGTTTGATGGGGTTTTCTGCTTAGAATTTAGAAACAACTTCTAGGTCATTTTAATAACGGTAGGAACCTCATTGGTGGAGAGGTCCCTGTAAGTGGTGGACGGAAGTGAAATCTAGTTTGGTGACTCATCCATCTGATGTTTTCTTATCAACGTAGTTGTTGTAATCTTTAGTAGGTTATACAGTGAATATTAACTATTTTCCATTTTTATACTGGTGAAGCTTAAAATCATTGCACGTAGTTGATATTACGACAACACAGGAAGGATAACGGTGCTCATGGTGATACTTTACTATGTCTCTGTCTGCCTAGCAAAAGATAAGTGATGAGTTGGAATAATTACAAGTAATGGAGAGAAAAGAGTCTACTATTGAGGAAAAGAAGAATCTTCAGATGGGCCGCATTGATTAACTGGTTGGTTAGTTCTTCAGCTCTTCGCTTCACCTCAGAAGCCACATTTTTTTCTGTGTCTTCACACTGGGTTTGAACTTTTACCATCACTGAGATCAAAGTTTTGGTCTTAAGAATTAATGACTGAGATGAGTAGTTGGTATTTGAGAATTGTCAGTTCTGCAGTAGAAGACCGTCTTCTCTTCTGCTTTTTCTAATGAGGAGTGCTTCTCCAGGTACCAATGTTGAGCAGATCTCCTGCTGCCTTTGTATCCTGTGGCTGCTTTGGTGCTGGCCGACACTAACCTAAGGGAGCTTGGATGTGTCTCTTCCCTGTTGAGAGCTGAGCTTCTGGCTTCATTCCTGTCTCCTCACACTTCAAACATGATCCCCTGCAGCAGCAAGCTTGGGAGTTGATCATTGTTCACCAAAACAACTTCTCTTATTTTCAGGTGCCCATTTAAAAGACTCTTCATTCTGTGAAGTTTCACAGCCTTTGATTACTCTAGGAATTTAGGACCACAACTTAGAATTTAAAACACAAAGTGGAAATGTGCCCTGGTATTAGAAGTCATTTCAATAAAAGTGGATGTGTTTCCTGATCGATGGGAGTAGACAGGAAAACTACGATTGCTTTCCCATTTCATGCAGGCTCAGATGTAAACCTGTGGGAGTGAAGAACTTTTTATTTGATAAAAGCTAAAAACTTACCTGCATTTCTCACCTTTCAAGTTATGATAGTCATTCACAACTGCCAAATATAAAGATGTTTTGGACACCATTCAGAGCTTATCTTTAGCAAGTTCCAAGTGTGAGACGTATAAGAGTTTATAAAAACATTCTGAGCTTTGTTAAGAAGATGCTTCTGACCCACTTTCAATAGGATTCACTTTTTGAGTTATTTTTCCGTCAATGGTGGTGGAACAGGAAATATCCTGAGCTGTCTTGAACCTGAAAAACAGGATGTGTCCACAGAAGCACTCTAGTGTACTCCATTTTCTCAAGCAAAACTTGCCAAATTTCAAGATGGTGAAATGAAAGGAAGAAGAAATTTGGTTTGACTTGAACTTTTCTTTTAATTTTAATTATTAAAAGTAAGGATTCTGGAAAAAAAAATTCGAGAGCAGAAATAAAGACCAGAATTAAAGTACTAAAAAGCATGTCTTATAGAACTCATCCATTATTTTTCCTATACATTAAAGATTTTTGAAACGAACAAATAAATATGGAAAGAAATCTCTTTTCCCAATTGGATTAACATTTAGGTGAAAGCAAAAATGGTCAAGTTTGAGTAAAGCTCTTCAGAAGATCCTTAATTTAAGCATAAGTCTGTTTTAACACTCTAGATCTTTGTTTGAAACTTGGAACACTTTTAGTCATAGAGTCAATACTATATTTGGCAGAATTGATGTTAGACACACAGCCATATGAGGGTCCCCTGAGTATCTCTGAAGTCTCATTTTGTATTAATAAAGAAAGAGATAAAAACTGATTGGAGAATTTGATTCTAAGGGAAAAATGTATTGAGGGTTCCAGTTTGGCATGCTGGGAGGATATTCTCCTTCACCACTGCTTATTCCATCTTAAAGTTTTATGAATACCATAAGTGATTAAATCAATTTCCTATTAGTAAACCTTATGTCTGTTTATAACATTTTCCCATTGAAAACAATGCATCACCAACTGTGTAGATGGCAGTGAGTTCAATATTATTCCTACTGATAAGGGTGCAGAGTGCAATTACTCTTTATTCCTGGCAGTTACTTGCAACCACATATGCCTTAACGAGTCAGTTGATCTGGGGATTGGGTTGAAATCCTTTTGAAATTTGAGGAGCTTAATTTGATCCCACTTTTGAATAGGCAGTCACCTACCTCCTGGTGGGTATGCCAAGGAGTACCCTCAAGCAGATCCTGGATTTTTCTCAAAATAAGTAATTTGTGTCTCTTGGCCCCTAAGCTTGTTATATGCTTTAATGCATGGCTGAATTAATTTTTTAAAAAAATATTTATTTATTTATTTGGTTGTGCTGGGTCTTAGTTACAGCAGGAGGGCTCCTTAGTTGTGGCTCGCTGGCTTCTTAGTTGTGGCATGTGAACTCTTAGTTGAGGCATGCATGTGGGATCTAGTTCCCTGACCAGGGATCGAACCCAGGCCCCCTGCATTGGGAGTGTGGCGTTTTAACCACAGAGCCTTTAGGGAAGTCCCTGAATTAACTTTTGCCTGGAAATTTGTTTAGTAGATGTTTGAAATGTCTACCTTATTTTTTAAAAAAAATCTCGGTGGAATTTCATAAACTTTCATTTTAAGCTGTGTAACTCCCCAGTGAACTCTCTTGTACCTGAGTAAATTGATTTGCATTTAGGTTCTTTGCCATAATAAGCTCATTAAATGCTGAGGCCTGCTACCAAAAAGTCATTATTTCAGTTTTGAGTACTTGTTCTGAGGCTGTACTCTGACAGAGCTAGATGTCAATTAAGATTATTCCTTGTTAGTGGAAATAAAATCATGTTACCTGCTTATAAAAGAATCCCTCTGTTCTTTCTCTGGGGGAGAGAGGTATAAACTCACACAAAGTTTATCCATTCATTAAGTGAAAAGGTAAAAAGATAAAGGTTGTGAAAAGATCCCTGTCTAAACTCACCGGAAGTTATGATCGCAGTCAGGGGGTACTTTTCCTGCAGAGCTGTGTCTCAGAGTGCCTTTCAAGTTGCAGGTTCTGTCACAGCATCAAGAGGTATGTCTGTGATGAGCCTGAAAAACTCAGGCTGTATGATTCCTGTCCACGGGGTCAAAGTCAGAGCAAGTTCAGGAAGTCACCGTCAATATTATGTAAGTATGAGATGGGAAGGTGCCGTAGGGATCCATGCTGGAAAAAGCGTTTAATGCCTTCTGCCTTGTGAACCGTATTGGTTGTAAAAGCCTAGATTTGCTGATTCATAGGGCTAATGGCGGCCGGTTCTCAGTTCATGCCAGGCCCTGTCCTAAGCACTTTGTGTGTGTTAAAGTCAGAGGAAGTTGAATGTAATGGTTCTGAGCACAGACTTTGGACTGGCTAGATTGCTAAAGAGCCAAGTTAGTGGCTAGTTTCCTCAGTGACTCCATTTCTTCATTTTTAGAATGGGGATCATAATAGCACCTATGTCACAGGGCTGTTGGGTAGACTGAATGAATTAAAATACATGAACGGTTCAGTAGGGTACCTGGCACACAGTAAGTTATGTAAACATTAGCTATTACCATCATCATCTTATTACTCATCTCAAGAAAGCTGTGAGATAGTTACTGTGGTTTTCTCCATTTTAGAGTTGAGTAAACTGAGGCACAGAGAGCAATTTTCCCAAGGCCTCAGGCTGGGAGGCAGTGAAACTAGGATTAGAATACAAGCAATCTGAGTCCAATCTGTGGCCATAACTGCTATACTCTGCTGCCTCTC